>NC_080686.1:104221523-104821523 GCF_030445035.2 Dasypus novemcinctus
TGCAGGGCCCTGGGCAGAGAGCAGTGAGAGGAAGAGACAGAGTCCTTGTCCCATGGAGCTCACAGTCTAGAGGATAGACAGGCTAAACCTGTAAACAAGGTCTACTTAATTAAAAATACTTAGGAAGGAAAGGAACATGGTCGTGGTCAGAGAGAGCTCTTCTCTGTGGAGGTGACTTCTAAGCTGGGAGCTGGGGCTGGGGAAGAACAAGCGGTGGGAGAGGAGGAGAAAGACCACCACAGTGTGAGGGGAGGCAGAAAAGAGCGTAAGGTACCCGGGACGGACAACATGGGGTCCCGAGACACCACGCGCAGAAGGAGAGAAGACCTGCTCACAACCCACTCACCCCAGGCAGCTCCATCGTGGGACGCACAGCCCAAGAGCCAAAGGGACTGTGGGCAGGGCAAACGCCTCCTAGCTAGTTACCCAGGAAGGCACCAGAGGTGGGAGTGAGTCCTCCTGGTTTGGAGGCGGCTGTCCTCCTCCCTCCGGCTGTGAGCTCCATCCGGGCGGCTGTCTGTCTTGCTCACCTCCACGTCCCCAGGGCCCGGCACAGGCTCTGGGCCAGGATCATTTGCACATTGGACCAATTCCAACACAAACATGTTTAATAGCACCAGGAACCAAGGTACAAAGGGAAAGGAAATCAATCCATCTTTAACATCCTAAACACCACAGTTAACCTGGAAAAATACGTAGTTATGTGCCTGTACAAATATAGATACTGACTGTGCAAGGCAAGATAATATAGTTGTCTCATAACAGTCAAAACATTTTTAAAAAATTTCTTCAAAGACAGCTTTGGTTTCACAGATACAAAGCCAAATAAAGTTCCACAGAAAACTTCTAGAAACTTACAGGCTTCTTGAAGGAATTTCTCTCTCACGCTGTCCGAAGTACAGTTTTTACATGTTTTAATTGCAACGGCCAAAGCTGGATTCTCCTGTGTTAGGGAAATTATACAATCACACACACATGCAAAAAGAGATTCTCTATATTAACCACTGGGCACATTCATGAAAAGTTGTTTGCTTTGCAACTATGTGGATTCTGGACCAGAGAGATACAGAGTTTGTAAAATCTTAAGTTGGAATATTATGTATAAAATCCCAAGGAAAAAATGCAGATACAATTGTCAGAGGCAATTCACAGAACCAGAGGCCTCAGCTAAGTGTCTCTTTGCATTCTGCTCCCGGTCTTCAAAGGCACTTCACCGTCCTGATGGCTGGCTTTGGAACACACTCCAAGTGTGTTAATATTCTTAGACTTGGCACTTCAAACTGAAGTTTGTGTGGTGCTGACAAAATAAAAGACCTAGATTTGATTCTCATCCACGGTCAAATGGCTCTTACCAGAAACACACGTGGTCTCCATAAACCCCAAGTGGCCATGGCTACAGCAGCACCAGGTGAGAAGCACAGGCTGTCACCTGTAGAGATGGCCACCTGCTGACTTTGGTAAAAGCATTGCTCTGGCAAGCACCCAGGGCCAAGCTTTCTGGAGGAAATGCCAGTGAGATGGAGGGACAGGCTGCTGGCCAATATGGACACAGGCCAGGAGCCTTAGATCTCCAGGAGCCATTTCCTCTCTAGGTGCCATTACGTATTCACTCACTCCACAAGCATTTACTAGTATCTGTTATTTGCTAGCACATTTCTAGGTGCTTGGGATACATCAGTGAACAAAAGAGGCAACAAACCCTGCTCTTGTCCAGCTGTGGGGAAGACAGACAATAAACATAATAAATTAATTAATTATATCACTTGTTAGAAGGTAACAGTGCTGTGGGAAAAAGAAAAAGGAGCTGAGGATACAGGAGCGGGGCTGGGGCTGCTGTACTGAGCAGCGGCCCACGCAGCCCTTGCTGAGGCGGCGAGAGCACGCAGAACTGACGGGGGTGAGGGGCCAGCCACGCAGCTGTGCAGGGGAGGCTGGGCCTGGCTAAGCGAATGGCCCAAGACAAGGCCCTGCGAGGGTAGCAGGTCTGGCATGGTCAAGGAACAGCGAAGAGGCTGGTGTGGCTGGGGCAGACGGCAGAGGGAAGGGGGGGAGAGCGGCAACAGAGGAGCTGGACCGTGTGGGACTTCCTAGGCCAACAGAGAGCTTCCAGTGTTTACTTGAAAGGAAATGGGGAGCCAGTGCTGGGTCTATACAACAGAGCGCCAGCATCTGACTGAAGTTGTAAAAGGAGCGCTCCAGCTGCGTTCCTGAGAGATCACTCCAGGCAGGGGAGGCAGGAGCAGGAGCTCTGCTGAGAGGCCACCACGTCATGTGGGGCACAGAGGACGGCGGCCCCGACACAGGTGGCAGAGGGATCAGCTTCTGGAGACACTCTGGAGGCGGAGCGAGCACGGCTTCCTGACTGACAGTGTGGGGGGAGGTCAGGTCTCTGGCCTGAGAAACTGGAAAGGCGGGCGAGGAAGATGAGCTGAGCTTTGGGAAGAGGCCTGAGATGTCTGGGAGGCAGCCGAACACACGGGGGAGTGGAGAGGACCTTCCTCCCTGGGCGGGCAGGAGAAGAGATCCGCAATCGTCAGTACAGGGGGTTAAAAGCCACAGGCCTGGACGAAACCACCCGGGAGGAAACACAGAGGTTCAAGGTGAGGGAGAAGAGAAGAAAAGGACAAAGGAGAAAAAGAACGGGTGACTGGTAAGACAGGAGAAAACCAAGAAGATGTGCCATCCTGGAAGCCAAAAGGCTTATCTTTCCTTAAAGGAGTTCAACAGACAGAGCTTAAGAAACACAAGAAATAAGAGGCAAACTCTAGCAAATCAACAACATTATGGATGAGTCTGATTAGCAATTGTGCATGCTTATCTTCCCCTTGGCTTTATGCCACCTTTGCTACAAGCACCTATTCCTCTTATTTCATACTGTATATTTTTGCAAGTGCCTCATTCTGTTGAGGAGGAGGCAGAAATGGAGGAAAGGAAGAGGGAAGGAGAAAGAAGTGGAGAGAATATGGGGAATTTGCAGAGGTTAAGAAGTACTGAATTATGTCTTGGTTCCACTGTTGTCAGCTGACTGCTTTTGAAGTCTTTTCCAGGTTTATGCGCTCCCTTTCTCTTCTGACATGCTAAGAGGGGATGACAGCTGAAACGCGAATGAAACCAGTCTTCTGTAGCTCCAAAGGAAAGCGTGTGTGTTGCGCTCAGCTTTCTCTGACTCCTTTCCCCCTCTTCTTTCCCTGGGAGGGGCCAGATGGCTCGACCATCAGATTCAGAGGTGAGGGAGAACTAAGCCATGTGGCCCAAGGGGGCAGCAGGACTAACCTCTTCTCTGTGCCTCGGTTTTCTTAACAGGTTTCGAACATTTCTATTCTTTACTTTTGTACGTTATGTTAGTCTCCAGAATGAGCTGCAAGACCGGGTCTGGGATATCCATCTTACAGAGAAAAAGATGGAGGAGAAGGGCTAAGTGGCTGGCCCAAGGCCTCAGGAGTGCATGTAGGCAGCAGCCGGGGGACACAGTGTCCACCCTGAGCAGAAGGCACATCCCTGAGCTGGGATGGAATTGCCAGTTGCACTGGACTGGGCTCTGAAATGGGGTCCACGTTAGCAATGATGAAGCCCGAATATACAAGTCTTCTCAGAAGAGTCCTTGGGCCCTGACTGTGAAAAGCTATGCAGATAAATGCACCACAGCCAGTCAAGACTAGAATTTGAGAAGATACTAGAAGTCAAGGTACTATGATTATCTTCTCAATGCTGGAACATCTTGGGGTTCAGTCCTTTGGTCCACTCTATTCTAAATTACCCCATCCAGTGCCCAAAGACTTGGGTGCATTTTAGATGTTGACACCCAAATGTATATTTCTAGCCCCAACTTTTCTTTTCAGCCAGACTCTCCTATCTAATCTACCTACTCTTCCTTGCAACAGGATTTAGAGAAGTTGTTTTCAATTTGATATGACCAAACAAAACTCTTGATATCCTGCCATCAAATATGTCTCTTACCTGGTGTTCTCCATCTCACTTAAAGAAACAGTATCCACACAGCTGTCAAGGGAAACAATCCTGAAGCTCTTTGTGATTCTTCCATTTTCCTCAGCCCCTACATCCGCCAATTTAGGAGCGAGGCCTATCGCTCCTACTTAGAGTTTGTGTCCAGAATCTGACCACTCCTCTCCCCCCGCCCCCCAGCCACCAGCTCTTAACCACACCCACTGCCCTGGGTGGAGGTGGCTGCAGCCGCCTTCCTTCTAATCTACGGCAACATCTAGCCTTGCCCCTCTACTGCCCAACCTCCACCCAGCAGTGAGTGATGCCTGTAACACGTCAGCCAGAGCCTCTGAATCCTCTGCTCAGAACCCTGCAAGGGCTTCCCTTCCCACCGTCCTTACAACAGAGGGCCACCCTGCCACCCCTCCACGGCCACTGCATGCCTGCCCCTTGCACCCGCTCCAGGGGCACTTTACTGCAGCTTCCCCGCGCATTCTGCGGCCTGGAACACCCCTCCTAGGTGTGTGCGCCGAGGCCCCTCTCAGAGGGGCCTTCCCTGGGAGAGTGCCCAGCTTTCTTCCTGACCCTCAGCACAAGCTGGGAGGACACCATGCACATATTCACGTATTTACACTCATTATCTACACAGCCTGCAGCCCCGCGCACTGCCACGTGGTCGTTACTATCACTTACATGATCACTGTTTCCTATCACTAAAATCTGAGTTTCAAGAGAACAGGGATATTGTCTCTTGTCTGCTCAAAAATCCCCATTAAAATAGTACCAGATTCAAGTCTATGCTCTATAAATAGTAGAATTAAAGGATGCCATCAATATCTCTCAAATGTATGCTTATTTACGGTTAGTTGTGGTATATATTTTAAAAATACGTTAAAACTGTATTCATTTATTTCAAATTTCACACGAAATGCAGACAGATGATTCCAGGAAATAAAATATTTCCAACCACAGAAATATCAAAGGTAAATGACTGGAATTGGTCCGGGGCCTGCGATCCTTCCTTAGCCTCTGCAGGAGGTGCCCGTGCACCAGGCACCTCCAGGCAAGCTTCTGGGTGCTCGGTGACCTGGTCCCTGGAGAACAGGGCGCTGGCCCCACAGAGGGATGAGAGGGTACAGGATGCCTGTCTACCAGTGCCTGAGTTTAGGGCCTTCCTAAGATCATTACCCACAAACCACTTTACACATATGCTGTTTGCTTTGGTCAGTTCAGCTCATTTTCCTTATGTAAACTGTACATTTCTTTAGGATCAAGGCTATGAATTCTGTATGTGTGGTGCTGGCCACACAAAAATAGGTTACAGAAAGCATGTGCAGATTGAGATCCCTTATGAATGACATAAAATGCAGATTTTAAAGATCTGAGTAATAAGAGTTAAAACTTCTCTAGAGCACAAAACAATCATCAATCCTGCCAACTAATACATAAATACTCCAGGAGTATAGAGTTTCGTTGGCAGTGATGCAAGAATGTTGAAGTGATGAGAAGATTTCCAAATAATAAAAATAAGCCTGATAACCCTGCCTACTAAGGAAGCGCGTGCGCTAACGAGTCTTGAAATAAAACCTCATGCTCACGGCCCTCAGACTGAAAGTCAGCACGTCACCAGGCCGGCGGGCTCAGCCGCCTTTGGGGCCTTGCGTTTGGGGCCCTGCTGCTCGGCTCCCTGTCCCTGTCCTCCGTCAGGCTCTGCGCTGGCTGCTCTTTCCCCCCGGAAATCTCCTGGAATGCTCGCTCCTTCACTGCAGGTCTCTGCTTAGAGGTCACCTCTTCAGAAAGGTCTTTTCTGGCTACCCCACCACCTCACAGAGTTTCCTACCTCCGTGCCTGGTGCTCCCCAGATGCACCCCCACACCTGAGCTACACGGATTTGATTTTGCCAGTCCTCTTGACCCTCAGAATTAAAGTCCTGTGAGAGAAGGACTTTCAACTTTTTTTCCCCCCAAAGGAGATGCTGGGGATTGAACCGAGGACCTCGTACGTGTGGAGCAGGTGCTCAACCACTGAGCCACATTCACTCCCCAAGGAGAATTGGCCTTTTCGTTTGTTTGTTTTTAAGAGGTACCAGGGATCAAACCTGGGACCTCGTACAGGGGAAGGAGGTGCTCAACCACTCGAGCTACTTCCTCTCTCCTGTTTTTAATTATTGTGTTTTCACCTCCTGCCACATGGTAAACAATCATTAAATAATTGCTAAAAGACTAAACAGAATCTCAAAGTAAACAACAGCAGGTCTTTACCCTGGAAATTGTATATTCTGAATTATATTTGGACCAATTATTAAGAATGCTTGATAAAATGCTATTTGATTTTATAGAACACTAAGAAGCATAATCCGGAAAAGGATTTATAATAGAACCTAGAGAAGAGACTCCCTTGCACTGTAAAATGCAAACACTAAAAACAAACATTCATTTATAACACCCATGGGAAAGCAGTTCACAAAATGGGCACCTTGATATTTTTCTGGGGCTGGGATTCATTCAGTAAATATTGCCTAGGGATATTAAAAAAAAAGTCTTCTTGTATGTTCATAATGAACATGGATCACTTATTTTAAAAGTAAGTAAAATAAAGTCTACCAACCTTGCCCTAGATGCATGACCTGGCTAAAGCAGAGTCTGGGGACTTTGGAAGGCTTACCTATGAAGCATTTCAGAGATGGAAGAAATCACAGAAATCCCCTGTTTCCATTTCAATAACTTACAGTGAAGAAACCCCACTTCCCTATGTCTCACAGTCAGTTAGTGCCAAATTTAGGGCTTTTGACTAAATGTAGATCAAAATGCTTTTTCTACTGAATTTTTGCCATTAGGAGCATAGGTTAAGAGAATTAAAGAGACAAAATAACACAAATACAGTAAAAAACTGGGAAAAGAGTAACCAACAGCTTACAAAACATAATAAATTATATAATTTTATGATAAGCATACAAGTAAAGGTTTTAAAATAGAACTTTTTTTGCAGTTTCTAATTTGTTTGGTTACATCATGGGAAATATTGGATGTCCCTGACAAAACTATTTTAATTTTTGGTATAAAAGAAATGTTCAACATACCCTTGATACATGTATAAAGTATATTAAAAAAAAAAAAAAAAAAAAAAAGGATGGACATCAAGTTACTGGGGGAAAAATGCCAGTCATTTCCAAAAGCATTTTCCAAAAGCAGGGGTAACAGAGAAGGTCAACTACCTGTTACTACAGCTTTATTAGAACCATCTCATACACTTGTCATTATCACTAGTTAAAAAAAAGTTTCTTGGGCCATTACATGTTATAATTCTAAAACAGGAGTTCCACGGACCCCTTTGCCAGTCAGGTGAAATGAATACTACTGTAATTTATTTATTGTATACATTCATAAGTAAAGGAAATGCTAGATTTCGGCTAGAGGGCAGAGAAGATAAAGATAATAAGTTGACTGTTTTTCATTCAAACTCTGTGGAAATCTTTCCACAGAGAACTTCTGTTCTAAAATGTCCTTTCAAAAAAGTCTCTGGTCTAAAAAAGTAACGACACAATGACAGCTGTTGGCAGGATGTGGAGAATATGGAACTCGTACATTGGTGGTGGGAAGATCAACAGTGGACTGCTCTGGAAAACTGCTTGGCAGTCGCTCAGAGTTAAGCCAGAGGAGCACGGGACCCAGTAATCCTCTCTCAGGTACAAAACCCACGAGAATCATAAACACACGTCCACACAGAAACTTGCCATGAATGTTCACAGCCGCTTTATCCTGAACAATCTGAGCTGGAAACAATCCAACTATCAACAGACACACAAAATTTGGCATATGCGTGCAATTAAATATTATCCAGCCACAAAAAGAAATGAAGTATTGGTACACACTATACCATGTGCGTAACTTGAAATGTTATGCTAGACTAAGTGAAAGAAATCAGTTGCAAAAAGTGGTACATTGTAAACTGTCCCATTTACATGAAATGACAAGAGGAAAACCTTTAGAGATGCAAAGTAGGTGAGTGGTTGCCAGGGGAGAATGAGGAGAGACTGCTAATGAGGATGGGTTTCCATTTGGGGTGATAAAAATTATCTAAAATGGATTGTGATAATGGTTGCAAAACATGAAATGTACTAAAAACCACTAAATTGTACACTGTGAAAGAGTGAAGTTCGTGGCATGTGAATTAGCTCTCAATAAAACCGTTATTAAAAAATAAAAAATAATTTTAAAAACCACCAATCTTTTCTGGAGGGTAAAGTGGGGCAAATTAATTTTCCTTCATGAACACACAGGTAAGGAGGAATATTGGCTAACCTAACAGCTGCCGACTTTGCCCATTTCATCTGACAATTCAGTCATTTATGGGCAATACTGTAGGCTGAAAGTTAAAAATGAACCAAAGTCTCAGCCCTCTGGGAGCTAATTTTGCTGTTTGTTGATTTTGGAATATTTCAAATAAGTTGACATGCATGATGAGTTTTATAAAAGAAAACAACGTATACCTAGAAGAGCTGAGAACTCATGAAGGTAAATAGAGGCAAATCAAACTTAACCAGTCATCATTAGTCCAAATTTTTGGTGGTCTTAAAGGACTTACTGGACTCATGTAAACTCCTTGATGTACATCTCCAAATTGGCCTTCTCCAATACATCGTCCAAGTTCTATTCTTTCCCTCTGAATTTCATAATCCCCAGCTGTAAAAGATGATCCAAACAAGAAAACGTAAATACTGTATTCCAAATACAGAACTAATACCTAAGACATTTCATTTCATTATCATCCATGAGTAAACATTTCAACTGTGGCACAATCTATAAAACTGCTTTAAATAGAGTGGAATTCTCTTAAGTTTTAAAAAGAAATTTAGGTCACAGTTAAGGCCTTAGTTGAACTGCTGTAACAATGAATTTTATTAACATACAGTATATGTAATATATATTAATATAACAATGATTTATAGTAAAGATATATAGTAAAGATAGATTTGGATGTGTGATTTATATCTATTTGATAGTTTTCAAATAATTGATCCAAGTATTAAATTATATGCTTAATTAATAAGTGCAATTAGTGTAGGTATTAATAATATAAAGGCTATAAAAAGTTATTTAAAGCAATTATTTTACAAATGACTAAAGTTTGTAAATGTGGACACAACATAAAATTGCTATTTTGTCATAAGTAAACTTCATGCTTTGAAATGTAAGAGCTTTCCACTTTATTATAATCCTATCTCTATATTATTCATGGAGCTAAAAGAATTTAAAGAGGTAGTTTCTAAAAAAAATTTCAAAATTAGATGACTTGCAATCAAGGTCAGATATATTAACATAATAAACCAGAAGTATTTTATATTTTGAAGGTATTTTGCCTCAAATTAATGTGTTGAATTGTTGTGATTTATATAGCATCAATTATTTAGTTGGCTGTTGAGGCACATGAAAAGAAATTACCAACAAGGAACCCGGGAGACTGAATTCTAATTTAATTAACTCCTTGGGATCTTGATTATTTTCAGTCAAGGAATGTTCAAGAAACTCATTTCAGTAACCCATACTGTATATATTCCATCCATTAATGGAATCACCATTGGAATAAACCAACAGTCAAATATTTTAAATATTTATCAAATGATAAATCACATAGAAAATTCAACCCAAAATTTAATGTTTTTTTCCTCTTTAAAATCACTTTAGCTAGTGATCCCACTGATTTAACAACATGAGTAAACCAATGACAAATAGTTTAAAAATAAAAGTTAACTGAAAATGGAAACATCCCATATCACTCCAGAGGTTGCAATTGCAAGCAAATGCAGTTATTTTAAAGGAAACCTGTTACCTTCATCTATTCCATAGCTTTCTGTATTGCAATTAAGAGAGAAAAAAATTGAAGACCTTGCTTAGAAATAACTAATAGCAATTCAATTAACAACAAAAAACTTCGATAGTACATTTTAATACTATTTAAACTGTTAAATATTATAAGCATGAATATGAATCAAAAAGGAGATCTAAACACAAATAAAAATTAAATATTTTCAAGGCGACCCAATGTTGTATAAAAAATGCTTTTAAATTCCTATCTCATAAATTCCTATATCATAACTCATTTTTGGGTAGTGTGGATAAAAGTTAGCCATGTTGGACATTTACTACTCAACGACGAAAATTAAATTTATATATATTTTGGATTCTCTGCTGGGATGTACAAAGGGCTAAACAAAATTTTAAACCTAAATTTACATTTCCCAACTTGCTACTGTCAATCCAAGTGCACCCACTGGAGCTTCAGCTTCGACTGTTTCCAGTCACTTTCCCAAACGGGAGCTCCTGAACAGAGGCACAGGCACCGTCGGAGAGAGCGCACTCCCGAGGGACACGGGCTGCTTCTCCTTATTTTGTTAACATCTCTTCAATGTGCGCAGTAAGTCCAAAATGAAAGTATCTTCTGGAATATTTACACAGAGAGGCAAAGCACCTGGAACCTTTCTTTAACAACTACGTAGAGCTCTGCTGCAACCAGGGGATTAGATGTTGGACTGTCAAGGTTTCTGAAGCTGTAAGGTGGACTTACAGTTGGACCTCTTTAAAAGGCAGGTCTAAATTACTTCAAGTGAATGAAATGTCAAGGGCTTATCTAACTCAAGATCTGGGGACTATATATTCTAACCCAAAATCTAGGACTTCAGATTCTCCTTGACCCACAAGCAGCACACCACAGAGATGCACGGTTCTGAGACTTCCAGGCTGCAGGAGGTTCGTGGTGTGTGGCTTGAACGCTGGAGTCTCTGTGTTGGTTATTCAAGGGCAATAAAGCATAAACCATTTCAAATGGGAAATCCAATTCTTTGAGTACGTGTGCATATATTTAACCTTTAAGTAAGTTTCTACAGCGAGAATATACTCTAAATAATAAATGCAGTATTACCATAAAGTCAGAAAACAAGATTACAAAGAGTCTGGCCCTAAATTGAATTATTATAGGTATCTGGGTATATTATTCTAGAATAGGCACCTATAATATTGAACTCTAAAGGTTGAAAAGAACATTTCCATTAAGTACTGAATGAGGTATTAAAAAACAGTTTCAAAAGGAGAATCATGTCTAAAACTTTTCAGTATGATCTATACCTGCCAAATTTAAACAAGAACAAAATTAGAAGCCTACTTACTGGAGGGCATGGTATATGTATCTTCTTCATCTATAATCTCAGCATAGTCGTCTGTTTCTGCAGAAAAGGAAACAGATATGTTGGAAGCTGTTAAATATTTGACCACCTAGCCTTTAATGTAATTTGAAAAGACAAAATTATCTGCCTAAATCCCCTACTATGCTGAAATATTCTTAATACACTGCTATTCAATTTTTGCCCAAGTGTGAGTCAATTTAAGAAATAAAAGTAACATTATGTCCACTATTTTATAATACAGGACTTATCAGAAAAGAAATAGGGCTAGCACAGAAAACCCTTGTGAAAAATGTAGACCAAAACCAACTATATATATAATTCAAATGAGCCGATCTGCACTGACCAAATTCCAATCCAACTCTATCAAATACATGTTTTAAAACCACACTGCAATCAACTAGGATTTTTTCAAAGACCGGTAGCGCCAAAACACAGCACACCTGATTTTAATAAAGTAGTAATTTGACTTGAGAGCCTAATGTGACCTTTCTCTTTTAGAAAACAAATGGCAGGTCAATTTGTGAGGCGATCAGCTGGGCTAATTTATTTCATTTGTTCAAATGTTGCAGAAAGCAATCCAGGTGTTTACCTTTTATATTTTTTTTTACTAGGATATCTGAAAACCATATGTTAATGTCAAAAGGTTCAGAGATCTACCAGAAAGAATGTAGTGAGAAAAAGCATATTCAAATGAGTTTTTTAAGAGATAATGTCAAGGAGTTCCAATGCTTTCATTAATTCCTTTCAGTAACACAGCGGCTTAAAGCTCCACCACTACACTAATGGGAAACAGAAAAAAAAAACCAATTTGAAAACCACAACTGCTCCTTTGAATAATAATTACACTGAACACTCAACTGGGGTCCTATTTTTTTCTCTTTCTGGAAAGAGGAAAACCTTCAGTTGCTCCACGTGTAAGGATTTTAACTCCTGGGCCATTCTTACGTGTCAATGAAGGACCTGAGAACCTTCTGATACACCATTTGAAGCGAGTTCTATTTTGAAAATGTGAAAATTTCCCCTGGCACCCACCAGAGAACCTAAAAGCTAAAGGTTCTGTCTTCTGTGCTTCCATTATTATTTCATCTGGATAATAAAACTATAGAAAATGAAGAAAATGAAAATATAGTTTCCAGCCACTAGGACATCAATTGTTCCACGTGAAGCTATGATTTAATGATTTGAGGGCAAACCTAAGAGAAACCGGAAGAATTCATATCTTAATTTGTAATCATCATTAAAAGTGGTTAAAGTCAAAAAATGCTGGCTGGCAGAATGTAAAGTAAACCAATCCTCCTTTGTACACACCATCTGTAGACTGTTCATAAATCCCGGAGACAGGGGGATGATCGACATTCTTCTGCTATGTTTATAAATTCTTCTACTTAGAAGGGTAAAGAAAAATGTGCAGGTAAGAAGTTTTAAATCTACCCTCAGCCTCACATCCTTTTATTTCCGTATTTCCTCCTTTCACCTTGTTTTCAGTGGATACCAAGAATAGTAACTTGGCACCCCTAAGTCTACAGCTCTGCTTTTGTGTAAAATGGCCCATCAAAAGATGCTGGGATAAAATGTGGGAACCAAGGGAGCTAAGGCACTTGTAACAAAAAGGACTAAGGAGGGAGCAACACAAGTTACAAGTTACAGATGACATTTGCCAATCATTAACTCCTTTTATTCTACCATTTAACAAGCTCAATTTCATGGCACCTCCCCTCAGAAAATGTATGTAACTAAGGCTGAACTTCAAACCCAGGTCCAGGACCTCCACTGCCTTCATTAATGTAAAGCACACACCTCTAGAGGGGACATCTACTTGCTAATCCTGTAGCGGCAGAGATTCTGCGAGGGAGAGCCGCTCTGATTTCCTACCTCTGCTTCCCTCTCTGCCCTTACCTCAGCTGCCCTCAAGCTCTGCCAACGCCTGCACTGGTTTATTTCATTAAGGGGATGTCCTGCACTCACTGGCACCGCGTGCAAGGAAAGGGTGCCCTGGTTGGAGGGGCTTTTCCAGGCCAGTCCCTCAGCCCCAGTCTCCTCCAGCAACAGGGTGTCTACTGCCTCAGTGAGAAAGGAGGGGTGAAAAGCGACGATGGCAGCAGCGGCGGCTACCTCTCACAGAGGGTTTACTAAGTGCTAAAGCTCATGCTGCTCAGGCCAATTCTGGTTTCAGCCAAAATGTCACACCTATTCAGAGACATCCCGCCAATGTAAGGTGGCCCTCCACTCCCATTATTTCAGTCTTCTCTTAACAGTGCTCAGCAATCTGGTATTAGTTTGCCTTCTTGTTAACTGTGTCAGCTTCTCCAGAACGTGCTTCCCACTGGAGCAGAAACCACAGGCATGTTGTCTGACATTGTGTCCCAACATCTGAAACACTGCCTGGCACAGAGGAGGCGGTCAATCAATATTTGTTAAATAAAAAGAATTAATGCATTGCGACAACACAGTCAGACAATAGCTATAACTCCATGACACCAAGGCAAAGAGGCTACGTAACCTGTGCAAGGCAGCCGGCCCAGTGAGCGGCAGAGCAGCCCACAGGATGAGGCCCACGCCATGGCCTGCGCTTGGCCGTGCACCTCGGGCAGCTGCTGCACCGGCATAGTGGTAGCCGTGCCTGCATGTGTGACCTGCAGGGCTGCTATAAAGACCACCAGGCAGACAACACTGCCAAGCCAGGCGGTCAGGGAGTGGGCGCAGCTGCCGCTCTTCCCCTCCCGAGGGGCTCTCTGGAGGGGCCTGGGATTCCTCGGTAACACTGGTGGCCTTCCTGGTGTGACTGAAGTGACAGCTCAAGCCTGCCTCCTTTCACAAAACACTCAACAGAGACACCAGCCCAGGAGTGATTCTGAAAGAGTAAAAATAAAATGGCTAATATATATCAGGCCAGCACACAGAATTGATCTGGAAAAATCAAGTTGCCTATACTTCAATTCGTACAATCAAAAGAAAGAGCCTGTAATTTCTGGGGGTGACTGCTGAAGTTTCTATATAAAACCTCTGTATTTCATGCACAATTTTTCTGTAAGCCTACAATGTCTCTAGTAAAAAAAAATTACAGACAAAAAAAAAACACCCTCTAGGTATGTATCAAAGGAATCTGGGAATTATTTGTGATAATATTTGGAATGCAGATGTATTTATTATGATGTGATAGGGATAGGGAAATTTTATTTCAACGCAGCTGTGTCCTAATAAGTTGGTTCTTGGGAAGCAGAGACATCATTACTGAAGGTAGATATACTTACAAAAATTATTTTGTCATCGTCTATATAGAAGTTTTCAAATGGCCATATTTAACATACGTCTCCAAGAATTCTTGATATACAATCTGGTTATACGTTGTTATTTTTTCCTGGCCCTGAGGGTTGTGGACTAGTACACAACACTGATATGAGAGGTTATTTTTGTATACTTCAGTGTCCCTGAATAACGAGCTCAGTCTGAAAATGACTAGTTCCCCCACATAATAGCTTGATAAAAGGAAAAGACCCTGGCATAAATAAAAGCAACTAGATCTGCATTCTCCATTTAATAAGGATGATTACAACTAGTATTACCAAGAGTTTAACATATACCTGAAGCTATTATAAACAATTATAAATCATCATTTACTCCTCATAAAAATCTCATGAGTTGTACAATCATAATCATCCCCATTCCAAAGACAAGAAACTGAGACACAGACAAACAATGTACATTTTCAGGATCCCAAAGCCAATCAGCGGCAGGACGATATTCCTCACAGCACTTCAGCACAGAATCTGGGCTCCGAAGGACTATGCTTCTTTCCTACTTTTTTTTGCAAAGTTGTAAGGTCTTTTATTTGGGAGACCAATGTTCTACGCTTTGAAATGATCAAGTGTTCCCCTAGGGAAATTTTTGGGACCTGTCCCCCCACATACACACACAACATGGGCACAGTTTTGTTCCAGAGTGCTCACAGGAAGGTCCATGGGGACCTGTGTAACTGGGAGACAATTTCAGGTGCCTGGGTCACAAGCAAAATATTCTGAAACACAACACAACAAAATGGAGGTTCCTAAAACTTTGGATAACACTAATTTAAACACATGGTTTGGTAGGACAACATGTGGTAAAATAAAAATGAAGGAAAGGCATATTAAAAAGAGCAATCAACAGTTCAGGTAATAGGAGAGTAAAGTTACCAAGTTCTCATTTGAAAGCAAGGTAGAAAGAAATACAGTCAAGTCAGTACTGAAAACGTCACCATGCGCTCACGACTTTAAAGGCCCATGGCATGCCACACAAAAAAATAGCTGAATGCCTCTGGGGTCCCAACTGAAACGGAAGAGGGTCAGTTCAGAGTCTGGAAGGAACGTGCTAAGCAGACAAGGGCCACCACCGCTTGGTCTGCAAGCCCTCCAGTTCAAAAACTTGAGGTACTGAAAACCTGCTGTATTGCCCATTTATAAGACTGTCTCCTCACCACACCTCTTCAACTTGCCCAGCAAGGAATGGTGGCCTTTCTTCTTTGTGCATTTGTTTCGATACCAGCAATTCTGGCAACTGGCTTCCCTGCTGCCACCCAAGGGTCCAGTCAGAGGGGTTAGGGGGTGTGAATGAGTCACCGATGCCATACAGTCCTAAAGGAGGCTGGACTGTTGAGGTAACTCAGTGAGGCTAACCAATTTAAGGGTCTCTTACCCCACCTTGATAACCCTGCTTGCCATCAACTATCGAGGTTTCATGAAGTAGCAGCAAGGTCTTTTCTAGAAGCCAGGAAGAGCCCGCCTCCATTCTTTAAAATTAACTGGCGGTGAAACCTGGGCCAGGTGGTAAACGTCTTCTAAGGGCCAGCTAGTAAGTAGGTATTTTAGACTGCAGGCCAAGGGTCTGTGCACCTCGTCGCTCTGCTGCAGCTGAAACGTGAACGAATGGGTGTGACTGTGTTCCACCAAAACTTCATTTGTGGGCAAGGAAATATGAATTTCATATTATTTTCATGTCATGAAATACTATTCTTCTTTTGACTTTTAATTCTCCCAACCATTAACAAGTGCCATTCTTAGCAGGGGGCAGTAAAAAGCCAAACAAATGGGGAGAGCCAGATTTGGCCCTTGGGCCTTAGTGTGCAGACCTCTGGCCTAGACCACGTGGGAAAGCCTTTCAGGGCTGCCCCTGCAGCTGTAAAGCGGGGAGGAGGATGCCCGCCCTGGCTCATTCACACCACTGTGATACTCAAATGAGAGAATGCATGCAAAGGCTGGGTAAAACACAAAGCACCACACTGAATGAGGTAATACCATTTGTCTGTAGATATCCCTTTCATGTTTTCACAGCAATCCTTCCCAAAACCACTTGAGACATTTATAGATAAAGACACAACAGATTAAGTAATCTATTCAAAATCATTCAAACTGGTGATAGGACAGGGCAGTGTAAAGGGCAAGGCTGGAGCTTAAGAGACCTGACTAGCAGCGCTGGACAATTCTCCAAGCAGCCCTGGGCTAGCCTCCTGGTAGCCCTGGGTCAACATCCTGGCAGTCCTGGGCCAGCGACCTGGCAGTCCTGGACAAGTCTCCTGGCAGCCCTGGGCCAGCGTCCTGGCAGCCCTGGGCCAACGTCCTGGCAGCCCTGCACAAGTCTCCTGGCAGCCCTGGGCCAGCGTCCAGGCAGCCCTGGGCCAGCGTCCTGGCAGCCCTGGACAAGTCTCCTGGTAGCCCTGGGCCAGCGTCCAGGCAGCCCTGGGCCAACATCCTGGCAGTCCTGGGCCAACGTCCTGGCAGCCCTGGACAAGTCTCCTGGCAGCCCTGGGCCAGCGTCCAGGCAGCCCTGGGCCAGCGTCCTGGCAGCCCTGGGCCAGCGTCCTGGCAGCCCTGGACAAGTCTCCTGGTAGCCCTGGGCCAGCGTCCAGGCAGCCCTGGGCCAGTGTCCTGGCAGCCCTGGGCCAGCGTCCTGGCAGCCCTGGACAAGTCTCCTGGTAGCCCTGGGCCAGTGTCCTGGCAGCCCTGGGCCAGCGTCCTGGCAGCCCTGGACAAGTCTCCTGGTAGCCCCTGCCCAGCGTCCAGGCAGCCCTGGGCCAGCGTCCTGGCAGCCCTGGGCCAGCGTCCTGGCAGCCCTGGGCCAGCGTCCTGGCAGCCCTGGGCCAGCGTCCTGGCAGCCCTGGACAAGTCTCCTGGTAGCCCTGGGCCAGCGTCCTGGCAGCCCTGGGCCAGCGTCCTGGCAGCCCTGGACAAGTCTCCTGGCAGCCCTGGACAAGTCTCCTGGTAGCCCTGGGCCAGCGTCCTGGCAGCCCTGGGCCAGCGTCCTGGCAGCCCTGGACAAGTCTCCTGGCAGCCCTGGACAAGTCTCCTGGTAGCCCTGGGCCAGCGTCCTGGCAGCCCTGGACAAGTCTCCTGGTAGCCCCTGCCCAGCGTGCTGCCAGCCCGGGACAAGCATCCTGCCAGCCGTTGGCCAGCTCCCTGGCAGCTCTGGGCCAGCCTCCCAAACCTGCGTCCTCAGTAACCTCACCTGGAAAACAGCAAAGGTAACACCCGACGGCATTCTGAGTGACTGCTGTGAGAATGAGGAAGCCTGTCTGTAAAGGACCTGCACACAGGAAGTTCTCCACGAGTGACACAGGCTACGTTATTACCACAAGGAACAAATCTAGGAATGATGTTCAGATCTTGACTTCAAATCCCAGGAAAAACATACAATTTTCCAAGCTCACATTCTCCTAAGACCTTTCACTTTTACTGCAATGGCTCTGCTTGTCACACTCAAGTTATCAATCTTTGTTACAAAAATGATCACAGGCAAAATCTTGAGTAAAGCAACCTTTCATATAGTCATGAGAAAAATGCAATTTCCCTCTTAATTTTAGCTTATAAATTTTGACTTTATTAATATAATTTTGTTGTAGACAATGCATGATGCAAATAGGAAACAGACACTAAATGTGATTTTTAAATTTTTAGTATTTACTAAGTGCTGTCATCAACAGTTTGAAACACAATTTCTATTGCTATTGCTGATATTTTTCTAATTACTTTAGTTTGTGTACTCTTAAAAAATGACTTTTCAGGTTTTCCTTTCCACTATCTCACCCCAAAACTACGAGTTATTATAAATATCGGAGGGTAGGAAGACAGTATCTGTGTCTCTATCACTTACTGCTGCTTTCAAGTATAACTAATCCTGCCAAATAACACTGTTTGAGAATTTTTGTACAATTCTAAGTTAGTAATGAAATGTAGAAAATTCACTAGACACTTAAAAGTCCAATTTCCTGAGATGTGATACAGAAACTGATAGTTGTCTTTTCCATGTCAAAGTCCTCAAAATTTTTTATATCATCATTTTATACCGCTTTGAACTTTTCCTGTTGAATCAAAACCACATTTTACCTTTCATCAAATACACTAAGCATCAATAAATAATAATTATTCCATATTAGTAACACAAATGTGAAAATAAATATTACCGTCCCCACTAATTTCATCTGTAGATCCAGGTGGCATGCAAAGAAATGGAAGGGGGAGGGAACAAAGGGAAGGAAAACAGGAAAGAGAAGAGGGAAGAGAGGGGAAAACACACTATTAAAATGCAAGTAAATCAAAGTGCAAGAAAAAAAAATTACCCCCCCCAAAGTCAAATTTGAAAGACAAAGAAAAGATTATAGTAATAAGTACGCTCACTCGAATTAGGAGCAGGATGCCAAGTTTTAAGCTGTTGACATATTATACAAAATTACACAGCAGAATATAGAGTTTAAATCGATTTCTACCACACCAAGCAGAATTCATTTGGTTGCTTTCACCACTAAACGTTAAAAATGGCTTCTAGCTCCCTCAGAGGAACTTTGTGGCCCTGAGGTCAGAATGAAAACAAGGTGCCTGGTAGTCACGACCAGGGAAACGGGCCCCAGTGTGCCCACTCCCACCAGCCCCGGGCCCTCCACTACACGGTGCCAGAGGCCACGGCCCAGTGCTCCAAGCTCCAAGGTGGGTAGTGCTTGGAGGCCAAGCACCCCCGTAATTTGTACAGTGCTTGGAGAAATTACTGCTCCAATGATTACACATAATCTTTGCTTCCCTAGAAAACTATCTGAGCGGCGTGGCTGTCTCCCTGGTATCTGCCCCAAAGCATTGAAAGCAGACAACTGGCACTCGCCATGGCCATGCACCTTCATTCCCTTGGCTGCTCACTGTGCCAGCGAGGACGCAATGCAGGAAACATGGGACCTGCTGGGCCCTGTGGGTAAAACATGAAGACAACACGAATGAAACTGGGAAGCTACTGCTTGCCCTGTCATGCATGTAAGACAAAGAAGCAAACAAAGCCACCTATTCAAGAGAACAGCCCAGAGATGGTCAGACATGAAAACTGTCCCAAGTGATGGTGTCTCAACAGGGGACAGCACACACACTGCGATGCAAGAGCTAGCCTCAGAGCTCTGCTCAGGACACGCCACAGACACCTGGTTAGAGCTGGTTTCTGGGGCACTGTGGTTAGTACGAGTGTGCAAAGGGGTGCAGTACCCGCGGGCGGAGGCTCGTGGGGACAGAAGACCAGAGGGAGGAAGCGCCTAGCCTTCTTAACTTTAGGCTGGCAGTGACTGACTCCTTCACAGAGGCGAGGGAGGAGAGAGAAAAAGAGAAACAGATTATTTCAATACAAAAGGAGACTTAGGGTCACATTTCAAGGCACAGCTGTAAAAACAAGTACAAAATAGAAATACTTTTGACTATCAGATCTTATTTCTCACTCTGATCACCCTGAGTTTATAGAAGCATTATTTTTAAAATGTCATTTCGATTTTAGCAACAGCCAATTAACTCTATATAAACTTTTAGCAAGACATAATGAGAATCTTTCAGCACTGCAGTCACCCAAATGTTTTTTTCACAACAAAACTTGAAAAAACAAAAAACAAAAAAGACCAACAAACAATTCAAGATTCTTGTGAACACCTAACATTCAACCATGAAGAAAAAAATTACAAAAAGAGCTAGCAGATCCTAATTTGTGGAAGAGCTTTAGTAGCAATTTTACCCAAATCACTAGTAAAGACACAAAATCAGAGAACTTAAGCACACACCCTCAATTCATTAATTTAAATTACTTGAACGTAAACAACTGGTGATGAGGACGTTTGAACGCCCAGGTCGCATAGCCCCAAGATCCTTCCTCCACTCACTTGCTCCTGCACCAAGACTCACTGGAGAGCCAAGCTGCCGGATGCCAAGGCCCCCAGGAGCCTTGGTGTCATGTGCAGACAGAGGAGTACAAGCTGCGACACGCCTGAAGTGCAGTCACAAGGGACCTCGGGTCCTCTAGGAAGCAGCACTGGACGCTGGAGGCAGATACAGAGGCATGCAGAGCTGAACCACAGACCCGGGCACCGCCAGGGAGGTCGGCGCTCCCGGCGGGGGCCAGGAGAACATCGGGCAGGGCTGCTCGGCAAGATGGCAAGAACTTACTGGTATTATCAACATAGTCGGGAAAGAGATGAAAGGCAGGGAAATGTACAATTTGGTAATGTTCTTCAAACAATCCTGACATTTACAGGACACTGGCCTTCATCAGCTGCCTTTACCACACACAAACGAGGCACGACCGGGATGGCTCGACACCCCACGGGCGGTGGGGTGGCAGTCGGCGCTGCGGGTGGGGCGTGGCTGTGCAGACACCACTGGGGTGAAAGGAGAAAGTGGGCTGCGGATTAGAGCACGGTATTGTATCAGCACAAAACTTCCTGATTTTGACAATGATACCGTCATTGTCCAAGATGATGTCCTTGTTCTCAGGAAACACACGAGAAATATTTAGAAGGGACACCACGTCTGCAGCTTACTTTCTGAAAGTTCATGAGAAAAATAATATGTATGTAGGTAAGAGTGAAGAATAATGCAAGTGGGGAAAAATACAAACACGGTGAATTTGAAGAAAAGAATATATGAGAATTCTTAGAACCATTCTCTAAGCATGAAAGTAGGAGAAAATAAAAAAAAGAGGACCAGGGGCTCTGCAGCAAGACAGTCTGGATTCAAATAATGATTCCACCCTCATTCCCTGACCTAGGAAAAGCTACCCAGTTTCTCTCTTTTTCAGTTTACTTGTAAAATGGGGATAATATTAGGAGCTTCCTCGACCTCAGGGCTGCCACCTGACAGAGACCCCCAGACCCCTCCTGATTGGGTTTGCGTTCTAGAGTTGAGAGGACGATAGTCAACACAAGTAGACTGTGCAGTGTGCCGACAAGGAACGCCATGGAGAACAGCGCAGGTGTGGCAGGGAGGATTCAGGTAAGGCTGCAGCTCTGAACGCGGTGCTTACGGGAGGCGCAGAAGGCGAGGCAGGGGCTGTGCAAACACCTGGGACCAACCCAGGAGGGGAAACAGCTGATATGCCAGTGCTGGCTCTGCGAAGGGAGTCCTGGGGTGCTGGCTGAAGAGCAGTGGGAGGTCGGGGCAGGTAGGGGAGGCGGCCAAGGTGTCCAGGGAGATAAGAGAGGGCCAGAGAGTTGAAAACCTCGTAGCCAATGGAAGGCTCTGGCTTTGTTGGGAGTGACTAGAAGTGAGGAGGGAGAAATGAAGGCCACTGCAGTAACTGGGGTTGGAGATGGACATGAATTTGAACAAGGGCAGTAGAAGTAACTATACTGGGAAGAAGCAAGTTAGGATTTGCCAATGGCCTGGGTAAGGGATGAGAAAGAAAAAAGAAGCATCATGAGTAGCCTCCAGGATTTTGCCCAGCCAGAGGGAAGGAACTGCTGCTTGCTGAGTGACACGGGGTGACAGGGGACAGTCTTGGTAGGGAAGTCAGGAGCTCAGGCTTGAAAGTGCTAGGCTGGGGGTCTAGCAGGCGCCTGTGTCGACGTGCCGAGGGGGCAGGTGACTACAAGAACCTGGAGCTCAGGAAATAAGTCTGGGACGGAGGCAACCTAAGTAAGGCCCAGGAAACAGGGAGGTCGCCCAGGGAGTGACTGTGGGTGGCAGAGAGAAGGTCCAGGGACAGGCCCCCTGCATTCAGACACGAAGGCGCCAGGACAACGAGCAAGGTTCTCTGGAAGCCAGGGGGACGATTCCAAGGTAGGGGGCGGGGAACTGAGTACCCCCCAACCCTTTGGAAGACTTCTGTTGAAGGGGAAGAGGGAGGCAGTGCAGGAGGGAGGGGTCAGAGCAGGGCTAGTGAGGATGGGCAAGTCACAGCATGACTGTGTGCTGAGGAGGAGACTGAGGAGTCTAGAAAACCCTGTGATGAGCAAAGGGGAAGCTGGGAGCTGGGAGTCGCCAACAGAGGTGTGGTGGACTGGACTGGTGGAGGAGGTGGAGGCCGAGGGCCGGGGTGGGGGATGCTCAGGGAGGCAGGCGCCAGCAGGTGGCAGGGGTGGTCTCTTCTCGTATCTTCCCAGGGACATGGGAAGCAAGCCAAGTTTAGAGTGAGGATGGTGGCCAGGGCGTTGCAGGCTGTAGAAGAGTGGGTATGAAGTGGTCATCTGGGTCGGGGGACACAAATGGACAGGAAAACGCAACACGAGAGGCAGCCCCAAGGTCCCCCTGGAGGTGCGTGGTCACAAATTTAAAGGAAGGCTTAGCAACCGGGTGGCGTTTTTGCCATTAAGTTCAGGTGCACTAGTGCAGATATGGGTCACACGGAGGGTAGGATTAAGCTGGGCTGGGTTGTTGCCAAGTTACCCCAACAAAACAAGAGTCGGGCAAAGGTGGTGAGGGAGTATGTTGGGGCGTGATAGGATCACTGACCAGGGGTTTCCAGCTTGTAAAGAAACCAGTGAACCAGGGCAGATGGCCCCTCTTTGGAAATGGTGTTTATGTGTGATGAATCTGGACTCAGATGGGATCTCCCTTCATAAGACTTTCATGCTAATGTGCTGGAGGTGCAGTTAATGTTGGGGTTTAAGATATATTTAGGGGATTTGAATCTCTGGACTGACAATGTGATAGCCAGGTCCTGAGCCTCAACAGACTCCAGCACCTACAATCTGATTTATTGGACTTACCACACTCAGCTAAGATGGAGTTGAAGAAGGACAATCACCACACCATGGAGCCTAGAGTGATTACAACTGAAAATGGGAGGATTGCATCCAGCATCCATGTGGAATCTGAGCCTCCTCTTGACATAGAGGTGCAATGGACACAACCAATCCAATGTCCACATAGAAGAGGTGGCATTGGATTGGGAAAAGTGGACATGGTGGACGATGGGTATGGGGAAAGGCAGGAAGAGATGAGAGGTGGAGGCGTCTTTGGGACATGGAGCTGCCCTGGATGGTGCCTCAGAGGTAATCACCGGACATTGTAAATCCTCACAGGGCCCACTGGATGGAATGGAGGAGAGTATGGGCCATGATGTGGACGAGTGACCATGAGGTGCAGAGGTGCCCAAAGATGTACTTACCAAATCCAATGGATGTGTCATGATGATGGGAACGAGTGTTGTTGGGGGGGGAGAGGGGGGGTGGGGGGGTGGGGTTGAATGGGACCTCACATATATATATATTTTTAATGTAATATTATTACAAAGTCAATAAAAAAAAAAAAAAAAAGAAAAGAAACCAGTGAAGACATCCGACAGACGTGGAAACGGTGACAGGCCCAATGGGGTGGAGGGCGTGCTGGAAACGCACAAGACGGAGGGTTACAGTTGCTGGTCTCCATGCTGTGGGAAGGCAAGAGGCCAGGGCACTGGGAGAATCATCCAGAACCAGGATGGGCATGTGGCTCGGTCAACAGTGAGCCGGGGGCAGAGGACTGAGGACAGAGCAGGATCTCAGGCTCACACACGAGTCATGGCTGGAAACTCGAGGGAGAATGGTCTGGAAGCGGCAACGGGAAGGAGAGGATACACGCTTCACCTCCAGTCCCAGCATGGCAGTGGCTGCGAGAAACAACTAAAGCCACCACGAAGGCCACTAAGACCACCAAGGCCACGGGTGGCAGTGTCCCCCGGGAACACTGGGATTGGCTGGAGGCAAGGGCACAGGAAGGTGCAGCAGCGCGTGTGGACGTACAGGGCTTCCGGGAACCACGTGTACAGGACCTGAAGACAGGGCTGGGGGGCCGGTGTAACATGAGGCTTTGGGGCTTTGTGAGGAAACTGGCATGTACAGGGATTATTAATCCAAGTGATCAAAACAGTCTTTTAATTGTTAGTTACAAATGCAAAGCAACATTCCCCTTCCACCACACCTCTTCATTCTGCTCTTTTCCTCAGACATTAAGGCTCACTGCTAACCACGTTCGACTTTGCCTGAGCCCTGGTTAAGGACCCTACGCTCCTGCATTCCCAGAAATGGCTAACTGCAAAGGACCCATCTGCCCTGCTGTGTGCGGAGAGGAGACCCACTCCCACCCTTCCCCAGGAGTTCGTGTTTTAGAAAATCCCATCATTCCCTCTTCCTTGAGAAGTTACTCATTAGCGAGCAATCCCACTGCAATAGCCTGAGTAATGGCATCTGCTAAATAGCCTGGTGCGTTCTGTCTTTCACAATGTGAACCATTCTCCATCTTTTTCCATGTATTTATAGCATTCAGAAATAGGTACCTTTATTCTGTGTTTTAAAAAATTACGTAAGTGGTGTCAGTCCAGCTCTGCATGTTCTTTTTTCACTTACTAAGAGGTTTCGACTGTCTTAGTCCACTTCTAATATACCTCGTACTTTTTTTTAAAGACTTATTTTTTTAAATTTATTGATCACCCCCTTGTTGTTTGTGGTCGCTGTCTGCTCTCTGTGTCCAACTGCTGTGTGCTCTCTGTCTCTTTTCTCTGGGAGGCACTGGAAATCGAACCCAGGACCTCCCAGGTGGAAGAGAGGCACTCCATCACCCGCGCCACCTCAACTTCCTGGTTTATCTCTCATGGTCTCTGCTTAGTGTCTCTTGTGTTGTGTCATCTTGCTGCGTCAGCGCAATCTGCCTGCCCGCTGCACCAGCTCCAGCAGGCACTGGTAACTGAACCTGGGACTTCCCATGTGGTAGGTGGAGACTCATTCTTTTTAAATGTTAAGTAGTGCTTTGAACTTTACCACGAATATCAACTACCTGGAGAGCTTTAGAACAAACATGCAGATTCAGGAGGGTCTGGGGGGAGCCTGAGACGCTGGCAGCCATGCTAACTTGCTTTGTGATCTTGAGGAAGTGGTTTTACCTTCCTAATCTGTAAAATGGAGAAAATGGAAGTTCCCATGTCCTCCTTTATTAGTGAATATTAAATAAGATAAGCCATGCAAAAAGTAAACATATTACATGTGCTGGTTAAATGAGAAGTGTGGTTGTTAACTTCATTTTTGTTCCTCAATTCTCTTTAAGCTGATATTCTCCCATTTATCCACGAGGCAACACATCAAGCAGGCTGGGTTGGGGGATTGGCTGTGGAGGCATAAAGCCACACAGGCTGGTGCCACTAAGAATTCAAGGTCTCCTTGCCCATGTGGAAATTCAATGTTTTCTGCAGTTCTGCTAGGTGTTCCTAGTTATTGCTAACTCACTAAGTCCACGATTGCCGAGTCAAACCTTCTCCACTTTCCTTTTACCCCAAAACCTCTTCCCCCATTCCAGAATTTAAGCACTGAAGTGTAGAGAGAAAATGGAAACCTTCAGACTAGAAGTAACTCAAGCTCTCACCAGAGGCCAGAAACCTGCAGCACATGCAGCCACCCCTCCTCCTTCACTCCTGTACACATGGGCTTTCTTCAGCCCACTTCCAGCGTAGGGCACTCACGGACTCCTTAGGAATCTTGCTCTCCTGAGCATGCTCCTTCTCATTAAGCCTCTCCCACCCATGCTTGGCCTCAGAGCTCTTTCCAGCCACAATTCTGCTTCTCTTCTTTCCTTTCTCCCAAGAGCTATCCATATTCAACGGCTCCACTTGGCCACTACTATTGATTGTTCAAACTACTGCATCTTTGATTTCTTTAGTCGCCAACAGTACCTGCAGGGTTGTTCCGAGGACTGTGAGAATTAATGACGTAAGGACAAAAAGAAGTGCAAAACTGCATGTGATTTACAGAATGGCAACTGCAGTTATCATCCAGAAACTATTATGCAGACTGTAAGATGAAGAAATGAGTCACTATGCTAAAAAGAACCAAGATTTCTGGCATAGGAGGAAAAGAGATACAGCCTTAAAATCAAAGGAATGATTTAAGAACCCTGTAACCCTGTGACAGAACTGGAACCATCACTATGGTCTCATAATGTATTCCTCTCTTTAAAGTATTAAATTTCTTAGTGCTCAAAAGGCCTAGAAACAATGGCCAAATCAGGAGCAACGAACAGACTGTGGTCTCTAAATACTATTCCCCACTGACAAGAACCAGAGCGCCTTGGCAGAAGTAAGTGTGGAGCAGGAAAGTTACAGCATGGTCCTGCACCTTCAAGATGTGCCACAAAACAAACTATAAACACCACGGGGAGAAGGAGCAAAAAGGAGTCAGTAAGCAACTTTAAGGGGCTCCCAATGACCAAAAAGTGTCAAAAAGAAAAAACCGAAAGTATTAGTCTATTACCTGTTGTTAGTAAGGTCAGCCAGAGAATTAAGGCTTGTGAGCAAAGTAACCCTGACTGCATACTTGTATAAAGACCAAACCATATTTCTGCTAACAGTTCTCTCATGGAGCACTGCATCCAGCCTCATTTAGTGGAGGCTGCTGGGGTGAAGATGGGGATACTCTTGATTCTGGAAACAAAGCTCAGAGGGCAAAGGTAACAAGTATGTGTGAGACAGAAAGAAATAAAAGCAAAAATTGTCCTGACGTTTTTGTGGCCCTCGTTGCTCAGCTTTTCACTTGGGACCGTCTCCTTCGAGAGTGCGCCAGGCTACTTTTGTCAGGGCTTCTGCCCACACTGCCCACAGCTGAGGGGAGGTTCACGGCAGGGGTGAAGGGCCTGGAGGGAGCCGCTTGGCTCTGGGTCCTTCTTCAGGACACTGCTTTTTAACATATGGCCTTGATATTTCAATGCCTACATGTGGGGGACTCAACTCTCTTAGAACTGAGAGAGAAGATGATGATGAATCAGCACCCTCAAGTCTCAACCGAGACAGTTGGCTGGATACAGCGGTGGTTCTCGAGAGGGTCTGTGAAGGGGGCCCCAGCCCTGTGACCACGCCCAGCAGGCTGGGTCTACGCGCCCAGCAGGCTGGGTCTACGCGCCCAGCAGCCCCACCCAGACACGGAGAGACCAGTGAAGCTGCTCCAAGGCCTCGAGCCTCTGCTGACACCACATCCACAAGACCCATCCATAGCCGGTACAACCACAAGACTTTCCAGTCCAGGGGTACCAGGACCACGCCAATGCCTACCCCTTGGTGCAAATACAATCAACGTCATGGGTGGAAATAATCACTAGCATAACTGACTAAATTCTGCCACAGAGCACCTCATTTCCCAGATTCACTTCTTAGGTAACAGACGGCCACTTTCTCCAGATCAATGCTATACTTTCTCCCATTACTAGTCACAACAGTTCTATAGTAGAATATCATTGATCTGGAGAAAGTGGCTATGGTAGTTGCTGAGGGCAGGGAGAGGGAAGAAGAGATGAGATGTGGGGGCATTTTTGGGACTTGGAGCTGTCCTGGATGATACTGCAGGGACAGATGCTGGACATTATATATCCTGCCATAACCCACTGAATGGACTTGGAGAGAATGTAAACTACAATGTAAACTATTATCCATGTGGTGCAGCTGTGCTCAAAAATATATTCACCAAATGCAATGAATGTGCCACAATGATGAAAGGTTGTTGGTGTGGGAGGAGTGGGGGTGGGGGGTGGAGTATGTGGGAACCTCATATTTTTTAATGCAACATTTTTTGTGATCTATGTGCCTTAAAAAAAAAAAAAGACAATTTAATTAAAAAAAATAGGTAATAGATTTCAGGACTCTAAAATTAAGACTTTTTTTTTTTTTTAATTCCTAAAAGCTAGTGTTTAAATTAAGCTTTCAGTAGTACACAGATACTACCTCTGCAACCACAGCATTAGAAAAAACTGAAACCAGAGTGTGAATCATTCACAAACTCGAACTTGAATGCAGGGCAGAATGAATTTTAACAAGAGTCAGCACTGAGTCTGTACTATGCCACTCGTGATAAAGGGGGACTCTCTAATGGAACCATATTCAAACACTTTCAAAATTCCTGACTCCTTCCATGCATTATCATCAAGCTTATGGAAAGTTTCAATGTGTCTAAGGCAACAAGAATGGGCTTTGGAATTCCAGACCTGGATTTCACTGCAGGCTCTATTCCTTACTCAGGCTCAGAGTCTGAATTCCTCATTTGTAGAGTGGAAAGACTATTTCAAGGAAGACTGTCTGTGGGCCAGGCAAGATCATGCATGTGACTGTATCGCGCAAAGCAGAGCGCCCGTGCCATGGCAGCTTCAATCTCCCTTACTAACCTCACTTCTTATAATTATTCATTCACATGTAAACAACTTCTCGTTTTCACAAAGCAGTGACATAGTAACAAGGTATAACAGATCTCGTATTTCAAAGACCATGGGAAAAAAGGAGAAAAGAAACAAAGATTATTACAGGTAACATACCATCTTTATTTTATGGTTCACAAAGCACTTCTGCATATATAAATTAGATGTTTTAGAATTTGCATGGAAGGAGCTTAATGCAAATAACATTTAGTTTGTTAAATATGTTTTCTTAAGAATGTAGAATTTTCAGTCACTAACTTGAAAAGCCTGTAAGTAATCTTACAGAAACTATGCTGCATGATCAATCCAAAATAATGCGTTACAAAGTTAAAGAACGATTTTTAAAATTTGCAGTTAATACTCAAAGTCTCATTACAGAAAGGTGCATTTGTTCTTTAGTGCTAACGAAGAGCTAGACAGAGACAATCAAACATCCCTACCTATGGATGGAAAGGCCAACTGCGTCTGTCGTCACGACAGAGACACGTAACAGAGATTGTGTCACCATCTCTAGTCCTGTTCCTGCAAGTCCAGACACTGACCCAGGGTCAGTTCTGGGATGCGGTGCATTATCACCATATTCTAACATATACTTCCGGTCATCCTTAAGGACCCAGTTATTTAAAGAAAAAAACCGAACAAACAAAACAAGAGTTTATGCCTTTAAAGCATTTCAAACTTGGCTCCACTCACTGATTTGCAATTGTCTATACTCCAGGGCAAGATGTGCTCATAGGAGACTCTGTTGGAGCACCTGGCTCTCGGGCCACACTTAGAAAATCCCTTTAAAGTGACGCAAGCACTGGCCTCTCAGGTACAGTCTAAGACGTATTAATACCTGAACATATAGCACTGAGCCCAAATTTCCTAGGAAATCTAATAGTTAGCGTTAAGAAAATCAAGATTACTTTGGGCCCTCAGAGTAATGTGCCCAGGGAAATGCATACTGGTTAAATATTTTTGTAGATGTCTGTTAATCTTACACTTCTGTTCATGGAGAAACTTTCTCTAGGTTTCAAAGAAAACCTTGCATATGCTCAACATCAATTGTACCTTATTTACTGACAATGATCTCATACATACATTTACACTGCAATGAACTAGGGACGAGTGCCTGGTACCTAGTCTCTGAACATAAGGATGTCGCTTTATTTCCAAGGAGGGATCCATCAGGAACTGCAACTGCCCTGAGTTATCTAGACTCTCATTCCTCCTGCCAGCTATCCCCATGCCCTTTGCCCAAAACCTCTAGGAGAGAGTCCAGAGCATTTCACAGTGATGAGGGCACCGTGTGAGAACTCCAACAACTAGCACTGTCACTGGCAGCTCTGCGTATTTCTGCTCTTCTTCTGTTCCTGCTCCCTGGATTGTGTCGGCTAAGACCCAGCCAGCCTCCAGAGCAGGCCTGGCTCAGGACTGACTGATTCATTCAAAAACAATTACTACACAATTACTCCAAGGCAGTAAAGAGACAAATAGCACAGGCTTTTGCCTGTAATGGGTTCACGGTTTGTTTAATGGACAAGATGCTTTCTAAAATAACTATGTTTTTTATGTTTGTTTTTTAATGTAACGTTCTCGGTGAGCTATTAACTTTAATAAAAAAAGTGTAAATAAATAAATAAAATAAAATAAAATAAAATAACTACATCCATTTAAGATAAGGCCCAGTGTGCTATTAGAACAGAAAAAGAAGAGCCCAACTCTTCCTGGAGCAGTCAGGGAAGGCTTCTAGGAGGTGGTGAAATCTGCGGGGTCTGGAAGACCAGGAAAGACCCTTCCCAGGCGCCTCTTCATTTGGACTTGTTATACATACACTCCCTGAAATCACTACAGGGAGGCAACACAACCTTCGCGCTCTAGTCCCGCGCCTCGCTCCATCATATTCAAGCTGCGTGACGATGGACGGGCTAGCTCACCTCTCTGAATTTCCGCGTCCTCACATCTGTGAAGCAGCTGTTGGGAGGATTAGAGGAGATGACATGCAGCAGCCCTGGAGGGCTTCACGAACGCTCCACACAGTGCTCACGCAGACCAAGGCTCAGCACCACGCTTCCCATGTGGCGAGGACTTAATAAAAAGAGCTCTGCCTGGAGGGAAGCTGGAGAATAATCCAGGGGCTAAAGAGCCCAGCGAACCCAGACATGGATGAGGACTGTGGTTGTGGCATAGAGGCAGGAGTGTCCTTCTGTGAGCGGAGCAGATGTACGTCACTGCTACAGGATGGTGGGAATGGGGAGAAGCATGGGAAAAATACAACTGGTGGGACCTACGGACTGTGGTTAACAGCAACACTGTAGTATTCCTGCAACATGGCCAAAGATGTGCTGTGCTGACAATGGGAGGGTGTGGACACTGACCACCTGGTGCAGCGGTGCTCAGAGATGTAGTCACCAATGCAGTGAATGTCCCATGATGATGGAGGGGGTTGTTACAGGAGGAGTGGGGTGAAGGGGGTGGGGGGTATATGGGGATCTCATATTTTTTTAATGTAACATTAAAAAAAGACAAAGAAATTTTTAAAAATCAATATAATTTTAATATTAAAAAAAAAAAAAGGAGGTATGGGAAAAGTGTGCCAAATGTATGCTATGGACCATGGTTGGTGGTAACAGTCTGATGATATTATCTCATAATCTGTAACAAATGTTCCACTACCAAGTAGTGTGTTGGTGAAGCGGTGTTATACGGGAATTCTACACATGTGCAAGGATTGTTTTGTAAGCTCGCAACTTCTATAATAAAAATATATTAAAAAATAATAATAACAGGGTGAGTTTAGGGGAAAATACACCCAATGTAAGATATGGACTATAATTAGTAGTATTTTGATGATATTCTTTCATAAATTTTAACAAATGTTTCACAACAATGCAAGGTGGTGCTGGTGGGTAATGTACAGGACCCGTTTGATGTTATGCATGTTTATTTTATAAGTTTACCACTTTCACGTGTTCACGTATGAATGATATACTTCAAAAAAAATTTTTACAAAATAAAAAAACAGCTTCCTGCCCACCAGCCATGTGCGACCCGCTGCCCTGTGGCCTTCCTGCTCGCCTGACCTTCCTTCTTCTACACCCACACCTCTGGGGTCAGAAAGACACTTCTTGACCACACCTTTAAATAGTTCCCCATTGCTCTCAATTTACCTGCTTGATTTAATCCACTGTCTATGTGGAGGCAGATCTCCAAAAGGCAAGGAACTTCGATTTGCCCACTATTCCACCCTAGCACCGAGAACCTGGCTCACAGCAGGAGCTCAATCAATATAAAATACCAAAATGACAGCCATATATAAAATATAACTTTGAAGACTGGAAAGATTTGATGTGTCAAGATGAAGAGAGCATCCTGGCTGATGGAACAGTTGGAGCACAAGTGCAGGTAAGAATTACTGACTTTATTTGGCTGTGGAACAATGAGGAAGGGAAGGCACAGGCGAGTGGAGCTGTAGGCTCATGAGGAGCTTGGAAGGCTGGGCAAAGGGGCCAAAACGTCAATGGCTGGACAGGTAATTATTACTGAAGGTTTCTGACCAGAGAATCGACTATTTAAATTAAAATAATGTGGCAGCAATCAAAGAATTCACATTCCAGCTTGCTAGGGATAGAAATAACCTTGGGATTTGGGATTGTACCAATTTGCTAGGTATCAAATTAAAGATACTCCCAGAAGTGGAACTGAGTATATTGACTTAAAGGGACTAGGAAAATAGAAGGAACATGATTGGAAGGTTCTGTGGGATGTGGTTTATGTCACTGCTCTGATCACCAGAAGGCAGATACCAGGAATGGCCCTGATTACCCTACCAGGACATTTCTGCTCTCTCAAACCTACAGTAAGCGAGTATGTGCGGCAGGCCCCACAGCAGGGGAAGTTATCGCTTTCTGGGGCTCACAGCAAATCTGTATTTCAGTCAGGCAAGGGGATGGACGAGAGTGCTTGTGAACTACTCAGAGCCTAGCCTGAGGCACACCCACTCTAAGACCATCCTCTGATGCCCGGCGGCCTCTCCCTCCGCCAGGCTCACACCGTGGGCACTGTCTTTATTATCGCTTTCCAACTAGATCACAGACTCCTGGAATGCCTGGGTCACACCTGCCAAACCTCCTGTACCCATCACAGACTGAACAAGGACAGAGCTGACCATGCTGAGCACTGAGGAGTTTAGCTCCCTAGTCACTGCTTCTGGGAACCTGGGCTGCTCCAGCGAGTCTTGCAGTGAGTCAATCAGCAGAGGCAGCCTGCAAGGATGATTAACCATCCTGCTTTCGAGCATGCCAGCAATGAATCCTGCAGCAAGCCAGGTGACTGCCACTGTCCCAGGCAGACAGGCTGGTGGTCTCCAGCAGAAGTTTTCTCCACTTTGTTAGGAAGCAATCAATGACCTCTGAAGTCAAATGATGGACTGTGAGAGCTTCGTACACCATTTATCACTACTACAGCCCTTGCCAAACGGATAAATACAAGTACAAGAATCTCTTGAAAAAAGGCTTATGGGATTTTGGTGCACAATAAAACAATGAGCAAGTATGTTTCTACTTGGGAACATTAATTTAGGAGACAGGAATTAGGTCTCTTCTCAGTTAGACTGTTAGATACTAAAGTTATTGGGAAATTAACTATTTTAGAAAAGATACATATGTATGAATATATAAATACACACACACACACACACACACACACACACACAAAGAGAGCACATATATTTTAAGACATAAACATGAGTCCATGAAAGATGCTTTTTCCTTTCTTGTTCCATTCCTGTATCCTGTATCCTGGATAACCTTTCTAATACACATTTTTTAAATGGGGGGAAAAGGCACATATTTTGAATGTGTACCAAGAAAAATATGCAAAACTCATCACACCAGCAAATAGTTAGAATAATCTTATAACCAGTATCTTAGCTATATTTTAAAAAACAATATTCAACCTCCATTTTATGTTAACTGTGAAAAAGTTAAAGTTTTAAAATACTTCACATTTACCAACCGAACTTCAAAAAATATACAAAGTATATTTGGTTACATTTTGCTGAATAGCAAAGATAAACTGTGACAGCAACTTCTAAAGTAAAATGTTTACATATGATTAGTATGACATTAGAAGAGAAAAATAATTCGGAATTCTATATACTCTGGTGAGTCATCTGATATTACAGCTGTATGTCCCATCCAAAAATAGTCTGAGCCATATTTAAAACTGTCCAATCATGGTAAAATTATACAACGGCCAGAATGCTGCATTTTTATAAGCTATTTTAGAGAGGAAGCAATCGTGATAAAAAAGAACAACATCTAACACCCATGACTCCCCGCCATGACTGTTGTGAACTACTCTTCTACTTCTGGCTTGCTCTCCGAGCTTTTAGTTCAAACCCTTACCTGACACGGAGACCGTGTGTGTCCGCACGCCTTGCTTTTCGCTGTTGGCCAGCCTGTAAGGGAGAGGTGCAAATCTGTGAATGTTGCACATTCTTAGACCAAACAACTGGGTACTCATTCAGATGAGGAACTACCTAGAATTAGGTGTATGCCATTCCCCATGGAGACTAAATTTTAGAAGGGTGATTTTTTAAAAAATTGGATTCTACCACTGAGGCACTAAAATAACTAGAGTTTATTCAGTAATAAAGATCAGAAACTAAAACAGACAACTGAAAAAACACTGAACTGAGGTGAGGAAACGAATCATGATAGTGACTTAAGATGCTGCAATACCATTTAATGAGATACACAACACTGTTAGATAAAATTTTAAATTTAAATGCTAGACTGTACGGGAGTTCCCAAAAGTTATGACACAGCAAAACAAAAACCACCCAGAGTTGAATTTCACTTTCTAAAACATAATTTTGGGGAGTGGATACAGCTCAAGTGGTTGAGAGCCTGCTTCCCATGCCTGAGGTCCCAGGTTTGATCTCCAGTACCACGTAAGACAAAACGAAACAAAAACAAAACAAAACCACCCCATAATTTTAAAGGCTGTGGTATAACCTTTTCTCCTTTAATTTAGAATATCTAAAAACCAGGGAGTATACAAATATAAATTACCATTCACAAACAGAAAAAGGTAATCTTAAAATTTTATAGTACCTGGTTAAATGCTCATGAAATTAGCTCAACAGGAGTAGCGTTTACATGAAATCAAATTTTGACCAGAAGTTTTAGTGACATTTAAAAAACCGCTAGTTATGAATTTTTGTAAAGCACAAAACAAAGAGAAAATAAGGAACCCTAGAGTCTTCAGATAAGAGTTAGACTGATCTTTTAATAAAGAAAAATTTTCCCAGATACACAGCACTTACTATAGTACTGAAGAGATTTTCCTAGTATATAGAAATATACTAAAAAAACCAGAACTTAACATTATTTTTTAAAGATTTATTTATTTATCCCTCCCACCCCCATACTGAATGCTCTCTGTGTCCATTCACTGTGTGTTCTTCTGTGTCTGCTTGTATTCTCATTAGGCAGCTCCAGGAACCAATCCTGGGACCTTCCGGAATGGGAGAGGTGATCATTCTCTTGTGCCACCTCAGCTCCCTACTCTGCTGTCTCTTATTGTCTCTCCTCTGTGTCTCTTTTGGTTGTGTTATCTTGCTGCGCCAGCTCTCCGCATCGGCCGACACTCGTGCGTGGGTTGGCACTCTGCGTGGGCCAGCTTGCCTTCACCAGGAGGTCCTGGGCATCGAACCCTGGACCTCCTTTATGGTAAACAGGAGCCCAACTGCTTGAGCAACACCCGTTTCCCAAAATAACATTTTTGAGAACTAGAAATAGTCAATGTAAAACTGGATAACCTTTCTAATTAACGATACTAGCATAAAGCCAAAGAGTTAAGTTCCTTTTATTGAATTCTCTAAATATTTGAAATCCTAGTGTTATCTTTATTATGAAAGTTTATCCAACAGTGTTTTCTAACAAATCATCTGTTTGTGTTCCACTGCAGAGACATGAATTATCATAACCATCTCTGAATATTTATTGGGAAGCTGTGGGGCGCACATATGTATTAAGTAGATTACATCATTTGCTTCCTAAAATATCCTGTGGCAAAGACACTTCCCCTCATCATACCCATTTATCTGTGTGTTATCATCAGCTCTTCCACATTTGCTCGGATTTCGCCCCTTTTCTGCTCAAGAGTCAGTAACAGTGTCCTGTTGCTCCGTGATGTGTGGAAGTTCTACCCTTAGAAAGCCTGTTTTATTTCACTCAGTTTTTCTAGTCACCACTTCCAACCTCTATCTTACTGCTCGTCTATGTTTATGATTGCTGTATCTTACTTTTTGTTGTTAATTTTTTCTTTTTAAAGGATCTTTAAATCATATAAATGTTACATCAAAAATATAGCAGGGAATCAGAAAGATGGCCTCAGAGTAAGGCGCTCCTAGACTCAGCTCCTGCTACAGGGCTAGCTGGAGCTAGCTGAAGCACCTGTTTGGGGGCTCCAAGAGAACAGAAGAGCAGTTTCTGTCCATCCAGGTCAGATTGCAGCTCTAGCCTAGGCCCCAGTGCCACTTCCAGCAGGAAGGAAGCTGTGGGGACCTGCACCAGCCTCTCCAGGAAATTACCAGCCAAGCCGTGGAGGCTGGTGATTGTCCTGCTCTGGCTGTGTGAGCCGCCCTGGGGCTATTCTGTGGCTGGAATTGGAAGCTCCATTTCCCTGAAACAGGGCAGGAGGAGACAGCTGGTTGCTGATTTCAGCTACTGATTGGTAGGCTTGGCTGGCTAAAGTATAACCCTGGGAACAGCTGGCGAGTGAACCAACCCAAGTCAGAGAGGCCACTAGTCGCCATTCTGACTCTGCCCCCAGCCTGAGGGGAAGTCGGACTGACTGAAACTCTCAGTGTTGGCAGGAACCAGTTTCTTTCATGCAGATCAGCCTGTAGCCTGCCTAGGCTTCAGACCTGCCTCTGGCAGGGAGGAGGCTGAGGAGCCCTGCACCAGCCTGTACAGGTAACTGCAGGTACTTTTGGCTGGCATAGACTGAAAATCAGAAGTCTACCAGGGCAACTGCGGTAATCTTGGACCCGAACTGCATAGATTTCAGCCCACACCTGCAGCTCCATCCCTGCCCCACGCAAGGGAGAAAGGGATGTGAAGCTTCATCAGTCTCTTTGGGCAACTACAGTCTAGGCCTGCACGTGGATTATTCCACATAGCTGTGACTCTGTCCCTACCCCTGGCAAAAGAGAAAGTTGGAAGAAGCTTCATTGGTCCCTGCTGCAAGGAGGGCAGCTTGAGCCTCCACAGCTTACAGCACCAACTACATGCTTGGCTCCTACTGCACAACCAGCAAGAGAGAAACAATAGGAAGCCCTAAACTACAGAGAAAAACTGCACCCAGAATAAATACTCTAGTAAGCCAGATACGAAGACACAAACAAAAATTACAATCCACACCAAGAAACAGAAAGCTATGGCCCAGTTAAAGGAATAAGATAAGCCTCCAGATGACATAAAGGAGTTGAGACAACTAATCATAGATGTTCAAACAAATCTCCTTAATAAATTCAATGAGATGACTAAAGAGATTAAGGATATTAAGAAGACATTGGGGGCGGTGGACTTGGCCCAGTGGTTAGGGCGTCTGCCTACCACATGGGAGGTCCGCAGTTCTAACCCCGGGCCTCCTTGACCCGTGTGGAGCTGGCCCATGTGCAGTGCTGATGCGCACAAGGAGTGCCCTGCCATGTAGGAGTGTCCCCGCATAGGGGAGCCCCATGCACAAGGAGTGCACCCCGTAAGGAGAGCCACCCAGCGTGAAAGAAAATATAGCCTATCCAAGAACGGCGCCACATACACGGTGAGCTGACACAGCAAGATGATGCAACAAAAAGAAACAAATTCCCGTGCCACTGACAACAACAGAAGCGGACAAAAGACGACGCAGCAAATAGACACAGAGAACAGACAACTGGGGTGGGGGTGGGGGGGGGAGAGAAATAAATAAATAAATCTTAAAAAAAAAAAAAGACATTGGATAAGCACAAAGAAGAATCTGAAAGCAGATCTTATGGGAATGAAAGGTACAATAAACAAAATTTAAAAAAATTGGAATCATAGAACAGCATATTTGAGGAGGCAGAAGAAAGGAATGGTGAGCTTGAAGAAATGGCTTCTGAAAGTGAACATACAGAAGAACAGATGAAGAAAAGAATGGAAAATATTGAACAAGGTCTCAGGGAACTAACTGACAGCAAAAGGCGTGCGAACATACATGTCATGGGTGTCTCTAAAAGGAGAAGAGAAGGGAAAATGGGCAGAAGGAATCTTTGAAGGAATAATGGTAGAAAATTTCCCAGTTCTATTGAAAGACACAGATACCCATGTCCAAGAAGCACAATGTACTCCCATCTGAAAAAATTCAAATAGAACAACTCCAAGACACATACTCATCAGAATGTTAAAGGCCAAAGACAGAGAATTCTGAAGGCAGCAAGAGAAAAGCAATGCATAACATATAAGGGATAGCCAATCAGATTAAGTGCTGATTTCTCACCAGAAACCATGGAGGCAAGAAGACTGTGGTCTGATATATTTAAGATTCTACAAGAGAAAAACTTCCAGTCAAGAATCTTATATCCAGCAAGACTGTCTTTCAAAAATGAGGGTGAAATCAGACTATTCACAGATAAACAGAAAGTCAAGAGAATTTCTAAGCAAGAGACTAGATTTTCACAGAATACCAAAGGGTGTGCTAGAGCATGAAAAGAAAAGACAGGAGACAGGGGCCTGCAAGAGAGTCTAGAAATGAAGATTATATCAATAAAAGTAACTGAAAGTATCAAAAGAGTGGTGAAAATAAAATATGATAGATAAAACTTAAATAATCAGGAATAAACTTAACCAATAATGTTAAAGCACTTGTATTCAGAAAACTGCAACTCAATGTTAAAACAAATTAAAAAAGCCCTAAAATAACTGGAAGAACATTCCATGCTCATGGACTGGAAGACTAAATACCATTAAGATGTCAATTCTACTCAAATTGATATACAGATATAATGCAATTCTGATAATTTCACCAGCATTAAAGAAAAATTGAAAACATAATCATTAAATTTATTTGGAGGGGTAAGGAGTCCTGAATAGCCAGAAACATCATAAAAAGGAAAAGTGAACCTTCATCTCCAAGCTTTAAATCATAAAGCCTACCTATACTGGTAAAAACAACATGGTACTAGCCTAAAGACAGACATAATAGACCAATGCAACCAAATTTATGGTTCAGAAACAGACCCTCACAGGTACGGTCAAGTGATTTTTGTCTAGTCTGTCAAACTCACACAGTTCAGGCAGAACAATCCATTCAACAAATGGCACTGAGAGAAAAGGACATCCATAGCTGAAAGAAGGAAAGAGGACCCCTATCTCACACCTTATCTGAAAACTAACTCAAAATGGATAAAAAAAACTAAAAATAAAAGAACCATAAAACATCTAGAAGAAATGATTGGAAAATATCTTCAAGACCTGGTGGTAGGTGGTGGATTCTTAAAGGAGATAAGAGGAGGACTGAGTGGACTACTGATGTTTAATGTATGTACAAGTTTTAATTAGCTTTAGTGTAAAATTGTGGAAATGTATAGAGTGGATGGTAACACAGTGAATAACAGCTAGTTTATAAATGGGGATATGACTGAAAATGGTAGTCTAGTTATATAAATGCCAGATGACAGAATGCCAGAGAATAATCTAGGAACTTGATAGCACAGTAAACCAAGAGGTGAGTAAGAATTGTGGTTGATGGTACAGATGCAAAAGTGTCCTTTGTGAGCTATAACAAATGTATATCACTACTGCAGGGTGTTGGGAATGTGGAGAAGCATAGGAAAAATATTGCTGGAGTGACCTATGGACTGTGGCTAGTAGTAACAATACAATATTCTTCCATCTATGCGAAAGATGTACTGTGTTGATAATAAGGCAGTATGGAAAATGTGAGTCAAATGTACACTATGGACATGATAACAATCAGATGATATTATTTTATCTGTAGCAATGTGGTGTGTTGATGGAGAGGAGTTGTTTGGGAATTCTGCACGTGAATGATTGTTTTATAAGTTTACAACTTCTGTGATTAAAAAATATATTTAAAAAATAATAGGATGGGTTGGGGGAAAAACACCAAATGTAAGATAAGGACTATGATTAGTAATAAGATTTTGACAATATTCTTTCACGATTTGTAACACATCTCATGACAATGCAAGGTGTTGGTGGAGAGTTGATATATGGGACCCCTGTATGACGTTATGCATGTTTGCTCTGTAAGTTCACAACTTTTACTATACATTTAATTGTTTATGTATGTTCATATATAAATGTTATAAAGATAATAACAACAGCATTGGTTAGGGGAAAAATACTTTGTTTAGTAGTAATATTTTGACAATGCTCTTTAATCATTAGTTAAAAAGGTTTAAAAACAATGCAAGCTATTGGTGGTAGGGTGAGATGTTATGTTTGTTTGATGTTTTATATGTTTGTTTTGTAAGTTCACAACTATTATACACTTGCTTATGCATGTTTATGTATGAGTGATATAATTCAATAAATTAAAAAAAAAACGGGATTCCCATATACCATACCCCTGCTCCCTACCACACTTTCCCACATTAACAACATCTTTCACTAGTGTGGTACATTTGTTTGCAAGCAGTAAGGTTCCAATTGCCTCATGAGATCTAAGCCTTCTCTCAATTGGAGACAGGATGGGCATCACCATCCTAAAATCCTCAAGACTGATGAATGAACAAACATAAGAGTGGAAAGCAACTACGGACTAAAGTAAACTTATGATTATCCTATATCTTTTCATTCTCAAAATCATTCTTTAAAGACTTGGCACGATTGAAGATTCTCTAAGCATTAGTTCTTTGCCTGATGTGGGCCCTTAACGAACACTTACAAAATCTTTTCAGATTTATAAGACAAACTGCCTGAAAGCTAAAACAAAGTTGGCTTTGCCCATCCTTCCGCTCGCCCACACAGATACTGCCAGATGCAAACACAATGACATGCGGCCCCTGCTGTCAACCAGCTTACTGCCTAGGGAGGACGTGGACAAGTAGAGAGAACTTTAAAATGTGCCGAGGATGATAACAAAGTGGAAGGTGGTGTGCTGGGAACGCACACTAGGGCTGTGCCCTGTGCACGGGAGTCCTGAAAGGCTTCCAGAGAAGTCATGTGCGGCAAGACCCGAGAGATGAACAGGACTGAGCCAAGAGGGAAGCAGGGCTTGGGAACGGCATTTACCAAGGCTCTAGAAGTGAAAAAAATCTCAGTGTAGCTGAAGAAATGGAAAAGTAAGAGGCCAGAGGGGTGTGCAGGGGACAAATCTTTGACATTTTTGCAAGTTAGGTTTAGGATCTTAGAGTTTATCCTACAAGCAGCAAGTCACTGGCTGAAGTGCAGAGGCTGGACAGGACGAGGGGCAAAACTGGAGAGAATCCAACTAGCCAGGAGGCAGGTGCAGGGAAAAGTCCACACGGCAGGCCTGGCCTCAGCTGTGATCTGGGAATGTGAGTTTTGGGAAGGGTTCCCACCTCCCAACTAAGAGTGGCTCACTGTGCCCAAACCGTCTGAACGCCTGCTTTCCTTCGGGGAGTCTGGGACTTCGGTGTGTGCTGGGCACAAGGTGCCTACGTGACCAGCACACAAAAGGCCTGGGCACTGAGCGTCTAACTAGTCTCTGTGGTAGAAGTCACTTTGCGTGTAGTCATGATCCGATACTGGAGGAATGAAGCGCGTGTCCTGTGTACCCACGGGGAGAGACTCTCAGAAGCTTGTGCCTGGTGTCCTCGGGACTTTGCCCCCTGCATTGTCCCCTGTGCTGATTTTGCTTTGTATCCACTTGCTATAATTAATCATACTGTGAGTACAAGCACTGGTGGAGCCCTGAGTCCTCCTGGAGAAGCATCAAAGCTGCCGCACAGGAGTCTCCTGGGGTGCCCTAGGCAGGTGAAAACGATGGTTGAGTCGAGGGGCATGATGGGGCCAAGCAGCGAGGAGGACGGGCTGGCAGAACTGCTGCTGGGCGGTCTGTGAGAGCAGGAGGAAGGGCAAACCCTCGGGTTAACTGCTCCTCAGCAGGTGCTGTACAACTCTGTGCAAATCTCCCTCCAAGTTCCCCAAGTCCCAGCACTGGCTGAGAATACCGAAGTTATTAAATGCATTCTTTTGGCATCATAATTCACTTCTTCTAATTTTATAGATTAACACACCTACCGTGAAATTCATAACATAATCAAGTAAAAAAATAAATGACTTCAATTTTCTTGTTTGTAAAATGGCCAGTATGGTATCTACTTTTCAGGGTTCTCATAAAGATTAGAGATAACATGTAAAGCACTTGTTAAACAGCAGGTATTCACATTATTATCATCATGCCATTTCTTTAGCTCCCCTACTGAACTTAAAAAAAGGGAAAAATCATTTTTAGACTTTTGGATTAAACCTAAACACATAATTTGATTTCTATTTGACTTGTTTCATCTTGGTAATATTTGTTTTCTAGATCCCTGATTGTGTGTTATCTGTGTATGTATATAAATACATGCACATATATATGAATTTAAATTTTGAAGCAAATGGATAATAAATGGCAGCGATTTCCTTAAAATTTCTAACAAAAATAAATAATACACAGAAAGCAACACTTACTTTGGTATTGATGGTAAAGCCCGTTCACCTTCTAGAAAAAAAAATAGAGATATGAGGTTCCTTTAATTCCTTTATAAAGACTCCTTTATAAAAGTGAGGTAAGAAGGATGAGTCCTATTCTAGTATTTTAGCAATAACCTTTTAAATAAAATTATTATACTATCCCAGGTTTTCGCTGCTTTATGGTGAATATCTGTAATAAATGTAAACTGCAAATTCACAGTTCAGAAGGTGCTGTCTAACAAAACAACAAAGCTCTAAGTTGCTAAGTTGTAAAAGATTTCCTTCCCAGGAGACTCTAAAAGATGGCCTTCTTATGATCAAAGTCAACATTCCCTGCCACAGGATTTCTGCACTTTGATAAAAATGTTCACTTAGAAACAATACCCAAACCCGTGCAGGTGACACAGAAACCTGAAGAAAATATACACAGGTATGTGTAGCAGCCAGGGGAGCTGAGGCAGCAAAAGGCCTGTAGACTTGGGCCTGGACACTGCGTGCTGGGAGGGCCCCCCTGTGAAAGCAGGAACCTGGGCCCTCTGGCTATAGGGACTGGTTCATGCCCGTCCAGTCCCAGAGAAGTTCAGGACGTCTGTTCTGTGGGTGGGGACCTCCTGCCGCCTGCCGCTGCGCTTTGTGAACCAGCAAATAGAAGCCTCCTGCCTTTCCACTGCCTTTGATCCGTCCCTATTACTGCCCACCCGGCACTTCCCTCTGGACGGCCTTTTAGGCACCATGGACTTGCCCTGATGGCAGGAAACTGCATATGTCTCAGAGCTCAGGTGAAAACCTGAAGGCATCACAATTCCTCTCTGTTTGGCATTCCACATCCAGTACTGGGGAATGCTGGGGCTTTGCCTTCAAAATACGGCCAGAACTCTCACGTCCCGCCACTCTCCTGCTCCAAGGACCACAGGCCTGTATTCCACTAATGGCCTACAGCCTAGCCCCTGCTCTGTCTGCACCCAGGCTGCCCCATCACAGTCTGCAGCTGCCAGAGCGGCTCTTACGGGAGGCAAGTCAGATGAAGCAGGTTTTCCACTTACTGAAATACTTTAACAAACAGGGATCCAGAACAAGCCTGGTCACTCTCACTGCAGCGAGTTTTTGCATTACTGTTCCAGTCCCTCTCCAAGAACCATTTGGCATGGATGGCTGAAAAAGCTATTGACATTATGTGGCTTTGGTCACCTCTGGGTTTGAGTCTGTCCAGTCACACATCCATATGTTTATGTTATTGGATTTCTAAAATTGACATTTTTTTCAGTTTTGAATAGTTCTTCTCTTTTGTTTTAAATTATGAACTCAATATACAATTCATTGTAACATATCAAAATCATAAAAGTATATACTATGGAATAAAAGCAAAAAGGTTGAAGGCCTCTCCCCTGCTTCAAATACAACTGCCTCTTCCTTAGAAGCATCCACTGTCTAGTTGGGTACTTAACTTTCCAGACATTTTCTATGCTTATAAACACACAAGCTTACGCTTACATGTAAGTTAATGCAAAAATGGGCAAACACTGTATTGTTCTTCACATTCCTACTTTCACTAAATATACTTTTCAATTCTGAGCATACAGAGGTCTCATCATTTTTTAATAGTTGTGCAATATGGTATCATGCATCATATAATTTATTAATTCCCATCCCATGGACACTTACATTGTTTCTAATTTTTTGCTATAATAAACAATGCAATATTTAACACCTTCATGTCAGTGGTTCTGTGGGACCAATTTATAGAAGGAATACTGGGCTACGCAGCAGAGAGGTAAACTGGCCTCTGAAAATTTGTACTGATATAAACAAATTGAAAGAGAACATTTTGCAATAGCCTTGCCAATAAAGGATATTATAGCTTTTTTTTTTAACCAGTCTAATACATTTCTTCTTTTCTTCTGGATTTTGTGTCAGTCACATCCAGAAGCACGCCTTCACCCCCAAAGCACAGCAGTCACTGTCATTCTCTAAACAGGAAACGTACTACTTATAAATGGTGACTCTATATCAATCTGCCTAATTCTCTCCTCTGATGAGTATTCTTTATGTGTTTACTAAAGAATTTTATTAAAATTGCGAAACTGATACTGAACTTTCTTACAGGCAAGAGATGGGTTAGAAAAGAGCAAAAGGAGACGAACCCTTCTGTGGTGGAGCTCAGGCTGGGGCATTCGACCCCGGGCGCTCAGGTGCTTCCCCTAACAAAGTGCATCTGGGCATACCCAGAGCTCACCCGCAGACATTACTCATCACCTATTACTCTCATACTCTGCAAGGCTTGTAAGTATATATTAAGATATGTTGCCTACCATTAAATAGTCTCTCATCTAGAGAAGACACATGGTACACAAATAACTGCTATTTAAATCACATGCCAGGAAAGGAGTACATTACACCCTCAGAAACATGTTTTATATTTACTTGAAAATTTAAACAAAAATGTCTCAATTTTAAAATATTCATATGACCATGTATATATACCTGACTATAATTAATTAAAAATATTTGACTCAACTATTATTTTAACTAGGTAACATATCTTCACTATAAGGATCTATCATAAGACAGTCATATAATAAATATACTGTAAATCAGAATAAGGTAGGCAAATTATTGATTCCATAAAAAGGATAATAACCAGTGCTCCACCTAGCATTTTATACTAAGCATTATCATTTGTGTTCTTTCCATATGAAGCACTTAAAGCATCTCATTTTACTTAATTTATTATCAAAATACAATTTTTAAAATTTAAAGATTTTATTGAAGGTAATGAAAAATACAAATAACTAAATAGTCATTGGTAGAAAGTTCCTTAAAGGATGATGATACTGAATCCTTCCCTGAGCCAAGGCACCCCCCCCCCCAGACTAATCTCTCACTAAGGCCCTCCACTCCCAACAGTTCCCAGCTGTCACTGCACGAGGTAGCTAAGGCCTTGGTGCCCGATTAAAATTCACCTAGGAACACTCTGCAGCTTTAAACATGGACTGTCTCATTTAGTATTTAAAGTCTGAACATTATTTTTTCTATGTCCTGAGATATTGATTTAAGACTTGTAAAAATGATTCACTAAAAAGGAGGTAGGCATACATCTAGTCCTCATTTCAAAGAATTGGTCATATTTAACATATTTCACAAAGCACAACCTTTGTGGAGGAATTCTCTTGAAACATATAAACATTTACAAGGTACATACCTCTGTTTAAAGCACAAAGTGAAAAATCTAGAGCTTGTGCTGTAAAAGCTTCAACTGAAAGTAGCTTTAGACTTTTCTAAAATCAACTTGACTATTTTTCATACAAAACAACTACAATAAATATGTATTTTAGAAAAAATATGAAACAAATAGGTTTTGTTGGTTCTAATCACAAGGTGAAAAAAACAGTTTTGCTGTATTAGCCGTGTCCTTGAATCATACAGTCATGTTTGTTTAGTGGAATATGGTTTATGACTTTAGCTATTGTTTTCAGAGCAGAACACTTTGTAAACCAGGGGGTCTTGACTTTTTTGTTCCACGGACCCCTTTGCCAGTCAGGAAAAACCACAGACCCCTTATGAAGTCTGCACTATACCGTGTATTATTTAATAAATATATCACACCCATGCCAAGACATTCCCAAAAGAATGTTTTTTTGAACTTTAAGTTCACAGACCCCATGAAATCATCCCATGGACCCCCTGGGGGTCTGTGGATCCCTGGCTAAGAACCCCTGCTTTAAAGCAAGGTTCCAATGTTTCCTCTTAGACACACCCATGGCCCCTCCCCAAACCCTCTCCTCCAACCCCTCAAACTGCTTTCAAACACCGAGTATTTTCCTGCTGGGAAGGAGGGGTTTTCTGCTGTTTTTGCACCAACAGCTCAGTATTTTTGCTCTACTGGTTCCTTTCTGTGCCATCGTCAACAGGAAACTCAGCTCTGCTTATGTGGACACAGGATGCTTCAGGATTCTCAGCAGCAGCCGCACAGTCTCGGGCAGTCAGTGGGAAGGGATCCTGGCAATAATGCCACACTGTCTACAGAGCCGACCTGCGTCGGGGCTGGCCGTCTGGACCCACCTAACAACCACGAAACAGGGATCACTCTAGTTTTACAGAGGAGGACTCTGTCCCCAAGGCCCACGTACTGACACCATCACGTCCCTCCTCGTGGTGGTGACTGATGCAACTGAACTTACTCAACACTGCACGCAGTGGGTGGTACCCAGTAGGAAGAGTAGTTTACGGTGACAGTACTGACTCCGGATCTGAACCCACACGGTAGAATGCCATTCCAAAGCCCACTCTCTGCTACACATTACTATGCTGCCAGGAATATTTTCATTTGATTATTTCAGAAATCCAAGCACTCTGAAACACACCTCATTTGCTTGGAAAACCCTTACATAATTTTTGAAGTGATACGCTCTTTCTAGGATATTTATTCATTCCAATTTTTAATTTCACATCGTGACTTAGAATTTACTTTGCTCTACTACTTAAAGCTAAGTTTTTGAGATATGTAAGAACAACAGGAAACAGATTCTATTTAACATGTATTACAAGGGGTATTTTAAAAACAACAACAACCCAGAATATAATCACTAAAGTTTATTTTTAAAATACCAATGGTGAACTAGTGAATAAAAATAAAAGTATGTAACTCAAAACACAACATTCTAAATATAAACACTGTTTCCTTTAAGCTCTGTTCAAACCCAGCTCCCAGCCTGTGGCAAGTGTGAACTAGACTTCTGTCCCTTGGAAAACAAAGAATACAGAATCACACCATGCTAAGTTATTTCTTTGGTCATCACAGCATTTACAGAGTTATCTAAAAGAAGGACTGCAGATCACAGGTGGTGAGTCTAACACAATTCGAGAAAAACGCAAATGGGAATGCTCAGAGAGAGCGCCTCACCTTTCTGGGGTCTAACGATAAAAGACTGCGTGGCTCCGTTCACCAGTCGGCAGTACCCATCTATTAAATCGGCCATGTTCTCCGCAATGGTCAAGGATGGTGCCGTCACTGTCAGAGGCTAAAGAGGGGGAAAGACCAAGAGAGAGACATTATTGTTCTTTCCAATAGTCAAAAGAACAGCTGCACTATGACATCAGACCTCCAAATGCACTTGAAAACAGAGAAGAGTGGGAGTGAAACAAGATCTGTCAGAAGATGTGAAAAAGGAAGTTTGATATTTAAGGACATTATTCCTAGAATATGTGACAGAAGGCAAACCCAGATGAAAAAGAAAAATCAGTTAAAACGAGACTCACTTTCTAGAACAAAAGGAGATGAAAAAAGTATTTTCCTTCAAAATGTCTAGCCCTTCTGGCACATTCTGATTAAGGGAAGAAGTTATGATAAAACCATATTTAAAATATGGCTTATTTTGAAAGTAGACTAACTTAGAATAAATTTTTATTAATCATCCTTCATAATTTTCTAACATTAAAGAAAACTGGTAAAATTTCATTGCTCTTTTTGCATCATACCATGTTCTGCTCAAGAGCTAGGAATCTCTCTCCTTTCAATATAAAATATGTCTAATTTTGATAAACTTTCCAAAGACCTGTCTTTGTTATTCAGGGAATAATAAAAAACTGTACTTGTTTTTAAAACACAGGCATATCCCAATTCATATACTTATTCATAATCCCCAACTAAATGAACAGCTCATCTCACCTGTAACATCCTGAACATTATTTGGGGAGGTGACAAAAACTAAGGAGTTCAGTCTGAAGATGTTAGTTCCAAAAAAAGAATATTATTGAGATATGTGCAGGGGGCTTCAATTTGCAGCAAGGTTTCAATTCTATAAGGTATCTCAAGAAAATCAGACTTCCTAGACCCTTCAAGGGCCAGCGACCTCACAGAACCCCGGGCCTGAAGGCACAGCGATCAGGACCTGCAAAGCCGTAAGGACCTCAGATAAACGCACCCAGGGAAGCTGCTGAAGCAGACCAAAGAACTCGCGTCTGCTCCCTGCTAACGGATGAATTCCACAAAGGGGTTAACCGCAAAGAAACCCATCTGCGCTGCCAGCTCATCAGGCATTCACGCGAGAGTGTGCTGTCCATCTCTGAGACAGGGCCCCGCTACTCAGGATGTGTCCAACAGTCACTCCCACGCCCCTCCTTGTCCTTCATGTACCCAGACTGTCTCGGTCTGAACCCCGTATCTCCACCATTACTAGGACCATGTCAACTCTTGTGCCTCAGTTTCCTCATCTGTAAAACAAAGTATTTACTTTACTGGGCTATGGGAATAGCAGGTTTCCTCTTGGCTTCTGTGTAAAGTGTGAGCAGAGCGCACCGCACACTGTAAGTTGTTGAGGAAGTATCAGCTGCTGTTGTTATTACTTCTGCTATCTGGAGAAGGTCATAACAAACGAAGCCTGAGAAATACCTCCCTTACCTAGTTAACAAGGCATATTTTTTATATAACTCCAAAAAGCTGATTTCCTCAGTAATTCATGATATTCTTTACTAATCACCACAGTCCTCTTCACTGACATTAACATGTGTCTCCTGTTCTGTTCCTGGGACACTTAATCATTATTATTTGTAAGCTATCATCATATATGGGAAACTGAGCCTAAGAGCCGTGAACTTCGTCCTCATCCTAAAAGAAATCACAATTTCTAAAATACAATTACGTCCCGGCTTTCCTTTGACAGTGAAGGCTGAAGTCCCTCACCTCCGGCGCTCCCGCTATTTTCAGCTGCAGCATTCCTTTTCTGTCCTTGTCTTCGCTGTTTGAGTACTGAATGGTCTGCACTTGATTAAAATCTGCCAGATGTGTAGGCTGTGGAAAGAAAAGACAAAAACTTTGCAGCACAGATGAGACACTCACTCCACAGACACTGTTCTTAGTCTATGGCATCCTCATTGTTCCAACCACGACTGCTTCGACCCAAGGTCACCCTCTTGCTGCAGCCCCCACGGGACTTCTTCTAGGAGCAGCAAAACAGCCAGCTGGGAAGCGGGCTTGGCCCAGTGGTTAGGGCGTCCGTCTACCACATGGGAGGTCCGTGGTTCAAACCCCGGGCCTCCTTGACCCGTGTGGAGCTGGCCCATGCACAGTGCTGATGAGCACAAGGAGTGCCGTGCCACGCAGGGGTGTCCCCGCATAGGGGAGCCCCACGCACAAGGAGTGCCCCGTAAGGAGAGCCGCCCAGCGCGAAAGAAAGTGCAGCCTGCCCAGGAATGGCGCCACCCACACGGAGAGCTGACACAGCAAGATGACGGCAGCAAAAAGAAACACAGATTCCCATGCCGCTGACAACAGAAGCGGCCAAAAACAAGAACATGCAGCAAATGGACACAGAGAACAGACTGGGGATGGGGGAGAGAAATAAATAAAAAATAAATCTTTAAAAACACACACACACACACACACACACACACACACACACACACACACACACACACACACACACACACACACACACACGGCCAGCACGCAGCTGCCTCGCTTTCCCTCCCTGTCCTTTCCTGGCGCCTGCACTCTGCAGTTAGGAGGTGTCTGCTCTTTGTCTCTGATTCCAATGAGGAGACACCATAAATGCCACTGGGAGGAATGAAAGCACAAGGAGCCAGGGGAGAAAACAAGACAAAGGAAAGGGAACTTGCTTGTTGGCCTGGAGGAAGCTTGTAGAATTCTGGGTGGGAGGCACATCCCTGTTCCCACTTCCACACAGAGAAACCCAGGCCACTCCCCACAGCCCAGGGCTGGAGCGCGTTTCCGAGGCTTAGTGGGCACTACAGCGTCACGGGGCTAGGGAAGGAGGAGGAACCCAGAGGTCCTTTCCTGTACAGACTTAACTCTTAGGACAGGCCAGAAGAGACTATGGTCATTTTTCCAAGTACAACAAATCCCTTTTGTCTTCTTAAAAAGCTAAAATATGCCCATGTGCTCTCTGACGTGCTGGCATTTCACGCTGTGATGAGTCCTAGGCATTTCTTCAAGACGGTCACCTGGTTTAGGCCTCTATTAGACCACCACAAGGTGCTAATCCCCGTCCTCCTACACATGCCACCAAGGACGCTGTCCCTGGGAATGAGCAACTCGGACTCAGCTCCTGTTCACAGCACAGCACCTTTGCGGCATGGTCTGTAGGCACCCATGTGTGTAAAGGCCCCCTCGCTCCTGGGGGAACGCCCAGGCGCAGCTCCCTTCTCCTGGACGGGGCCTCTCGGTCGGCAGCACCAGCACAGGGTCCCGCTGCACACACCCTTCTCCCGGCTTCCCTCTCAGGCCTTCTCCCCACCACCCCTGTCTCTCAGTTCCTTTACTGGATTCTCCCCCATGCCTTCTAGACATGCTAACATGCCACAGGGTTCTGGGCCAGACCCCATCCTTCCCCCGAGCTGCATATGCACAGAGAATATCGCCTAGTCACATGGCACTGAGTATCCACTCCAGCCCTGGCATTACCCAGGACTCTGGACTCCTTTATCCAACCTATGTGACGTTTCCACATGCATGTCTGGGAGGGATTACAACCTTAACACAGGCAACAAACATGTCATTAAAACACATTTTTCCTCCAGGTGCCCCACTCCACTTTCTTATATTCTATCTTACCAGCCAGAATGAAGTGAGAATACCATGTCTTTCTTGTCTACCCCTAAAGCACAAGGAAGTAGGGCCATGCCCAGCACAAAAAGGACCAGGCTGAGTTCTAAGAACCAGTGCTATGGAGGTCAGCAAGGATTATACATTCTAGAGTACATGAATCTGGACACGAAACAATTCCATAAGCAAACATTTAATTACAATGTGATAAAGACTATGACAAAGCAAGACGGGGGCTGTATAAAGAGGGGAACTAATTTATTGGGGGAAAGGCGGACTTAGGAGGGCTCTCAGAAAAGGTTTCACTGAGATTAGGACTTGGGCTCCCCGTGCATTTCATTCAGCACTAAACACCCAGAATACAGCCCACTGCCCTGCACAGAGCAGATACTCAATATCTTCACACAAACTGACTAAAGCAACACTTGAGATGAGACACGTAAGTAGCCATCACCCAGACAAACACAAGGGAAAGAGCATCTGAGGATGAGCCTCAAGTGCCACAGTGTCTTGTAGGCAGCTGAAAGCCACGAGTGGCAACTGAGCACATGGTATGTGGCTCATCCAAACTGAGGTGCGAAGTTTAAAATACACATGGAATCTCAGACTTGGCATGCTAAAAAAGAATAGAAAACATGTCAAAAATTGTTCTACCAATTACATGTGGAAATAATATTTTGGATATATAGGGTTAAATAAGCTATGTTGCTAAAATTAATTTCACTTGTTTTTTTACATTGATACATATGGTTACTAAAATATAAATGTGTGAGGGTCACATGATGTTTCTATTGGACAGAGCTTGAGAATAAGGTAAATTAGAAGTCAAGGTGCTTTACGGTCTGTAAGTAGTTAGGAACTCAGAATTATCCCCTGGACGTGGCTACATGGAGGTCACTGCAGAGGTCCTTATAACCTCAAAAAGAAAACAGACATTTTTTCATGGAACATTAAAAAAAATCAACTACATATTTTGCCATAAGTGATACCTCAACAATTCACCAATAAAAATTTAAAACTATACCCACTGTCTGTGAGCCAAGAGCCCTAGAAATAATGCGACTGAAGATCCCAGAACTATTTGAAAATTAAGCAACATGATCCTAAATAACCCTGTGATAAGAGAAATAAAATGGAAACTTCAAATCATATAGAAATGCAATGAAAAGGAGAATATCATACCTAAATTAGCATGGTAGTTTGATGCTGTATGTGCCACAGAAAAAACATGTTCTTAAATCTCATCCACTCCTGTGAGTGTGAACCCAGTATAAGTAGGAAATTTTAATGAGGTTCCTTCAGTTAAGGTGGCCCACCTCATGCAGGATGGTGGGACTCAGTCCTATCACTGCAGTCCTTTATACACAGAACTGAACACAGAGAGAAAGAGCGTGTGCACCACAGAAACAAGAAGCTGAAAGCAATGAAACCCGGAAGAGAAGGGAGGGACCACAGACTCTGTCAGGTGCCCTGCCAAGTGGCAGAGGAGCCAAGGATCACTAGCAGCTGGTCTTCAAGAAGAAAGCATCGCCTTGATTTGGACATTTCTTAAGTCTCAAACTGTAAGTTAATATATTCAATTTGTTTAAGCCAACCGATTTCATGGTATCTGCTTTTAGCAGCCTAAGAAACTAAAACAACTGTTTAAGACTCATTAAAAGTTATATTGAAGAAAAAGGATGCTAAATTAAAAAAAAAAAACCCTGCTTAAAAGGAGTAGCAGATGAAAAGGACAAAAATAACCAAAAGAAACTAGGAAAGGGGACTAATGAAGATAAATACGGAAATCAATGAAACTGGAAAAAAAAAAGAAAGCCTGTAACAAATTCCCAAAATTGTATTTGAAAAGACAACTAAAATAGATAACACATTTCTAAATGTGAAAACAGAGGCAGACCAAAACATACAAGCTTAGGAATGAGACAAGAGATATAACCAAAGTTAGTGGGAAAAGTATAAAGAGCATTGTCAGATGCAACACTGTGGCAGCAACGTAAAAACCTAGAGAAGCAGATGATAGGTTAACAATCTACTTTGTTTTTTTTACCGAAACTGACATAAGAAGTGGGCATCTTGTTATTAATAGGGGAAAGGCGAAAAGGGGGAGGATGTTGGGTATATGAGAATCCCCTATATTCTGTATGTGACTTTTCTGTAACCTAAAGCTTCTTTGAAGACAAAATAAAAGAAAATAAGATACTGGAGGAATAAACAGAAGAAATGTCACTGTACATACAACATAAAGGTTACAGTGATGAAAGATGTCAAATTTTGAAAAATTTTGTATTTTTATTTTATTATTCCAAATTAAAAAAAAATTTTGTATTTTATTTGTTATTTTTAAAACTATCATTATTATTTCATTTTCTTATGTATTTGGTTACTTTCTTAGCTTCTGTTTTGAAGAAGTTTTGGATCATAGATAGGTTAAAACTGTGGCAGGGGAGGATCACTGGAGCAGGATCCACCTGGGGCATACCTATAAAGCATATAAATGTGTTCAAGTGTTTATGGCACATTGTCACAGTATGCAGAGATTCACACTATAACAGAAAGAATACAGAATGAACAATGGACTAGCATAGACTTACTGGTATTCTAGTACTGACATCGTGATTATAGCAATGGAAGAACTTTTATTATTGATTTGGAGGCAGTGGCCACTGGAGGTGCTGAAGGGAGAGGAAAAACGTAATATGGGACATTTTGGGGGTTTGCAATGACAGATACAAGCCATTATGTATCTGATCCTATCTTACAAAATTTTGCCAGAGAGGGTGTAAACTCTAAACCATGCTTAGTGGCAATGCTCTAAAATGTGTTCACCAATTGTAACAAATGTACCTATAGCAGTTTGATATGACTGATGAATTCCAAAAAGAAATACTGGATTATGCTTGTAATCTGATCTGTACTTGAGCATGACTGACTTATGATTAGGGCATTGCATCCCCACTCCTTGGTGGGTGGGGACTCACAGATAAAAGGCATGGCAGAGGACAGAGTTAGGGATTTCTGATGTTTGAGTTTGATGCTGAAGACCCGGGAAGTCAGCACGCAGAGGAAAGAGAAGCCAGCACCAGGAAGGAAAGAACCTTGAACCCAGAGAAGGGCAAGTCCCAAGAACGTAGGAACCTGGGAAGCCTGAACCCTCACAGATGTTGGCAGCCATCTTGCTCCAATTAGACTTTGGTGAGGGAAGTAACTTATGCTTTATGGCCTGGTAAATGTAAGCTCCTACTCCAAATAAATACCCTTTATAATGCCCAGCAGATTTCTGGTATTTTGCATCAGCACCCCTTTGGCTGACTAATAAAGTACCACACTAATGAAGGATGTTGTTAATGTGGGAAAATGTGGGAGGGGTTGGGAATGGGGCATATGGGAATCTCTTATATTTTGTACACATTTATGTAATCTAAGTATCTTCTAAAAAAAAAAAAAACTACATTAAAAAATACTGAGCTGTGGCTCAATCAGTGGGGCTCCCTTCTACCATATGGGAGGCCCGGGGTTCGTGTCCCGTCCCAGGGCCTCCTTGTGAAGGCAGGCTCACCCACATGCTGCAGAGAGCTGCCTGGCCCGCAGACGCTGTGGGGAACTGACTCAGCAAAGTGACACAACAACAACAACAACAACAACAACAAAAAGGGAGACAAGCAAAAATACAGAAGAGCGCACAGTGAATGGACACAGAGAGTAGACAGCAAGCAAGCCACAAGGGGGAAGGGGAAATTAAATAAACAAATAGACACAGAAGAACATACAGTGAATAGATAAAGAGCAGACAGCACACAGAAAGCCATAAAGGGGAGGGGGGGGATAAAAAAATATTGACATACTGCATCTATATTGAATCATGAAATATTGGTGATTTGCTTTTTAGTTTGTTTATTGCATTGTATAAGTAGATTTAAGTGTATGGGCCCTTAAATTCTCAAGCAATATATAAATTACAGGTCATCTAACATGAGACTTCATTTTTATAAATATCAATAATGCATTTCTTCATATTATGGAGCCTCATGAGAAAATAATTTAAGATCATTTCAATAAATGAATGGTCTTTGTTATTTTTTGAAATGTAAAAAAAAAACCAAGTGGACATCTTGAATAGAGCTATTACCACAGAAAAGAATGAAAAGATGGCTCAATATTTATCACTGAAAATGATACCACAGAGTCTCACAGGTCAATTTTAATGAATTTTAAAGTACAGTCCAATATGACGTAAAATATTTCAGGACATTAAAAAACATGAAAAGTCCCCCAATTTATCTGATGAAATCAGCTAATATTTCACCCCACCAAGCTAATATAAAAAAGCAAATCCTAGTATTTTGTTTATAAACACAGTTGTAAAAATTCTATATACTAGCAAATATAAGAAATCATTATTTTTAAAGAATAATATAGTATAACCAAGTAGAGGTTATTTAATGGTTCAATATCAGCATATCTATCAACCTAATCTATTATATTAACAAATTGAAGGAGGAAAAAACAGGACCTTAGGAACTGAGGCTGAAAAGGCTTTGATTAAACTTAGCAGCCATTTGCAATAAAAATTATAAGTAAAAGATCATTAAAACATTAAAGACAATTTACTAAACTCCAACAACAAATGTTACCCTAAAGGACGGAGCATCAACACCTATCAATTACAGTCTGGAATAAGATAAGAATGTCCACCACCACCCTGTGATTAAACGTGATCGTGGGAAGCTCTGGTGAACGCAAGAAAAGAAAGTAATTACATACATCAAGAGGAAAAAGTTAAAGTAATTCCTTTTTGCTGATTACATGGCTACATACATAGAAACTCTAAGATTCTAAGAGAAAAAGATCTATTAGAATGAATGGTAAGGTTGCCAAACACTTGGTAGATAATCTAATATCTTCTTTCACAATCATAATAGGACACTATGCAAGACAATGGCAAAACAAAAGAAAACAAAATACCTCTACTCTAAACCCCTAAATTGTAAAATATGTACGAATTAGCTTAATACAAAAAAATATGAAATCTTATTGAGCAACATAAAAGAAGTCCTCAACAAATGGAAAGACCTCCCATATTTTTGGATGGGTAATTTAATAGTGAAAAATGTAAACTTTCATAAAATTAAAAACATTGGAATCCCAACAAAATTTTCAGTTAATTTCATCTTGAAAGACTAAATTACCAGGATCATCAGGAAAATTATACAAATGAAGAAGGAGCTACTGGGACATATTGTCAAATCACGGCAGTCCATCAGTAGGGTACTGGCACAGAAAGAGACAAATGGATCAGTACAACAGAACAGAGGACCAAGCATTAGATGACAAAGGTGGCAGTTCAATAGAGGGAAGAACTGGAGTACTTAATAAATTGTGCTGACACAATTAGCTACTCACCTGGAATATATACAACCACAGCAGCGACAACCTGAGAACGACAACAGCTGATATTTTCTAAGCACTTACTTTGTACTAGGCCCTAAGCTAAGCACTGCAAAAGTATGAGCACATCAATTCTCTTACCAATCCAACGGGTAGCTGTAATTATTACTGCCATTTTACCAGGGAGGAAGTGGAAGCACAGCCTGTTAAACAGTGGGCCCAAACCTACAAAGCACGTGAAAGACTCAAGAGGGCAACCGAGGCCGCCTACTCCACAGCGGGTCCGAGACCCCCATGCTGCAGGCCTCCACTTTTAGCAGTCTTCTCTCCAGAAGGAGAGGGATTCCCACCTTTTACCATTTGCAAATGTAAATTCCAGATGGATTGAGGACTTAAAAGTAAAACAACAAAGAAAAATCTTGCAAGAAAATATAAGCAACTAAGTCTAAGTTAAGGGCTATGACTAAATCATCCAGGAGCAATAAAAGATAGGTAATGCCAAAGAGTATCCTGAAGTGGCTGCACCAATTTATATTCACGCCAGCAAAGCACGAAAGATTCACTTGTTCCTCATTATTGCCAACACCTGGTATTATATCCTGTTCACTTTAGCCATTCTGGCAAGTGCGACAGTATCATACTGCGTGTTTTTTTTTTGTTTGTTTGTTTTAGGAGGTAGCAGGTATCGACTCTGGGACTGCACCCATTGGAAGCAGGTGCTCAACCACTGAGCTACACCCACTCCTCACCTACTGTATTGCTTTGTTTTTAAAGATTTATTTTATTTCTCTCTCTCCACTCTGTCTGTAGTACTGCATCTGTGTTCGTCCTCTTTCTTAGGAAGCACTGGGCTCTGAACCTGGGACCTCCAATGTGGGAGGGAGGCACCTAATCATTTAAGCCACTTCCATTCCCTGCTTTGTTGTATCTCTCATTACGCTTTTCCTTCTGTGTCTCATGTTGCGCCATCTTGTCACACCAGCTTGCTGTCTTGCCCATCTTCTCTAGGAGGCATTGGGAACCTTTGCTCCCTGCTTTGTTGTGGCACGCATTGTGTTTTTCCTTTTATCTCATTGTGTCACCTTATTGTGTCAGCTTGCTATGTGTGCCAGTCATGCCAGCGTGTTGTCTTCTTTAGGAGGCACCAGAAACTGAACCACAGACCTCTCTCATGTGGTAGGCAGGAGCTCAACTGTTTGAGCCACATCCGCTTCCTTGCACTGCTTTTACTGTGCATTTCTGTGATGACTATGAGGCTGGCCGCCTTTTGCTCCGTCTGGCTGCCTGTGCTTTCCTTAAATCATCAGTAGTGGTTTCTTTATTCTGGATAAGAGTCCACTGTCAAATATATGCATTGCAAATAACTTTTCTCTATTCAGTGGCTTTTCTTTTTGTTTTAAGTAACAGACTTGTTTTCTTGAGCAGTTTTAGGTTTACAGAAAAAATAAGTAGAAAGTTTTTTATATCCCTTCTTCCTCTCCTCTGCTACACTGTTTCTGCTGTTATTAGCACCTGGCTTTAGTACGGCACATTTGTTACATGTGACAAACTAATATCAGTACATTATTGTTAAGTCCAGAGTCGCCCGGAGGGTTCACCCTTCTAGTGATAACAAGTTCTTAACTTCAAAGAAGTCCAATTTCTTGTAATTTTCTTTTGGAGTTAATACTTTCTATATTCTGTTTAAGAAATCTCTGCCTATACCAAAGTTACAAAGACATTTTCCAATGTTTTCTGCTAAAAGCTCTTTTCTTTTTTTACCTTTCACATGTAGCTCTATAATCTATCTGGAATTGATTTCAGGGTGTATGGCTGGGGTCAAATTCACTTTGTTTTCCTGTGTGGATATTCACTGACACCGCAGTATTTATTTAAAAACCAAATGACGATGTCAGAAATCAGGCCCATGTTCCTCTCTGGGGTGTGGGGCCGATGACTGGCAAGAGGAAGGAGGGGACTCCAAGGCATCTGACGATGGTCTAAGTCAAGAGCCAGTGGGAGATTTGGAAAGACACTGTGACAAGATGAAGCAAAGCACATTAACTCGCTGGATGGGTTAATGAGTAAAGAGTGCTTACAAACTGAAAAGAAAAAGAAAACCTTGTAGGTAACAGAGGCAAAGTATAAGTACAGCTAATGCACAGGAGTAGGGATCAAACAGCCAAGACATGAGAAGATGCTCGTGTCAGTTTGAATTTGGTGAATCCCAGAAAAGACTATGTTTTTGAATTAATCCATTCTTGTGGGTGTGAGACCCTATGACTGCATTAGATTCGGTTAAGGGACCTTGATTAGATCATTTAATTAGATAGCTTTTGATTTGATGTCAAATTGGGTCTCCGCCCCTTACTGGAGCCTTATATAAATGGAGGCAGAGAGGAGAGACACAGAAAAAAAGAGGCGACATCTTTACCCTGCCACGTGAGAGAGGGGACTCCTGGTTCGCTTCACCTCCAGCAGCAGAAAGGCAGAGAAGCTCTGAGAGGCTCGAGGAGGCGGCCCAAGGACAGATGTCTGATCACCCACAGCTGAGCTCCAGGAGAAAGCAGGGTGAGATCCAAAGACCCTCCACCTTGCCTCACCACATGGCAGGACTCCAGGCTCTGCTAACAGCTGAACTTTGGTGAGAAAGCATCTCTGATGATGCCCTGATTTGGACACTTTCACAGCCTTGGAAATGTAAGCTTTTATCCTAATAAATTCCCATTATAAAAGCCAACCCATTTCCAGTATATTGCACTGGCAGCCTTTGGCAAACTAAGACAAGGCTTCACCTCACTAGATGTTCATTTGGCATTAAACTGAGCAAAAAAGTAACAAAATGTCACTTTACAACCATAAAAATGGAAAAATTATAAAGAGCTGTTAAAACTACTGCTTGGGGAAGTGGATTTGGCTCAAAGGATAGAGCATCCGCCTACCACATAGGAGGTCCAGGATTCAATCTCAGGGCCTCCTGACCTGTGTGATAAGCTGGCCCATGCACAGTGCTGATGCGCACAAGGAGTGCCGTGCCACACAGGGGTGTCCCCCGCATACAGGAGCCCCACACGCAAGGAGTGCGCCCCGTAAGGAGAGGCGCCCAGTGCGAAAAAAGTGCAGCCTGCCCAGGAGTGGCACCGCACACAAGGAGAGCTGATATAGCAAGATGATGCAACAAAAAGAGACACAGATTCCTGGTGCTGCTAACAGTACAAGCAGACACAGAAGAACACACAGTGAATGGACAAAGAAAGCAGACAATTGGTGGGGGGGGGGGGGGGGGGAGGGGGGGCACGAGGCGGGCCAGGGAAGGGGAGAGAAATAAATAAAAAATAGATCTTTAAAATAAAACAAACTACTGCTTGAAAAAGCGAATGTAGCTCAAACAGTTGAGCACCTGCTTCTGCTTCTTACATGAGAGGTCCCAGGTTCAGTTCCCAGTGCCTCCTAAAACCAAAACAAACAGGCAAACAGATAAAAGATCAACCCAGGGGAGCTGATGTGACTCAGTGGTTGAGCACTAGCTTCCCATATACAAGGTTCCAGACTAACTCCCCAGCCCCAGTACTAAAAAAAAAGAAAACCACAAAAAAACACTATTGCTTGAAGGTGAGTGAGAAAATAATACTTCCATATGCTGCATGAGTCTCTTAGTCTTTCTGAAACACAATCTGGTAGCTTCTATTAAAATTAAAACAATTTGAAGGAATCCTACAGTTCCATTCTTGGGCATCTATTCCACCAGGAGAAAAAAGCACTAGTACATAAAGATAAAGGTAAAAGAATGGTTATTTTGTCATTCTCTGTGGGGACAAATATCTTTAAGCAAAATAAATGCCCTCCTTTTGACTCCTTCCTCCACCAACAGAGAGAAGGGACAGTGCCAGGGTGCACCTGAAGGAATTTCTACAGGTTCCACACAGTAAATTACCCAAGACGGCGGGCAGTGTGCATAATGATGAGCCCATTTCAAAACACAAAACAAGAGCAAGGAGAAAAACCGGAAAGGGTAAGTACTGGGTCCTTTACATGTGTGTACGGGAGGAAGGAGCTAAGAGGAGGGAACAGGAAAGGGGTGAGGAGAATGGAAGGGGGCAGCAGAAGCCAAAGGAAAGGGAAAAGAAGACTGTATGTGAAAAAGGACGAGGACAGGTGTGGTATGGTGCGGTTTGGTCACAAGTATGCATTTATGTAAAGGTATGTTTAAGGGTGAGCAGATAAAGAAGTCTATACATTAAACTACACGAATGAGAAGAGCCCCTCCCCTCACTGCTGTGCACCGACCGCCTGCTCTGCTCACCGCACTTAGAGTTACATGACATCCTAGCACAGATTTATGTGGACACTCTGCTACCCCAATCTCCCCCACCACACTACAAGGTATGTAAGGAGGCAGGGCCTCTGGCATGGCATGTTTCTTCCAATACCTCGAAGCCCTACACAGCGCCTGGCACAAAGCAAGTGCCCAATAATACTTGTTTTTCAGTTGTTGTCTTTTTTAAAGATTAATTTTATTTTTTCTCCCCCCTCCCTTGCTGTTTTGTGCTCACTGTCTGCTTCTCTTCTCTTTAGGCAGCACTGGGAACCAATCCTGGGACCTCCTGGAGTGGGAGAGAGGTGCTCAATCTCTTGCACCACCTCAGCTCCCTGTTCTGCTGTGTCTCATATTCTCTCTCCCTTGTGCCTCTTTTTGTTGCATCATCTTGCTGAGCCAGCTCTCTGCGCGGTTAGCACTCCTGCACAGGCCAGCTCTCCTGTGCGGGTCATCTCTCCTGCGTAGGCCAGCACTGCGGGTGGGCCAGTTCCCACATGGGCCAGCTTGCCTTTCACTAGAGGCCCCGGGAATCAAACCCTGGATCTCCTGCACGGTAGACAGGAGCCCAAACGCTTGAGCCACATCCATTTCCCAGTAATACTTGTTGAATGGATGAAACAGAATTAAACAGGAAGAGGCGAGCATGTCCCTTGCAAAAGAAGGCTTGCTGTGGCAGAAGGGGACAAGCTGAGGCTTGCCATCTGATGGAGAATACGTTCTCAGGAAGGTGAGAGGAGTAGAGATTTGAGAATTATGGATATATAAACTATTTTTTCTGGAAATAGCCCGAAGAGGCTATTTCAAGATCACCTCAAATCATATACAGAATTGGACAAAGAAATTTCAGCTCTCATCAACATATATGATTCGTATCATTCCTTTCCTTCCCAAACTAAAGAATGCTGAAGACTTTCAACAGAGGCCCAGACTTCCCCTTACTCCTCCCCCTGAGCATCAAGCACTGTGCGGTAGGAAGAGTTAATTCAGAACGGTTATCTTCCAATGCCCAGTTTCACCACCGTGGTTCTGCCCTGCTGCAGGCAGGTCAACGTGGGGTGTGCCCTGCCTTCTGGCAGCTGCTGAGGCCGCACGCGGGCACTTACGCTACAGCCTTTGTCCGTCAGGTAACTGATGCCCTCTTCCGGGCCGATCGCCAGCTCCACGGAAATAATCCAGCTTGACTTTGGAAGGTCGAACAGGAGAAGACAGGAGGCAACAAAAGGAACAGGAAACATTTTACATAAAGAACCAGGATGTATTAGTTTGCTATTAATCTATCTACCCAAATAAGGTAAAATAAACTTCCCCAATCTAGTACAGACTGAACCTAGGCAGACACATGGGGCTTCTCCCCGTGTGCTGGATGCTCACTGTTCCTTTGGGAATATTATCTAAATAAGTAAACCAGCCCACAGCGAAGAGTTAACTGACAAACCACCAGGGCTGGAATTAAAAATTCAAATTTTGAACATGGGCATGCTATTTCAAAAACATGATCTATTCTCACAATGATACATTTGCTTTCTCCACTGTAAAATGACAAAATATTCTCATGTTAAAAATGTGACACAAATTAGCTTTTAACAAAAAGTTAAGAAATATGTGTTAAGGAGAAAAAAAATCAAACCTATTCTACCATTTCACATACCCCCATACTTACACCAAGAGCACATTTGAAGCATTCTTTATCAAATCTGTACACTGGGGAGAGTATCTCAAAGAATTTCAGAATACTTTCTTCTCTGTTAAGGTTGGCAAATTGTCTAAATGTTTGCTGGATCAGTTTTCTTAGTGTTTTGGCCTGTATGAGAAAATTTTGAAAAAATCTTTTTTAGAGTCAGCAACGATTAAAGACCCCAGCAACAAACGCTAACATTAAGTAAGCGTTCTTTCCTGCCTACCATTTAGTAACACCCACATTCAAATTTCTAAGAAATGTCAGACTTGTCGAATAACTATCAATTTATTTGTCAGAGTGTTCTTTCTTGAATAGAAATTCGTGAGGCATCATTCGCTCACTAGACGGGGTGGGAGACGTTCTGTGCACGCCCGTAGCCTGGAGCCGTCAAGGGGAAAGCCCGCACGGCCCTCTGGCAGGAAGTGCAGCTGGACCACCTTTCTGGGGGGCACCTGGGCAACAGAAGTCAAAACCTTAAAAGAACCACAACCCTCGATGCAGCAATTCAAATTCCAGGACATGACTCCTTAGAAATTATTAGAGATATATGCAAGGGCTTAACGAGGTGTGCCACAGAACTGCTTATAGCAACGTAATGGACGGCACTTCACCTAGCATTCTGCGCAGCCCTAAGAACTGACATTTGAGTACATACTGTGTCGTTACATGAAAGGCAGTGACAGAAGAGCCTGTCTGCACAGTGCTGATCCCTTCATGGGAACACACATATGGAGACTGGTGTGCAGACACGTGCACGCGTGGGCACATGGCAGCACAGACGCGAAGAAGAGAAACCAACAAGGGGCTTTTCCTGTGCAGGAGGATTGGAGGTGATCTTTCTGTCCTGTATTGCTTATCTGAATTTTCAACTTATATACTGTGAGCATCTGTATTTGTCTAAGAAAGGGGAAAAACCATTCTTAAAAGTCATGGTTAACAAAGGGAAGAGCTTGCCATTTCCAGACAGTGAGCCGAGAGTCCCTGGCACGTGTGAGGAACTCGGAGGCCAGTGGGGTCAAGAATAAGCAAGGAAACACAGATGAGTAGATGAAGTAACTGGTAGTTACATCTGTGCTTACTAACAAATGATAATATGTCATTTATATCATTATTGGGGTGAAAAAAGAATCCATGATGAAGCCTGATGTAAGAAGGGACAGAAAACATAGGTGAGAGCTCCGCCTTGACTGGTGAGACTGAAGTCCCGGGGCGGCCCTGGGTCAAGGACCATCGTCCCTGGCTTCGGCATTAATGGGACCCTCGCCCCCTGCTGTGACGAGCGCACAGGGAACAGGAGAGGCCAAGTAGGAGGCCACCAACAACCCAAGCAGGCGGTGGTGATGGTTTGCACAAGGAGAGCAGGAGAAAGGTGGGGAGGAGTGGGCAGATCCGGGACTGACTTTGAAATTAGAACCAGTGAGATATGCTGACAGGTATGAGTGGACAGAATGGTAAAACCTGTGGGAGAAGCGGGACGCCAGGCAAAGGCTGGGGGATATCAGGAGCTCACTCTGAAAATGGGGTGTCTGAGATGCCACTTAGAAATTCAGAAGGAGCAGGCAGCAGACTGCACACAGATCTGGAGTCCAGGGGCAGGTCCTGCTGGAGATACAAGTTTGGAGTCCTCAGCACAGAACTGGAGGAGAGACCCCAGGGAACATGGGGAGATGGTACGCAGGAGCGAGGCCTGGCCCCTGCGGGGCACGCTGGCCTGACTGGGTCAGGGAGATGAGGAGCCCCAGGGGCCGAGGCGAGGCCTGGCCAGGGAGGCAGGAATGAGGCGGACCAGGAAAGCACACCAGAGGGTGCAGGCACAAGTCTACCTGGAGCAGGCTCCGGAGAGGCTCAAGTGACCAGAGAGAGCTGGGGAGACAGCAGCTGTGATAGCAGCAGGCGCATGGAGCAACGAGAGCGAGCTGACTGAGCAGGAGAGGGGAGGACTGAACGTGCATCTGATTTTCACGTTAAAAAGAAGGCGCCGGCAGAGTGGATGCGGGTGGGGAGGGAAGAGTGAGAGCAGAAGCACCTGTCAGGTTCTGTGGACCACACAGTGGTGAAGGAGAGAAACGGGCACACTTGGAACATACTTTGGAGGATTACACATGGGATAGCTGGGGAAAGCGAGGAATCTAGGATGAGGAGCCTCCTGGCGGGAACAAATATGTAAAGAGAAGTGTCAGGTACGGTGAAGAATATAATAGAGTCATGTTACTGCTGGACACTTCTGTGATCCTTAAGTTTCAAACTGAACAATCCAACGGGGGCAGGCAGGTGAGCTCAGGAGGGGCGGGGCTGGAGAGGCACACTGCAGTCCCCCGCTGGGGCACTGACAGCCAGGGAGCAGACTGCAGGGCACCGACCCCTCAGGGGAGGGAGGAGGGAGAAAGGACTAAAGCCAGTCACCTAAAAGAACCATCAGGAGACTGTGAGGTCAGGGAGGGAGAGAGAAGAGAAAGTCAGAGAAAGGGGAAGAAAGGGAGGCAAGTTTCAAGGAGAGAGGAAAAACTGTTGAATGTGGCTGGATGGATGAGGTTGGAGAGCGGCTAAGGGGACAAGACAGAGCTCACTGGGGTCCCAATAAGAATCATTCAGAGTGCTGGGGACAGAAGACAGATTATGCTGGTCTGAAGAGAGGAGGAGGATAGATGCGGGAAAAGCGCATTTGTACAACTCTTTCAAGCAGCTTCACAGTAAATGGAAACATTAAAAAATGAAGGGGACAAAAAAAAAAGGAAGCATGGGATAACGGGGGGAGGGGAGAGCAGAATCCAGAGCAGGCTTGCGTGGATTCAGATCTGATGGGAAGAGAGGCCCCCTCACACTGCCTGGAAGGCAAATGGTGAAAGAGGAGCTGGAGCTGGCGAGGTGGCTGGTCTGGTGGTGGGGGCTAGAGAACTCTAGTTTGCTTCTCTTGCTCTCCATTGTGCATGTGCATGCGTGAGGAGAGCACAAGGACACTGGGGAAATGGTGGTGCTGGTGAGGATGAAACGCAAAACGGATCTAGGAGAGCGTGATCTTGGGTTGAAAGTGACCCCAGTCGCTTCATCCTCAAGCAGCACAGGCCCGGCTGGTGGAAAGGCTCTCTGCTCCTCCTCCGTGGCTGGAGAAGCCTCGGTGCTGTGGGCACAGTGCTGTCGGGCACAGGTCAGAACACAGGGGATGGAGCCACAAGGGACACTGGCAGACGCACCCAAGGAAACGGACGACTCCCTGCCACAGCGACCCTGCCCAGCGAGGGGGTAGTCTTCATACGTTAGCGAGCAAACGGAGGCTCAAGAGGGGAGACGGGGAGGAGCTGGGCAGCAAATCCAGGACTGCTGCTGTCTAGAAGCCGTGTGGTCAGCACCAGCATCTCCTTCTCTAAGAAACTAGTCCAGGTAGTACCAGAAACACCTACCACCTCCTACAGGTGTCATGTCACCTGGGATGTTTTCAAACATGACACTTAAAATCCTCTTCACACCAGTGTATGTAGGGGCCCACTGCCCGACCCTGCCCCGGCAGAGCCCACCACTGGGCTGTGAGGTCCCTGTGAGGAAGGACCGGAGTCCTCTCATTTGCTCCGACAGTACCGAGGAAAAGAGCGCGGCCCATGGTGGCTGCCAGAGGGGCTCGAGAACGAACGACTGAACGGCTCTACAAAAACAGCACGGATTCCAGCACCCTCTCCAATAAACAAAATGGAGGAATCAAATCTGCTCCTGTTCTGTGACTGAATGCATATTCATTTTCTAGTACGTAAGTGGCAAGACAGTTCAGATTTCTTTCACATCAGCAGCTAGTCATAAAACACACAGCCTCAAAGAGCTGATGTTCTGATCATAAGAACAGTCTCCCATCAACAACTAGAAAACAAGTCTAGAGAAAGGCCTGGAATGCCTTAAAATGCTTCCTTGAAGCATATGATGTGACAAATCAGAATACAGTAACAGCTGCAAAGAATGGTTATCGAAAGAGCATGCAAATCAAAACACAAGTTTTAATTAAGATTAATAAAAAGTTGACAAATGTGATCATGACTATAAGATAACTCAGCTAACATAAATACTGGCCTGCAGAGTCTAAAAACTTGTAAAAGGAGGTCCATGTAAGAAGCCAGCTCCCGAGCCGGCCACTATTCTCTGCTCTGTACCTAAGTCTCAAAGGCTTACTGTTTATAATGAACTCTTGATAATACTACACACTTTTATCTGTTCATTTGTTCAATGCTTTTAAAAATAGTTATCTAAAAAGTGTTACTTTAAGTCCCTCTTTAAGCCAAGAAACTAGGACTTCCTCTTGAGCTTCAGACTCATCCACTAACTGCCTAGATGTTTCCACTAGGATTTCCCAGACATCTAAAAACTACATGGCACAAAGAGACACGGGGATTTACACTCCATGTCTGATCTCCGTCTCAGCAAATCTCCCAGGCGCTCCAGCCAAAAGCCTAGGCATCAGCCCCGACTCCTTTCTCCCCTCTCCCAGCATCCAGCCCAGCAGTCCATCACCAAGGCCACCAGGGGCTACTTCTAAAGCAGTGACTTCTCCACTGTGTCCCCTCTGCGCTGCACCGGTCTCGCCAGCATTTCTGCAGTGGCCTCCATGTACCCACACAATCCATGTGATATTGTGTAGCCAGCTGTTTTTTTAGAAACATGGACCAAATCTCCAGCTGAAACCCTAGGGCACGAAGGATAATGGATTATACTCACCAAAGGGTCCTGCATGACCTGGACCCTCCCTGGGTCCCCTGACTTATCTCCTGCTGGACTCCCCCTGCCCACCATGGCCTATTACACTGGCCTCCATCTGGTCCTCAGAACACTCCCAGCCTTTTCTGGATAAGATCCTCTGGTGCTTGTCGCCCAGTTGGCAGGGATGCTCTCCCTCTAGCGCTCTGCGTTACTAACCTCTTTCATCTTTCCAGCCCATCCTTTGCAGCAAGGAAAGTAGGAACGGAAATTCATATGCTTTACTGACAATTTTTCCCATCAGCTTTGTCTTGGTCATGACTGTTTAGGGACGTCAAATCAGAAGGCATTAAACATTGGACCAACTCTGGTCCAAAAGGGAAAAGGGTGGGAACTGGTCATGGCATTCCCTAAGAAACTGAGGATCAACAAGGGATTATGACTTGTTACACTTTATTTTTATCCACATACACAAATTCACCTGCTACATCTGAATTACTTTTTAATAACTAGCTTTGTAATCTTGTTAGAAAATAAAAAGATGGCAAAACATGGAGGGTATGAACTACCTTCACAGCATTTGCCTTAATGAGGACCCACACGAGGCACGTGTAAGGCCACATTCATGGATATTTCTCTTTCCTCATTTTTTCCACCTCTTACATACCAACATTTCTGGCTCAAACTGCCAACACTGTAGAGAAAACAAAGGATAACCAATAGAAGAATGCCCTTTCTTTTTTCTTAAACCTGCCCATCCTTTTTAAACACTTCCTGGACACCTGGTAGATGGCAGGTGCTATGTGTTGGAGGGGGTCCTTTTTCCTTGGAAGTTGTTTAAACGCCAAAAATCCCACCCAAAGCCCTCTTCTCATGCCACACCCTCTCCCCAGGATGCTCTCCTTCAACCTAACTGCTTCAGCCCATGTTCTAATTAAGACCACACACCCTGGAGCCAGGCTGCTTGGGTTTGAAACCCTGCTCTGCTATATAACTCTGAGATGCTGGATTATTTTTATTGTCTCTCTGCCTCAGTTTCCTCACTCGTAAGTTGGGGAGTAACAGCAGAACTTATCTCCAAGGGTCACTGGGGGAGATTCAGCTTTAGAAGAGACTTTCATGCTGGGCGCTGAGCCATCCCTGGCCAGCGCTGGCGGAGCCGCTGCCCCTGTTCTAGTCTAGTGTTAGTACCCTGAATCTCTCCGTTCTCTGTGCCCTCCCTCCTGATCTCCACGGGTTTCAGGCCCCTCAAGCGCAGCACTGATGGTGCTGAACGGGTCCTGTCAGCCCCACCCCAGTCTGCTCCTCCTTCGGTACTCCGTCTCTGGACCACTAGCACTGACCACCACTTTGGTGCGGGAGCGGTGTGGGCCAGGCCTGCTCGCTCTCCTCCCTCCTCCAGTGAGACCAGCAGTAGGTCCTGTGGGGCTTTACACTTACCCTTCAAATCTAAGCCAACAGAAACAGACCCTTTGCCCCCTCTAAGTCACGCCCTCATTACTGCTCTTTGCAACAGTGTTCTAAATGCAGTGTGAGGTGACTGAGTTTGGTCCTCTCTTTCCAAACCAAAGCACTCTAAGAAATGGAATGTGTATGTGATAAAGTAATTTGCTCACCCTGACAATTTAATCTGCTAGAAGATTTCTGAATACATGGGAAAATGTGTCTGAAAGTATTAGGTTGGTGCAAAAGTAATTGCAGTTTTGCATTACTGAAATTTGCCAATTGATATTGGCAGACATTCTTAAATACAAATGGTTATGTTATACATCATTTTAATCTGCATTTCTCGCTTTCTGTATTTTTGCTAATGACTTATTACTTGCTGCTTATTTTATATTTATTTTATACTACGGAACTGATGTTAGACAAAAAGCAAATTCGAGCAACTTTCTTATTTGAGTTCAAAATGGGTCGTAAAGCAGTGGAGACAACTCACAATATCAACAAAGCATTTGGCCCAGAAACTGCTAATGAATGCACAGTGCAGTGTGGTTCAAGAAGTTTTACAAAGTAGACGAGAGCCTTGAAGATGAGAAGCATAGCAGCTGGCCATCAGAAGTTGACAACGACCACCTGAGAGCAATCACCGACACTGATCCTCTTACAACTGTACAAGAAGTTGCCAAAGAACTCAATGTCAACCATTCTACAGTCCTTCAGTATTTGAAGCAAATTAGAAAGGTAAAAAAGCTCAGTAAGTGGGTGCCTCATGAGCTGACCGAAAATAAAAAATATCGTTTTTGAAGTGTCGTCTTCTCTTATTCTACATAACGATGTACTATATCTTGATCAGGTTGTGATGTGAGACAAAAAGTGGATTTTATATGACAACCAGTGACAACCAGCTCAGTGGGTAGACCGAGAAGCTCCAAAGCACATCCCAAAGCCATACTTGCACCAAAAAAGGTCATGGCCACTGTTTGGTGGTCTGCTGCTGGTCTGCTCCACTACAGCTTTCTGAATCCTGGTGAAACCATTACATCTGAGAAGTATGCTCAGTAAATCGATGAGATGCACCGAAAACACTTGCAGCTGGCATTGGTCAACAGAAAGGGCCCAATTCTTCTCCACGACAACACCCAACTGTACGTTGCACAACTAATGCTTCAAAAGTTGAACGAATTGGGCTACAAAGTTTTGCCTCATCCGCCATATTCACCTGACCTCTCACCAACTGACTCACTTCTTCCAGCATCTCAACAACTTTTTCCAGGGAAAATCCTTCCACAACCAGCAGGACGTAGAAAATGCTTTCCAAGAGTTTGTTGAATCCTGAAGCACATATTTATATACAGGAATAAGCAAACTTACTTTTCATTGGCAAAAATATATTGATTGTAATGGTTCCTATTTCATTTAACAAAGATGTATTTGAGCCTAGTTATAATGATTTACAATTCATAGTTCGAAACCACAATTCCTTTTGCACCAACCTAATAGTAACTATGCAGTGTTAGAAGATGGTCCAAATTGTAATTTTATTGTATTTGCCTCTTCTCATTGAATATGGGAGGAAATGTTCTGGTTTTTAGCAGGCAGTTTTGCCTGGTTTGTCCTATTCACATATATTACCAAACCAAGAACCAGGAACACCAAGGAACAAGAAACCCCAATGAGCTCAAACAGCTGTAAGGAGGAAAAAAATATTCACTCAGGGTTAGTTTCTCTGGTTCCCACCTACTAAATGGAGTGACTTGGCCCAGTGATCACTCAAACTTCCTCATAGTCCAACCTTAATGTGACCACTCAACGACTGTAAATTCCAGACTTAGACCGTTCAGTGCTAGATGAAACCTAGAAAGTTTAAAGCTATCTGAAAGGAGCCGCCAAATTAATTTCTATAGGAAGGATACTTTAGAGAGCAATGGTTCTTTCCTAACTTATCAGGGAGAAAAAAAATAGCTACCAAATCTCACTAACTTCCTAGTCTCCTGATAGTCAACAGTTCCAGAACCAGAAGGAACAACGTTTTACACTGCATTTTCCTCCCTATTTATATAGCTATGTTTGCCCAAATTTGGGAAACAAGGCATCTTATCTAAGCAATTTTAAACCAATTCCTATGCAGAAAGAAAAAATGCTAAGACTGTGACACTTCTTCAAAACGAAGCCAAACTATTAGCGCGAATCAGCAGAAAATGCCATTTTTGAACTACAAAAATATTCGTTTCACATGAGTCAACATAATATTTATCAGATGTTACTAGATGAAAAGGTTATAATAGAACACTAAAGAAAAAATACAATAAAATAATAAGCTACTTTTCTCCCAGAAAAATGAGCTAGGACAGGAAGAAACCATCTGGGGAAACAAGTTCTAAAGTTTAGGACACCAGAGGAAGGTTTGACACGACTCAGAAGAGAGGGGTATGGGAAAAGAAGATCAACGGAAACACCGGAAATTGAAGCTGCAGGTGCAGCCGCCAGCACCCTCTCCCACCTGATAGACAATTTTGAATTCTCAGGCCTCAGGCCAGTGGCTAAAGACAGAGGGAATGTGGACCATTGACCATGAGGTGCAGCGGTGCTCAGAGATGTATTCACGAAATGCAATGAATGTCTCATGATGATGGAGGAGATTGTTGCTACGGGGGGAGGAGGTGGGTGGGGGGTGAGGGGGATATGGGGACCTCATATTTTTTGAATATGATATTAAAAAAATAAAGACAAAAAGAAAAAAGAAAAAAAAGAGAGGGCCCCAGGGATCCACCTCCCCAGGAAACAGGAGAGAGAGGGAGGCAGCCTAAGGCTGCTTCAGTCTTTGACCCACAAATTCCAGGCCGGGTGGGACGTGCCGTTGTTTGCCCCGAGAGCAAGCACTGGACTAAAGTGATCTAACCCTGCCAATCACCCTCCCAACCAACCTTGCTGAGGATGCACATGGGAGTGGAATTATTTCCTAAGCACAAAAAGGGGGGAACTGGCAGAAAAGGTTGGAGAACAGCCTCTGAGAAAGTTTGCACTGCAAGGCTCTTAGCCTCCAGGCAGGATCCTCTGTCACACTGTTGTGGCTGGTGTTGCAGAGAACACACTCCAGGCTTTGAACTGAGAGGGCTGCAGAAGAGCACATTTGCTGGCATACCAAGGTAGTACATGTGAGAAAATTAAAAGTAAATAAGTGAGGGAGTATTTTCCTGGCCTTTACAGCTTCCCTGCCCTAGGCCCTTAGAAGTGGGTCTGTAACCCATTCCTGGGTCCAGGGCGCAGATTTGAGCAACCAACAGGGGCAATCGTAAAGACCTATATTGGGTTCATCCAAGAATCAAAGAACAGCAGTAACACACAGCCTCCTGCCACTAAATCCCTACAAAAGAGAAAGGAATTGAGCATCTGAGTAAATTCACCAACAGAATCAGATGCCTAGACATCAGCAAAAAATTACAAGCTATATTAAGAAAATGGAAGAAACGGCCCAAGCAAAGGTATATATCAAAGCCCTAGGTGAGACACAGGATTTGAGACAACTAATCAACAAAGTTCATACAAATTTCCAGAATCAAATCAGTAAGTTGAAAGACACATGGCTAAAGAGATAAAGGACATCAAGAAGACACTGAGTGAGCACAAAGAAGAATCTGCAAACCTGAATTAAAAAAATAGAGCTTATGGGAATGAAAGACAACAATACCTGAGATCAAAAACACAATGGAGGCATACAATAGCAGATTCAAAATGACAGAAGAAAGAATAAGTGATATAGAAGACAGAAGAGCTGAAATTGAAGAGAAAGAACAGAGAAAGAAAAGAATGGGAAATAATTGAGCAGGGGCTCAGGGAGCTGAATGATAACATGAAGCACAACAACATATGTGTCACTGGAGTTCTAGAAGGAGAAGGGAAAAGGGGCAGAAAAAGTATCTGAGGATATAATTGCTGAAAATTTCCCAACTCTCATGAAAGAAACAAATTGACATGTCCAAGAAGTGCAGTATACTCAACCAGAATAAATGAGAACAGACCTACTCAGGGGAAATGGATGTGGCGCAAGTGACAGAGCTTCCACCTACCATATGGGAGGACCTAGGTTTGATCTCTGGGGACTCCTGGTGAAAAAAACAAGAAAAAGCGTGCCCATGCGGCAAACCAGTGCCCACGCGAGTGCCATGTGGTGACCCAGTGCCTGTGCAAGTGAGTCATGCAGCATGATGATGACACATCAGAAGAGAGACAAGGGGAGAGTCAAGGTGAAGCGCAGCAGAGACCAGGAACTGAGGTCGCACAATTGACAGGGAACCCCTCTCCCCATCAGAGGCCTCTAGGATTGAATCCAGGTGAATCCTAGAGAGAAAATGAGAAGACAACACAGACATCAAAAACAGCAGGGCAGAAGGGGAAGGGGGGAAAATAAATAAATAAATCTTAAAAAAAAAAAAAAAGTATAGACCTACTCAGAATGTCAAATATAGAGAAAACTCTGAGAGCAGCAGGGGAGAAGCAAATCATCACATACAAGGGACGTCCAGTAAGACTTAGTGTAGATTTCTCATCAAAAACCATGGCGATATGGTTTATGATCTAATTAGGGATACTAAAAGAGAAAAACTGCCAGCAGAGAATTCTTTATCTGGCAAAACTGTCCTTCAAATATAAAGGTAAGTTTAAAATATTCACAAACAAACAGAAACTAAAGAGCTCACAAAACAGAATCCATCTTTGCCCAAGTATTAAAGGGAGCCATACGGGTTGAAAGAAAAAAACAGGAGAGAGGTTTTGAGGAGAGTGTAGAAGGCAAGACTAGCAGAAAGGATAACCAAAAGGGTAAAAATACTGACAAAAATAAAATATGCCATATCAAAACCAAATATAAAATGGTGGAAGTAAACAATACATTTGCGGGAAACGGACTTTGGCCCAGTGGTTAGGGCGTCCGTCTACCATATGGGAGGTCCGCGGTTCAAACCCCGGGCCTCCTCGACCCATGTGGAGCTGGCCATGCGCAGTGCTGATGCGCGCAAGGAGTGCCGTGCCACACAAGGGTGTCCCCCGCGTAGGGGAGCCCCACGCGCAAGGAGTGCGCCCGTGAGGACAGCCGCCCAGCGTGAAAAGAAAGTGCAGCCTGCCCAGGAATGGCGCCGCCCACACTTCCCGTGCCGCTGACGACAACAGAAGCGGACAAAGAAACAAGACGCAGCAAATAGACACCAAGAACAGACAACCAGGGGAGGGGGGGAAATTAAATAAATAAATAAATCTTTAAAAAAAAAAACAATACATTTGCAATAATATCATTGAATGTGAATGGATTAAACTCTCCAATCAAGAGATGTAGGCTGGGAAGTAGATGTAGCTAAGTGGCTGAGCGCCTGCTTCCCACTTACAAGGTCTCTGGTTCAATCCCCAGTGCCTCCTATAAAGAAACAAATGAAAAATCCAACTCTCACTGGGGAGAAGATGTAGCTCAGTGGTTGAGCACCTGCTTCCCATGTATGAGGACCTGGGTTCAATCCCCAATACCTCCTAAAAAATGAGAATTAAAAGATATAGGCTGACAGAATAGATAAAAAAAAACCATGAACCATCCATATGGTGCCTATAAGAGACTCACCTTAGACCCAGGGATACAAATCAGCTGAAAGTGACAGGCTGGAAAAAGATACTCAACACAAACAGTTACCAAAAAAGAGCTGGGGTAGCTATACTAATATTGGACAAAACAGAGTTTAAATGCAAAAAATTTATGAGCGTCTTAGAAGGCTTTTATATATTTATAAAAGGGGCAATCAACAGGGAAGAAACAGTAGTCATAAATATCTATGCCTTTAACCAGGGTGCCCCAAAATATACAAGGCAATCTCTGGCAAAACTGAAGGGAGAAAGAAACATCTTTACAGTAATAGTTGGAGACTTCAACATACCACTCACATCTCAAGATAGAATAACTAGACAGAACAACAAGGAAACAGAGAACTTGAACAATATGAGAAATGAACTAGACCTAATGGACATCTACAGAATGTTTCACCCCAGATCAGCGGGTTATACGTTATTTTCAAGTGCTCGGTGATCTTTCTCCAGGATAGACCACATGTTGGGTCACAAGGCAGGTCTCAATAAATGTAAGAATAATAAGCTAAGAACACACTGAGGAGTAACTGATCTAACCACTCGTCAAATGCCAAACATAGATATACAAAGCGCTACACTGGACGAGGAGCATTCAAGCAGAGTCTGGGTTTTCTCCACCCTGGCACCCAGCAGATGCTCACGAAGTGAATGCTGAATGTTTATAGTGAGCCAGGAATTTCTGTGCCTGACAAAAATATTAAGTCTGAGGTAGTGACATGCTGATCATGGAATTAAAAATGATGATAATTTTCTCTAAGAATAAAACAGAATTCTAGGAAACTGCTATATTCTTTGGGGATTGTATAGATACTTTAAAAAACAACTATTAATTTCTTACTACTTCCAGTTCTGAAATTTGACTTCTACTGAAAATTGTATTCAAATAATTACAATTTGGCTATTTTTGAACTCCTACCTAATTATAGATTTACAGAAGAACTACAATTAGAGTTCCCACAATATCTTTAACCTTTAACCAGCTGCCCCTAACCTCAATATCTATTTGTCAAAACTAAGAAGCCATTCACCAGAGCACAGGCTTCACCTGACTTCCCAGCACGACCCTCCTAGGACCCCACCCAGCACGGCACTGCACTGCTTTGTCACAGAAGCTGATGTGAATTTTTTGATTTGAAGAACGGACTGCCTGTAAATTTACACACTAATGGGCATATACTTAAATTGATAATGAATTTCACAAAGGTTGTTGGCAATCAGTGCAATGTTAAAGAATTGAGGTAGAAAGTGAAGAAATTTTGGCCCAAAAGGGTGAAAGATATAAACTCCCGATTAAGCTATTTAAGAAGTCTACTATACGTTTTTTAAAAAGTTTTGATGATTCCCTTTTTATTAGGAAGTGTGTGAGAAACGAGCTCTTCAGTGGATCCATAGCGAACAGTAGCTAACAATTCTGTTCCCTCTCAGCCCCATCAACAGCAGCAGCGATCCGAGTCCTCAGAAGAGCACAAGTGCTTTTCGGCTTGTGAAAGGCTCAGGTTTCTGAGGCCAACTCTCCCTCCTCCTCACAAGGCGCAGCTCCATCCAGGCCTCATCACCAAACACCCACTAACTCCACCACCACTCAACGCTTCTTGCTTCCAATCCTTCCTTCATGCTGCTGTTAGATTTATAATCTAAAATCCAAGAAATGATGTGTCCATCCCTTGATCTAAAATCTGTCATGAATCCACAATACCCCTAACAACTCTTTTCTCAGTATTTAAGCCCATATCAAGTGATTGCCAGACTTTATTTCCATACTGCTCAATTTGCTCTATGATCTCATGAATAGATCAGGAAACTAACGAAAATTAAAACGCAGGGCAGCATCTTCCCAAAAAGAGTCTGACACAAAAAGGACTCTTTTCCTCTCCTGTCCTTGAAAAAATATGTCTCACTACATTTGCAGAATGCCTTCTACTGTAGAACATTTGCATATTCATCAAGAAGCTACAATTTCACAAATCGCACTCAATAAATTAGGCCAAGAATGTCCCTAGTGAAAATACACAGACTTTATATAGAGACTCGACAATAACACAATTGTCAAGAAAATGTTGTGTGGAAACAGGTTCCAGATTAGTACAATAAAACCTTTGAATTTTGCATTTTATTGTTACCAGTAATAAGAATGACCATCTCCTCCTCATAACAGACGACACTTAGCATCCTTTCTTTGCATTAGACATTGTTCCAAGATTTAGCACATTAGTACTTGGTTTTATTCTTACTTCAGATATAGAAACTGATGTACAGAAAAATACAGTGTCTCATCACATATGTCTTATACTGTTTGGGCCCTGTGAAGGTATGGTTTTTTGGTGCCTAACACACCATTTAATCACAAAATAAGAGCAGTAACAACCACCATTTACAAAGTGCTATGTGACAGGTACTGTGGTAATATAACACATTAAATCCAGTAAGTCTTCTTATCAACCTAATGAAATATGATTTTCTTCACTGTGGAACTAAGAAACCAGGCCAAGGTCATGTGCCTTGTAAATGGCCAGCTCACTGGAGCTGGACTCTATCTTGACCCAGAAGTCTGCATCTGCCCACCACATTGTAACACCTGGACATGCGCTCTGTACTGGCTGGGGAAATTCCACTTCAGACTCGCTGCTGTCTGAGCGTGGAGTGGGAACTAAAGGAAGGATGAGAACTGAGGCTGCGCAAGACTCACCAATAAGGTGCGTCAACATGTCGGGAAGAAGAGACAGAGTTTCAGAACTGGCTTACCTGCATATGCACACACAGTGATGGGTGTTTCTACTGTTTTGCTATATTCAGCTACACTATGACTCTTTACGTACTACTGCTTTACTTCTGTGTATCAAGATACCTAAGACTGCAAAGACCCAGGCAACAAGGACTACTGTGAGCTTCTCGGTTCTATAGTTAGGTGGTATCACATACAATCAAGCAATGAAAACTATGGTGTTGTGGGAGAAAGCTGAACCTGTTAAAATCAACTTGGCATCAATATGACCAGAGTAAAAGTCAGCTTTTTACATTGCAGCTTTTACATGTAAAGGAGAAAATAGTATCATTTTATTTTCCCCAAAGCAATTTACCCTTGGGGAAAAGGTATCTGCATAATATGATTATTAGATTATATTAAAGGAGACTAATTACCTTGACAGACTCCAGTAAACTCTTAGGAAAAAATCGCTTTAAACCAACATCTTTTCTGAAATATAAAAAGAAGTGTATTAACAAATAACACCATCAATTAATATAATGACATCCTTGTAAAAACACTAAAAGCACTTAAATTAATTATCTCCCACATGGTATCCCAGAAGGAAACAAGTAAAATGAAGTTCTAATTTACCAGCATGAACACACAAGGGGTTGGGACAAGTCATTTTCTAGATATAAAGAAAACATGAATACAAGTTGGTTTACATAGAAAGCCCTGTTTTTAACCCTTATTGTTGAAAATCCTTCTAGAATAGTGCCTCTTTGCATAGCACAACAAAAGTATGAATAAACTGTTCTTTTACAGATGTTGCTTCAAGGTTATCCTTACAAACATCAGTTCCAATCAGGTTACACTATATATGCAGAGAACAAACTGCTAATTATGAAAAGATTTGGGATATACTCTGAAAGTTTAAAAAAAAATCCCTTGGATTTATCTTAAAAATAGAATTGCTTTTTAAGTTTTTGTTTGTTTATTTTGCTTAAGGAATTGAATTCATTCACTTAAACAATGGAAAGAGTTATATAGGAATAAAATAATTTGATATTTGACCAAGGTAAAAAAGCTGAATGTATGGAACTGTCAGAAATCTAGGTGATTTTTTAAAACTCTATGAAGTTAAATTATTCACTATTATAAAAAGCCTGAAACCACCCTGGCCAAGAAACTGCAGTAAATAGAGCAGAAAGAATAGCTCTGTCCCTTTTCTAGCCACTTTGGGTACTAAGCTATGCAGGCTTTTTGGTCACTAGATGGCACTCCTGTACTAGTAAGATGGAACAATGTTTCTACAGTAAGAAATCCCAGGAGAGTCCTGGAAAATATAAAAGGATCAAGAAGTATATATAATCTTATTACTCCTTCTCCTCAACTCCTGGGAGAAATGGCCTCACAACCCACTCTGGAATTCTTACTCAACACTGAACATTAACAGTTGATAGTGAAATTACATATTTTGGTGGGTTTAACAGTATATAAGCAACATTTTCATTAGTAGATAAAAAAGTAGCAGTTAGGGAGAGGCTGTGAGGAGGTTTCTCATACAATGTATTTTTCTATTTCTTCACAAATTTTGAGTTTCATTTAGTGACATTAAAAATCAGTTTAGGCTTAGGAAGAGTTCACAAAGACACACAGGGTTTTAGCAGGAAAAGGAAACGTCGGATTATTAACTGTAGTTTCACAGCAATGTTTTTGAGTGATTTTTTTATTTTTCATGTATTTAAGAAAGCAGGTTTGAACTTTATATGTTGGTTTTCTTTTTAGTGATAACTTATTTTTAAACAGCCAAGGAAATTATAAGGTTAAAGTACCTGATTATTTAGGGGAAAAACTCTTTGTGAACTTTTGCTGGAACAGATAGATGATTTAAGAGATTTTGTGATTTTAATAGAGAAAGAACAAAATTTTAACTTTGCATCAGTATACTATTTGATATTACAGCTTTTAAAACTTTATAGACCAAATAAATCTTTTTAATATAAACAAAAATTTAAAAAAAAAGGAGCAAGAAGGAGAAAAGTGAAATACAGGCAGTCTTCTCAAAATCACCTATAGAAAAATAAATTGAGGATGAAATACAAAAAAATAAAACAGGAATAACCTTGTCCTTAACTATTAGTAAGCTGGTATTATAAACAAAAACACAGCTTATATGGTTGATCTTACATCCAAACATCTTAACCTCCTATTCTATAGAAGTAATCTAACCATTAGTTAGGACTTCAACCAATGAACTTCTTGCTAAATCCGGAACAGGCCTCAGTTCTCACTCTTTTGGATTCTGTTATTAGTATTATTCTCACAAGAGCCTATGAAAGTCTTTCTCGGCTTCTATAATCCATTGTTCTCTGGCTTTACCTATCAGTTCATATAACTAATTCCTGGTTTTCCATTTATTTGTCTAATCACTTTTATTTGTAACTCCCTTTTCTTATGTTTTCAGAGCTGCAATTTGTCCACCCAAGTTCTTTCCTTTCTTGCTGCATACTCAAAACACATGGTCTCTGCATTTTAAGGATTTTGGTGCTAATCCCTTGGGGAAATAGAATGGTAGCAAAATAAACACACAAAGGAAAAACAAAAATTCTAGAATCTTTAAGGTATTATCCTTGAGCATCTTCCTCCCCGTCCTCCTTCTCTGGGAACTATTCCATAATGAAAAGCACTTACATTCCTATCGGAGTCCTGGGTTTGAACCCTGGCTTTATCCACAGGATGGTTCTGGCTGTTACCTAACCTCCGTTAACCTCAGTTTATCTATTTGTAAAATAGCAATGCTAATTCCGACTGCATGCAGTGGTGGCTAAGGATTAAATAACAATGTGTTTATAAAGTCCCTAGAACCTTTAGGGATAGGTCCTTTTCCCTACAAAGATCTTAAAGTCCCTCCTATCTGATGAGATTTTGATCCGTATGCCCAACTGCCATGGATTTGAGCAGAGATGTGTGACCTGATTTGCCATTTCCAACACTCACGGTGTCGTGTGCAGGATACACAGTGGGGGCAAAACTCCAAGCCAGGCAAGGATGAGCTGGAAGGAGGCTTCAACAGGCAAAGGGCGGGGGGCGGGGGGACGACGGGGACGGGAGGGAGGTGGCCTCTGGGAACTAAACAGAGGCAGGAGAAGCTTGAGAATCAGGGTATGTGGTGGACAGAGCCCACTGCGCTGGTGACTGGATAGGAAGCACACGAGAAAGAGGGAGCCCAGGTGACCGAGGGACACTGACACCAAGTGCTGAGAAGGAGGGCCTGGGCTGGGCTGGGTGGGCACCAGCAGGCTGAGTGAGCTATGTACTGCTGCTGGAGGGCCAAGGCGGCCACTGCCTGGGCGAGTCTCGAGGTGGGGGAGCCCAGAAGTCAGGGCAGGGACGTCCTCTGCTGGGGGCAGGGTGCCCACGGCCATAGTCACCCCATTTACGAAGCTGTTTTTAAAAGTCAAGTTAGGAGGAACTCTTGTTAATAGAATACCTGACAAGTGAGAAAACAAAAATGAGGGTAAAGTATACAAAATTATGGGGAAAATTCAACATTACATTTAATACATTTTCTACAAGCTTATCCAGAAGATCTCCTTTAGGCTGTGGTAGGGGGCTCTGAGAAGCACTGAAGGCATTATGTTCCCAGTTTTTGAGAGAGCCTATTATAGGCATCTAAATTTAAACCCTCTCTCAGGAAACCAGGCAGGGCACTTGCAGGTTGTCCCACTTTTAATACAAGGCCGCCTCAACCGGCTTGAGACCGTATCTGAAAGAGGTTTACAATGCGCTCGCCTCTCCGCAGGTCAGCTGTCTGGGATGTAAAACCAAACTCTCACAGCTGACCTACATGGGAATGGAAAAGTAAATGCAACATAGGCATCACAAATAAAATGCAACTACTGGTCTTTTTAAAGTAATTCTTAACTATCTAAATGATTGTCAAGGGGTATATCCTAAATGCATGTCACCTCATTTGACAAAAAACTTAGTTTCCATGGGCCTTTTAGAATACTACCCAACTCCGACTCCGAAACCAAGCACTGGGTTGTTTAAAGGCATCGAGCTACCCTACGCACAGGTGACAGGACGTGAGCAGGGGTTAGAGCCCTGACGTCCAGGACAGCAGCGCCGAGCCGCTGGTGGCGCGTTATCCTTAAATCTCAGGTCCGGCTGCACAAGCCATGTGTCAGGTGCTCCACCGGCCCCTGCAGCTAGGCTAGCGGCTTCTGCAATGGACGGGGCAGTGAAGGGGCTGAGGAGATGAGTCCATGACTTCAGGAACGCTCCTCTCGAGCCGCAGGGGCAGTGGTGGTGAAATGGAAGGATGCTGGGTCAGCTGGGCACCCACTCTGGGGATGGACCACAAAGGCTCTTTGGGGTTGCTCAGAAGAGCTGGGGAAAGACAGCATGGACAAGGAGGAGGAGGACGGTCCTGCTGGGGCGAGGCCGCAAGAGCAACCAGGGGAGGGTTTTGGGTGAAAGGGGCCTTATCCGAGGCTGCCTGTCACACGCGAGAAGGAGACACCTGTCGCTTCCAAAGACTACTCTTGCCTGAATTCAGTCATTTCCTTCTTCATTGAGAGTGCACATGCCAGACGCGCTGTTGGATGATGGGGCTGTAAAAATCACTAGAACAGGTCCCTCTTCTTAGAGAGACACTTAGAGAAATCCCTCACTGTACAATGCTGTGAAAGGTGCTGTTAGATGGTGAGCTCACGAGATTCAATTCATCTAGCCAGTGAGTTTTAGGATTCTTGGGATTCAAAATGATTTTTGTGATCAATTTTAAATCAGAATTCTCTTAAGTAATGTTAAGAGAATTGCTTGTCTGTCATAGGAAATATTTAGACCACTGCTGACTGATGCTATCTTTCTCCTTCACTTTTGCTAAATCTCAAAATCTCTTTCATCCTCCCAACTGATCCCCACCATCCAGTGTCCCCTGAAATCGGTGTGCATGTGCTCGGAGAGCTCCTACCTGCCCGCATCTTGCCCCTCCCTTGTCCAGCAAGGCTGCATCACACACACACACGCTTGCCCACTTCCTCCATTCAAAGGGGATCCAGAGAAGAACACGCCGTCCACCCCAACCCCAGCCCTGGGCAGCGTGTGCACCTGATGCAAATGCTCCACCACGGGCTTGGTGGATGCCCTACAGCTGCTGGTGTGCCATTCCTGGCACTGTCCCACACAGATGTGCATTCATGTCCCATATCCATAAAACAGAAGACCCTCGGGGTCTGGGATTGCAAGGAAGCGCTGTTTACACAGAAAAGGTAGCTAAGCTTATTATGTCAGACAACAGGTCAGGAAACTGATTTGTCTGTTGGCCTTATTTAATACTCTGTGGGCATAATTCCACAAATATATACAGCCCTAGCAAAAGAACAAGCAAACTGATTTTGAAGTATCACTTAAATGTGCCCTTTTGTGTGGTTTCTTTGGTTTATCCTCTCTTCCACACTGTTGGGACTGAGCATCTTCAAAGTCTTACTGAGGTACTTTAACCTCTACCTGATACTTTTAACCCTCCTAAAAAGTGATAAATGTTGTGAGTCTCCAACTGCAGTCGAGACTTTTAGTGGCTTCTTAATGACATTCTCTGCTTCATCCTGGGTGATAAGAAGCTGTGTTTTGGGTAGATACAGTGCTACCTTCCCTAGTCTCTCTGGTAGTGAGGTATGACCATGTAACTCATATTTTAGCCCATGTCCCTTTAAGTGAGAGCACTAGAAAAACACCTGTGTCCTCAGATGGGGAGAGAGAAAGAGAATGTCCCTGTCTTCCTCCACCTTGGTGGCTAGAACACAAACGCAGCAGTTAAAGGTCCAGAGCCACCCAGGCCATGAGGTGGCATGCTGTAGATGGTAAAACGGCAGGACCAAGACCCTGGGAAGAAAGAGACATGAACTCCTGTCTTATACTTCACTGTCAATTTTGTTATTACTGTACTTAACCAAACTAATCCTGATAAAGAGTCTTCGTATTTTATGTGGACATCCAATTCTGTAAGTATCCCCTTCATTTATGTATTTGTAATAGTATTACAGGGAGCTTAAGAAAGTACTAGGTTATTACTGACAAGAAAGACAGTGAAAAAAAAAAAGAATGAAAAGCACAAAGCACAATTATAATTAGCCTCAGCTAATTTTAAACAATGCATGTATTCATTCAAGAAATACCTACGAGTACCTAGTGTCAGACCCTCTGCTAGGAAGACCAGGTGGCCCTACCCTGATGCAGCTCGCTTTCCAGCAGAAGAGAGACCAGGACACAAAGCAACCACGTAGAACACACTAAAGGCAAAGACAGTTCAACACCAGTTTCTCAAGGTAAGGCAAACTTCTTAATAAGGAAATGAGCAGAACTGAAAAGGTACGTACTTCTTTTAAGATTACTTCACACTGTAGTTCTCTAGTTTAAGAGAATAATCACTGGCAAGGAAGAATCTTCCTTCCACCACACCATACTAGAAATCATAATATTAGCATCTAATTTTTTGTTTGTTTGTTTAATTTGCTTTTATCAGTAATGCAGTTTCTAAGCTTGTTAACCAAGTAAAAAAATCTGACCTCACTTAGCAGCTGCCTTCCCCTCTCCTCCTCACCTCTTATTTATAAAATGTATAAATAAAAGCCACATCTGTTTTACATTCCCATGTTACCTGGCAGTGTCAGCCCTCAGGAACAAAGCACCAGGGACAAGGGCTGGGGGATTTACTGCCATGAACCTCCACTTTGCCTATGGAAAAGGTACCGTGGTTCTGCCAAGGTTTGAAAGACACAGAAAGAAGGCTGAGTCTGATTCTTTTTAGCATAATTCAAAATAGCTGTTTTGAAATGTGGTAAAGTTGAAGGGATATTCTCCAGTAGGCTGGGAATTTCTTGAGATTTTCTTGAAAATTTCTAAGTAAAGGCTAAGCAACCTTATGGATCATTTCATACTTTTTCTCCTTATTGGGAAGGAAAAAGAGGATACCAAAATAAATCAGCAACAGGCAATATTCTGCACTTATGTATAATTCTTTGGGGAAACTTAAAAATTTCTAACTTGCTCCAAGTTATTAGCAAAAACCAATTGGAGGGAAAGACTTGGTCCAGTGGATAGGGTGCCCACCTACCACATGGGAGGTCCACAGTTCAAAGCCCGGGCCTCCTTGACCCGTGTGGAGCTGGCCCATGCGCAGTGCTGATGCGTGCAAGGAGTGCCGTGCCACGCAGGGGTGTCCCCACATAGGGGAGCCCCACGTGCAAGGAGTGCGCCCCGTAAGGAGAGCCACCCAGTGTGAAAGAAAGTACAGCCTGCCCAGGAGTGGCGCCACACACTCGGAGAGCTGACGCAGCAAGATGACACAACAAAAAGAAACACAGATTCCCAGTGCCGCTGATAAGGATAGAAGCAGTCACAGAAGAACACAAGTGAATAGACAGAGAGAGCAGACACCTGGGGGGGGGGGGGGGAGCGGGGCAGGGGAAAGGGGAGAGAAATAAGTAAAAAATAAACCTTAAAAAAAAAAAGGCAGAAAAACCAATAGGAGCCCTCTCCCCTTGAGGCATGATGGCTGAGGACCTGCCAAGGGACAATCCTGGGGCAGCAACAGCATAGTGAGCATAGCATAAGCTCCACGACAAAGCACTGGCACCAGCCTTTCCCAGCCACGTGGAAGACAGAGCAGGGTAGAAGGATACCTTTAAAGTGGGGGAAGAACACCTAACTAGCAATCCAGGATTGTTTAGTGAGAAAAACTACCTTTCAAGAACTAAGGGTAAAATTCAAAGAAATATCAGAAGATGACAAACACTGAAAATTTTACCACCAAAAGACACACATAAAGGAATTTTTAAAAAAAAGGAATTTCTAAATATACTGTTTAAACCTGGCTGAAACTTTCCATAAACTTTTAAGGAAAAAGAAAATTGAAACCAGAAGGACACAGCCCACACTTTAGAGGTAGGTGCTCTCCCCCTCCTTTGGACATAAATTATTTGGCATTCTTCTGCACAGGAGATTTGTCTCTTCTCCCTCATTTAGTCATTCATTTTATATGGGTTGGTTGATACCGACTCTATACTTTAGGTTTTTATTTTGTTGCTCAAATGTCCCAGCTTTGGCCAAAGGGGCTCTTTCAGTTGGCTCCTGGACCCTCGGACATAGCCTATTGAGGGTTTTGGGTGAGCATTTCCTTCTTCCTGAGCACTACAAGATGTTCCACCCACAATCAAAATACAGTTTTCCAACCTCTGTGGGATTTTACATAACCGGCTTCTGCATAGAATCCCCACCTGCCCACATTCTGGTGAATCACTCATTCTTCAAAACACAGTTTAGGTAACATCTGTTTGTGAAACTACCTCAGATGCCAAGTACCATCTGTCCCCAAAACTCTGTAGATGCATCTGTTTTAGTTTTTTATATATTTAGACTATTTTATAAATTTGCTTACTTGCCTAACAGTCTGCCTTCTAGCTGTAAGCTCTCTGAGGGTAGAAATTGCATCTTATTAATTTCTTAATATCCAGCACCTTAGCTGCCAAGGACTAAATGCTCAATAATGTTTGTGGAATGAACGAGTGAACAAATATTGGACAAAGGAACAGAAAATCAACCCAATAAACATAGGGGAAAGTACATATATTTTTGCTAACCTACCTGGGGATAAATATAGTATTCACTGAAGACAAGACCTTCAGTGATTCTTCCAATTCTGAAAATTTATATTTTAAGCACTTAGAAGACTAAACCAGGCTGAAGAATGAGGCAATGTTAAATAAAAAATCGAAATCACAGTGAATATGAGGGCTATGCTTTTTAAAATTAATGGTATTAATGCTATTGTTTTCTCTACACCATTACGTGTTGGAAGGACAGGAAAAATTCTATTCAAAATAATTCTGTCTAATATAATGTATCCTAGTTTTTCTAAAATTTTTCATTTAACTCCACTCAAACTTTCTGTCCCTATCCAATTTGTTAAAAGGGACAGCATATGATTCGTATCTTCATAAACATATAATCACAAATATTTACTGCTAAGCATCTTATACTCTACTAATGTATAAAATCCAGAAGTCAAGGGGTGAATTAGCTTCCGGCACACAGAAACAAGGCGGGCTTCCTGTCTACACCTCAGACCTATCCTCATTCACTATGTGACAACCTGGTCCAAAGCAGGTCCACGTAATTTTCTAAAACAGCTATTTTATATCTATTACTACTAGTAATCATTTTGAAGGACTCTACCTGCTTTGTAGCTTTTTTCCAAAAATATTTATTTCTGTATTTATTTTTAAATGATCACACCTCTCCTGTAAAATCTAGTTTTCAAAATGGTGGTGATTAAACTTTTACAGTGTAACAGCAAGTGGACTGACCTAAAAAGTCCAAATAAAATTGAGTCATTTGGATTCTCTTGATAGCAGAGTTGTTATGGACAACAATTCAGTTTATTTCCCCAACATCTTCTGTATACCTCCCAAAATTTCAGAAACAGTATCAGCCAAAAAATAGTAAGTGTTGGCAAAATGTTACACCACAGCTAATAAAAAGAAAACTGAGCTTTACTAGAATATAATAAATATCAACAATCTTTTATTGCATTTAATAGTCAAAAAGATGAGCTGCAGAACTTCTAGTTTCACAAGACATAAGCTCTCCAGTTTGGCTTACATGCATTTAATATGTTCTACTATAACAATCTGATATACAAATTAATTTAATTATCACCAAGATTTAAAAGTTAGATTCTAAGTTTTCTGATGCATGAGTAACAAGTAACTCCCATATTTCCATTTGTGAAAAACTATCCCCAATGAACCTATTATAAAGAATAATCAAAAGGAAGAGACTACTAAAGTTTATAAGCAATTCTAGAGTTAAATATGAATTAGAAGTGCAAGTGCATCCCAATATGATTAAGTCTACAGAGGCAAAAAAAGTTTATTACACATTTGCTAACAGACCATCAATACCTTACCATTAATCAACAAATCTAAATGGAAGCTAATACAATTAACGTCAGAAGATTTTACTCATTAAAACTTGCCTTGTATGATAAGAAATGGTAGGGTTTTAGAGTCAATATTTAATTTTAAGTAATGATAACCAAACTTAATAAAAATGACAATTTGAGAAAACTATTTAGTTCTGAGTATATGCAGGTATGGCCTAGATGTGTAATACTTACTCTAATACTTCATAGTTAGACTTCTTTTCTAGTGCATTGCCCCGCATCTCCCAGTATGACCGCCTAAAATCAAAGATACAAATTTATACATATATCAAATGTGTTGTAAAATTTTAAAAATCAGGGGGAGGAGTTTGTACCTAAATACTCATTCCTTCACTGCAATGAAGCACAATTCAATTACAGACCTTATCTCTACTGAGGAATCTGATTTTCCCTGTAATTTGAAGCAGTTCTCCTTGTAAAGATGAGAAATAAGATAGCAGTTTTAAAAGAGATTAGGTATGTTGCAGGCATACCTAGTTCTTGCATAAAGGCACAACTGTTACAGCAATATCAGGCTGCTACCGCAGCCAGGTGCACACCTGCTCCTGAGGAAGCTAGAATGGCATAAGAACGGTACTGAGCCTGCATAACCCAATGGAATGCAAGGAAGTCGATGGCTAGCACGTGTGTCAGAGGCATCAGCCTTGTGGAGAATAAGTATCCCCAGAATAAGTGCTACCTACTGCTCTTCACATTTGCAGTTGGAATTTTACTTTCTCATCCCAAATTCTATGTTCAAATAGTTTCTGATTTTACTGGAACCAAGTCCTTTCCAGTTAAAATCTGGCATTAATGGACATGACGCTCTCTCCATGCACATAGTATCTCAAAGAGGACAAGGTTTGCTACTTTCCGATATATGTGATATTGCATATCAACTGAAATAATTTTATAGCAGAATGTACAGTCAACAAGACTTTGTTTCAAAGCTGCCTATAATAATATGAATCCTGTGTTTTTAAAATTTGACATTTTCTTTGGCCTACTTTAAATGGAAGGCACTAGATTTAGAGGAAAAATAAAAGAGGGTCCCCAACCAATTACTTGATTTGTTCTGCTTTCTATTCATGTGGGCTTTTATTTTGGGGTTGGGTGGTGTGGAGGACTAATTTGTCAAGCTTTTCCATCAGAGTCCAAAAATTTAATCAGTGACACCAAACAGTGAAGGAAAAGGAGGGGCAAAGGAAAGGAAGGAAAGAAGAAAGGAAGGGAGAAAGGGATAAAGCATAACACAGAGGAAGCCAGAGTGGGAAGAAAAACATGTCATTGAGAACCAAGAGAGGTACACAAGTGCTATCCACGTGGGATTGAATGCTTTCCAACTCCCTTCCCAGATGACCTGTTAGTACTGCTCACAGTAAGAAACGAGCACCTGAACATGCTTTCTAAGCTAAAACTCTGAAGAAGGTCAGGAGAGGCAGCAGGAGCATAAAGAGCAGCGAGAGGTGACTTTTGTTACTGGGATATATAATTAAGGTTGAAAAGAAATTCTAATGAACAGTGGAGAGTTATATTTAATATCCTTTGGGTCCTTATAGGAAGTTATTGAAAGGTCTCATGCAGAATAAAAAAGTGATCTTTGGGGAAAATTATTATTGTTTTGAGTACATACAACCAAATTTACCTAATTTAATCAACTTACTTTCAACTAGCAGTCCAATATAAATTTTAATTAAGATTATATGCAGCAAAGGTAAAATTCTTTTACTCAAATTTAAAATGGTGGTATAGAAGATAGTACAAGACAAATGTTCTAAGAAATAAGTAGTACATGCTCAGATTTCCACTGGCCACATGTGGGCATGTAAGTTTAAATTCACACGCACTAGGCACAGTTCAGGTATTCAGTACTCACCTGTGAAGAGTAGCTAACCTATCGGACAGCAAAGATACTGAACATTTTCACCATCACAGAAAGTTCAATGGGGTGCACTGCCTTAGACTGTCTTACATACTTGCTTTCTTAGAAATCGTTTAATTTTAGACACAACATAATATCATTTTAAAAGAGCCTAAGATTTCTAAAATTAGCAATATTAACATAATTCAAAATCATCTCAAACTTTTACTCCGATTTTATTCAATAATGTATTGATTTTTTTTTTAGGAGGCACCAGAGATTGAAGCCAGGACCATGTATATGGGAAGCAGGTGCTCAACCACTTGGGCTACATCCACTCCCCTGATATTTTTTAAAACAATGAAATATACTGATGAATAAAGACTTCAAAATATAGTTATCACCTTACCGTATTTCTAGACAACCCAACTTCAAAGCAATTTCCTGGTCCACTTGATCAGCTATTTCTAACATATAATCACTCTTCACCTAAAATAAAAAGGAATGGGAAAACAATGCACATAAAATCTGTGATACTGGAACAGGGTATTAAGACACTAACACTGTCTAAATCACAGGAAATGTCAAGCTGCCCTGTGCACGTCCCGTGTTGACAGGAGTTAAGACACGAAGCAAGGTCTCCATTTCTGTGCAAATTTGCAGCAGATATATTTTCTCAACTAAAAACTAAAGTTCACACAGCATTTACTGAACTTTGATGCAAGTGCAAAAAAACCTACATATCTTAAAATCCATTTAACTGTGCAACTGTAAGTGATTAACCTGCAATGAAATAAGATGCTAAAAGGCAGCTATTAAGAGAAGAATCTACAAAACTGTATAAATGCCTTCCAAGCAAATGATACTCAATTAAAATGCTATGCTCTTGAACTGACACCAGTATATGGCAATATCTGTGTGAGAAGGTATTTCCAAAGTAAGAGTAAAATCTCCTTACAGATTAGCATCAACAGATCAACATCTGCAATCCATTTTGATGACAGGGATATTATTCTGAATCCCAATTAAATGAAATGTTATCCCTGGCCCCAAAAAGAGCTCCTTCCTCCTGGCCTATGCGCAGCCTTGCTCCTGTCCTAAGGGATTCCCACTCCCAGGTATTTCGCTCCAATTCACGACCACCTTCAACTCAACGGCTCAGCACTGCGGCTTCCCTTGCAGAGAATTCCTCACTCCCAGTGCCCCGTTATCCCCCCACCATCATTTGCTGGCTACACCACCCCATAGTGAAGCCAGCACCCCCATACCCTGGCTCCCACCTCCATGTCCATCCTCAAAAGTAGGCGACACCAGGCTTTGTTTTAGAGTCCTGACGACGAATGTCTACCAGCCAAGCACAATTCTGGAAGCTTGACGACGCTTGCCTCCAAAGTTCCCTACTAGGCTGCCCCTGCCTTCTCCTGTCACCCTGCTACACTTCCTTCCTGTGGGAGAAATCAAAAGCTTCTGCCAGTGGGAACAGCGACTTCCACCCCGTCCTGCACAGGACTCATCTGCTCGTGAATTTCATGGTGGGAGCAATCTCCCTCTGCCTATGGGTGGACAACCATCTACTCTTCCCATCTAAACACCATTTCCTCTTAAAAACTTTCATTTTCTACATTAGCACTTAGAATTATACATGCTGCACAGTTGACGGTGAATAAATATTTATTAAATGAGTAAGTGGGCAAGTGAATGAGTGAACAAAAATTCCTCAAACTGGGCTTTGGCACCTCTGCATGTCAATTTTATTTTCCATGTAAGACTCACAAGCAATGGTAGTCTCCATTCTTTACACATAACAGGCTCTTTAGAAAGAGTCAACTAAATTAACAAGTTTTAACTTTATTTTCCATTGGCTCTTTCTCCTATAGAGCAAAAAGTAAATGCAAATGTAAAACTTAGTTTTTGCATTATAAGAAAGTTTATTATCCAACTAAAAGGCATGAGAAATAAATCAAGATGTGTATTTATATGAGTTAGAGAAATACAATCAACAAATTTAGTTGGTTTAGCACACACTTCTTAGAGAAACCAGTGTAGAATATGAATTAGAGAACCAGTGTGGAACATCAATTACACACTGCGGAAAATGCACCATGACAAAATTGTCTTGAAGATTAATTACTGTAATTTCTAAAAACTATTTACAGGTGGGAAGATGTAATCAAATGCTGAATCTCATTCATCAAAACCAAATTCCCATTAGTTGCAAAAATGAAAAAAGGGAAAAACTGTAATTTAACACTCTTTATGGACAATGTCCTTGTCCTTATTTATGGACCTGACTTAAAAGTTTTAAGAGTTGTTTTCCTCCAGTTTCAATCTTTTGTTCCTGGCTTTCAGAAATGCATAAACACAAGCCTGACATCCATTCACAGTGTCACGTGATCTATGAATTCTCCAAAGTGTACTGACATGAGACAACTAACCACCACAGCTCCTCTGACTCACCTCACCTCTTCCTTACCTGAGCCCCTGCACAGTTTCCTTCTGCTGGAAGAGAGTGGACGAGTCCCCGCTCAAGTGCCCTGACAGGCCAGCACCTGGCCCAATTCCCACGACCCAGACAACGTGAGCTGAGGCCCTGTGCCTGCCCGTGCCCACGCGCTGCTGGGGCGTTTTTCTTCAACACATCAGGGTTCATTTCTTTTGTGAACGTTCCTTAACTACTTCTCTCCCCTTCCTAACTCCCAACAGAATTACCTGCCTTCATTTGTGTAGTAAGTTACCTGAGCGTTTAGCTCTGTACCTAGAGCGCAACGTCAAGCAGAATGCTGTGCAATGGCTCTTTGGCTCCTCATAACATCACTGGGCGCTGGGCCCTGCCAGCTCCCATTAGAGCCTCAGGGAAAGTCCTACAAGAGTGCTGAGGTACCACTGTGAAGGACCAGGCACCATGCTAAGTGCTTTACACATGTAATTTCTAAGCTTTACAATAAACCTTCAAAGTAGCTTTTATCAGTCCTATTTTAAAGACAAAAATAGAAAAGTTCATTGGCCCAAGGTCACATGGTAAAACTGGCTGTTTGTACCTATGCCTTCCTGCACACTCATTCCTTGTACAGACAGGTGGACACAGGTGTCTGATTCTGCTAAGATGGAGGCTGCTGGCCAGCAGGGTGGGGAGGGAGCCCACCTGCCCTGAAGCACCCCCTCCATGTCCATCCTACCGGCTCCACATGCACCTCCTGGTTAGTTTTACTACTGTCACTGTGCTGCATGCTTTTTCTACCATGGGTACTACTCTTTCTTAACCTTGGGTCCAGTAACTAGGCAAAAAATAATATAAATTAAAAAACACCTCTGAAGGAATTTTGATTTAAAAAAATTGTTTGCACACCAATATCCATTTCCTACTTAAAAAAACAGGATATATATGGACTTCCTTCTGAGGGCAAGTACTGTATTTATATTCATGTGTTTTTCCATCTTGCTCTGCAATAGAATTAAGAGCAGGATTTTAATATAAGAACTGCTCACATTCTCTAATAGAAAATATTAATCTTAGACTATTCTATAATTCAGTCCACACGTCAACTCAATACTTTGGCCACCCATTAAGATTCTGTATTTTGCTTGGGTCTCTGAATGCATCCTCACATACACAGAATTGCCAATTGCACCCGAGGTCCTTTGGTACCGGGTTCAAAAAGAATGCAGCTGAGGGCAGACACAAAACCTCAAGCAACCCCAAGCAAGTAAATGAACTCTTGGAGCCTAAGCTTGGCTCAAATGTAAAACACTCTTTCCTGAGTTTTGCCAGATGACAGAGAGGAATATCTAGTATATAACAGGAACTCAGAAGTAACTTCCTAATTTTTCTCTTGTATACTTAAGCTATAAAAATAAACAAAAATGTAATGGTAAGGACTGTGCTGTCTTAACATGTCATATACTTCTCCACCGTCTACCATGTCACTGAACATTCAACAGTTATTCATTCACTGACTGGGTCCACAGACATTCACTGAACACCCACCCTGTGCCAGGGCACGTGGTGAACCCAACAAGCAGGAACGCACACTGAGGAGGGAGAGCGGCAGTCACATGGTGAGGAGTGCCGTGGAGAAACACTGGAGAGAAAGGGGAGTGCAGCAATGTGAAGCAGGATGAGCACGGGGGCCTCACGGAGAAAGCAGATTTGGAGGGAAAGCATGGTGGGGGGGGGGTAGGAAGGGGAGGAGAGGGAGAAACGCAGGAGAGAGCACTGCAAGGAGTAAAGAGTAAGTGCAAGGGCTTTGCAAGAGTAAGTGCAAGGTCAGAGAACGGGCAAGCAGTGGGTGGGAGCAGGACCAGGACACCCAGAGGTTATGGGGGTAAATTTTCATTTTATAAGGATTACTCTGGACATTACCTTGAGAATACACCATGGGGGACAAGGACCAAAATTTAAAAGCACTAAATGACAACAAATGTTTCCACTGTCTCTTTTTTCTCAGTTTATAATGGAAAAGGAACCACAAATTATACTAGAGGTAATTTAAGAATCATAGCTGCATATCAATTTTTAAAAGATTTGATATAGAGTATCTAAATATATTTTTTAATTCTCATCAAACTTTTCAGAAAACCAGGACATCAGCACCAATTAAGTCACTTCTTACTAGTAAATCATTCCAAAAAAATGAAGCAAGCATCTAAAACATGTTTGCTGTATTGGGAATACAGTGGTAAAAAAGACAGACCCAATGTTTGCACACCAAGAGCCACTTAAGGGAAGAGCTGAAGACAGTAGAGATTATCTCAGTCCAAGAAAGAAGGGCTAACTCAGCAGCCTTTGTTGCCCAAACCCTGCACATTCCCCCAAAAGGCCTATTTTTAGGAGTGGCCTCCACCACTCCTGGAAACTCACCTCTTGAACTGTCCCAGCTGTGCCCTGGGCCACACTGAGCCAGTCTGATGAGGTGGCACTAACAGTGTCAGTGCTGGTACACAACTGCTTTCTCTCTCAAGCTCAAATAACTGAGATCATGATATAGGTGCTCAATTATGACTCCCAGTAAAAACCCTGACCACTCAGGCTCCAAAGAGCTTCCCTGTTGGCAACTCTTTTTTTTTTTTTTAAAGATTTATTTATTTATTTAATTTCCCCCCTCCCCTGGTTGTCTGTTCTTGGTGTCTATTTTGCTGCTTCTTGTTTCTTTGTCCGCTTCTGTTGTCGTCAGCGGCACGGTAAGTGTGGGCATCACCATTCCTGGGCAGGCTGCACCCTCTTTTCACGCTGGGCGGCTTTCCTCATGGGCGCACTCCTTGCGTGTGGGGCTCCCCCACGCGGGGGACACCCCTGCGTGGCACGGCACTCCCTGCGCGCATCAGCACTGCACATGGCCAGCTCCACACGGGTCAAGGAGGCCCGGGGTTTGAACCGCGGACCTCCCATATGGTAGACGGACGCCCTAACCACTGGGCCAAAGTCCGTTTCCCGTTGGCAACTCTTTGCCTTTGTCGTCATACATCATTGCTGAGGGGAAGAAAGCACGTCCCTACAACTAGACACTTGCGCTTGATTTCCTCCTGATTTCACCACATGCACCTTTTCTTTCTGCTGATTTTACTGTGTCCTTTCTCTATAATAAAACTGCAACCTTAAATACAGCACCTCTGGACTCCTGTAAATCCTTCTCAGAATGGCCCAGCCTCAGGATATCTTGGGAGTCCCAACATAAGGATGCTCTGGCAAAATTAAGTCTGTCAAAAGCCCTGAGGCTGACTAAAGGCAAATTGAAAATATATGCAGAGATGGTCAATTATCAGAAAAGGACAATTTCTGTTTTCCCATTTTCTAAAATCTTTTACACGGAAGGATGACAAAGAAATAAGGGTGTTCTAGATTTAGAGGTGGAGTGGACATCACCATGCCAGGGTCCACAGGATGGAGGAATAAGCATGGATTAGAGAGGACTTACTGATATTCTACAGTGAAACTACTGTGACTAGTAATGGAAGAAATTGTATCATTGATGTGGAGACAGTGGCCACAGTAGTTGCTGGGGGCAGGGAGAGGGAAGAAGAGATGTGATGTGGGGCCGTTTTTGGGACTTGGAGTTGTCCTAAATGATATTGCAAGGACAGATGCAGAACACTGTATATCCTGCCCTAACCCACTGGATGGACTGGGGGAGAGTGTGAACTACAATGTAAACTATGGTCTGTGGGGTGTGGCAGTGCTCCAGGGTGCATTCACCAAATGCAATGAATGTGCCTCACTGATGAAAGGGGATGTTGATGTGGGAAGAGCAGGGGTGGGGTGGGAGTGGAGTATATGGGAAGCTCTTATGTATTTTAATGTAATGATTTATGTGATCTATTTATGTTTTTAAAAAAAGACATAAGCAGAACCAGCAAGATGGCAGTGGAGTAAGGCGCTCCTGGAGTCAGCTCCTGCTACAGGGCAGTTAGCAAATGCCCAGAGCTCTCTGGAGCTAGCTGAAGCACCTGTTTGGGGGCTCCAGGAGGCCAGAAGAGCAGCCAGCCATATCCTTGAAGGAATGGAAGGAGGAGACTGCCCGTCTGCAGAGAAGACTCATAAGTAGAAGTTCCACACCGTGGAGGCCGATGCCATCCTCCACTGGAGGCACAAGCCGCCTCGGGAGCTGTTCCGCGGCTGGGATCGAAAGCTCCACTTCCCCAAAACAGGGGAGGAAGAGATGGCTGGGCACCAGTTTCAGCTATGATGAAGAAACCCAGTGGGCTAAGTATAATCCTGAGAACACCTAGGGCTTGAGCCTGTCCAAGTCAGAAAGAGGCAGGGAGCTGCCATCTTAACTCCGCGCCTGGCACGAGGGGAAGAGGAGTGGACGAAAATCCCAGTGCTGGTGGGGACCGGCTTCTTCCCATCCAGACCATATTGCGGGTCTGGCCTAACCCCAGTGCCACCTCCAGCAGGGAGGAAGCTGCAGTGACCTGCGCCAGCCTCTCATGGAAATTACCAGTCGCAGAGGCTGGTGATTGTCCTGCTCTGGCAGCACGAGCTGCCCCAGGAGCTGTTCTGTGGCTGGACTTGGAAGCTCCTTTTCCCAGAAACAAGGGAGGAGGAGACCGTTGGCTGCCTATTTCAGCTACTGATTGGGAGACTTGGCTAGCTAAGAGATAACCCTGGGAACAGCTGGGGTGAGAACCAGCCCAAGTCAGAAAGAGGCCAGAGGCTGCCATTCTGAGGGGAGCCAGGCTGACAGTTTATTTCTCACAGATCAGCCTGCAGCCTGCCAAGGCTTCAGCCCCGCCTCTGGCAGGGAGGAGGCTGAGGAGCCCTGCATCAGCCTGTACAGGTAACTGCAGGGAACTTCGGCTGGCATAGACTGAAAATCAGAAGTCTACCAGGGCAACTGCAGTCATCTTGGACCCGCACTGCATAGACTGCTGCCCACACCTGCAGCGCCATCACTGCCCCAGGCAGGGGACAAAAGGGTGTGAGGCTTTATCAGTCTCTCTGGGCAACTACAGTCTAGGCCTGCATGTGGATTATTTCATATAGCTGTGACTCTGTCCCTACCCCTGGCAAAGGAGAAAGTTGGAAGAAGCTTCATTGGTCCCTGGTGCAATGAGGGCAGCTTGAGCCTCCACAGCTTACAGCACCAACTACATGCTTGGCTCCTACTACACAACCAGCAAGGGAGAAATGATAGGAAGTCTTAAACTAAAGAGAAAAACTGCACCCAGAATAAATACTCTAGTAAGCCAGATGCAAAGACACCAAACAAAAATTACAATCTACACCAAGAAACAGGAAGCTATGGCCTAGTTAAAGGAACAAGATAAGCCTCCAGACAACATAAAGGAGTTAGGACATCTAGTTATAGATGTTCAAACAAATCTCAAGAAGCACACCGTACTCCCATCCGAAAAAATCCAAGCAGACCAACTCCAAGACACTTATCAGAATGTCAAAGGCCAAAGACAAAGAGAGAATTCTGAAAGCAGCAAGAGAAAAGCAATGCATAACATATAAGGGATATCCAATAAGATTAAGTGCTGAGTTCTCACCAGAAACCATGGAGGCAAGAAGACAGTGGTCTGATATATTTAAGAGAAAAACTTCCAGACAAGAATCTTATATCCAGCAAGACTGTCTTTCAAAAACGAGGGCGAAATTAGAATATTCACAGATTAACAGAAACTGAGAGGATTTCTAAGCAAGAGACAAGAATTTCAGGAAATACTAAAAGGTGTGCTAGAGCCTGAAAAGTCAAAAGAGAGAGGTCTGGAAGAGAGTCTAGAAATGAAGACTGTATCAATAAAAGTAACTAAAAGTACCAAAAGAGTGGTAAAAATAAAATATGATAGATAAAACTCAAATAGTCAGGAATAAACTTAACCAATGATGTTAAAGCACTTGTATTCAGAAACCTGCAACTCAATGTTAAAATAAATTTAAAAACCCTAACCCCCTAAATAACTGGAAGAACATTCCATGCTCATGGACTGGAAGACTAACTAACATTAAGATGTCATTCTACTCAAATTGATATACAGATTTAATGCAATCCTGAAAAAAATAACACCAGCATTAAAGAAAAAATTGAAAACACGATCATTAAATTTATTTGGAAGGGTAAGGAGTCCTGAACAGCCAGAAACATTATAAAAAGGAAAAGTGAACCCCCATCTCCAGACTTTAAATCATAATACCTACCTATAGCGGTAAAATCAGCACGATACCGGCCTAAAGACAGACACATAGACCAGTGGAACCAAACTTGTGGTTCAGAAACAGCCTCACAGGTATGGTCAAGTGAGTTTTGACTCGCCTGTCAATCTCACAAGCTCGGACAGAGCAATCCATTCAACAAATGGTGCTGAAAGAGTTGGACATCCGTAGCTGAAAGAAGAAAAGAGGACCCTATCTCACACCTTATCCAAAACTGGATCAAAACACTAAAAATAAAAGAACCATAAAACTTCTAGAAGAAATAATTGGAAAATATCTTCAAGAGCTGGTGGTAGATGGTGGATTCTTAGAGGAGATAAGAGAAGGACTGAGTGGACTACTGATGTTTAATGTATGTACAAGTTTTAATTAGCTTTACTGTAAAATTGTGGAAATGTATAGTAATACACAGTGAGTAACAGCTAGTTTACAAATGGGGATATGACTGAAAATGGTAGTCTAGTTATGTAAATGCCAATTGACAGAATGCTTGAGAATAATCTAGGAAATGGATAGTACAGTAAACCAAGAGTGGGGTGAGAACTGTGGTTGATGGTATAGATGCAAGAGTGTCCTTTGTGAGCTAGAACAAATGTTTACCACTACTGCAGGGTGATGGGAATGTGGAGAAGCATGGGAAAAATACAGCTGAAGTGACCTGTGGACTGTGGTCAGTAGTGATAATATTCTTGCATCTATGCAAAAGATGTACTGTGTTGATACTGAGGCAGTATGGAAAATGTGAGCCAAATGTACACTATGGACATGGTAACAATCAGATGATATTATCTTATCTGTAGCAAATGACATACCACATTGTGGTGTATTGATAGAGGGGTGTTGTCTGAGACTTCTGCACATGTGCATGATTGTTTTATAAGGTTACAACTTCTGTCATAAAAATATATATTTTAAAAATAATAGTAGGGCGGGTTGGGGGAAAAACACACCAAATGTAAGGACTATGATTAGTAGTAAGATTTTGACAGTGTTCTTTCATAGTTTGTAACAAACGCCTCATGACAATGCAAGGTGTTGGTGGAGGGTTGATGTATGGGACCCCTGTATGATGTTTGCATGTTTGCTTTGTAAGCTCACAACTTTTACTATCACTTAATTGTTTATGTATGTTCATATATAAATGATATAAAGGTAATAACAATCGGATTGGTTAGGGGAAAACTACTTTGATTAGTAGTAATATTTTGACAATGCTCTTTAATCGTTAGTTAAAAAGGTTTAAAAACAATGCAAGTTCTTGGTGATAGGGTGAGATGTTATATTTGTTTGTTTGATGTTAAGTATGTTTGTTTTGTAAGTTAACTATTAGATACTTATTGTTTATGTTTATGTATGAATGATATATTTCAATAAATTTTAAAAGACAATAAAAAAAAAGAATTTACAAAGATTAAAAAAAAGGGTGTTGAACAGTATATAAGTAACATGAGTTTACCTGAGTTCTCATTAACCATGAGTACTTTAGTAGAATTACCAAAAGTATATGAGTCAAAAAAAAGCAAAAAGAAATTTCCACTAATAAATCTATGAAATTAGGGTAGAAAATATTGCTTATAATAATACAGAATTAGACCTATATTAAATTTTATCATCTTTCTGCAAGTAGGCAGCTGAGAATCCCCACATAAAAAATGCCAGATTCTAAACTATAATTTACCACTTAGGGTTGCCATTTCAAAATATGTTTTAACTGTCAGAAAACTTCAAGGCCAAGAAAACAAATAAGGAAATCAATTTCTGATAACAGAGCTATCAGAATGAAAATCTGTAAATATCAAAAATAAAAATACAAATAATAGGAAGATTGATCAAGAAAAAATAAGGATGCCATGCCCTCCTACAGGCAAGTTTAGATTCTGTACCACAAAATAAAATGGTGATTTTAGACTCAATCATTTCCTCTTGGAATTCATTTAGTAAAAAACAACAAAACACTGATTATGCTACATTTAATCTTTTTTTAAGAGACAATGGATGGAAAACTCAGTTTTCATGTCATACCCAGGCTTCCTAAAAGCTGGAAATTTCAACAGTGCCAAAAGGTTTCTACATAAGTTCAGCACCACCAATGCAAATTTAATTAACATGCACCTTCTTGGCTAAACACAGACATTGCCCTTCAAACAAATGGCAAAATACTAGCAATTTTAACACATAAAAGTTAAGAGAGAGAAAAGGAAACAAAGTGTTATATGACAAAAGAAAAATCACATTTCAGGGCAACACACACTCATCTTGCTTTCTAATGAGCTATTAGGTTATTGTCAAAAATGTCTTAACAGATTTCTGCTCTACAGTGAATAGTGTTACAACAAGATCCTAGTTTATTTTTAGAGTGTACTGATTAATATCTTTCAGAATATTCCAAAGTGGGTCAGAAACATCCAGGGAATCATCTGAGAATTCTCACATTAGGTATCACATTCAGGGCAGCTGGGAACGAAACTGTGTTCGTAAAAATCACCCCAACCTGGAAGCCAACACTCAACGTGAACACCTTCAATGACGTGCCGTTTTCCACACGACCCCACCCAAAACAAGGACACAGTGAATAGGGACTTGGATGAAATTTCAGATAAAGAAATAATAAAACTATGTTAGTTTTTAAAGTTTTCTTTAGAGTTCCTTTTTTTTTTTCTTTTTCTCTCTCTTTGACTCACGAGATGGTACTGGTGGAAGGGATACTCTCAATTTAATTGTTTTCTTTCTAACCTCATAAAGAGCTACCATTAAAAATAATGATTCTTATAAAACAGAAATATTAATACATAATGCTTTTAAGTGTTCACAATGTGCCAGACAGTTCTAAGTGTTTTGATATATTTCATTTCATTTAATACAACTCCCTGACACCTGCCCCATTTTCTAGGTTTAAAAAACCGTGATCAGTTAGTCTTGAAGAAAATATACAAAAAACACATGATTTGATAAAGGACTGGTATTCAGGACAAGTAACAAATTTCAACTTAATATTACACAATGGGCAGATTTAACAAGCCCTTTCATTAAAGAAGGCCCATATCCCCTTGAAAAAGTGCTCCACCATCATCAGACTGTTATTAGGTTAGTGCAAACTGATACCACAATGTGATTCCACTACACACAGCTAAAAGTAAAGATTGACAACACCAGATGTTCGGTAGAATGTGAAGCAACCAGAACTCTCATGCATTCTTGGAGAAAAAGTAGTACAATAGAATCATTCTGAAAAAGGGGCTGGTACTTTCTTACGAAACAAAATATATACTAGTGGACCCATTTGTTCTCTGCAGGCTAATGATGGCTGATAAGCAAATAGAAATCTACTAGAGGAATGAATCTGCAATTTAAGTCCTCAAGACTCACATATAGGCGGCAGACTTGGCCCAGTGGTTAGGGCGTCCGTCTACTACATGGGAGGTCCGCGGTTCAAACCCCGGGCCTCCCTGACCCGTGTGGAGCTGGCCCATGCGAACTGCTGATGTGCACAAGGAGTGCCGTGCCACCAAGGGGTGTCCCCCGCGTAGGGGAGCCCCACTCGCAAGGAGTGTGCCCTGTAAGGAGAGCCGCTCAGCGCGAAGTGCAGCCTGCCCAGGAATGGTGCCACACATACGGAGAGCTGACACAACAAAAAGAAACACAGATTCCTGTGCCGCTAACAGAAGCGGACAAAGAAGACGCAGCAAACAGACACAGAGAACAGACAACTGGGGTGGAGGGTAGGGGGGAGAAATAAATAAAGTTCAACAAAATAATAGTTCATAATAAGATGTAAGGAAACAAGTCACTTTAATAAGAGTCCAAACCAACCCAACAATAGATAAGAAGCCCAAGAACCTCGAGAAGTTGGAATTCAGATTCAGAGCAGACATTAACTATATACATATGAAATGTTAAAAAAAAAAAAGGGGGGGAGGGGGCCAGACCAATTTGCAAATAATGACCATTAAAAACGGCCTGGTAGATGTCTCCCCTTCTGCCAAAAACATTGAAACTTTATAAGATAAAAAAATCATAAAATACCAACAAATGCACTGAATATCAAATTGATTACAGCTAAGGAAAGAACTGGTGATGTGAAAGATTTATCTGAAATTCTTAGAACACATGTTGGACAGCCTACAGAACCAAGGAGTTGAAAATATGAAAAGTTAATAGATGTGGACAGAGACTGAGGTCTGACACACAATCTAAACTGAGATCCCAGAAAGAAAAAAAACAATGGAGAAAAGGCAGTATTTAAATAGATTCTCTCCAAGACATTTTTCAGAATTAATGAAAAAGACATCAACCCACAGATACAGGTAGACCTACGCCTATCAAGGAGAAAAAGATAATTAGAAATCCACACCTAGTTTGTAATGGAACTGCAGAACACTGAAGACAAAGTAAAGATCTTAAAACCACCTAGAGTGACGGGGAAGATCATCTACGAAGACAGAGTGAGAGGCAACTCATCAAAAGCAACAATGAGAAACACCACAATGTGCCTGGACCTAGATATCCAGCAACATTTTCTCTCAGGTTGGAAAAAAGAATAACGGAGATCCAGAAGATCCAAACAACACAACTAATAACCTTGGGTATTTATTGAGCCCTGCACTGAATAATCAAAGACGACAGATTCTACTTAATCAAAACTGGAATCCTTCCAAAAATTAAATATTTGCAAGATGATGAAGCCAGAATAAACAATTTGAACAGTTAGTATCAAACCACATTCTCTAACCACAAATGTAAAATTATTTTAGAAATGAACCCAAAAAAGATAAATTTACTTACAAAAATGGCAATACCATATGGTGGCCCTAACATATCTGGAGGATATGACCATATTTTTAGGTTTTTAATCTATTTGCCAATTCATGAGTTCTGACAAATCATGGCCCTCTTCTCCTTCCCCCTCCCCTCTCTGGGAGCACTGCCTGTATGTTCCTCTGTCTATTGTCACTAGAGGCTGAGGTACCCGGCCATCACCATGGGAAAGGGCCCACTTGACTACAATGATTTTTTTTTAAAATTATGCACTTGGTGAAATATTATAAAAGGACATCCCAAATGTAAATATTTATAAGGACAGAGATATTTTGAGTGATGTCCTAAAATATTTTCTGTACTTCCTAAAATTGGGTCATATTATTTAACAATTTAAAAAAATGAAAACAGGGATAAAGTGAAGAAGAGAAACTGAAAAATGAGATGAAAGTAGACGTGATGTGGACAGGCTGAAGGGTTTTTGTATGGAGAGCACACAAGAGGAGAAAGGGTCAGATGTGTACCATTCTACAATGTGCAGCTAACACTTGTTGTGGATATGCAAACAGTAAATGCCAAATGCTCCTACACCTGGTACAGTCTACAGTGTGAAAATCCAATAACTATTGTGCCATCAGGTGGCAGGCAGTTTTATCTCATTTAGTCCACATAATAAGCCAACGGGATACGTCTTGAGAACATGCGTGCTCAGAGCCTCCACGTGGCTCCTGCAGTCCTGGGGCAGCACGGGCAGGACCAGAGGCTCTCCAGCATCCCCTGCATGTAAAACACCTCCTGAAGGAAAGCCACATCATCACACTCCATCTTCTCTTGGGTCTTCTCAAGACTACTCAGCTGAATTATACAGACTGCAGTATAACACATGCCCTACTAGTAGAAGAAAATCTGGGATGCCGTGGTATATGCTGGAACATACTCTCAACCATATAGCTAGTAATGAGGACTTTCAAAAGGGAAAAACTAGAACAACCTAGTAACAGCGTGAATGGAATAAAAAAGAAGTTGCTGAGTTTTAGGTTGGCCTAGAAATTATAAAAAGGAATAATTGTGAGCTATTTAGGCCTCTGGATACCAGTGTCACTAAAGTAACCACAAATTTCTTTAGTGGGTGGAATTTTCAAAGAAATTATGCCAATACTGATACAGATCATACACAAACAAGAAAAATATAATATAAACAGTTAAGCCCTTGCCACCTTACAGTTCTGTAAACTAGACATCACTCCTGCCATGTGAGTATACCTCCAAAACTCTCAGCTGGAACCTGAACACGTCTTTTCCCTTTCCGTTTTGCCGAACTGAACTCTTGCTCCCTTGTATTACTGTGACCCTTCAAAACTTTCCACAAGGCCCCAATTTAACACTTCCTGTGTGACTTCTACCTCACAGAAGAAAAGAGACCAGCACAGCTGGAAACTTCCTCACAGCTTGAATTTCACAAGCAGGAATATCTACTACTCTTACTGCACATGGGAAATAAAGCAATCTACCTTCTTATCTCCTGCCTTCTGAATCTAATCTATCATTTCTCTTTCCTGGCACTCAAATGTCCGAGTCAGACGCCTAGACTTAGGCCAACAGGTCTTTTTCTTCCATATTTTCATGATCCATTTTAGTTCCACGCCCGAGTTCTTGTCAAAGCCAGCCACCTGGACTGTGCTTACTACCGCAGTCTAAGGCTTTATATCTAATTTCTTGCCTAAATTGTCAAAAAAGCCTTTTATCTTGCTCTCAGCCTTTGAAAACTCCGCTCCACTGCTGATGCTGCCGTCAAGACAGATATATATTTAAAATAAAAACCACCACCACATTTCTGATCAAGGCTCTAATTAAAGTCTTTAATGGCTTCCACTGAGTTACAGGACAAAACCTAAAATCTTTCATTTATCTGTCATGGTCCTGATTTTTACATGTTTCTTCTCATTTTTGGCACAGATTCAAAGGCACTATCAGTTCCACCTAGAGAGGGATCTCTTCCTTTATCTGCAAAGCTGGAGACAGGGCTCGAGGGCACTTCCCAGCGCCCATGTCTGACAGGCTCAGCAGATGCTCCTCCTCAGAGCGGCCCCAGACACCGCGCGGAGCACAACACAAAGTTACTGCTTCAGTGCCTCCACCACTTTGAGGAGACTCGAGAATGGACATTATTTATGAAAATGAAAATTACCAAGTACATTTCATGACAAGCTTGTCATGCACCCATGCCTCCAGTACTCATCAGTCATGTCTTCTTAGCATTCTTCACTAATTTTAACAAGTAACATTTATTTGGCTGCAAATATATTGTTTCTTTATTCATTTGTGCCAGGCAGTCATTGCCTAACTAACACTAATACCTTAAAGGTGTAAGAAGCAGACTACTCTTGTGCTTTACCATGCAAATTGTTACCTAGGTTACATCCAAGGGGATGGCTGGTTCTTACAATGAAGTCTACATACCACAAATCTGTTTCTATTCAGATATGGTAATTGTACTTGAATTAAAGTTAAAACAATGGTTGTGTCCAGTAGGACTTACATCTACCATATAAAAAGTATCTTTTAAGATTTGTAAAGCATACAAGAGTTCACAGAGCCAAAAATTCCTAATTTTTCACTGGTTACAAGATTCTCCATGATATACAGTGACAATTTATATTCTTGCAAATGCTAAGTTTAATCAATTTCTAATTCTAAAAAAAGACCATGGAATAAATATGATTCAAAGAAACAAAAAAGTACATTAAAGCACCCTCCTATACCTGTTGATAGAAGAAATTCAGAGTTGGCTTGTCTTCAGTAAACTGGTTTAGAAATCCTTTTGGCAAATAACGAATTCTCAATTCATATCTAAAAAACAATTGACAAAATAGAACAGTTAGAGACTACAATTACTCTGAAACGTGATTGTTTTTTAAAAGTTAAAAAAGAACCCCTTATTTTTTAATGTAAACTTTTGATTTTTCAGCCCCCAAAGTGCACATGCCATCAATGGCTTCTCCCCAGGAGACGAAGCCTGAGACGCCCAGGAAGCTCCACTGCCGCCAGGGCACACGCCCTCCAGGCCTCCTCCGGCTTCTATCTGATCCTAGTGGGATCAGTGTGCACGCTCTTGTGCCTGGCTTCTTTCATTCAGCATGTGCTTGTGAGACTCGTCCATCGCTGAGTGAATTCTTTTTTTTTTTGTACATAAAGGGCTTATTTTAAATGTTTACAAACTAGGCTAGCATTATTTCCTAGCTGGTCACAATGGAACAGAGTTCTGCTGTATGAACACACCACAGCTGTTTAGCCAGGTTACTGCTGACAGCCATCTGAGTAGTTTCCACTTTCTGGCTATTAGGAAGAATGCTGCTATAAATGCTCTTTTTTAAATTAGAGAGGTCGCAAGTTTATATGTATAAAATACAGAGTGCTATGAACACTCTTGTGTGTGTCTTTTGATGAACATATATACGCATTTCTTTTGGGTGGATCCTCAGGAACAGAGTTCCTGGATCACAGCCTTAGCAGTTGTTACCACGCAGTATGCTGAAGAGGTTGTACCAGTTTATACTCTACTAGCGGCCTGGGGATGTTCTGGTCACTCAAAACCATTGCCTCCACATGGTAGTTTCTAGTTTTTTGTTTTGCTTTTTTAAGTCACTCTGGTGGGAATACTGATAGATTATGGTGTTAACAGGCACTTCCTTGATGATTAATGAAGCTGAACATTTTTTCATATGTTTATTGCCATTTTGGATGTCTTTTGTGAAGCGCCTGTTCAAGTTTTTGTCCACTTTTAATTGAGTTGTCTCCCTTTTCTACCCAGATTCCCAACTGATTTGCTGGTAATCTTTACATATTCTGGGCATGAGGCCTCTGTTAGATATAACGAATATCTTCTTCTACTCTGTGGCTTGCTTTTCACTCTCAAGGTTATCTTCTGAAGACGAAAAGTTCTCAACTTTTATGCAGTCCTATTTCTTCTTTGCCTTTCCAGTAAATTCTTTTAATGAAATAAAAAGAATTTATTTATTTGCTTACTAAAAGGTTCTAACAATACTATCTACATTTTTCCTAAAAGGTTTATTATTTGACCTTTAAAAAAAGGATAAGGGAAAAGTACAAAAAGAAATAAATACAATTCTTCTGGTTCATGTTAACGATAAAAAACATGTAATATAGAGGGTGCTGTGGAGATTTCTAAATGTTCACCTTATGAGAACACTTCTCAAACAATGAGATGCCATTTTATTTTTATCCTCAGAAAGTTCAATAACTTACTATAGATATTCTAATGGGGCAATTACTTCATTTACTTTTTTAAAGATTTACCAGGCACTTAAGTAGATATTTTACACATACCATTTCTCATAACTGACATGATAAGGGATCAGAAGGGTACTTATTCATATTTTGCAGGCTAGGAAAACAATGATCAGCAAGAGGTAGCAATCAGTTACAAGATTGCTTTCATAATTTGAGCAGGTTGCAGGAGACTTTACGTATTAATGCAAAAACTACAGTCCAAAGTTCAATAGCTGGTGATCTGGTTTCACGCCTGTTCTTCTCCCATCTACTTAAGCATGGCTGTCTTGAGGCTGAGAACAACATTTACTGTGTACTTAGGATAGGACAGAAATTGGGGTGAGCACTGTCAACAGGTGACCCCAAGAAAGGCAGAGAGTGCGCCAGCTCTGGGCCGAAATGGCCCAGCTTAATTCTCAGCTCTATCACTTCATCACCATCTGCTACCACCTACCTCTCTGAGCTTCAATTTCCTCATAGGGAGGTAGTGAGAAACAAAAGAGTTAGTAAACACAAAACACCTAGAATAGTCACTGGCACACAATTAATATGTGGTTTTAAGTTTTATTTATTGTGTTATTAAAGTACTCAAGAAATAGTTATTCAGCACCAATTATGTACAAGGCATAGTTCCAAGGGCTGGGAATACATCAGTGAATAAAAAGGAAAAGTCCTGGCCCTCAAAGTTTCCACTTTTGTGGTTGTGGCCAGACAACAAAAACATAAACGTATGTCAGGAGGTAGGAAATGTTATGAAGACAAAGCAAGGTAAGGGGAGGACAAATGATGACCTTATTTTCAAAACGGTGGTCAGTGAAGGTCACTCTGACATGGTGCTATTTAAGCCAAGACTAAGGGAGGGGGAAGGGAGCGGAGCAGTTCTGTGCAGGAAGAGCTCCCGGCAGATGGAAGAGAGTGTATGAAGGCCCTGGGGCTGGAGGCTGCTTGGTTTTCAGGAACAGCAGTCAGGCCAAAACAAGGAGGGCAGAAGGAGCGCAGGCTTCCAAGAGGTGGTGGATCACAAGTGGCAGGCACTGCGGGACCCTGCAAGCCTGACTGCGGTTGCTTCTCAGTGGGAGAGGAGGCCATTTTCAGCAGGGCAGTGACATCCCAAGACTGGCGTTTTCAACACTTCCTCAGGCTGTGCTATGGCGAACAGGCAACAGGGGACCTCAGGAAGATGTAGGCAGACCAGGGGCTAATGCAACACTCAGTGAAAAATAACGACCAGATTAATATTTTACTGTGTTGCCACAGGTAAGGAAAAAGTCTTAGGGAATTATGTAATTTGCTCAAGGCCCCATAGCTGTTAAGAAGCAGACAAAGGACTCCTCTCCTGGAAGACTGGGCATGAAATGCTCTAAGGCAGAATGAAACAGCAGCTTAGACAGAGCTGTTCATGTGGAGGTAGGCAAGGCCTTTAGATCAGGTGAAGGATTGTGTTCTCTCTTCCAACCCATTCCAGGCTACCATATTACCCCCTACAACTCTACTGAAAATTTTCTAAAGAGTGCATAATTCAAGTACAAGCCAGCAATGTCTAGTCAGTCCTTAAACTGCACCACTGGCAACTACATTCTACTGCCTCAGCGGTGCTGACACCTCATGCCCCTTCTCCTCATGGCATCGCCCACTCATCATTTTCCTTATGCTCTTGTTACTATTCTCAGAGTCTGGCAACATCCAGAGACATATTTCCACTTCTCTGCTATATGTCTCTCGATGGTCTCCCACCAAATAGCAGCTAAAACAGAATGCCATGAAAATGCAGTAATCTTTTTGGTCCTATACCAAACCCTAGCTTGAAACCAAGTTTCCTAGGCAGACGGTCTCACCACCAACTAGAGCCATCATACTCAAAAGCTAATGACCAACTAAAAGTGAAGAAGAGCAGGAAATGTTTTTGAAAAGCTAAACTGAACTAAGAATCTGATAACCCTGATACTGAGAGGGATTAGCCACCCAGTTTTTGTGTAGTGAAATCAAGAAAACAGAACTTTATGAAACAACTCAGGTGACCTGCATCTGTCTTAAAACAGATTTCTAATTATTAATAATAAAGCTAGAAGGGAGACTGGGAATAGAAAATCATCTAGCAAATATTACAATAATAAGTGCTGCAGGAAAAAAATCATCAGTGGATGCTAAGATTAACAGGTGAAAGTGTGATGAAAAATATGATGTCTGCATAGTCTCAAAATATCTCTCCAGAGGATATTTCTTAATTACAAAAGGAATACAGTAACTTAATAGTGGAGAAAACTGGCCAGATCATTTTAACCAAATGATCAGTCATAAATCACCAGGAAAATAAGTCATACTGTTATCATGGACTTCCTGACATGATGCAACTGGAAGGACAACATCTTTACCATAGAGTTCCTGTCAAAAACGCACAACTTCAACCATGAAAAAAATACAAGACAAATCCACACTGAGGGACACTGTACAAGTAGCAAGCCAGTATTCTTCAAAAGTGTCAAGGTCAAGAATGACAAAGCCAGTCAGAGAAACTGTCCCCGATCAGAGATCTAAAGAGATGTGACAGTGAACGGTAAAGTGGGATGCACGGCTGGATCCTGGCCCAGAAAGGATTAAGTAGGACAACTGCAAAACTGGAATAAGTTTTGTAGATTAATTAAGAGAATTGTATCAATGTTAATTTCCTTGTTTAGCTAACTGCACTGTTCATATAAGATTTTAATATTTGGAGAAGCTGAGTGGAGGATATTTGGAATTCTGTGTACTCATTTTGCAACTTTTGATACACACTGAAAATGAAAAGAAATTCCCACACTAATGATATTGGCTGTTCCATAGTTTTGTTAACATGTATCCATCAGAACCAGTTTTAAATTTGCTTTTTCTTTTTTTTTTTTAATTATTTATTTTTTAAATTACATTATGAAAAATATGAGGTCCCATTCAACCCCACCACCCCCGCCCCCCACTACCCCCACAGCAACACTCTCTCCCATCATCATGACACATCCATTGCACCTGGTAAGTTCATCTCTTAAATTTGCTTTTTCAATAAATATCGTCTGTGTAAGCCACAGAGCCACTAGAAACTAATTTGAAATGCACAATCAACCAATAAATTGCCTCAGTGAAAGTGCACCTGTAGGGCAGCCAATGAGGGACCATTTCTAGCTTTTCCAATTCAGCCAATCAGGAATGGACTAAGTCCAAGGACTACCAACCAAGTATAGCCTCACCTGAGTAACTATGCTTCTACAATTGGTGCCAACCCATTCCCACCTCAGAAACTCTGCCAAATGGTAAACTCTGTGTTTCCAAAAACCTTGTATAGTATCAGCAGTATATTCTGCTCAGGGAGGATGAACCAGCATAGCTGTTCCTTAAGAATGCAATGAATCTACTGTTTCTGATCCAGATAATGAGTGACTTGGACAATACATAAAAAGGAACTGAATATGACAAAAGTCAGGCTACTGGTTACCTCCGAAAATAAAAATAGAGAATGTCATTGGAATTGGGCACATCTCTAATTAAATGGGTTGTAACTGACCAAATCCAAGACAGAGACAAAATGTTACCAAGAGACATACTCGAAAGAAAGGAACACTACGTATTGGTACAGGAAGTAGAAATCAAGATGGTATTATTATGATCATAAACTTATATGCCCTTAATGAAATAGCCTTTAAATCAGAAAGCATTTGAAGACAGAACTGAGAAAAATAAGTAAACCAACAGTTACAGTTGGAAACTTTAATAATAACTATTCAAGCAGGCAAAATAAAAATATAACCATTCAGATAACATAACAATAAGAATGAACAGACACACCCACTCATTCCCTTCATAATAACAGAACACACATTTCTTTAAAAGAATCACCTCAACAGAATCTAAAGAATCAATGCAATAAAATGCCATTCTTCCTATAGTAAAACAAACAATTTTTTTTAGAGCCCACATATCTGAAATTTAAAATACATATCCATAAATAACCTTAAGTTGAAGGAGGCATCTTCAGAGAAATTACAGAATATTCATTGATGGCGGCGGACTTGGCCCAGTGGTTAGGGCATCCGCCTACCACATGGGAGGTCCGCAGTTCAAACCCTGGGCCTCCTTGACCCGTGTGGAGCTGGCCCATGCACAGTGCTGATGCGCACAAGGGGTGCTGTGCCACACAGGGGTGTCCTCCGCATAGAGGAGCCCCACACGTAAAGAGTGCGCCCGGTAAGGAGAGCCACCCATTGCAAAAGAAAGCGCAGCCTGCCCAGGAATGGCACCGCTCACACGGAGAGCTAATGCAACAAGATGATGCAACAAAAAGAAACACAGATTTCCGTGCCACTGACAACAACAGAAGTGGACAAAGAAGAACATGCAGGAAAATAGACACAGAGAACAGACAACCGGGAGTGGAGGGGAGGGGAAGGGGAGAGAAATAAATAATAAATCTTAAAAAAAAAAAAGAATATTCACTGATAATGAAAATAACACCAAAATTTCTGGGGCTCAAAGCAATACTTAAATGGCAATTTGTAGGTCAAATACATTTATCAGAAAACAGGAAAGAATGCAAACCAGTAAGTTAAGTGTTCAACTCAGAAATAATAGAAATAATAAAATGTAAGATAAACTCCACTGTAGTAACAAACTATATTTTAAAATACGGCACAAACCCTCTGTGGAGAAGCTGTTGAAGACAACGGGCAGGGATGTCATCAACAAATTCCAGACTATGAGGAGGACAGGCCTCACGGCTTCCTCCACAAACAACTGGAAAGCAAGGGTGGGGAGCTGGAGGGACCTCACAGATTAGCAGAGACTTAAGAGACGTTTCAGTCATTCTCTTAGGCCTAAAGTGAATACCAATTCAAATAATTAACCTTTAAAAATGTTCATATTTATTAAACAAGTAGAAATATGAAAACTGACAGGATAGTTTAAGAAATTAAGAATAATTTTTGGAGATGTTAATAATTTGTTCAAATTTGTGGTGCCATAGGGAAAAAAAGTCCTTATATTTTAGTGCAGTGGCTCTCAACCAGGAGATATTTAGCCTCCCACTCCACCACCCTGCCCTGCCAAGGGGCCTTTGGCAGTGACTAAGACGTTGGTGGTTATTACAGCGGTGAGGTAGGTTTACTGGCATCTAATGGGTAGAGGCCATACACTGTACAGAATAGCTCTAAACAATAAAGAATTTTCCAGCCCAAAATATCAAAAGTGCTGGGACTGAAAAACTCTGCATTTATTTAGTATACTAAATAAATACTATATACTAAAATACTTATACTATATATACTAAAATACTTTTGAATAAAATGATATGGTATGTGGAATTTGCTACAAAATAATGTGAGGTTGAGAGATGGGAAATAAAGTGACCATGATTTGATAATTGCTGAAATTGGATGACAAGTATTTGGGAGTTCATTTTAACCATTCTGTCTACATTTATATTATATATTTTAAAATTTGAAATAAAAAATTAAAACAAAAAATAAGTTAAAAGTAAATTATAAGTTAAAAATAAATTTGAAGGTCAAACAACAACAACAAAAAGCATGCTATCATGCTATGGACAGAGAATTTAAAAAATAGAAGTCTGAAATAGTTCCATTAATTCATGACATGGTTACCAAAACTAACTATATGCATTGCTCATTGAAAAAAAAACAACTCTGAAAACTTAAAAAGAAAATTTTCTAACATGTTAATTTCTCAAAAATAAAGTTATTGTCCTCTGAATCAGTGTAGCCAAAACTATTCAACCAAGATTTTTCCTAAATGAATACTTAATCACTTTCTCATTAATAACATTTAGTGTAAGCAATTTTGTCTAACACATTTAAAATTTCTAGTTTTATCTATGCTTTACAACACATTATACAATAAAAGTTCAATGCATGAATAAACATAAAAACACAAAAAAGATTAAAGATGTGAGATAAATGTTTGGATAGGGAATGTAAATACAATGAATAAGATGAGAAGACTTGTAAAAAAAATGCAGACATTTTGGTACATTATCTCATTAAATTCCAATCATTTCCAGTATTTTTTTGAGGGGGGTACCATGGAGGCTTAACAATTGTGAACAACTAAGAACTTGGAGAAATCCCTGATACCACAAAGCCACATGCGGGGAGGCGGAGCAGAGAAGGAATGAAGAGGAAGAAAGCAAAGCAGGAGGGCAGCGGGAGAGGAGGGGCGGTGGAAGGCACACTGCAGGAGAAAGGACAGGGGAAGTCATGCGACTGTGTAACTCCAGATTCACTTAATAAAAACCAGGGACAGGGCTTTCTTTTCCTCTTCCCAGATACTATCATGCTGACCTGAGAATGCAGCAATCACAAGGGCACAGAGGTTGATGCGAAGAACCTAAGATTTCAAAAACCCTGCAGGAGGATGAACAATCAAGAGTTTACAATGGAAAGGAACTTGTTCATCTCTGTACTGTGAGCGTCCAGTACAGAAGTGTCATGTAAATGTTGTCTTAATTTTTAAGAACTATTGTTGAATCCAACAAAACAATGAAAAGCTGCACTTTTCAAATTAAACTATTCAGCTGTATCAAGTATTAATTTGAAGCCATAGCAAATCTTTACCGCCTCCTCCTGGAGGGTCCCTATCACTTGACAATTTGAGCAGGGTGTGGGGTGTGAGTAGGGACCACTTTCTATTAATACAAGCAAGGCTGTTATTAATAGACTCTTGAGACATTTCCAGCTTTCCTGGAACAATTTAGGATAGATGTTGTTCCTTTCCTACTTATAGTACTAGATTTCCTATCTTTGGCAAATGATGATTTTGAGGGATAGAGAAGCATTAATTTAATAAGGTTTCATTTTATTTCTTCTCAAATTCTTAATACTATTCCTCAATTTGACACGCATGGAGTGCCATTTCAAGATAACACAGGAAAGCGTACCAAAACCAAACCTAAGAAGTCCTGGCTGCTCATTATTCTATTTTATTTTGTCATCTTTGAAAAAGGAAACCTTTCCTCTGTATGAAGATTTTTTTCCTCCTGCAAAGGTCTGGAAAACCCCACCTCCTTCCAGACTGAGGAGCAGCTGAACAGTGGTCAACAGGGAGTCCTGGGCTGGGAACGGAGCCCCAGCTGGAGAGCAGCTGAAAGGGTTTTCTTTTTCCCTTGCCCAGAAAGGCAAGATTCTGCAAAAGCCCCACAATACTCCCTCAAATGGCAAGAAAGCCTTCTCTCCTAGATGGGGCCCTCAAAACCCTTGAATTCAACATCTGAATATGTTGAGCCATTTCTCCAAAAGTTCAGGCAATCTAGTTACATCTGACTAACAGAAATAAAAGAGCATTCCACGTTGTATGTTTCCAGATAACTTAAAATTTACTTATCTAAATTTAGTTGACTAAATTTAATTGTCTAAGTGCAAAAACTGAAACTTTAATCTGTTTGGTGCAAATCTCTCAAAACTGCATGTGTTCTGCTGCATTTTGATCCACATACATGGAATTAAAACTTTCTCGACCAACGCAAGATCCTAAGGCTCCCTGGAGTCCAAAGCTGGTGGGGCTGCACGTGCGTACTAAAGGAGGGGTTTTCGCAAGTCCTCCAGGGGTCTTTGGGAAGTGGGGTGAACAGGCTGCCAACTCCACAGGGAGTCTGGGTCCACTCTCCCTCTGACTGAATTTATCACTCCCTTGTTTGTATTTTCTGTATGGTTTTATTCCACTTGTGTTCCTAGCAATACTTTTTAGTTTTTGTGGCTTTTTAATTTACTAAAAGCTTATCATGATGTAGATCACCACTAGTACCTTTTTTCAAACTGAGGTAAAACTCACCTAATACAAACTTGACCATTTTAGAATGGACAGTTCAGCGGCCCTCAGTGCATTAGCAACACTGGGTAGAATTCTGCCACATGGCGTCGGGCTGCTAAGGCTCACCCGCACGGTTGCACGCGCCTTCAATGTATTCGCTCTGACTTGTGTAACACTCCACCGTATGAAAAGAGCCACAACTTTCTAACTGTTGCTGGTTATCTGGTTTGCTTGTTTGTTTTAATACAGAGTACCACTATAACCATTCTTGCATCTCTCTCCTTATAAAGAAATGGAAGATTCTGTTGAGCATATACCTTGAAGTGCAGGATTTTAGATTACGTGATAACTCAACTTTCAAGAGTGCTTCAGCTGTGTTCCCACGTGGTATAACCAACCTCCGTTCTCCCCGGCGGTGGAGACAAGACCATGTGCACTCACATCCTCTCAGTGTCCAACAATTTACTTTTTGCCAACCACATGGCATCAGATGGAATTTCACTGTGGTCTAGGAGTGCATTTTCCTGGTCACTAATGAACCTGGCAATGTCCACCCATGATTACAGGGCAAACTTGTTTTCTTTTTTATCAGAATACCTTCATGTCTCTTGCTCATTTTTCTTTTTTGTGGGTTGACTGCAATTTCCATATTGATTGGCAGAAGGTCTTCATATACTCTCAACAGCATCCCTGTTTGGTTACAGGTACTACGAATCTCTTCTTTCAGTTTACAACTAGTTTTTATACCTTCTTTAATATAAAGAGCTTAGTTTCACACTTGATCTTAGGCAAAGGCCAAGAAGTGAATAAACACAGCCAAATTTGTGATTCTTTTATAGGTAACACTGTTTAGATTTTAAGAAAAAACTTCCTATCCTAGGCTCAAATAGATATTCAAAGATATTTAACTCCAAATTTTCAAAATAATGGAACTGAAATTTATATCCAAGTATTCTAACCATTCCTAGCACTTCCATTCTAATATTAATATCTTACTTTTCAGAATTAAATCCAGAACCACAATGATCTTTTACAACTGCACTTGTGAAGGATTACTAGATGACTGCTAGTGAGAAAAAAGCTATTATCAAATACTCTGTTTCTTATAGTTACACAGCTCACATAGGAGAGGAGTAGAGAATAAACAGCTGGTGCTTGCATTCAATTTCCAGTCTGCCACCCAATTCAGGCTGTATGATCTCTGGGAAAGTTAAGCCTCTTTAAACCACAGCTTTCTTCTGACTAAAATGGCAAAAGGAAAGAACTTACTTGGTAAGACGATCACAATACAAATTAGCTGTGATAAAAGATGTCAAGTGGGTCATGATTAAGATGGTGAAGTGAGACACTGTAGGGCTCCATGGCCACCCCCCACCCCCATAGTTTGAACAACCAGCAAGAACTGGCAGAAACTTCTTTGGCAAAGCTCCAGAAAACCAGTTCAAGGCTTGCAGAAACAGGACAAGCACTGAATCAAGAAAAAAGCTACTTAAAAGCTGTAGGATCTCATGGTGCCCTGGCTGGCCCCTCCCCACCCCCAGGTCAGGGGTCCTCGTTCCAGAGGGAGCAGAGTAACCTTGTACAAGTACTGGGAGCACGTATGCGTGGCACAACTTGACTGGGGACAGCCTAAAGTACCAAAACAGGATACTTGCTGTAGGCTCACCAACCCAGAATTTGCAGGGTGCTCTCCCATAGAACCAAGTGAGAGCAGTCAAGTGGCTGCCTGGGGTATGGACTGCTGGCTGTGGCACGCACAGTGCATGCCCGAGACCAAAAGGGAAGAGGGAAGAGGAGACCAAGTGCATGCCAAAGACAAGATGCAAGTGCAGAAAGGATTAAAGGAAGGGGAGGACCCTACACTTAATAGCCTTGAGCTATTTTCTACACTATTCATATGGAGGAGCCCTGAAGGAGTACACTTGCACAGGGCAAGTTGCAAAGACTGGGAGAGGTTTTTTCTTTTTTTCCCTTGTTCTTTTTTTGGGGAGTTAACTCCTGGAATTCAAGGAAAGCTCTGTCATAATACTACCTAATAATAAGATTAAGAAATGGATGCATGAAAATCTAGATTAATAACACATTAAATAACAAAACATCCTGGTTTCAACAAAAGATTACAAAACACACAAAGAAATGGGTAGTGATGGTCCAGGCAAAGGAGAAAATTAGTGCATTAGAAACTACCGATGAGGAGGATCAGACCTGGCACATACCAGCCAAAGGCTTTTAGAAATGGTGCTGAATACACCACAGGTTGTATATATGGTTGAAGTTAAGCTGGCATTAAAGCAAATGAGAGCACTATAGATTTAGGATGTTAAATTTAAGCCCCACAGTGACTACGAAGAAACTATCAGAGAATACGCAATCTCAGACAGACAGAAAGTAGAGTACAGGTTGGTGGGAGGGGGAATGGGGAAGGGAGAATGAGGAGTTAATGCAGAACAGGTGTAGGGTTTCTGGTTGGTACGATGGGCAAGATTCAGTGCTGGCAGGTGGTGAGGGCACTGCAATGCTACGGCTACGATTAACCCTACTTAATGGTATGCTTGGGAGTGGTTGAGAGAGGAAAGTTTATGTTCGTTTGTTTCCATAAAAGAAGGAAAGGGGAGAGGGAGGTCAGAAAACTAAAGAGACAATGACAATTAAAAACAATACATGAGAGAAAGGGCTGTGGCTGAACTAGCTGGGCTCCCATCTACCATAGGGGAGGCCCTGGGTTCGTGTCCCGGGGCCTCCTTGTGAAGGCGGGCTGGCCCATGCACCATGGGGAGCTGACGGCCTGTGCGCCACGGAGAGCTGGCGCAGCAAGATGACGCAACAAAGGGAGACAAGCAGATACAGAAAAAAAGCGCAGCGAACGGACATAGAGAAGACACAGCAAAGAACAGAACAAGCTGTGTGTGTGGGGGGGCGGTAAATAAATAAATCTTAAAAAAAAAAAGCCATACATGATCTTGGATGGGATCTAGCAAGGGAGGAGAAAAGGATCAGAGGGACATATAGGGATAGACAAAAAACTGAAATACAGACTATAAGCTTTATATCAACGTTATGTTTCTTGAACTGCACTGGTCTTAAGGTAGGTACTAAGTGAATATGCTTGTTCATCTCTTACTCTACTTTGGTAGAGGTTGTATACATCATGTTCCTTGAACACTCAACTGATCAGAAAATGGGCTGAAGGGTAAAATAGAAAGATAGGCAGGTACAGATAGCAAAAAACAAAGAAAGACACAGCAAATGTGGCAAAATGTCAAAAATTGGTGGATCCTGGGACGCTGGAAGGTAGGGGTATGATGAAATTCTCTGAATGGGGTTTATATTATTTTTCTGTCTTGTAAGTTGAAAAGTATTTTAAAATACTTTGGTTAGCAAAATGCCTGACACATACTAAGCAATATGTATTAATACATAATACATAAAATTATGATTAACAAACTAATAATGCTCTTAGAGGTTCCTAGTTCAAGCCTCTACATTATACTATTTTCCCTCTGGGTTGTTGTTTTATTTCTTAAACAATTACTCACCAATTACTCAACACTTACTCAATTTTCACTCAACAAATTTTTGTTTGGTGCCAATTAGATATCAGTATGCCTCGGGACCAGGAATACTGAGGTGACTACTACAGAAGTCTCTGAGGGAAAAAAAGAATATAGCAAACGGTTTGTTATACATATAAATACAGTATTAGTATGATTTATGCTTTAAAACATTTACAGAGAAGGAGCTGCTGAAGTCAAAGCTAGGGAGTGGGCTAATCTTTAGACAAAATGGCCCAAGAAGGTCATGGGGAAGCGGTGACCACTGAGCACCTGCACGCAGTCAAGGGAGGACCAAGCAGGGACGGGGTGCAAGAACACACCCTGCAGTCATACCACCTGCAAAGGTCCACCTGAGTACCAGGGCTGCTGGCTCCAGAACCCGAGAGAAAAACCAGTGGGGCTCGAACAGAGTGAGGGAAGCATTCTAAAAGACAAGGCAGGGAAGTGGATTTGGCTCAACTGATAGAGCGTTGATACAGGAGGTCCAGGGTACAAACCCAGGGCCTCGTGGCCCGTGTGGTGAGCTGGCCCAAGTGCAGCGCTGATGCGTGCAAGGAGTGCCATGCCAGGCAGGGGAACCCCATGCACAAGGAGTGTGCCCTCGCAATGAGTGTGCCCCCGCAAGGGGAGCCGCCCCATGAGAAAAAAAGTGCATCCTGCCCAGGAGTGGTGCCACACACACGGAGAGCTGTCGCAGCAAGATGAGGCAACAAAAAGAGACACAGATTCCTGGTGCCACTGACAGGAACGCAAGTGCACAAAGAAGAACACACAGTGTATGGACACAAAGAGCAGACAATGGGGGCAGGGGGAAGGGGAGAGAAATTTTAAAAAAATTTGTTTTAATCTTTAAAAAATAATAAAATAAAAGACAAGGCAAAGGGAGGGGAGGTAAGGAAGTGGAAGTTAAAATGGAGGGCTACACTCTTCAAAAAGAAAGTTGTCAATCAAGAAGTCACCAAATTAGCCTCCAACCAAGTATTCATGAAAATAATCCCAAAATACATTAAAGAATTAAATGGAAAATCGAAAATTCAAAGGGAACAATGTAGTTAGAGTGGAGGAAGGGGAGTCACTGCACAAGTAGGTAAGAACTGTGAAGTAGTCAAATTTTGGAGTTTGCCGAGTGTGGTGACGTTTCTTCTAGAATAGTTTATGTTTTAAAAGATACAATGATAGCACATTCTGTCAGCTCTATATAAAAATACAGCCCCGTGCACATGCTCTCAATAAGACAATTGCTAATCCTCTTGTTCCTAATCTTTTATGATTTCTTTCCCAGGTGATTGAAGTAACTTGTTTATTATTTCCCTGTGTACCTCCAATTACATGTATAAATCTATTGCCAAAGGCAGGTCTAGAGAGAATATAAAGAGAAGAAAAGAGGTCACTGGAGTTCCCCAAAATTTAATGGCTAAGCAGGGGAAGACCAAGTAAGAGTGGTCAATGAAGCAGGAGAAAAACCAAGAGTCTGGTTTCCCAGAAAGTGAAGTAAAGCAAGATGGGAGGAACTGATTATGTCATATATCATAGAGATGCTAAGCCAGAGGATGACAACAATGTACGTTTAGAATAAAAAAATTTCAAGCCAGACCATCAGCCAGTTGGGTGTTTTACTGTGAGTCATAAATTATTTAGGAGTGTGCTTTTTATTAATAAATATACTCTATTATATGCCAAAGCCTGTATTTCTACATTAGAAAGAATTGTGAAATGCTTAATTCAAATCAGTTATTTAGCATTGTTTATGTTCTTCCTTTTCCAATAATTGAGAGGTATGCTCAATTTTTTATTATTATTTTTGCTTTATACAGTTTGAGGAGTATCTTTAGGAATTTAAAAGTTATATCTATTTCTGAATTTATTAAATTCCCAGTGAATTGAACCTTTTATTATGAAGTAAATAACCCTCTATATCCCTAATAATGCCTTTCTGCCTTAAAATCTTTTTCATCAATAACCATTTTTTCCTCCTAGTGATTATTTGCCTGAAAAACTTTGTTCCCTCCCTGTTTTTTTTTTTGTTGTTGTTTTTGTTTTTTTTTAGTTGCAACCTACTTGTTTTATGTAAGAGCTTTTCAAACTGAATATCAGGAACCATTAGTTGGTCATTAATTTACTATATGATAATAATCATAAAATTTTATTCTATAATAATCTCTGCCTTTTAACTGGCAAGTTTGAACCATTTACATTCACTATTAAATTTGTGTTTATTTCTAAACTCTCGTTTGTACTTGCTATTTATCCCATTTTCCCATGCTTCCTTTTTTGTCCATTCTTGCCTTCTTTTTAATTGACTATTTCTCTAATATTTATTATAACAGTTTGAAGGTTTTGTGTATGCGAATCCCAGAAAAGATCATTTCCTTAGAACTAACCCATTCCTGTGAGCATAAGGCCCTCCGACTGCATTACATTCACTTAAGGGAACCTTTGATTACATCGATTGCTTAGATTGCTTCAGGGCCTTTGACTGGACCACATCAGTGAGGCAGGACCCAGGTTTTGTCTCCACACTCTGGCTGGGGTCTTATATAAACTTAGAACTGGAAGGGGAAACACAGAGAAAGCAAGCTGCCATCATGATCCTGCCGTGGGAGAGAAAGGATCTCCTGCAGTCACAGAAAAGACAAAGAAGCCCCGAGAGGCGGAGAGGTCCTGGAAGGTGGAGGCTGGAGGCTGGACTCTGCGGAGCACAGGGGCACAAAGAGGCCACCGAGAGGCGAGGCCCACAGAGCAGCTCGAGGCTGGAGAGACAAGCCCCAGCAGGGGCTTAATCACCAAGCGCTGAGCTTAAGGAGAAAGCAGCCTGGAGGAGAAGGCACAAGCCGAGGCTGAGAGCTGCCATTCTGCCTCGCCACGTGGCAGGAGCCCAGGATCTGGCCAACAACCATCTGTGGTGAGAAGGCATCTCTGATGGTGCCTTGGTTTGGACATTTTCACAGCTTGGAACTGTAGGCTTTCTCCCTAATTCCCCATTATAAAAGCCGAGGCATTTCTGGTATTTTTGCATTGGCAGCCTTAGCAAATCAAAATGCCCTTTTATCCACCCATTGTTTAAGTTATAAAATCTATTTCTAATGTTTTAGCAGTTACCCAAAAATATAATTTTAAGACTGAGCTGACTACTTCTCTTCTAACACACATGCTACTTTCCAGTACTTTAGTTCTACATTTTTAATATCAAAAATTAGTTATTACTTTTGCTTTATGGAGCCAATGTTTATTTAGATTTACCATTTTATGGCTAACAATTCTTGCATCCCAAACCTTCCTTAAAGAGTTTCTTTTTCCAGAGGTTTATTTGTCAGAATTCATTTGCTGGTAAACTCTATAAGGAAAATGTCTCTATCTCATCCTGTTATTGAATGGTAATTTAATAAAGTAAATAAATACAAGTTGTCAGCTACTCTCTTTTCAACATTTTGAACTTATTATCCAGTATTTACTTGGCATCTATTAATGCTGTTGAGAAGTCTGAACTTCTCTCTGGTTGCTGTAACATTTTTTTCCCTTGGTACGCTATTTTATTACAATCTGCCTAAATGTGGATTTAGTTTTATAAACCCTGTTTGGGATATGATATTAATCATGTATTTGAGGAGTGATGACCTGCATTAATTCTAGAAAATTCTCAGTCATTATCTATTGATATTCTTCTTCCTCATTCTTTATATTCTTTCCTTCTAGAGTTTCTATAAGAAATAAGTTGGAACTTCTCATTTTTCATATTACATCATCTTGCTTTCATATTTTCCCTCTTTTCATCTCTGCTGTTTTGGTTAATTTTCTCAGATTCATCTTGTTTACTAATTTTTCAGCTACATCTAATCTGCTGTTTTATTCACCATTGATTTCTAGAACTACCTGGTTATTTTACAAATGTGCTTGGTTATTTTTTACAGGCTCCTGCTCTACACTGACACTTTGGTTCCTCTTCTTTAAATATATAGAGCAGTCAAAATTGTACTTTACACTCTTGAAAAGATCATGTACACATGACCTATATTTCTATTCACACTTTTTTCTTTCACCACCTTCATCTACTATCCATGCCACTTTCATAGCTCTCATAAACCAAATTACATTCTCAAGAGTTTCTAAAACTACATGATTCCTATTGAGGTAGGCACACGGATTTTAGAAACCTGTATTATAAAGTCAGACAGCAGATTCAGATCAAAGCTGTGTCATAAGTAATCTATGTGACTACAAATATTTACCCCATACAGTTGTTGAGAGAGTTAAATGAAATTTATATTTAGGTATGCCTTATGACTAGCACGGTGCTTGTACAGTGCATGGCTCTTCGTAACCACTCAGTAACCGTTAGCTGATACTACCACCATCGTCATCAGTCGCAGCAGCAGCCTCCTCCTCACCCGTTATCCCAGCAGGATTAGTCTACAAAAGGTTCTAGCCAACCCAGTCTAAATTTTTCTAATTTTTGAAGATTTAGGCTCCATTAAATAAGTTGGTACCTACTCACATTTACTTGAAATAAGGTAAAATGAATTGGCTTAAAAGGACAAAATCAAAGCTCCTCAACATTTTATTGAACATTACTACAGGCAAAGCACCATGATAAGGAAATCATATGATAAGGTTAATTCTGAAATGTTTATATAAATTAAGAAGATGAGAGAACTGTGTTAAATAAAAATATCTGCAGGCATTTTAAACTAACCTTTAGAATATCCTTAAATAGTTTTATAAATTTACTTGGCTCAACTGACCAAACAGTTCTAGGTCACATGTCTAACCATTTACATAAATCAATCTAATTATATTCTCAAAGAGTATTCTCTTAGCTATTTGATAAACTGCAAATACAACTAAATTTCTTTGTTAAAATCCGTAACTGGGTTAAGTTTTTACTAAAGATTTATTCACCTAAACATGTTTATTTTTCTTTTAAAATACAGCTCCTAATTAAGGTGTCTCCTCAGACTGAAAGTTACTGACAATCTGAACAGTCTCTTCAAGCTGTAATTATCTTTATTTCTGCAGCTTTATCTGTAAAGATAAGGATCCCTGTAGAGGAAAAGTCCATTTTTCTAAGTAGTATTACTCTGAACAGTTAAGTATTTTAGATTAACAATTTTCTACTAACACCCTGGTTTCCTTAATAGTGAAAATATTATTTGGAGAGAACCAGAGATAGGGCATAACAGGGAATTCTTTTAATATCAGTTTCATTAATATGAGTACAAGAGTCACTAAGAGATCACCTCCTAATTTTAATGTTCTACGTGAACATAAGTACACATCTATTTTTGAGGCTGAGCTGTAGATCACGGGAAACAATAAAGCAAGCTAAGTAGCCTATTAATAAGGTAATTAGGTGGTACACATCATCAAGTCCTACTGCACAAAAGAATGTGAACATCAGAAAGTAAAAAAAAATAAAGGCTTGAGTTCAAGTTAAAGGTAGAAAATGAAAAGAGAGGAGTGACTAGCATCACTGAAAGACATCCAACCAAGAGTTAATGATGCCCCAAAGACAGACTAAATAAAAGTCCAGAAAAGACCACTGATGAATGATTACTGATTTTATTTATGTAGGCACAGTAATGATAATCAGCGTGAACATTAAGCACATATACACATCCCCAAGAATGTTTTTAATATGCACAAACAAGTCAGTCACACCAAAGTAGGTTTGTAATCTTACTTCCACTCCTCTGGTGGGTGTGCAAGTTCATACTTCTCCCTCACACTGGAAACACCCATATCCAAATGTAGCCAGTGAACCTCCTCTGACCGCAGGTGACTGAGTCGAAATCCATAGCAGGCCACGTGCTTTACTTTGTGACTGTCCACTATCTTCTGAATGATGCCCTAAAACATATCCCCCCACAAAAATGACTGTTACAAACTGAAAAAAATTATATGCTAAGAAATAATGCAATGTTCATTTCTTTTAGTAAATTAGAAATCTTTTGTAAAAGAGTATCAAGTTAAATCAATTACTTAATTTTAATTAGGAATCTTATCTCAAATGGTATTTTTTATGAATGAGGAAAAGTTTTTAGGAACACAAGAAGATAGTCTTCCCTTTCTTTACTGACAAGCAAGGCAAGTAAACTTAAAAACACATTTCTGCACCTCCACCTCTGTGTCATCCCCCAAACCTGTCAATGCTCAACAGCTATCCTAAGGTTACCATTTTTGAAGGACGAGACCCAAGTATAGGGTTACACTTCCTAAGCCAAGGAGATCATATTGAGTGAGATCAGGTGCAACCCTAACATCATTGTGAAAAAAACACACCCTGTGGAACACATAAGTAAGGCTGCTTCTGGTAATACAGAAGATCCATGAAGTTACTTAGACACGGACTTGGTAAGTTTACTATTTACTCTCCGTAGGTTATTAAGGAAATCTTTTTAATACACAACATTCTAAAACATCCCCCACCCCCAATTTAATGCTCTCTAATGTATGTACCCCATGAGGAGAGAGGAGATGAAGGTACCATTTGAATGAGCTCATCAGGGAAAGTGCCTGAAGGTGACATTTACCTTGGGGCTCTGGAAAGCTGAGTGTTAGAACCAGTTCATGCCCTGTATTTCCAAAGCTGCGCAAAGTCATTTGCGTGCATGTTTGTAAAGGGGACATGCATATGGAAAATTCCTTGTGGATACAACAGGAACCACCATCTGCCCTTACATCAGGTTGTGCTAGTAACAACCCACTGCAATCTTTTGCTCCCCTATGAGAGTAATAAAAGTTTTTCTTGTAAATGATGCTAATAGTAAAATGAAAATGTCTGCTACGGGAAATAACGCTGTCAAAGAAAATCACTGAGTTTTTAAAATTAGCAATTAAATGAAGCTACGATACAACTTACAATACTAGACTTGTCTTAAAAGTCCCTGCTACCACCACACCATGGAGCCAAGAGTGCCTACAACTGAAAGCAGGAGGATTGCATCCAGCATCCATGTGGAATCTAAGCCCCCACTTGACATAGATGTGGAATGGACACAACCAAGCCAAGGTCCACAGGAAGGAGGAATAGAATATGGATTAGAGTGGACTTACTGATATTCTATTCATGAACTATTGGGGTTAGTAATCGAAGAAAATGTGGCATTGGTATGGAAAAACTGGCCATGGTGGCTGCTGCGTGTGATGTGGAGGCATTTTTGGGACTTGGAGTTGTCCTGGGTGGTGCTGCAGGGACAATTACCAGACATTGTATGTCTTCCCATGGCCCACTGGATGGAACGTGGTAGAGTGTGAGCTATGATGTGGACTATTGACCATGAGGTGCAGCGATGCTCAGCGATGTATTCACCAAATGTAATGAATGTGTCATGATGATGGAGGAGAATGTTGCTATGGGGGGAGTAGTGGGGTGAGGGGGCTGGGGGGTACATGGGGACCTCATACTTTTTGAATGTAATATTTTAAAAAATGAATTTAAAAATAAATAAATAAATAAAATTGAGCGGGGGAAAAAAAAGAATATAAGAAAAACATGGCAGTAAATAGAAAAAGAAAAAAAAAAGTCCCTGTACCACCTGACAACTTCTTCATCGTGGCACACTCGTGTGCAGAGCCGAGCAGGATGCTGTTGGTAATACAAAGGCTGTTGCCAGCCTGCCCCCTCACACAAGGTAAAGAATGACCTTTATGACAGATACGTCCTGGGCATAGTGGGCACTTGCGCAGGGCACAGGGTGGGCTCTGCCTGTGGCTCCAATGCTGGCACGCGGCTGCCTCTCCTGAGCACCGTGGGCCCAGTGGCAGGAGGCCTCCTTTTGGACCACCGACCCTCAGCCACAAGGCTGCACACCAAGCTCAGGGCGAGGAGCCGAGACAGGGCCAGACAGAAAGCAGAAACCGAGGTCTAGGCTGGAAGAGCCGAAGAGCTTCTAAAGGAGGAGGAGAAGGGTGCCTGCAGCCACTGACTGCGCGGGCACCTGAGAAAGGCAGAAAACGTTCTGGCTTCTGGAGCCAAGGCCTGGAATTCCCACAGGGCCCTTGTGAGTGACACCCAGGCTGCATCCTATGGGAGGGTGCCCAGCCAGAGGGGCCAGTGGGAGCGGAAATCCAGCCCACGTTCCTGACTTCAAGCCTTGTGTTCTGGGATGGGGGATTTGCCTAGAGCAGGGGTTCTTAGCCTTTTTTGTTCCATAGAACCCTTTGCCAGTCAGGTGAAAACCAGAGACCCCTTCTCAGAATGTAGTGGCAGGCAGTTTGACTCAACTAGTGCTGGGTCTAACAACAACTGTAATTTTGAAGCATGGATGAGTTTAAGCGATTTTTCGAAGATATGCAACAACTGTAAATGTGATTTGCAATGAATACTACTGTAATTTATTGCATACATTCTTATGTGAAGGAAATGCTAGATTTCAATTAGAAGTCAGAGAAAATAAAGATAATAAGCTGATTATTTTCAATTCAAGTTCATGGATCCCCTGAAATCTTTCCAGGGACCCTAAAGGATCCACAGACCCCTGGCCAAGAACCCCTAGCCTGGAGGAAGGGTCTCCTTTGTCTAATTCTGTCAAAAACAATTTCTGCAACTTCTCCTTGCCAAGGCACAACTCCCCGAGCCGCAACAGACTGGCGCCTCTCTCAAACTCCCACAAAGCGCTTTTGTCTCCCTGTCCCAGCTCGGGCAGTTCAACCGGGTGCACACCACACTAGCTCACCCTGGCTGAAGCACACATCTGATCCCATCACCTCTTCACTGCACAGCTCAACGTACTTCACCGGCAGGGGCAGCCTCCTCCCGGCAGAGCCACATCTCAGGTCTACAACTGTCTCCAGTAGCCCGCCTGCGTCCCTCACACTCGATCCTCTCACGCACAGGCACAGAGGAAGGCAGGGCAGGGCAGGGCAGGGCAGGAGTCACCCCTGAGATTTGTGTTTGCCACTATTAATGCTTTAGGATAAATGCTCCCCTATGCGAGGAGCCTGCCCTGGTGACGCCATGCCAAGGTGACCTTCCTCTCTGCACAAACGGGGAACAAGAGGAGCCCGATGAAGAGAGCCAGCACCAACAGTGGGGCCCGGCCCAGGGCGGTGGCGCTGAACAGGGAAAAGCACGTTTCTAACCCTGAACATTCACTAATGAACAGAATTGTGGTCGGGTCACTTGATCACACCATCTGAAGAGTAACTTAGACCCAGAAGGATTTCAAGTTTGGATCTGCTTAACAAAGGACTTTAAAACAACAGCAACCTCATGAGTAAATAAAACTGGAACTTTCACTCTCTACCAAAAATAAAAGCAATGAACACATAGAAATACCCTTTTGTTCAACTTTTTGCTGTTTCATTATGCTCCTGTATTTTATTCTGTCCTACTTCTCATTCCTAGTACCTTTATAACCTTCATCTCTGGACAACAACCAGCACTGTTGCATAGTAGATATGCAAGTACTTAAATGTTTAGTGCTAAATGCATATTATGCAATAACTTAACAGAGACATCATTTTGAGAACAAAATATTTAGTTCTGAATAACTCAAGAAATGACTCGGAAAATTAAATATTTAGTGCTGAGTGCATTCATTTTTGAGCACTACTCTGCAGTTACAGGGAACCGACGGGTGAGCGGGCATCCCCGCCACAAATGGGTTCACATTGGTGAGGGGGCGCAAAGACCATTTAATACAAATTCTATGACTTATTTCCCTGTTCTTGTCAAAAATCTTCAGTGGACCCGATGGTTCATAGAAAAGACGACATCTGAACGCGTGCAAAGACTCTCAGCCTTGCTTCCAGTACGAGCCCATTAAGCGCACATGGGCAGTGGCACCGGCTCCCTGCTGAGGAAGCCACCACCAGCTGATACCCACGGGGCAGGAAGGCGCACAACTGCACACACTGCAGGGCTGCCCAGGGAAGCAGCAGCCGAAAGGGCCTAACTGTCCACTGATGGGGAACAGGTCACCAACTGGCGACAAATCCTTACAATGGAATACTCTGCAGCCAGGAAAAAGAAGAAAGTGCACTACATGTTCTTGTAGGCGATTTTCTCACCAAGATTTCCTAAGTGGGGAAAAACCCACACACTGAACAGCTGTGTGATACTACCATTTCCATATAACATACATATGCACGCTCGCACAAGCATATGTGTACAATATTTCTGGAATACATAAATTTACAGAAGCGATGGTCTCTAGGGGCAATAATGAACAAGGGTTAAATATGCCACTACAAGTGGATGAATTAAATGTAAATTTCTTATCCTGGCCTTTGAAGGCTCATGATAATCTGTCATACACAAAACAATACTTGGCTATACTGAAACCTCTATTCCTCGATTTATGTCACATTCCAGAATTCAGAATTATATGATTTTCCTGAATAAATTCCTAATAAAGGAATTAATTTTTAAGGTTGAAAATCCTCATCATACTTATCCATATTAACACATGCACAGTTATTTCCTTGCTGATTAGAGCCAAACTGCCCATAAACAAAATTCTACCAATTATATCTGACACATATTGTTAGCGATTTACCCTTCGTTCTATATCAATGCTGGATAAAATCAATCTTTAAAAATTTTATGACGACTAAAAAAGGGGTACCTTTCATGGCTGTTATCGCAATTTACATTTCCCTGTGAGTGAGATAAGGCTCTGATTTTGTTCATTTCTAAGTACTTTTATGAATCTGCTTGGACCTACTCCATCAGCTATCTTTTCTTCTGGATAGTGCTTTGAGGTGAAATGACCTTTCCCCTGGTAGAAATCAGTCATGCGCCCATGACTCATTAATAAATCAGTGAATGTCTGAAGTGCCCAGTATGTGCCCGGCACAGGAGAAACTGATGGACAAGATGCCATCCTTACCATCGAGGTCTTACATAGCAGGACAGAGACGTGAATATGTACACAAGAATATTAATTGGTGCATGGGAGCGGGAGGGGGGAAGATGAGCAAAAAGAGATACTGGGGAAAAAAAAAAGAGATACTGGATACTTTCAGCAATCTCCTCACAAGTAATTTCCAAGATTTCTTTATTACTAGAGGAGATACCCGAGGCCACATGTATTGCTCTCAACACTGATCATTTTCTGCTAAGAATTACCAAGGATCATCATCACAAATAATCTTCTCTAGTGTCCAGTGTTTCTTCTTCTCGATGTGTATCTTGCAGGTATTCTTCATGTTCAGGAAACCAGTGGAGTCCTACCATTTTTCTTTGATGGCACCCTGGAGTGCTACAAGCCTATTACCATTCAGGTATCAAAAATAAGACTCAGAAATCCAAATCCTGTTCTTTAACACACCTTGCAAAGCTCTTCTTCCCAGTTCAAAAGCAGCCTACAAGTCCTCCTAAAAGTTCTCCAGGACAAAGAACACCCCTTGTCTCCTGATGGTCCACAGTCGCATGGCTGCTGTAATGAATTATCACAAACTCAGTGACTTAAAACAATCTTCCAGCTCTGTAGTTCAGAAGTCTGAAACGGGACACACTGGGCAAAAATCAAGGTTTCAGCAAGGCTGTGTTCCTTTCTGCAGGAAATGATCCACTTTCCTTTTCTAGCTTCTAGAAGCCTCCTGCATTCCTTGACTGCTGGCCCTTTCCTCCACCTTTAAAGCCAGTGACACTGCATCTCTGGGGTCCCTGTTACCTTGCCACAGCTCACTCTGACTGCAGCAGGCGGAAAGGCCTTGCACTTTTAGGGACTCAGGACCTCTCTATCTCAAGGCCCTGAACCTCAACCCATCTGCAGAGTCCCCTCCGCCACGTAAGGAAACATCTGCCCTGTTGCTGATAATGAGGAGGTGGGCATCTTTAGGGGCCCTTATTATGCCTACCACGGTCACCATCTCTGAGGTTCCTCTTTCTCAGGCCCTACATTGCATCTTTCTGTTACACTATTTTGAGTCTGTCTGTCTTCCAATATTTTTCTTTCTAGCTATCTTCCTAGATGATATTCTCCATTATGTAAAGGAACAGCTTAACTTGCTAATAACTCTCTAGTCCTTTCCAGCACCAAAATTCTATGACCCCAAAATGATCAGTGTTCAAGCTTTTTAATGTTCATTCATCTGGCTCCTCCATCAGAGAGAACAGCTTATCTCTCCAACACAAATAAAGCATCAAGAAACAAAACCTAACAAATACTGCAGACTGGAAAGTAGGACTGTTCCAAGAGTAAGTCATCCACACAACGGTTGAGGATTGAACTCAGGGACAACTGCCTGAAAGTTTCCCTTCCCCAGAGCGGCTTACAAAGGCAGCCTGTTTCCATAGACTGACATGACTCTGCTCACGTGGCTCCAAATTCCACAAACTCAGAGTTCCAAATAGTTCATGCGCTTTCCACATCAATCAGAAGGTGGATTTTATACTGATCAGACTGCTACTTTCCACTGCTGTTTCCCACCACCAACTTGATAACAATAACTAGTAGTAATCCAACCAAGTACATTAGTCTTTCAAGCAAACCACACTGATTGATCATTTTATTTATTTACTCTTATAGTTTTAGATAATTAAGTCAACCTTTCTCAAATAATTCACAAAGACTACTGAAAATTGAGACTGCTATATATTAGAATAGTCCAATGTGCCCATTGGTGAAACTTTGAAATGCTTTGAACATGGCAAGATTATTGAATAACTCAATTACTATTTAGTCCTTTATCAGCATTTTACTGTACTTGCCCAGATTTGGTGTTAGCAAATGAATTTTTCTAGGCCTTGTAATTTTTTTTTTTTTAAGATGCTAGGAATAAAGGTTTAATAGAAAAATTAGTCAAGTAAGGTTCAGTTTTGGATAGGGATATCTTTATCCATTCAATTTCTTTTGAAGTTCTTAGTCTATGAAGGTTTTTTACTTCTGCAACCAATTTTCCTGCTTTGTTATTTTTCTTCAAACCTACTGAGCATGCAGTGCGCCTGCCAGGCTCTGTTCAGGCTACTGCGGACAATGCCCACCTCAGTCGAGTAGACAAGAGCAGGTAATACTTGAGCCAACAAATCAAGAAACAAGACCAGCTCAATAAGGATAAATAATCTGAAGACAATAGAACAAAACAGGGAAGGGGAAAGACAGAAGGGAAGGATAAGGGAAAGTCAGAGGGGGGTAGGTAGAGAGGCAGAGATCCTGGCAGGCCTTGTGGGCTACAGCAAGAGTCTGGCTTTTGCTCCGAAAGAAATGTGGAGCCCCTGGCAGATACTAAGCACATGACTGACTAGATGACTGACATGTGAGAAAGGGAGTCCAGGAAGCAGAAGGAAAGAAATGAGCGGCTAGTAGGACAGAAGATCACTGGGCATCATGGGGAAGGCAGAGGTGAGGGCCTCTTGAGAAGACAGGAAGCCCTGGCAGGCGCTGAGTGGGGATGGAGCCGCACACTCATGCTTTAATTGCAAAAAGACCTTTCTCACAGCTTTGGTGGGACAAATGAGGAAGTGGGGAGGGATGTCAGGAGACCAAGGAACAATGCAGGTGAGAGGTGATGGCAGCAGTGGAGGCCACAGGAAATCCACAGACTGTAGAAAATGCCCACAAGATCAGCTAATATACTGGATATGGGGTGTGAGCAACAAAGGAGTAAAATTAGATTCCAATATTTAAAACCATTGAATTGTACACTTAAAAGGGTAAATAAATGTGAATTATATTTTAATAAAGCTTCCATTTGCCTTTAAAAAAAAAAGATGCCAAGGGATCTAAGTGGGTAAGCCTTAGACTGAAGCACTGGATGAGGAGTTCTTCTAGAGTAACAGGTGAAAAGACAGAGAACAGGGGGATACATGCTAGGGGTGGTGTGCACGTGTGTGGGAATTTAGGTGAGTTCTCAGGCACTGAAGAGAAAGGAAAGGTATGTAACAGCTGTCTCGGAGACAGAACTAGGAAAACACTGCAGGACAGCTGGGCAGCAATAGGGTTACAAGCTTAGAATGAACCCAAACAAAACATGGATAGGTGTGGGGTAAACAGGGAGCTGGATGAAACCAGGTTTGGGGCTCTCAGAGGCTGTGAGCATGTGAAGAGGGGGAGGGAGCAGCCTAGGAGCAGCAAGGGTGACGGCGGCCACCACCTCCAGCAGCCCTCGAGGGTTCTGCCTCCCGGGTTCCTCTACCCCAACCAGGCTTCATTATATCTCTAATTGTTTTTATCAAAGACTACCCAAGTTAACTTTCCACATCCTTTCACCTCTGTAGAAACCTACAGTCCACCTTTTCTGTACTGATGATTTATATGGCACAGACTCCAGAGGTCCAAGCAGTTCTCTGTGAACTCTTTAAAGATCCTGTCCCAGTGTCTTCCTGCTCAGGCATCGCTGATGAGAAATTCAATGAAATGCCATTCTTTCCCCTAGGTAGGGCGCTTCTCTGGTAGCATATGGAACTTCCTCTCTGTCCTTATTATTCTGAAATATGATACAGCATGGGTGAATTGTGGCCATTCTGTACTGATCCCATATTTTATCGCCTGGAGCACATACTGACATTTGATCAAAGCTTCAAACTGTGCTCAACTTGAGATGAATGATGTTTGCAACCATGGATCCAACTTTCACAAGGAGCAGGGCATAAGAGCCTATCCACATTGTTTAGTAGTCATCATGGGATTTATAGCTTATATATGATTTCATTGAGCCTGGAGGGTTACAGTCATGGGGCTGGTTACATAGATGGAATGTGTCGTTGCGACCATATCACCGTAAAAGACTCCACCCCAAACAGACCTCGTTCTTCCTCACAAAAAGGTACTTCGCATAAAAATGCTGGCAATGGTTTCAGACCTGGCAAAAAAGCGAATCCAAGGTCAGGTAGTCCACACGTGCGATCTCCAGACCACTTAAATGAGGAGTTTTGTTCTCCTGTTGCTATTCTGTATTCTTTGCCTATAATCTGTGAAGTCCTGTGAGTCCACAAATATTTAAAACTAATTAATTCATAATTAGCAGATATGTAAATGGAGTAATATTTAATAGCCAAAGCATGAGAAATAAAACTTCTGTAATAAAACATTACAACATTCCATACTGTCCCTACTAAAAATAAATCCCAACTCATCCAAAGGTTTTATTCTAATCCAGTCTCTCTAATTATTACTTTCTATAAAGCAGAGCTTTCAGAAACACAATACAGCCACATACATAATATTAAATTTTCTAGTAGCCACATTTTAAAAAGTAAAGAGGAACAGGTGCATTTAATCCTAACAATATACTTTAAACCAATATATCAAAAACACATTCTTTTTGGGATGATGGAAAAGTTTTGGTAATGGATGGTAGTCACGATAGCACAACATTGTGAGTGTAATTAACACCACTGAATTATATATTTGAATGTGGTTAAAAGGGGAAACGTTAGGTTGTATATCTTACTAGAATAAAACTTTTTTAAAGACCACAGGGCTGTACAACAAACAGGGAACACTAATGTAAACTAAAGACTACAGTTATTAGTATAATTATGAAAATAATGCTTCATCAATTTTAACAAACCATATTAATGCAAAGTGTCAATAAGAGGGAAAATGGAGTGTATAAGAGGGGGTATATAAGTATAAGAGGGGGTATATAAGAGCTCTGTATTTATTGCAGTATTTTTCTATAAACTGACAACTTTTCTAGTAAAAAAATTAATGCTATTTCAACATGTAATGAATTATTAATGGAACACTTTACCATCTTTTTTTTTCCTTCCTGACTCAATTCCAACTAGCCATATTCAAGTGCTCCACAGCAGTATGTGGTTACTGCTCCTGACCTGGGTAGTGTCACCATAGCGTCTGAGACAGAAGGCAATTACTCAGTAACCGTGGGAACAATAAGTAACGTGTTTCCTATCTGAAAACGGTTGCCGTGGCTTCCCTCTCACTGATGTGAAGTTCATTTCTGCCAAGTACTGTGCCATGGCACGTCCCCCCTTCCTGGCAGTCATCAGACCCTCAAATACTGTCACGTTTCTCCTATTTTGTTCTTTCCTGTCAAAATAAGTTAATCCCATATCCATAACGTTTCTGTCAAATAATTGTAATTTGGGAGAAAAATATCATGAAATTGTTCTTCAGCAGTATTTTGTTCAAATGTACAGATCACTCATTAATTTACTATTAAAACACTGCAGTTTTAACTATTATAGTAGTAAAGCATTCAATTAAAGTGGGCTACAAATAATGCTCATCTATTACAAAAAGACTTTCTAGCGCAGTGCTTTCACTTTCTGGAACTTCTAGAAGGATATAAAAAGATCCCAAGTCTATTCTCCATCTTTTAAAATTCTTTTTTCCTAACCACATTCTCTTTCTTTGTGTTATGTTCTACTGGAAATTCCCATTCTCATCACTCATTCATTCTGCTGTGTCCTGTCTGCTACTTAATCAATCTTCTGAGTTTTACTTTTAACCAATTCTAATTTTTAATTGTTGGGCTTTCTTCATAAGGTCAATATGATTCTCTCCATAATCTCTGGGGATCTTAAAGAAGATTATGTTAAAGCGTCTTTCATCTATTATAAAGTCTTCCTTTGTCCTGCTTGTTGTCTGTCTTTCACAGTGTTGATCTTTCTCAGCTATCTGGTGATTTGGGGCTGTGAACACTTGACCTGTGACAAAATAATCCAGGGAACCTTGTGCACCGCAGCAGCTTCCCACATAGCGGAGCTGAGAGTGCTGAGCAGCCCCAGCTTGGGAGGGGAAGTCAGTCCCTTACAGTGGAGACAAGCCCATGCTGTACTTGTTCAGAGGCTAGTTTATCAAAACTATATTTCAGTGCAATAGATACAACATGGAAGTGTTTGAGATATAATTCAGTCAAAGTAGGATGTAATAACTGTGCCTACCACTGACGAAAAATGTAATCCTGGTTAAATTACCTATATTCCCTGAGATTTTTTTTTTTTTTAATTTGTTAAATGGGCTAAATAAAGTACCTAGAATTAATCCTGGAACTCAGAAGGTTCAGTTCAATCATATACATTTTAATTGCCTCTAAAACCCTAGCATTATCATACTACTCTCCACTTTAGAGTCCCTCTGTGAAATGTAAAATAAAGGCAGAACACCTGATCTGGAAACGTAAGGCTGTTCATGATCTAGACAGCCTAACTTTCTTTTGCAGTTCATCCCTTCAAGCTCCTCTTGACTACATGTATAATAAGGTAACCGTAACTAAGTAAGTATGCTTTACCCACTTTCTTACACAAATACTGGCAAACTACTATTTATAAGATCTGGCTCATATATTTCTTCACAATCAAGCAGAAGGAAATATTCTAATTTGCTATATCTCAAACACTTCCATTTTGTATCTATTGCACTGAAATACAGTTATTGATAAACTAGTCTCTGAACAAGGAACAGCCTGAAACTTTGTCTTGTCTTTACATCCCCAGCTGAAAAACAAAACGCTTGGCACATGCAAAATACTGAAAACTAATGAGTGAATGTGAACTGGGTAGGAAGAAGTTGTAACTATACTGCTTTCTAAAACCTAAGAGTTGATACACAGGGATCACTGAATATAAACCTATGTCTGTAGTGGCAAAGGTATTACTGACTATGAAGTATAACTAGCAAAATGCCACAATATATTTTTGGCAAAAAAATAATATATATATCAGTCCACCTTGTTTTACTATTAAAAAATTATGACAGGTGAAAAATGATGAAAAACAATGACAATATCTATATTTGTTGCTGAGAATGAGGCTGATTACCTACCTAATAATCGTTTTTTCATCCTGTCTTACAAAAAGGATAGCATGTTTATTCAAAAAGGCAATGTGCCCAGCTCTTGAAATTATCTTGAGAGTAGGGTTGACAATGTGACAATAAAAGGGACAGACTGCAATTGGCCAACCAAAGGCAAAAACATGAACTTCAACCTAAACTTCACAGCGTACACAAAAACTAACTCAAAATGGATTGTGGGTCTAAATGTAAAACAAGGACTGTAAAAAACAACTAGTAAAACAAGCAAGCTTCATAAAAAGTTTTCTATTCATCACAATTTACAAAGGAATAGATATTAACACAAATTTCCAATCTGAATCAATGGCTCTTTCTAATAATTAATCTCTTTGAATAAAGTTAGTATATACTGCTATACAAATATCACACAGGTAAAAGAAAATTATACATTAATTCAAATGCAACATTTTAGGTTTAAATCTATATACAACCAATGCCCGTATTTTGCATTAACATTGTGAAGGCATGTAAGTTAAAAGAGTAGCAAATAAATTTTGTCAGTACAAAAGGAAAGGAAAAGATATTTAATCTTCCTAAGCATTGGCTACTTCTTTCATTTATTTTAATTAAGGAGAAATTCTAATAATATACAAACATTTTAAAGTTTCTGACAGTGTATTGACAGTGTTGTAAATGGTCATCTGTCTCTAGTTTTGGACAGTTTCTATCACCCAGAAGAGCACCCCACACCTGCTAGCTAATGCCCCCCCCAGCCCGCACCCCCCTGCCGGGGCACTCATCAATCTATAATCTCTCTCTCTGGATCTGCCCATTCTAGACACGTCATAGGAAAGGCACGTGCTGCTGGAGTCTGGTTGCCTTCACTCAGCATACTGCTTCTGAGGTTCTTCAAGCTGCAGTGGGCATTTTTAACCCTTAAACATGGACAGGGGCAAGTCTCTGGGGGTAGGAAGAAGGAGCAGTATCTTCACCTTGGATCAGAGAGAACATTTCCTAATATTTCACAGGCTGAGCACGTTTTTCTGCTGTTCCCCGTGCTTCCTTGCACTTCCTCACTTTCAGAAGGCCTAAGATGCCATCTCCCCACAATTCTATATCACGAATTGTCACGTCCCCTCCTGGATGCTAAGGAACCCGTTCAAGTTCGAAACCCGACATTTGGCTGTTGACCCCTATACGCTTCCTTGCCAACGGACACCCCCCTCCCCCAGCAAAGTCCTTTCTGACGCTGGAATTGAGTCCTGCGTAGACTGCAAGGTGGGAGAGCAGGGACTGGACAGGGGCATTTATACCCCAGAACTAGCACAGTGTCTGGTAAACAGTAGATAATCAATAATTTATGAACAAACTATTGTATTATGAGTTGCCGAATCCCCCCAAAATTACACTTCCTGAAAATTTTCCTGCTTTGTAAAATTAGCGTATTTTAACTGCTTTTGTTCCTTGTACTCTTCAGAGAGTTTAAAAAATGAAATAAAATTAAGTGAAAAGTACTACTTTACCTTCTTTTGGTATGTGCTATTAAAATTTAACCTAAATGTGCTGTAGAGGCCTCTCCAGGGAACGCGTACTTACCCTGACGTCAGTGGCATCTCCGTGTCTGATAATACTGGCCCAGGTGGCAGGCTCACTACTGTTCTCAAAATAATGAAAGACCTTCAGGACGCGCTCCATCGCCCCAGGGGAGCGCTCCATCCCAGTGCCCAGGTGAGTCTTAGTACTCGAATTTGGCGTGTGATTCAAGTTGGGGTCAAGGTAAGCAGCTGCCATTATTTTGCTAGATGCTAGGTATCTGTCATATTCTGTAAGAAAAAAAATAATTTTCAGCGTGCAGCACACTTAAACACTAGCAACACTGTTCCACTGTCCCTTCAGAGGACATATGCAGAAGGCATACCATCAGGTGACGCTGAGGAGAGCAGGCACGCAGGCTGCCAAGGTTATCCCCACATCCCCACAGCGCCTCTCCCCCCCCATGGCACCAGAGCAGCAGCTGAGTCATGACAGCACAATACACACTCATCAAGCAAATGCATAAAAGACCAGGAGGCCCTATTCAAGCTCTGTCAAAAATATATTGTGCTATCTGTAAGTAATCTAAGAACCTTTTTTATTGTAGATTTTTAATTTGTGAGAAAATCTCACAGGAAAGCCTAATTTGTTGTTTTGTTTTGATGTACAGGAGGCTGGGGATTGAACCTGGACCCTTGTATGTGAGAAGCCGGCACTCAACCACTGAGCCGCATCGGCTCCCCTGAGTTGTTTGTTTTGCTTGTTGTTTGTATTTTAGGAGGTACTGGGAATGGAACCCGGGACCTCCCATAAGGCACTCAACTTCTTCAGCCATATCCACTCCCCCTAATTTGTTAATTATATAATTAACAAATGACGTGGTTTTTTTTTTGAAAACCTATTTTTGAAAACTTTACCTGAGATAAAAGTTCTTTTCACAATAAAATTTTAAGCAGTCATTATACATGCTAGGCAGTGGTGATTTGGGAAAAAAAACGCAACACTGAAATGAGGTCCTGCCTCTTAGCCAACTCACTGTTTAGTAGAGTAGACACTGGGACAACTAAAACAAAACAAAGCAAAAAAACTAAACTTTTAAAATACAATCAGACAACTTCTATTTGAGTATGAGGGAATAACGTGGGCAAGATTAAAACTCCCACAGTGAAAAGATCAGAAAAGTCTGATTACAACAACAAAAAGAAAAACCCAAGGAATGTTTGAAGAACACAATACACTACAGCAACCAGGACAAAACAGGTGACAGAGACAAGGTGCACAGCTCTGAAGCAACTGCCGGTCACCCGGGGGACAGGGGACGGGGGAGGGGACAGGGGGACGGAACTGCCAGTGGGGGGGCCCAACGAGCCTGAAGTTCCAAGCCAAAGCCACTAAGGAGAAGAACCAGAAGCGCTCTTAGCAGAGTCTTTGAGTTTGGGAGATGGAATTATGACTGAGGGGCCGAGGATTCTGGTAGAAGGACGAAGCAGAAACTGAGTCAAACACCACAGGATGTCCCCGTAAACCGTCCCTGAACACTGACACTGCGCTGACGGGGAGCCTCTGGAGAGCACCGGGAGTCAGAGGGGCGGTCAGGAGCCTCAGGCAGCTCCTCCGCGCTCGGTACGAGCACCGGGCAGAGGCTCAGGGGCCTGGCAGTGGCCGGAGCCCAGCCTTGGCTCCACACTGGCATGGGCGTCAGGGCCAGCAAAGAAAAGGGCCAGCCCTCCGCAGAGAAACACGGTATTTCCCAAAGCACAAGCAATGCTTTTTCAGTCACAATATCTGCCATATAATAAAAAACAAACTGGCAGGTACAGTAGTAAAACACCAGAAACAAATTGAAAAGACAATTGAAAAAAATCCAACATATGCCACACAAAAAGCTAATATCCCCTTGTGGCTAAAGAAGGTAGTCTAGGGGTGTAAATGTCAGTTGAAAGAAACCTAGAGAATAATTTAGGAACTGAATAACACAGTGAACCCAGCGGAGGATGAGAATTGTGGTTGATGGCACAGATGCAGGAGCGTCCTGTGAGCTGAGCAGATGTACGTCACTACTGCAGGGTGGTGGGAATGGGGAGAAGCACGGGAAAAATGCAACTGGTGTGACCTATGGACTGTGGTTAACAGCAATACCGTAATATTCTTGCAACAATACCAAAAACGTACAGTGCTGGTAATGGGAGGGTATGGAAAAAGCGTGCCAAATGTATGCTATGGACCATGGTTGGTGGTAACAGTCTGATGATCTCATAATCTGTAACAAACGTTCCACCAGTGGATGTGTTGGTGAAGGGGTGTTGTATGGGAACTCTACACATGTGCATGATTGTAAGTTCACAACCTCTGTAATTAAAAAATATTTTTAAAAATAATAAAGTGGGTTGAGAAAAAAAATACACCAAATGTAAGGACTATATAGTAATTTTTTAAAAGATTTATTTATTTATTTATCCCCCCCCCCCCCACCGCAGCTTGTTCCATTCTTTGCTGTCTCTTCTCTGTGTCCATTCACTGCATGTTTTTTCTGTATCTGCTTGTCTCCCTTTGCTGTGTCATCTTGCTGTGCCAGCTCACCACGGTGCACGGGCCAGCTTGCCTTCACAAGGAGGCCCCAGGACGCAAGCCCAGGGCCTCCCATATGGTAGACGGGAGCCCAACTGGTTGAGCCACAGCTGCTTCCCAAGAGTAATATTTTGATGATGCTCTTGCCTAGTTTGTAAAAAATGTTTTACAAAAATGCAAGACGTTGGTGGAGGGGTGATGTGTGGGACCCTGTATGATGTTATGCATGTTTATTTTGTAAGTTCACAACTTTTACTATACACTTATTATTCATGTATATTCATGTATGAATAATATACTTCAATTTAAAAATATATTTTAAAAAAGCTAAGGTCACTAATGCATATAGAAACCCTTAAATAATAGAAGGGAAATGATGAAAAGACAGGTAAAGACAGATAATTCATTAAAAAGATGAAAACAAGTACAGGCGACGATGTGAGGAAATGGTAAGAATGTAATATGATGCAGCCACTGTGGAAAACACCCTGGAAGTCCCCCTCCAAAAGTTAAAACACAGAGTTGCCACATGACCCAGTAGTGACACTAACATATATACCTAAGCTGAAAACATAACCATTGTACACAAAAGTTAATAGCGACATTATTCATAGTAGCCAAAAAGCAGAAAAAACCAAAGTGCCCATTAACAGATGAACTGATAGTGTGTGGCATTGCCATACAGTGGAATATTATTCAACCATAAAAAAGAATAAAGTCCTGTTGTGCTACAACTTGGATGAAGCCTGAATACATTCTATTAAGTGAAAGAAGACAGGCACAAAAGCAACGTGCTGTATATAGGCCAAGTCCAGCACAGTCAACTCCACAGAGTGGTCAGCGGTGGGGGAATGCAGAGCGATTTCGGGGTGGTGGAAACACTCTGGAATTAGAAAACGGTTAGGGTTCATCCCATGACATTGTGGATATACTAAAAACCACCGAATTGCACACTTTAAAAGGGGTCAGGATGGTGAATTTTATCTATTAAAAAAAAAAAACTACTGATGACTTAAAAACATTAGAGGGGACGGTGGGAAGATGGTGGAGTAGGAAACTACAAAATCAGTCCCTCCACTAAAAACCACTAAGAAAGCGACAAGAGCTGTCTGAATCAACCCCACCTGGAGTCTACGGAACACTGCGCAGCACCCGGGAAGAGCTGGAGGAAGAGACTGCTGAGCTGTGGGGTGTGTCAGTGAACTGCACCCTCCAAAGAGTGGCTGCCACCCTCCAGCCCCGGCTGTGTGGCAGGCGGGGACAGACAGCACTGCCTGGGCTGCTGGTGCAGCTAGCTGGTGTCAAGGTGGGCTACGAGGACCGAGTCCTCCAAAATCCAGGGTGTGGGGTCTGATCACTGCTCACTGCTTTGGCTCAGCTACTGTAGACGGCTCTGGGGCCAGCTCTGAGAGCAGTCACTGTTCCTACCCCTCAGGGAAAAGCAGAGAGGACTCCTAAAGAGGCAGTAGCTTTTGTTTGGTTTTTCTTTACTCCTTATATGCATACCTTTTTAAACTTTTGGCACCATACAGAAGATCTGAACAACATGATTAACAAATGTGATGGAAGCCACCTGTAGAAAACACTATTTCCAATAGCAAAACACATATTCTTTGCAAGTACACATAAAATTAAATCTAAAATTGACTATATGCTGGGTGAAAAAGCAAGATTCAATAAATATCAAAGGGCTATAATTATTCAGAGCATGTTCTGTGAATGACCATGGAATTAAGTTAGACAATAACAAAAAGACAACTAGAGGGAAGCGGACTTGGCCCAATGGATAGGGTGTCTGTCTACCACATGGGAGGTCTGCGGTTCAAACCCCGGGCCTCCTTGACCCATGTGGAGCTGGCCCACGCGCAGTGCTGATAAGTGCAAGAATTGCCATACCATGCAGGGGTGTCCCCCGCATAAGGGAGCTCCACGCGCAAGGAGTGTGCCCCGTTAAGGAGAGCCGCCCAGCGTGAAAGAAAGCGCAGCCTGCCCAAGAATGGCACCACACACGAACAGCTGACGCAGCAAGATGACGCAACAAAAAGAAACACAGATTCCCAGTGCCGCTGACAACACCAGAAACAGATAAAGAAGAACATGCAGCAAATGGACACAGAGAACAGACAACTGTGGGAAGGGGAGAGAGAAAAAAAAAAAAATACTGGAAAATCCCCAATTATCTGGAAATTAAGCAAGTTATGTCAGATAACCCATTAGTCAAAAAACAAGCCATAAAAAATTGAATGATGCAATGAAAAGAAATATTAAAACTATTGGATGCAGCTAAAGCTGTGCTTACATTAAAATCTTTATTTTAAATGTATGTATTAGAAATGAAGATTGGAAATCAATGATCAAAGTATCCATATCTAACAGTACAATTTAGAATTTAAACAAATGCAAAACTTAGTTCTTTGAATAGAATAATAAAATTGACAGATCTCTAGCAAGACTAATCAAAGAAAAAAAAGAGAAAAGGCACAAACCTGCAATATCCAGAATGAAGGACATATTACCACAGATCCCACAGATAAGAGAACATTATGAACTTTATGTCACTGGATATGAAAATTTTGATGTAATGCACAATTCCTTGCAAAACACAAAACTTAGCAAAACCGAAACAAGCAGAAAATCTAAATAGATCTATTCTATTAAAAATACTCAACTTGAAATTAAAATCTTTTAAATTTGAAATCTTTCTACAGTTTAAGGAGGAAATAATAGATAAATTCTTCTGGAGAACACATAGGGGACTTTTCCCAACTTGTTTTCTGAAACCAGCAAAACAATAACACCAAAACCTGGCAAGGACAATGTGAGAAAGGATATAAGTTAATCTCTTCTATAAACAAAGATTTTTAAAACTCTTAAAATATTAATAAACTGAAACCAACAATATTTAAAAATAATAATACTTCATGACTAAGGTTTATTCTAGAACTGCAAGGAGGGTTAAACACTGAAAAAGACATCAATGTAGTTCACTCCATTTTCAAAAAAGTGAACTCAGTTGTTTTAGTTTCCTTGGCTGCTCAAGCAAATACCATGAAATGGTTTGACTTAAACCATGGGAATTTATTTGCACATGCTTTTGAGTTCAGGGAAAAAGTGCAAACCTAGGCATCATCAAGGCGATGCTTTCCCCGGAAGACTGGCGTTCTGGGGCTGCTGACGGCAATCCTCGGGCCTGAGCTTGACACATGGCAAAGCACTTGGCTGCCACTTCTGGCCTTTCTCCTCTCTTCCAGGTTGCTTTGATTTCAGATTCTTTTTGCTCCCTCTGGCTTTGCTCTCTCTCTCTCTGAATTTCATTCGGCTCAAGGGGACTCCAGTAACAGGATTTAGACCCATCCTGGTTGAGGTGGACCACACCCTAACAGGAGGAACCTCATCAAAATGCCTGACACCCACAGGAAGGAGTTAGGTGTTTTTCTGGGGCACACAGCTCCAAACCACTGTACCAGTTATCTCAATATGTGCAGAAGCAGCTTTCACCATTGTCAGACACTTTTAGCAATAAACTAGAAATAGGAATTTCTTAACCTGATGAACAGTATCTTCATGAAACCTAAATTAAGTAACTGGTGAAAAACCAGCTCCTACCCCTCCCCGCCCAAGATTGAGAATGCAACACCGAGCCTTCCACAACCCCTTCTGCCTGACGCTATACATGAAGCCACAGCCATGTGCTGGAGGAGCAAAGGAAATAAAGCACGTGGAGTGGGGAAGGAAGAAAGAAAACTATCTTTATTCACAGACAGCATGATTACGAAGAAAATCTGAAAGAACCCAGAGCTAAATTATTGGAATTAATAAATAAATTTAGCAAGGTTACTGAATTATCAAAAAAATCAACTGTAATTGTTTGCTTTGGCTTTCTTTTTTGCTCCTCAACTTGGACAAGGACTACTAAATAAAGTACAATATAATAAATTATTCCTCAAGAAAAACATTACATCTCAAGAGTGGGCAAAAGAACTGACATGCTAGCAATGGAAAAAACACGACTCAAAATACTGAGCGTGTCAAAGAATAAGCTAAACCAAAAACATGGCTCAATCTGAATATACCTGTGGCCCAAAATCAATGCTTTCAAAAGCCTTCAAAGGAGACTCCTCAGTAAGAGAGAAAAAAGATAAGCCATTGTTACAATGCTACCAGAGTGAAGCTCTTTTCCATGACAGAATGTGGTTTTGTTTTACAGTCTGATACTTTCTGCCTATCAAAATCCTTTTTATTTAATTAATTGTAACAAAGGTACCAAATCAATGCAAAATGTTAATAACAGGGAAACTTGTGTGTGTGGGGGCAATGAGGCATATGGGAATGGTGTACTTACTGCATGATTTTTCTGTAAAGTTACAACTGCTCTAATAAAAAACTGAAAGGAAAAAAGTAAACCACTAAATGATGCTGTTGGGAATGCAGAGAAACTCAATCCTACTCATTGCTGGTGGGAATATTAAATAGTACAGTCACTCTGGAAAACGGTAGTAGTTTCCTAAAATTTAAAAAAAAAAAAAAAAAGCCTGCAAGTACTATACAAAGCAGCAATTGTACTCTTTCCCAGAGAAAAGAAAACTCATGTTTACATAAATACCTGTACAAGAATGTTTACAGGAGCTTTAAAGCCAAAACACGAAAACCCAAAACTCCAAAACCCAGATGTCTATCAGCAGATGAATGGACAATTATGGAATCCTACTTAACAATTAAAAGAAAGAGCTACCGCCATGCTCAAAAACATGAATGAATCTCAAAATAATTAATCTGAGTAAAGAGGCCCGGCCAAAAAAAAAAAAAAATATGATTCCATAGAAAACTCTAGGAAATGCAAATTAATCTGCAGTGCTAGAAAACAGATTAGTTGTGACTCGTGGATTTGGGGGTAGAGCAGGAAGGGACAGGTGGAAAGGACTACAGAGAGGCGCCAAATTAACTTTGAGGAGTTATGGTTATTTCACTACCTCAACCGTGATGACAGCCTCAGCGGTACTTACCAAACCGCACAGGTTAACACAGGGCCGTTTCCTACACACAAACGAAGTCTCTCCTGTGCTGTCCCGAGACCACGGGCATTACCCAGATGGAAGGTGTCTCGCCACCAAATGAAAACCCTCAGGAGCTGCTTTCTTCTTTGCTGACTACTCTACTTTCAAAGTTTCACAGAATTCTGTACTTCTGACCCAGGGCTAAAGCTGTAAAAGCTGAGGCTGCCAATTCTTTGTGTGTCTCTAAATGAAAAATAGCCTTGCAACCTCCTCATCGCAGAATCTCTTATAAAGCTCGGCATGTAACTGGAGCCCTTCTGTATCTGTGGCCATTTATGCTTCTTAAAGCTCTTCAAGGTGAACCAGGCAAAGGAATCTGTTACTTATGCACACTACAGAATTATCCTGTCAAGTAACTCTACCATCAGTAGAGATGGAATGTTTGAAAAGATTTAAAAAACAGAAATGGGTTCTACATGGCTTAGATCAGTATTTCTCAATCTACCTGTGATAAAGGACCAGTTTTACTTTGTTTTCATTTCCAACTTGTCACAGATGAATACTTTTATAAAAATACAATGAAAAGGAATTTCTAGAAAAATGAAACTTAAAAAAATCAAAAGCATACAAAATTTCTATCATGAGATTCAATTCACACAGTACATCAAATGACTGTAAAAGTTTCTAAATACACTCAATTACACTGTCAGCAGTTCCAGCACGGGTATGTGGACCACACTGCTTAGTCCTGGCTCAGGCAACAGGCGGTTCCAACTTCCCAGCCAAATGCAAGATCTAAGGGACCTCCGCATGAAGGAGCCCAAATGCTAGATGAAATGGGGATGCAGGTAGCCTATGAAAGACGGCTGTGGAGTTGTCCAGAGCTTCAGGGTCTCAAGGCAGAATTTCAAGGGTTCTTGGTATCTTTTTCCTCCTCCCTTGAAAGAAGCAGGGCAGCACCAAGTCAATTTGAGTGGAAACAGGAGGTATTAATAAACCCTGGAGTTATCAGCAATGTGGTATATATATATGCCACATAAAAAAACAGCACATACAAAATAGGCGAGCATAGCCCAAGGACCACAGCTCCTTACACCTGCGTTCCCTAGTTTATAGTCTCTGTACGTGGACTAAGAGATCACCCAGACATCAACCCCACTATGCTTTAACCATGCGGGCCCCTGATTTAACTTGGATGCTTGCTAAAGCAGCAAAGAGGAGGGGGCGCGGGAGAAGGGCAGAGCCGTTTGCTACAATACAAGATAAGAGCAGAGGAATGCAAATTAATACAGCCAAGTTTAAAAATTAAGGCCTAAAAACACATTTGAAAAGTTTTTAAGAATTCAGGTATTATTTCTGGTTAGGGTGAATCCTTAAACAAACTAGACTAGGGTAAAATTTTTGGTATGGAAGACACATACATTATCTTCTCCCTAACTTTGTTCTTTTTTTTTTTAAGGTTTATTTATTTATTTCTCTCCCCACCTCCCCACCCCAGTTGTCTGTTCTCTATGTCTATCTGCTGCATCTTCTTCTTTGTCCGCTTCAATGGTTCTCAGTGGCACAGGAATCTGTGTTTCTTTTTGTTCCATCATCTTGTGTCAGCTCTCCGCGTGTGCGGCACCATTCTTGGGCAGGCTGCACTTTCTTTTGCGCTGGGCGGCTCTCCTTACGGGGCACACTCCTTGCACGTGGGGCTCCCCTATGCGGGGGACACCCCTGCATAGCAGGGCACTCCTTGCGCGCATCAGCACTGCGCGTGGGCCAGCTCCACACGGGTAAAGGAGGCCCAGGGTTTGAACCGCGGACCTCCCATGGGGTAGACGGACGCCCTAACCACTGGGCCAAGTCTGCCGCCTAATTTTGTTCTTTTCTCCAAGTTCATTTTCTCATGAAAAACTAAACAGCCTAAATTTCCTATATTGATTTTACTAGACAGAAAAGCTACACTAAATTACCTAAATGTTTAAAATGTTAAGATTCCAACAGTGGTGTAAAACCATCTCCCATTCCATGTGCTCTTCCTCCACTTTGACCCCAGCCACCACACTGTAGGGAAGCTCCAGCGGTCAGGCGAGGGCCCAAGTCCAGCACTCAGAGCCTGACGGCCAGCATCACCTCACCAGCCATGTGAGAGCTGTCCTGAAAGCAAACACTTTCCCTCCCACCTGACAGCACACAGAGAAAAAGGCTGCCCTGATGAGTCCTGCTCAGACTGCAGATTTGGACAAAATAAATAATCCTTGTTGTTTTAAGCCACTAAGTTTTGGGATAATTTGTTATGTGCAATAGACAACGAACATGAAATGTATTCAACGAAACTAGGTACAGGTAGTTCTTGTTTTGCATGGAAGTGCAGGACCATAAAACGCCCTAAAGGGTAGTCTGAACAGTGCTTGCCTTCTCCTCATCTCATCATCAACTTAAGATACGGAGCAAGCATCTTTTGGATGCCTTCAATGTCGTGAAATATCTGAGAGTTCCTTCACATGAACTTTGTTGCCTTGTCATTGCCTCTAAGACATCTTCATTATTTTTGTCATAACTACTTTCTTCCATTATGTTGCTAAATTCACCTTCCCTGAGCTGCATAATCCAGAGTATCTTGAATAACAGTAGTATCGGCATCCCCACAGCCATAACTCCATTTACGTTCCATATGAATCCAAGTGCAGTAAAGGGTTCTGCCACACTGCACACACAGCACTCACTCATTTTTCCTGCCACAATGCCTGAATTTTCTCCACTGCATGCTTTATGTCATATTTCTCCCAAGACTCAACTAAATAAATTGCATGATCTCCAGTTGTAGCATCAACAGCTTGTATGAAAGTCCACCTCTAGGCTTTAAAAACGGAGTTAACTGAGTCTCTCAGTTAGACTGAAGAAGTTGTGTTTGGTGGTCCATACCATAACTTAAGTAAGCCTAGGTCTCGTCCTATTTCCACTTTGCTGTTACCGTTTTCAAATCTTCTAATCACATCCAATTTCACTTCCAGAATTACTTTGTTTCAGTGCTACATTTTCATTATTTTTGGCCAATTTCCTCTTGAGTATCCATTTTTGTAAAACATCACATAGGTTGACCATTGGCAAACAAGAAGGCAACACATTCGCATACTATGCCATATGCATGTGAGCCGGACAACAGAGGTGCAGTGACCAATGACAGACAGACTGAAAGAAGTGACATCATTGGTCTGGTGATGATGTACTTCTTCTATTTACTAGTGATTTGCAGATTGCGTTTTTATGCAATTACTCACAATAAGTATATCATGGTAACAGATTTGAATCGTACTGTTGAAGGATTGGTTTATTTACCTAAACCATGGTAAATGAAATTTGTGCATATTGGAATAAGCCAGAGCAAGGACTACCTGTAAAACAACTACTGCCTTTATCAAAAAGATTGATTTTAGGCAATGACAGATGATGTAGATCTACATTTATTTTATTTGAAGTAACTACAAATTTTTAATAGTCGTATTTCTGATAATATTCATTAGTCCTTAATATCAACTTCGAATAAATTTCTAAGCTTTCTAATTAACAGTGAGGCCTTAAAAGTAATTGGTGAATAATTTATAAACACTTTAAAAAATCCTAAGAAAATCAGTGATGGCCAAAAGCACAGACATGAATAAGCAAAACATTTTGTACACAATTTCAAAGTTTGCAAATCTCCTAAATCTCATAGATGGATCCCAGCTGTAAGGCCAAAACAGTGCAGCGAGGGGCAAATATCTGCCAGGACCAACACTCATTAAAAAATAATCAGGGGAAGCGGCTGGGGCTCAATCAGATGAGCTCCTGTCTACCATGTGGGAGGCCCTCGGTTTGTGTCGGGGCCTCCTTGTGAAGCAGGCTCGCCCGCACACTGCAGAGAGCTGACTCAGCAAAGGTGACGCAATCAAAAAAAAAAGGAAGGGAGACAAGCAAGAACACAGAAGAGCCGGCAGCGAATGAACACAGAGAGCAGACAACAAACAAGCCGCAAGGGGGAAGGGGGAAATAAATAAATACAGGCACAGAAGAACGTAAAGCAAAAATGGGCACAGACAGCAGAGAGCACACAAAAAAGTCGCAAGGAGGGGATTAAAAAATAAATAAAATAATCAGTTACCTTTTACTGAGTGGCTCCACATGCAAGACACAAGCACACATTACCTCATTTAATCTCATTTCATTTTCACAACCATTTGAGGTGGGTGGTACTAGTTCCATCATGCAGGTATACGAAAAATCTAGGTTGGAAAGCATTGTATCTTCCAACGGCACAGAGCTACTAAGTGGCTGAGTTGCGGCTACGTGAGACTAGAGTTTATCCATAATATTTAGAGAGAGGCGAGAAGGGGGAGGAACTGCTAAAGGAAAATAAGAAGCTAGTCAGTGGTTTTGCGAGGTACCCAAGAGTGATAGGTCAGAAGCCAAGTCAAGGAAATGCTTCAAGAAGAAAGGTATGGCATGTGTATTACCTGGTCAAAATTGGAACTGAGATCTGACCTTTCTTTGGTAATTGAAAAGATGCTGGTGACTCTCAAAAGGAGTGGCTTCAGTACAGTGAATGGTGGAGAGGGAAGTTTGTTTAGCGTGGGTTAAAGAGAGCTGTAAAGAAAGGAGGTGCAGACAGTGAGTAGAAGTATTGACAGAATTTGGCCATAAAGAAGAGCAAAGACACGGGGAACTACCTGGAGTGAATGTAGGAACTTTTGATAGCCCTGGTGTCTAGCACATAAGGCCACACAACAGACAGACGGGTGATCTGGCAGATATTTACCAAAATACATACTAGAATTTCACTTCAACCAAAGACAAGAAAGACCTTACTTCTATTAAATAAGACACAACTGTGTCTTACAAGTAAAAACAAAACACAGACAACAAAGCTCTTACTGAATACTGACAATGTTTTAGGCATATAACCAGATTTGTTATATACACTGTCTCATATGCAAACAGGAGCGTTAAGACCACTGATTTCACAAGATGATCTCAAGAATTAAATATATGTATATGGACTATAAAAATGTAAAAAGTGCTCCGTAATATAATGACAATGCCACGGACTACAACAGCAAGTGGGAGGCAGGGTCACATATATTAATTCATTTGGTTCATGTGATCCACATGCTAACCCTATGTGGTGGAGTGACCTCCTTCTAAAAAGAAGGAAACCAAGGCATTGAAAAGCTAAGGAACTTGCCCAAGTTTACACAGCTAGTAAAACCTGCAAGTCTGGCTCCAAGGTCTGCACTTTCACTGCTCTCCTAGACACTAGCCACTCCAAGTGGTATGAGGAGCAGCAGGTGGAAACCACCTGGGAGCTGGTTAGAAACACAGTCCTCCAGGCTCATGCAAATCCACTGAACCGGAATCTGTATAAACAAGACCACCAGATTAACAAGATCCATACGCCAAGCTCTAGGTCACTTGTATCAAAACTACCAAGCCATATTTTAAGATTGAGTATATTTATTTACTTTCCACCTACTCACCACCACCCCCAAAGTTGTACAGTGTATGACTATATGTAAGTCATTGCTCTGTGTAATCAATCGGAAAAGAGTGGTGAACAGGAAATAGTCTGTGACCCTATGGCACTTGCGAGAAAGACAAATCACAGACAAGTGCACTAAGAACATGGCGCAAGGGGGCAAGGCTGGGGAAAGACTTAGCAATGTCCAGAGTCAGAGGTGAGCAGGAAGGAATTCCTACAGATTATGAGTGCTAAGCTTCAGAAGGAGCAATATTGATACACAACTCAAAGGTCTAGGTGCAAGTATAGATCAATAATGACCCAGGAGGCAAAATGGGGAAGCCAATATGGCTTGAATTCAAGTGGCAGCGAGCAAGTCGAGGACCAGCTGGAGAGTCACATGAGGATTCCAGTCTCCACCTGGTGTCAGGACACGCACTGCAGTAAACACACTGGGCAGCAATGAAGTCCAGTTAGAGCACTCACAAGGCTTCTGTAATGATCCAGACCGGATATAACTATGGCCTGAAAAGCAGAAAGACTTGAGAGCTAATAAAAAAGCCAAGAGGACAGGGACTGATTAATGTGCAAATGTAGGGGTAAGGGGGAGAAAGTCAGCAGCCATTTTTCGGTCTTGGGCAAGTGAGTGGTAAAGTGATATATCCCTTGAGACAGGAAACAAAAGAGGAGAGCAGACATTGTTAAGGGAAGGAGAATGGGTAGCAGGTTTAACAATTAATTCAGTTTGGTATTTGTTACTGGAATAGCTCATTTCAAAATGCCTAGGTGAAAGGTGGGAACAGGGAGCCTTGAATTTTGGAAGGGAAAAATAAGCCTTAAAGGGGGAAATGAGCCTTGGTCTCCCCACATCTGCTCTCAGGCTAAGGTGGACAGGCGTGAGGAATGGGAGGAAGACACGGGCCTTGGATGTTTTTATCTGGGATCCTTGAAGACTTTTGAGAAAAACTCTAAGTTCATAACTTAATTGAATCTTTGTGCTCTTAAGGAAGACAAGTAAATTTACCTTTGAGAAAACACTCCTATAGACCTGTAGGCAAGCATGCTCCCTAAGGCTCTCCTGTTTTGTTTTGTTGGGGGGGGGCTTACTTTGCAAATTCAAAACAAAGGCAGAAACTCCCAATGTGGAGCTAAATTGATGTGCATAAAAAAAGAGTGATCTTTCAAATATGCAGCAATTGACTTAGACTGACTTGATTTGGAACTTATGGTTGAGGCCACCCATGAGTCAGGATAGATTGTAACCTAGAACACAGGGTTCCAGAGGTTGACGTAAATAAACATTTATGCAGCACTCACTATGCTGGGACTGTTATAACCACTTAAAAATTAATAATTTCATCCTCATAGGAACCCCATTTTTTCCATTTTACAGGTGTGGGAACACAGAAGTGACTTGCCCAAGGCCACATATCAACGACACAGTATTCAAACCCAGGCGGGCCAGCTCCAGAGATCACGCTGCTTTCCACCAAGCCTGTGGCCACTGACACCTTGTATCAGTCACTAGTGCGCCACTTTACTGCAAAGCAGCCCCTACTGAAGCTGAGTGGCAGCTGCTTTCCCATTTGCCACAGTCCTCACCATACTCGACTGTCTTCAACCAAGTACCAGTTACAATTATCACTGCCAGCCCACTTCATTCATTCATGTCTGTCCCTGGAGGCCAATGAGCATTCCACACCTCATTCAGATTAATTCTAAAAACTGTTGTTGAGCCAACTACTATGCTGCGCACTCTAACAGGTATTTGGATATGGAAACTGAATTTTTTAAAAAAGATATAATCCCACCCTGAAAGAGTTTTCAGTCTAGTTAGTGACACAGAAAGATGTGTGAGCACAAGATTATTTAATTACAAATATAGTAAGCTGTATAATAAATTAGAACTGTAATGTACAGGTAAGGGAGGGAAAGTCAGCAGCCATTGCTTGGTGATGGGCAACTGAGCGGGAAAGTGATTCATGCCTTGAAACAGCAAACACAAGGAGGGAAGAGATCATTTTTAAAAAGACCAAAATGATTATGTATTAAATAAGTAGTAAATGTATTAACACCATTGAATCATATATTTGAAAGTGGTTAAAATGGGAAATTTTAGGTTGTATATGCTACCAGAATAAATTTTTGAAAAAAAAAAAAACAAAACACACACAGAACTGTACAACAGAAAAAGTACATCTTGATGTAAACTTTTATAGCTAATACTATAATCATAATATTGGTTCCATCAATTGTAACAAAGATACCACACTACTACAAAATGTTAATGTAATTTGTAGGGGGAGGGGGATATGAGAACTCATGATTTTTCTATAAATGTACAACTGCTCTAATTTAAAGAAATGGAAGGGGAAAAAAGATTGGAAAATTTTTTAAAAAATTAAAAGTGCTACAAAGAAGTGAAAGCAGGCTGTTTCAGCTGCTGGGAGGAGGGAGAGCAAGCCAGAGAGGCAGCCACAGGGGTCTCCAATATTTGGGAAGCTTCAATCAGCAACTTCTACCCTTTGGTTCCAGGAAATATTCTTGCATCATTTTTTAGATGATTTTATCCTTTTTTTCCTGCAACTCTTATTATCTGGATGTTGGACCTTCTGGACTCATTACCTAGTTTTCTTTCTTTTCTCCTTCATTTGTCCTTCATTTCCACGTTCTGATATATTTCTTCAACATCATTTTCCAATGCTTGTACTGGGCTTTTTTCTGCTTTCTTACTTTTGATATCTAAGAACTCTTTCTTGTGCTTGGAATGTACTTTTTAAAAGTCTCCTGTTCCTGTCTCATGGGTGCAATATCCTCTCTCCCCTCACTGAAGACCCCTGACCTTGCCTGGCGGACAAGGAGAGAGAAAGCATACCAACTCTCAATTCCCAATTTTCAGTATAAGAATGTGTTTAAATACCATGTGTTAAGAGAAATTTTTCATAATAAAGTTTTAAAAACTGTACGGCGACAATCTATAAGGAGATATAATTTATTACAGTGTCAACTATCATAGCTTTGAAGACTTCAAATGGTTAGGGTACACTTGTCAAGAATACAGTCTCTCTCTCTACCTTGAGCCATTCATTTAATTACTATGGGGAAGGCACTTGTGGAATACAGAAACAGTTAAAACTTCACCAAATTCAAAAAAATAGATTAAAAAAAAAACAAGTTCAATACAATTTCTGAGACCTATAACTTAAGAAGGTTAGAAATTTTACAAAAGAAATTTTAACTACATCTCAGGGAAGGTTTTAGAGGCAGTGACATTTGAGATCAGGACTGAGGAGCAGTATGCAAGGCTTAGTAATGCTAAGACTACCTGGCTCCCCAACTTACAGCTCTATAGGTTCCTTATCTGTGAAATGGATGTAGTTATACCTGCCCTGTGAGTTGAGCTAATGAAGAAATGCTTCAAGATCTATTAAACTGAGTTAGTATTCAATGCAAGATAATGCTCTATAAGCAAGGATGGACTGAATTCTCTAAGCCAAGAAGAGGGGAGTTCTAATAGAGGATTATTTTCTAAATGTAAATTTTGTAAGAACCTATTTATTTCAAAAGTCCCACCTCAGCCCTAATTAGTATCTTCCCTGTTATCCTTATCTTTAGGAATCTTTGTCCAAGAAGGAAATAACAAGGCACCATTCTTACTATAACATCTGGTACATTTGTAAAGTATTAAATGTAAGAGCCAAATTAAACAGTGTTCCTTTAAACATTCCCCTAAACCTTAACCTATAAAAAACAATGTGTATTTTTCCAAACTAAAAACATATCACCAATATACCATGCCACCAAGAACTTAAAGTAGTAATGAAAACAAGAATGTTCAACAGTCTAGGACTGTTACCTTTTCAATGATTCTGCCTATCTTACAAAATAGATTTTCTCTCAAAAATTAATAATAATATATGATATTCTGGCAGCATTTTATTTCTTTTTTAAAAAGTGGTTAACAAAACAGATCTTGGGGAGATACAACATGCCAGAAACACCCACAGAATATCTAACAATTGTCTGGTTTTTCTCTATTTTTCCTTTTAAAGACAAACTATAAAGAACACACATGTCTCAATATAACATTTTTAGGTCAACGTATATGTAAGGAAAATTTACACTTACATCTCCAAACTCATTACCTAACTGTAAACAAAAGGATTATGAAAGAATCTCAAGCTACGGTCCAAATAAAATTTGTAGGACCTCAGAATCACTCACAGTGAGTTTGAAAAGCAGGGCTCAATGTCCATGAAGGGGAATCCAACCCTGGAAAGTGACTTTCTTCTAATAAATACCCTGGTGTCTCTCACAGGACTTTACCAAGAAATTTAACGAACAACCGACGGGGGTGTACACAAAGCTGCAGTAGGCAGCCCTTCCCTCCTACAGCACCATGTACCCAAAGAACTTCCTCACCCCCTCCTGGCTCTCTGGGGCCACAGCCGTGTGCCTGAGCCCCTAACTTGTTCAGATTCAGACATTCTGCCTGAGCTGCCCTTCATCACGCAAAACCAACTGGTAACAATGGCTGCTTCCAGTTGCTCTCACCTTCCTCAACTTTCTTCAAGCCCCTATTCTCCTCATTTCACAATTACAGGAAATTGCCTTGTTTTTTAGTGTAAGGTTTCACTTACATTTTACTAGCAAATGTATTCAATGCTCTCAATTTTATTAAACATGTAATGTTCAGTGAACAGCATGCACTACAACAACGCCTACAACAACGGTTCACATACTGACTTGTAATGCAGAAACAATGTTTTAAGCACTAGAAATCTTAATATGATAGTTTGTTGTTTATATAATAGGCTCTTATTGGGTTTTAGGAAATAATTAAGGGTTTTCTGTTGATGTATATAATTTTTCCTTTTCAGATACTGAGATATTGGAACCCTGTGTAGTATGTATGATTGTTTTGTAAGCTCACTTCTCTAATAAAAATAATAATAATAATGAGAAATAGGTTCTGGAGTGGATTTTCATGAAGAATGTCTTGATTTTCAGATATGCAAGGTTAAGTGGTTAGATGCTTAGGTACTCTTATTTTTAAGGGTACTTTATTGAGGTATAATTTACATACAGTAAAATGTACAAATCTTAGATATATCCAGTTTGATGGCTTTTTTACATTTATATATATATCCATTCATTACACACATATACATTTATATCTCCTTATGACTACCATCCAGATCAAGACAAAGAATATTTCCATCACTGTTTTATCTTCATGCCCCTTTCTAATTAATACTACTCTACCAAATAGAACTACAACTCCCATTTTTATCTTTATACCTTAGTTTTTTCTCAAGCATTACATAAATGAATCAAATAATGGGAATGATAGAAAACACTTAACTCATTTTATGGGATCAGGAGAAACCTGACATGAAACTGTGACAGGAAGATTACAAGAATATTATAGACTGATACCCCTCATGAACATACACACAAGAATCCTAAGTGAAATACAAGTCGTTATTCAAATATCAATATATTTCTACATCAAAACTGGAAAATTAAACTTAAAAGAACAATAGCATCAAAAAATCACATCCTCTTATTGATATATAATAGGTAATAGTATATTAACTATTATACAAAGAGAGTTGACAATATCTCCAGTCCAAAGAAACATCATAAATGTTCATTATTTATTAACTACCCACTATAGGTAGAATGCTTTGTTAAACCCTGGGGATACACTTTTATCCTAAGAGGAAAAACATAACACAAAACCCACAAAATTAGAATGGTTACAAGTCTGCTCTGAAAGCTTTTTTTTTCCCCTGACAATTCAATGAGTCTTAAAACTCATTTGTTCACAAAACAATATATTAGCCACAGGATTTTAGGTCTGAAGGAGCCTTTAAAATAATCAGAGCTAACCCAAATAGAATTTATTCATTCACTAAAGTAATAACCATTTGAGCCAGTTTTTTGCCAAGCAGAAAACACCCGACCATGTTAAGTTTACAATCTAGGAAAGACAACAGAAATCAAACAAATAAACTATATAATTACAAATTACAGTAAATGGCGGGGTAAGATCAGAAGAGAAGGCTGGGGGAGAGAATAACAAGAAGACCATTTGGACTGAGAGGAAGAGAGATCATAGACGCGGAGACCTCAGAGTTAAGGAGTCAGCCAGGCAGAGGTGGAAGAGACGGTAGTTCCAAGACTCTGCTGTTTAAGGAACTGAGGGGCCAAACCAGCTGGAACACTGATGAGCTGGGGTTCACTGGCCCATGCCCAGAGTAGGCAGGGCATAAGGCTCACATAAGCCCTTCTAGGCCACATCCAAAAGTATGGGCTGGTTCCAAGTCTCCTAAGAAGCCACAAGGATTGTTTAACCAGAAGAAAAGCATCAGACCTGTTTTCATAAACTCACTCTGCTACTCAGTGAAGAACAAACGTGTGTGGAAGAAGGCAGGCCAGTCAGGAGGCTGCTCCCACAGCTTGGGGAGAGGAAGGTAACATGAGCAGAGCAGAAGCAACTGAGAGGAAGGGAAGGGCAGGAATTCAGGACATACACCAGTGGCAGCACCATCCAGAAGCCTCACTGGTTTCTCGTAGGAATAATCCAGTGGGTAGAGATCCAAGAAGTTTATTAAGATAGGGAAGACTGGAGCAAGAACAGATTTCAGGGGCAAGAACTAAGAGCCTCTTCTCTGTCAAAGAAAGTATCATATGCTTCTGAAAAACAGAAATACAGACATCAAGAGGCAGCTGACTATTGGATTCTGAGACACAAAAAGGAAGAGGGGCAGCACACGTAGTTGCCTGCAAATATAATAATGTTGTTTAAAATATCCAGACAGAATGAGCATGACCTCAACCACAGGATCCAGAATCACACAGATGACCTATTAATAATACATCCAATTTCAATCCACTACCGAAAGATCTAGTAGAAAAATCAACAAACACACTTATCCCAACAATCTGTCTCAGACACCTTTTTCATCTTTCTCAGCTTTTGAAAAACATTAAACAAATAATAAACATACTGATCTAATCAAAGAACTTCCGAAGCAGAACTTTCTGCATTTGAAAGTCTTGCAACCTAACACAGCCCTTATGAACATTCACATAGTGGCAATGCCCCAGTACGTGTTCATCAATTGTAACACATGTACCACACTAATGAAGGATGCTGTTAATGTGGGAAAGTGTGCAAGGGGGAGGGAGGGGGCATATGGGAATCCCCTATATTTGTTATGTAACATTTAAGTCATCTAATGTACTTAAAAAATAGGAAAAAAAAATTTCAAATTAAAAAAAAAATTTTAAATGAAGGAAAAAAACACAAAAAAAGACCCACATCCTTAAGTCCTGAGAATCATGATATAGTTGAACACAATGCTATACCAAAGTCCTTCTTTTAAATACTTCAAAATATAATCTTCCTTGGGTCAGACCTAGGTGCATTCTTTTCACTGAATTCAACAGTGCAATAAATTTTGTTATAAGGTTGACCCTAGAGTGTTTTAAGGGTACCTCAAAGGTTTCAAGCCAAAGGATACAAATACAGGTCTGCTCTATTATTTTCAGCCTGTTCTGATAAGTATTTTATAGCTCATATAAATTGGGACACAGCTAGACTCTTGGAGGTTAATATGACTGATAAAATCAAATGTGCTTTAGCATGTCTAACTGCAAATAGATATTTGTATATTTTTTGGTTTTTAGCTTTTCATTTTTTCAGATAAAGAAAATTTTTAAATAACTGCTATCTTTATACTTGAAAACAACCAATTCAGGCAATTCCTATTCTACACCATCTTTGTCATCATTATACAAACAAAAATTAACCCAGCACAAAACCATAAGGTTGCCTGCCTTCCAGTCCTGCTTGGAAGAGGAACTCACTAAGACACCCGCAGGCTGCACGACCACTGAGGAAGCAGGGTGGGCTCAGCCCCAAGAAGGGGACGGAATGGCGTGTTCCTCAGTGTGTCAGAACTCCTCCTAAAGGATCAAAAGCAGGATCCCAAAGCCTGAAGATGTCCTGCTCCAGCCCGACAAATGAAACTGATCCTGATCCCTGATGCTGTCTCACCTCAGCTGGTCTCACTCTCAGCTCAGCTCTCTCACCCAACCCCAATCTCCATCATAATGCAGATTTCAATTTAAAATGGCTCTGCTCGTTTGCACTGTGAGCCAGCAAACATAATGGGAATATAGGTAATTTCAATCAGTTGCTGTGGGGCGAGCAGAAACTCTATAATCTCTCTTCTGCCAAAGTTCACAATTCTAAAGTCACTCTGAATAAAAAGAAACCTAGTAACTATTCAGTAACCCACTGCTACTTATTTACAGACCTTCTATCTAGCCTGGACCTTGGCAGTAAAAAAGGAGTGTCTAATGGGTGATAAGTGCCAACAGAAAAAGCTAAGGCACAAAACAGAGGTGACATTGCACAAATGAACCCCAACAAGTCTGCAAAAAGATCAGCATTTTCAATAAGGGCAGAACTCTCTGCCTCTAAGCACTCGCTACTGGTCAGGTGAAACTTCACTGTAAGTACTGAGGTTGAAAAATTGTAATGAACAGAGTCCCCATACCCACTCCTCTTTTTAAGAGTTTGAACTTAACTGCAAAATCTTAACTCCAAGTACCTAATTGTGGAATAAAGTGATAGATGTTTTAGCCAGTTACCATCTAATAAAAGTTCTAAATATCGCATATTTTATAAATGTTGAAAAGCCTGTAAGAGAATAAACATGATAAGTCAATAAATGAAGACAAATCTAATGGTAAAACTGTAGGTTTGGTGTTACACAGCTATATCCTAGTGTTAAAATTTTTAACCTAAAAACAAAATCTCATCAGTCTGTAGCTCTACTTATAATACTGCAGCTCATCACTTAATGTAGTTTCCTCCTTTACTAAAAAATCTTAAGAGGATTAACATAAGTTTAAAAATTCTCCATGAAATACTTTTTCTAAGTTAAACATTCAGTACGACTTTAGGCAAAGTAGCTAAATTTATTTGGTTTTATTTACACATGAATTACCTGGCATTTTTACATTTCAATACATGCCTCCCAATATAGTCTTGAATGTTACACTTAAAATGGTAAAGTTTTACATGAATAAAAAATCCTGAAGATGTCTATTCACAGTATTACTGATCCTTAGTGAAAAGCCCACCTTACAATATGGAGTTTCAAATTAAATACACTTTTTACAGTGAGTAAAGGAAATCAGTTCTTGAAATAAGAACATCCATGTTCACCTTTTCTCCTACAGTCCTACTTAAGTTTCTCTTTAAAAACTTCCACACCACAGAAAGGACATGGATATCTTGATAAGGGAAAATTAAGTAACTTAAGATTATTTACTCACTTAAAACACATGTCCATAGAAGTATTTTTATTTACTATTTGAAAAACTAATTGGTTTTATGGAATAGTTTTAAGCCCATACCCCCAACAATTTCCATTTTTCCTCAAATATGGTTGTAAATCTATTTGAAGTAAATTCAGAAAAAACTCTGATCTTTTAGTGCAGAAGAATAAATTTAAATAAGATATAAACCGAACAGATTTTTAAGTTATTTATACCTTTAGCCCAACACATTGGAAATGGACTACAGCCGCTTTTCTCCATATAGCTGGCACCTGCTGGTCTCAGGGCCTCTTGGCCTGCCAGTTGCAACAACATACACCCACTCCTACAGAGATCAAGTCAGGAGTCCGCTCACAAAGTCCCAATTCATCTCTCCAGTATTTGCTCCTGTAGGGTTGTGATGGGAAGCTAGTCACTTGAAATCATTCGATCCACAAGCAAGACTAAGTTCCCCTGTGTGCTCCTCTTTTCAGAGTTTGAAGCAAAATCTGGTAGGTGTTCGTTCCTTCTGTAATATTTTTCAGCCGTTGGAAGAGTGTCTCTCAGTTACAGAATCTTCTCCTGCTTCTGCGATCTGAAACACAGACTATCCTGGCCAGATTAAGCTACTGAACAGAATGAAACCGGCAAGTAATGCAACCCTGTGAGTCTGTATTCCTAGATTCATTCAGGGAAGGAAAGAAGGGAGGGGAGGGAGCAAGGGAGGGAGGGGGAAAAGAAGGCAATTAGCAAGCACCTTTTTAATATGCTAATCGCACCCTTCTGTTCATTTCATCCAGCAGACCTCTGTTTACCAACGTGATGGTAGATTCTAAAATTGACGGAGCTACAAATCAAGACTGACCCAGATCATGTCTATAGATGGCTCCTCAAACCATTTTTGTTTTCAAAGTCATGCCTTTTGGCATTTTATCAGTCTATTCTGACTCTGAGTTAAAATGATTACCCTGATAAAATAAGAGTACTTTTGGAAAAAACAAAATCCAGATCACATAAAAAATGAAATCTGTAAAATACATGTTTGTAGGAACCCAAATATTTTTGAGATAAAATATATTTGCAGGTTGATACTTAGGTAATTTTATAGATTTACAAAAACCATCTCACATTTACATCCAACATTAAAGCAAGACCCTGAGGTAGCTAGATTCTCTTAAAATCAACTTAGGGAATACTGAGGGGTCCAGGATACACACGTTCTTTTTCCTGCTTCATAAACCACACAAGGCCAGTGCTGTGATAAACCCAAACTGAATAAGGACAAAATAAACCAGCCTTATAATCTGTACTAACAACTTTTTTTATAATGCAAAGCTACTTAACTTTTTCCATTCGAACAGAGAGAGAGTCATGGTCATCTCAAAAACGTAGCTATCTGGACACATTCCATCTGCACTGTAAGATGGTAAACAGCAAGCTCCCACTTTCCCAATACATGGGTAATTTTGCTAATCACACACACCCACAAACTAAGCAAAGCCAACTCCTTTACTCATCTGCAAAAAGAAAGGACAAGGCTTTTTGAGTTCACTAACTCCTGAAAACAAGGGTGGAACAAAGGCTGGGAGGACAAAAGGCCTGCCCTCTTCTAGCAGGCTGCTCTCGACCCAGGCCCCTCGGGAGCTCCCGGGAGCTCCCATGACCCCTCACGAGCCCCAGGGGAACAGACACCCACCAGCGGGAACCTGACCCCAGGAGCGCTGAAAGAAATGGGCTCCAGGAAAACCCAAGGAAGGCGGCAGGCAAGAAGAGAACAGACGACAGATACATCCATTAGAACAGCATGAAAATACCGGCTTCCACGGTTTCCCAGAAGACCAGGCCTGCCAAAAACAGCCGCGCGCTCTCAGGACGGGACAGGCAGCAAAGGCAAGGACGGAGAGCAAGCATGCCAAGGGGCTACTCTGGACCATCGACTAACACACTGCACAGACGATCCCAGGAAACTGTGGGCTACCCTGGAATTCATGACTCTCAAAACAGAAAAGCTACCATTCATTGGGCTTCTACTACATTCTACACGTCAAACTGAATACATCTGTCAGTCTTCCAAAAAAAATCAGTACTATTACAGTCACCTGAGAGGTGGAACCTCCTCCCACCAGGCAGAGGCTAGAAGCTCACACCTGTTCACCTGTGAAGTCAGGGTTCCTTCCACCACACCACCCCAGAAAGGACTTTTAAGCCAATAGGAAGATGCCATGACCACCTGAGCAAGCCAGGGGCGATGGTGCTCGAGCTAATGTAGTGGCAGTGAAGGATGGCACAGGGTAACAAACTTGGGCTCTTTTTAGGGTACAGAAAATGAATGTGGAGAGGGAGGGATAAGAATGAGCGAAGGTCAGTGAGCTCAGCAATCGGTGGAGAGGCGCCCCAGCACTATATGTGGCACTTGTGCATCGGCCTGTACTCGGCACCCCGCCTCTTGGTGGCCTTTGCCCGCTGGAACCACCACCTCAGCTGCACATGCCCGCGCTCTGGCTACTGTCCACTCTGCCGCCTCAACTTGCGCCTCAACGTCATCGAGAAACTTGCACTGCTAGTGCTCACCTTCGGGGCTCCTCCTCTGAGGACTTCACCATCCTCGAAAATGCTTTCGTTGTATTCACTGCTGCACCCCTCGGTCACATGCTTCTCCCCTGCCTTCTCTGGCACACACAGATGGAAAGTCCTGCTGCTGGAGACAGAGACCCTGAGCTCCTACGCAGCGCTGGATGCCCATATCCGGCACAGCATGTTCTGTGAGCCTGGGGTGGACACCCACCACCCTCGCCCTCCTGGAGTGCACTGCTGTCCTGACCAAAGTGGCGTTCCACAGGACAGCCAGGTGGGACTTCGGGAACACGCAGCTGCTCGTTACCTTCCAGCCTGAGGAAAAGCGATTCTGAACCCTCTCCCGCTGGGGAGGAGGCTGCCCCCTGCTCAGAAACAAGAATCAAGGTGACACTCTGGCATTTCCCACCCTTGTCCTCTCTGGGCCCCACTGAAGCCGGGGGAGGAGAGGATGGGCAGGAAGGTGTGGGACAAGGCTTTCCCCAGCTCTGCTGGCTTCTGTCCCCCACCTCCCACATGACCACAGGGGCCTTCAAGCAGCATCACCCCTGCCTGAGAGGCCCCAGGAAGCCGCGTTGGCAGGAGAGCTCCACCAGCCGGTGCTAAAACAGAACAAAACAAAACATAACATAAACCTCCTGGGGTTCATAACCACCACCGCTTTCTAGGTCCATACGCAGCCACCGTTCACGGAAGTCCAGGACCACTGCGCCGGGGCTGCTACCAGGAAACCTTTCCTCGTAGGGGGTCATTCACTTGACTCACCTATCTTAAGATCTACAGTGCACATCCAGGTCTATGGCCACAGTTCAAGGCTAAGGTGGCCCAGATGTTCCAGTCCTAACTTCACCTCTGATTTGGTATGTGTCCTTGGGCACGCTTTCCTGTCTGAATCTCAGGGTGCCCATCTGTACAGTGGGGGTGGGAGGAGCTGTATGATTTCCAGAGCTCTGCTCATCAGATGGATCTGATATTACTTGATGGACGTGTATCCTGTACCTAGGGGATGGCCTGCTCCAGAAAAATCACCTGGCACAGCATGCACTTCCCTTTCTCTCTAAAATCTCTCTCTGTACAGAAGTGTGGGAGTAGAGGGGTGAGAGGCACAGATTCCTACTCCAAAATGCTATCTTCCCATCCTCCCTACTGCCACAGGCCCTGAACTCTTATGGTTATACATGTTATTTCAAAGGAAAATAAATACATTTTTTTCCAATTAAAAAAAAAATGAGCGAAGGAAGAGGCCCAGTTTCTGACTTCAGTGTTCCAGGTGGATGCTGGCTTTCTATCCCAACCCTGCAGCTGACAATTCAGTATCCAAATATCATCAATGGGCAAGATGCTGGGAGTTTAAGACGATATACTAAGCCTAAAGTCTAGAAGACAGAGACCAAGGTGGCTGACGGAGTAAATAGAGCCCAGATGGAAGTAGCAGGGAGGGGACAGTGGGGGGTGGGGGGATGGGCAGGGGACAGCTGGGAGAGAAGTCAATGGTGATACTGCCATCACTAAAGAGAATAACCTGGGCCTTTCCTGAGCAGGTATGAACTAGTTATTGTGCAAGATGCTCTAACACATAAAATAATCACATTAAATCCTTAATACAATCCCAGTGAAGTAGCTACATCCCCATTTTCACAAAAGAAGAAAATGAGGTTCAGAGAGGTCAAGCAACTTGCCTAAGGGCAAAGAAAAATTGTGTCAGTAGTAACTAGTTTGATGATATAACACTCTTGTTTTCTTCATGCTAAATATAAAGAATGCCTTTAAATTCCCAATCCAACGAAATCTTGAAAAAAATAGAAATAGCCTACAGATAATGGCAATGTAAGTGAAAAAGCAAGCAGCCCTTCATTCAGGAACAAGTTCTGTGATATGTAAATCAAACACTTTCTGGTAGTAGCAGCATTATTAAAAGCAATCCTGCTAAAGTTCTACCTCAGAAGTAAATTCTCAATTAAAACATAAGAAATATATGGACTGTGCAGGACCAAAACTGCTAGCCATTCTCGACTCCTCTCTCCGTCCTCAATGCGACCAGCAGCAGAACCTCGTGTCCTTGCCCTCAGTACCCCCGGCCACGGGCGTCTGCCCTCTTCCTGGCCCCCGCTGCAGGCCTCTCTGACCTGGGTGCCAGTCGCCCGCCTCCTCGCCAGCGCCCCACTGCCACTGTGCCCAGCACCGCCACTGATCCTTTCAAACACCGATCACACCATCCTGCTCTGCTCAAAACCCACTGGTAGCTCCCCATTCTCTCAGAGCAGGGGCCAAGTACTTGGAGGGGTCCCCCTTCTGCCCATGCCCCGTGTCCAGGCCAGGGCCCCCCTTTCGTCTCTCGGTCTCTTGCTCAGTGAGGCCTATCCTGAACACCCACCTAAAACTGCACTGCACTGTCCACCCCCTCACCTTGCTTTGTTTTTTCCCCTTAGCACACACCCCCTAACATACCCTGTGATTTATCTGAATATTAAGTTTATTCCTAGCTGCTACGACTTGGACACAAGCTCCAGGCCAGGGAACTTTGTTCTTGATCTATCATCTTCAGGGCCGAAAGCAATCAATGGTGCACAGCAGGTACTCAAACGTTCGTTGAATGAATGCGTCTACACCATTTCCTTTCCTTTTAGAGAGCACGGGTCCTCCTTCAATCTTTTCAAAACCCAGGAGCTCATCTCATATTACTCAAGAGCCATAAAAGGAAGGACTGTGTGGAAGAATGGTATTTCCAAACTTGATTTTCAGGTCCTTTCACTTAAAAAGCAACGCCTGGGGGCGAGCAATCTTACCAAGTGAAGGCTACAGCCAGGGGTGGCAAGAGGGGACCAAGGCCAAGAAAAGGGCAGGGGCGGCAGGGGCAGCTGGGGCGAGGCTGGGCCCAGGCCCAAGGAGGCTGGGCGATGCCGGCTGTTGCCTGCCGTCAGGTCAGCACGGGGAGGTGTGGCCAAGACCGGCAGGCAAAGTCCAGTAATAGAAAGCTGGACCTTCAGAAGTCAGAGGCCTACACTGGAGAGTAGCACAGCCAGGGAGGAACCTTCAGTTTCGTTTCGGTTGAGCTTGAGTTTGTTGAAACACGTCCCTGTGTTCCAAACCTCAGCCATTTTTTTACTGTTTAGATAAAGATCAACGTTTATCATGGGCCAAGGAGAACAACCAAGCCCCCCATTTCCCCGCCCTCCCAGGCCACCCTGGGGCTAAAGCCTTCCTTCCAGTCAGAGGCCCTGTGCTGGCTGCACCACCTCCCCACCTAGTTAAGTCACTCCACTCTCATCCTCAGATTTCCTTAACAGCTAAGACTGGGTCAAGTCGCCAGCAGATGCAGAAAAGGACAGCTTTCTTTTATAGTCCTTAATACACCTATGAACCAGTGGCAGTATCGCAGCCAATGAGGTTTATCCAAGACGCGATTATTGCTAATTGAACCTACATTTTATAAATGTGATCACTTTATAATAGTGTCTATTCCCCACCCTCACCCCTCCCCTAACAGCATGGAAAACCGCCACAAGGACTTAACACTGTCCTCCAAACATCTACCACTGAGCTGTGCACAGAGAGCACTCACGAAACATCTGTTATTGGACAAATAAATGAACACCAAAAGTAAGAGAATCGTCACAGGCAGAGGCAGGCTTCGGGCCGCGGTGGCTCGGCCTTCCACGCAAGGCAGACTGGTCCTAGAACACACCCACCTGCCACATCCAGCCACTCAGCAAACATGCCAGACGCCAGTGTGCCTACGGGATGGAGGCAGAGGGACAGGTGCACTGGTTATCAAGACATGCAGACACACTCCACTGTCCTTCTAGCACCAGTGGGTAACGAGGGCAAGGGCAGATGGGGGTGTCTAGTTTACGTTAAGCCAGTGATGGCACAGAAAGTATCTAAGTGTTCTGGATCTCAACACTAGACCCACACTCTGCAGCAGCACGGCCTGCAGCCGCCCCACGCGCCGCCTTACCTCCACTTCCCAGCACATCCCGCAGGCTGGAGAAACTTTCCTGAATGAATAAATGGACTAAACATTATGAAAACTTTGTTTTTTCAAGAATATAAGAATGGAAAAGAAGAAGTCTAGGAAAATCATGGAGGCTACCTCTCTGTTCCACCTACAAAAAAAATCACTCCAGTGCAGTATTCTGATATTCCTATCAGAACCCCCACAAATGAAAATGGTGTGTGAAGCCTTCATCAGCTGTGACTACCCAGTCTGGCTTCCCTATAGAAACCTGGCCTTAATTGAGAACGACACTGGGAAAGAATTACTAAGAAATGAACTGCCTATAAAAATGTCACCAAAAGCAGTTAATGAAAATACAAGTCTGAATTTCACATTTTTCATATAATTATTATGGTATTATTATGGTAAATACCAAACCTCAGGGCAGTACTTTTTGCATGAAGCAAGCACTGGTAAATAAATGCTTTTATGTGACTCAACAGGAAGAATCCAAAGAAAAACAAGCCACATTAGAATAAGGAATAACTCAAAATCTATCTTCTCATGCCCTTTTTACATTTGAATAAGAGTTACACATTTAAAAAACAACCATGTTTTTAAAGCATGGTACCTCCATTAGCAAATGATAATTCCAATAGAGCCTAACTTTTGAATGGTAGGTCTCCTAACCTAGATTGTTTCCATTAAGATCACTACCAGTTTTATGTCATTGTATCTCACTGTTTCTATAGCAAAAACAGAAATAATTTTATTGAAAATTTTAGTCTATGAACAAAAATTGACTTAGTAAAGATTAAAAAATATTAATCCTAATAAAGAATACAATCACCTTCTGAAGACAAATAGACAACAGTCTTCAGAATACAATCTATTTCAGGAGGTAGCAGGATTGGTATTACTCACTTTCCTTCCAAAGTTTCATTACAATTACTCCATCTCCCTTCCGTAACTCCTGTGTAACTAACTGGGAAAGCTGAGGAGGGCACTGAATTTGTAATAGGAACACACAAAGGAGACCCAGTTTACCTGTGAGACAAAGAAATAAAGTCACCATCCTGAACCTCAGGGTCTTCATCTGTAGAATGAGGACAATCACAGCCTCCATCATACACTTAGTGGTCACTGTGTGCCAGCCTCACAAAAGAACACTAACGGTATTGAAAAGATAAGGATACTGATGAGATAACAAGGATACCAAGATATGTTCCAAGTCCTTTAAAATACTAACTCATTTAGCTAGCTTTAACAATCAGGTGAAGAAACTGAAGCACAGAGAGATTAATAAATAACTTGTTCAAATGCACACAGCTTTTAAGTAGCAGGGCTGGAACTCAAACAGACTCTAGGCTGGCCCTAGAGTCTCTGTACATTTCACCAATATACTACAGTGCTCTACTCAATGAATATGCCCAACAATCATTAAAGGAAACGAAACGCTATGCACATGTGACACGTGAACCAGCTGAGGCAGGGCACACATTCTCAAATGACCATTCCACCATATCGAACAGAACAAGATGCAGTCCCCATTTGCCAACCAAGGACAACGGAATCACAGTGAGGACCAAAGGACAAAGACAGACCAGAAATGTGCCCACAGCAAAGCAAATGAAATAAATAAACCTATCAGCTGTTCTAATGCCGCTCTACCTCCTTATCCACCAATCCCGAGGCTCACCAACAGCCCTCTGCTGGTAAGCAATCCTGGTCCAGGGCAAATTCAGAGAAAAGCCATCACAGTGCACTCTGGACATCCAGCTGGCACTTGAGAATACAACAAAATCACCAGAAAATAAATATAATCACTGAATTAAGCAAAGCTGAAATACACAAAATAGACAGGAAAATGCAACTTTTACAAAGAAAATCATCTTAGTTTTGTCAAGTGGGTAAGATAATAGTTACATAAAAAATTTTATTATCAAGTAATTCCCAAAATAATGGCATTAAAGCCACTTTTTTCGATGATCTAAAACTGAGAGGGGAAAAAACCCTCTATACTGTTACTTTTAATGTAAGCAATATTAAATTAGTAATTTCACAAATCTAATTAAAAACCATTTCTTATTTTTTTGTTATAAATATAAAGATGAAAGCTAAATTCTAGATTTAGAAAATGTTGGGAGGTTAAGCGCCATCAAGGTGGCAGAAAAAATTTTTGAAATCTGTAAGATGCTGCTTTCTTCTTTAGAATATAGTTGTACAGGCATGATGAACACTTACACAAGGCAAGAAACACACAATTTTCAACCTAACTATATGTACACACAGAGGTTTTTCACTTTTGACCAAAAAAAATACAATTATCCAAAGCCAACCAAAGTAGTCATAAATTTTAATTTTGTCAGTGATCAAAATAACTTCAGAGCTTTTAACACACACACACTTTCACAATTTATTTTATCAGTATAGTTTTTTTTTTACCCCCACGATTCCAGTTTATCCAATTTGATCACTCACCTTAATAACAGCAGTTCCCAATGACTATGCTTTTCCAAAATAGGTAACTCTGAAGCAGAGAAGGCCAGTGGGCAGACTGTAAAGGCTCTGGACTGCTTGCTGAGGCCAGGCTGGGAGGTCAGAAGCCTCAGCTACACTGAGAAGGTCAGGTGGTGTCAAGAGGACCCCTTGTGGTGAATGACTCTCTTCCACACTCTACATCTTTCAGCTATTAAAAATGACAGTATAAGGTCTCCTACATTTATGCTAGCCCTCATGATGGTCTGAAAAACAAACTGCTTCTACAATTTGACTCTGCCCTCTGTTTTCAAGGAACCTCAACAGCAGCTAGAATGGATTCATTCCTCACCCTAGTCTTATTACAAGTAAGAGATATAACATAGCTTCTCTTCTTTCCAAAACAGCGACAGAGTGGTTGGCTCTCTCAACTGCCTTCTCTGTACTTTGGGTTAAGTCAATCTGGTATCAATAGGTATTATTCCAACTAGAAATTTTATCACTAAAAAAATCTTAAAACCACTTTAAAAGAGTTTATCTTATTTATATTTTACAACCAACCTGCAAACATGATATAAATATTTCACTTTTGAGAATGAGGTCGACAGTTTTTGAGAGGGTAGGACCTTGCCCAAAATAAAAAAGTCAGGGAAAAAGGGAAAGCCAACAGCCAGTATCTGCTAAGGAGCAAATATTGTCAAGCACTGTCCAAGGGGAATATATGTAACTTTTTAATTTAATACCCTAATAAACTACGACATGATTACTAACATTTTCAATAAAGAGAAAACGGAGGCTTCAATACGTAAAGGGCTTGCACTTTTGACAATTACACTTTTGACTTAAAACTCACAGCCACATTTAACTCCAAAGTCTAAATCGGTTCATCTTTTCCACTTCCTTAAAATCCCAATTTAATCCATTCAGTTTTACTAAGTATTCCTTGAATCCCAATTCTGCCACATAGAGTACTATGTGTACTTGGGCATCTTATTTTAATGTTGTCTGTAATTTAGCTTTCTTGTTAGTAAAATAAAGTTAAAAATTACATCTTTTAAAGGTGCTGTCAGAGTACTTCGCACCTAATAAAGGCTCAGATTTATGGTAAGTGTGCTAGTGTTGGCATCTTTTTTGCCTGTGCAATGCATTAATTAAAAGAAAAACCCAAAAAAACGAGACAGGGGCCACAGCCCACAAAGAATACGAGCCCATAAATGACATGGCCTTGGTCCCAGCTTCCAGACATCTAGGCAAACAAACCTCCAGTGCCCGTTAAGGTTCAAGGCATGCAAGAGGCACAGGCTTTCTTTTCTTTTCTTTAAGGAGGTACCAGGGATTGAACCAGGGACCTGTACATGTAAAGCAGGTGCTCAACCACTGAGCTACACCCACTCTCTTCCCACAGGCTTATTTTAATATTGACAAAACAGAAACAGCCTACATGCTGAACAGAAGGGGAATGACCAAATGATTTTAATTTGGAACGTGGTAGTTCGAATTTGGTGAGTCCCAAAAAGAGATTTTGTTTCTCAACTAATCCATTCCTGTGGATGTGAGACCCGTTTGAATGGACTACAGCAGTGAAGTGTGACTCAGGTTGAGTTTCCGCCCTGTTACTGGAGCTGATATAAATGGAGACAGATATTTGATCCCGCCATGTGAGAGAAAGGACTTGGTTTCGCCAATAGCTAAACTGCAAGGAGAGAAGCCCCCTAGAGGCTCACAGAGCTGAAGCCCAGGGAGAGATGAGCCATATGCCTGATAGCTTGCCCCTGAACTCAGAAGAAAGTGGAGCAGCCAAGACTGAGAGATGCGGCCCCAAAAGAGACAAGCTGTAGCAGTTTGATATGGTTAGGAATTCCAAAAATAGATACTGGATTATGTTTGTAATCCAGTCTGTGCCTGGGCACAATTAAGTTATGATTAGGGCTTTGGTTGGGCCATGTCATTAGGGCATTTAGTCCCCACCCACCAAGGGTGGTGATAAATGGCATGGCAGAAGACAGAGCTGGGGGTTTTGATGTTGGAGTTTGATGCTGAAGCCTTAAGCTAGAGCCCCAGGAAGTAAGCTCACAGAGGAAAGAGAAGCCAGCCCCAGGAAGAGCCCAGGAAGAAGCAAGCCCTGGGAAGAGAGGGACCCAGGAAGCCTGAACCCTTGCAGACATTGGCAGCCATCTTTGGTGAACGAAGTAACTTACACTTTATGGCCTGATATCTGTAAGCTCCTACCCCAGATAAATACCCTTTATAAAAGTCAACTGATTTCTGGTATTTTGCATCACCACCCCTTTGGCTGACTACTACACAAGGCCTATACCTGGCTGCTCCCAGCTGAGCTCCAGGAGACAGAAGATTCTGGAGGGGAGGACAGAGACCTTGGCAGAGATGGGCAGCCATCTTGCTACGCCCATGATGGACAAAAGGATCAACAGTAGCTGACTTTGGTGAGAAAACACCTCTGACGGTGCTCAATTTGGACACTTCAGAACCTTGGAACTGTAGGCTTTTTACGCCAAATAAATCCCTATTATAAAAGCCAACACACTTCTGGTATCTTCCATCAGCTTTGGCAGTGTAAAACAGGAACAATCAGTACCGCGGGTTCAAAGGAAAGGACAACAGACAACAGACCAAAGTCACGTGAAGGAATAAAGACCTCTAGCGAGGGTAACAACAGGGCTAAAGCCAGTTCTAGTGTATTTTGGACCTGTAACTCCACTTTTTACTTCCTAAAGGTTCTAAAAAGCAAATGCATAAACTGTAATGAGTAACCAGTGATTTTGGACTCAATATATAAACGTATAATTGGAGACAACAACTACAAAAAATTGGGGAGGATAAAGGGGTACAGGAAGGTAGTGTGCATACTCTATTAAAATTAATTTGACATCAAAGCAAACGAGAGCATTACAGATTCAAGATGTTAAATTTAAGCCCCATGGTAACTACAAAGAAAATATCAGAGAATATGCAAGCTCATAGAGACAGAAATTATAGAACCAGGGGCAGGCAACAGGGGGAATGGGGAGTTAATACATAACAGGTGCCAGGTTTCTGTATGGGGAGATGGGAAAGTTTTAGTGATGGAAGGTGGTGAGGGCACTGCAATATTGTGAATTTGATTAATCCCATTAAATAGTATGCTTAAGAGAGGTTGACACATGGGAGGTCCGTGGTTCAGACCCCAGGCCTCCTTGACCCGTGTGGGGCTGGCCCATGCGCAGTGCTGATGGACGCAAGGAGTGCCCTGCCACATAGGGGTGTCCTCCACGTAAGAGAGCCCCATGCGCAAGGAGTGCGCCCCGTGAGGAGGGACGCCCAGTGCGAAAGAAAGTGCAGCCTGCCCAGGAATGGTGCTGCATACACGGAGAGCTGACACAGCAAGATGACACAACAAAAAGAAACACAGATTCCCATGCCGCAGACAACAACAGAAGTGGACAAAGAAGACGGAGCAAATGGACACAGAGAACAGACAACCAGGGTGGGGGGGAGGGGAGATAAATAAATAAATAAATCTTAAAAAAAAAAGAGTGGTTGAGATGGGAAAGTTTATATTGTATATATGTTCCCACAATTTATAGGAGGAGATGAAGGAGCAAAAAAGGGGAAAACAACAATTAAATGCAATACATGATCCTGGATGGGCTCTGGCAAGGGAGGAAAAAAGGCTCAAAGGAACATGATAGGGACATATGAAAAAATTTGAATATAGACTGTTAGCTTGTATCAGTGTTAAATTTCTTGAACAACTGCAATTAGGGTGGTTACAGAAGTGAATATGCACGTTCTGAGGAAATTTACGTGGCAGAATTAAATGTTCAAGAAGCATGATACATACAACCTACACGCAAGTATTCAGAAAATGGATTGATAGATGATGAATGGACGGATGGATTAGGAAGGAAGGAAGAAGAAAGGAAGGAAGGAGGGAGGGAGGGAGGGATGAAGGACAAATGTGGCAAAATGTTAAAACTGGTGGATCTATTTATCTGGCAGGTAGGGGTATGCTGGAATGTTCTATATGGTATCTGCATTATTTTTGTACTTTTAAGTTTGAAAATAATTCAAAATAAAAAGTTTTTAAAAAATCTCTAGGATGGAAATAAATGAGTGCTCAGGCAGAAATTGATAACTTTAAGTACTCACAGTTAAAGGGGAAAAATATCAATTATCTATGTTTCTACCTTAAGCCAAGAAATTAGAGGCAAATTAAACCTTAAGCAGAATTAAAACAGGACCTCCAACACTGCATTTCTGCCCAAAGCATGTTAAATACAATCACTCAATTTTAAGAACCCCATTCTGAGAATAAAGACAGTTAATGTTCCTTTTTCAAAGACCAGAACCACAGTAACTAAAATTGGCAAAACCTTATCTACTTTATCTTAAACACTCATAATGCTTTTATTTTACATTGGGCTAACAAACTGCTGAATTCATAAATGTCAGAGCTTACAGAACAGAAGCAAGTCCTAAAAATTTGTTAGCAAAATTATTGCTTGATTATGGATACTCACCACTCCAGTAATACAGAAATCACACATTCACTCACTCTTCCTCTCTCCAGAGATCCTGACCAGCAGCAGCAATTCACACAAGTCGAGGCAGATGAGAAAAGAAGGGTCTGTAAATGGCTGATTCATTAAAAGACACCCCCCACCTTTTCTGGTTTGTTCTTATAACAGGAAATTCATCTCTAACAAGTGTAATGGGAAAAAAATAGATGTATAGATGGGAGGAGATTTCTGAATCTAAGAAATGAAACAGCTTGTAGTACAACAGTATTCCCAACAGAAAAATTTTAAAATCACATGTTTGAAGTCAACAGGGGGCTGGTAAGGCAGTGAAGACTTAAGAGAGTGAAGAGTCAGAGAGGTGAGCTGATCTGAAGCTGCTGGCACCATCTCACCTTTGGCATTGCCGATGGTGCAACGGAGAGAAGGCTGAGGTTATGGGCTCTGTTCCCATATAAGGCTGCTGACAGAAGACAGAAAAACCAGGCGAGGTTTTGGCGGGCTAAAAACCCAACTGCAAATGTGGTACTGCCAAATAATAATAATGGCAATAAAAAGTACTGATACATATTATAAGACGGATGAACCTTAAAACACACTAAGTGAGAAGCAGATGTGGCTCACGCAGTAGGGCACTTGCCTACCACTGTTGCCGAAGTTGAGAGAGGTTCAATTGTTTGTGTATAGAAAGGCCAGGACTCAGGAATGATTTTGAGAAGGAAAATTGGTTTATTAAGGGCCAGCTGGACTCGGAACCTTTCTGTTTCAAACCCGAGCCTCAAACAAGATTTTCAAGTTCCTTTTATACAGGGTGGGGAGTCAAATGGTGCTTTTATCAAAGAAAACTACTTTCTTTGCTAGTTAAGTCTTTGCCAGAGTACCAGATAGGTTTTGAATTAACATACTGCCCACATCTCAGGTGAGCTTGAATCAGCATCTTGCCCACACATCGTATGGATGCACCTCGAATACACATTCAGTCTTACATCCTTTCTGAACATTCAAAGCCCGTATCACTTAACTGGATTTCTAGAGACTAGGCACACTTGTATACAGAACTAGATGATTTTGAATTTATGCACAGGTTCTATTATATTTCCCATTCGAGGCCAAGTCCAAGTTCCCTTAAGCTTTGGCATCACCACCATCAGCTTCCCTGGACTGACTGGTATGTATACAGAGTTCGCATTGCTAAATGGCCTCCCGGGATTGGAGTCGTTGCCATGGTCACCAAGGGGAGGACTGCAGCCTCTTACTGCCCCACACCCACAAGTCAGGACAGACAGCTTAGGTTATCTCCAAAGAGATAAAGAGCCTCCCACCCATAACCCACATCACCACACAGGAGGTCCCAGGTTCAGTTCTCTGGGCCTCCTAAAGAAGATGAACAAGACAGCAAGCTGATGCAACGAGCTAATGCTACGAGCTGCCGCAATGAGCTGCCGCAACAAAGAGACAATGAGAGACAGAACAAGCAGGGCGTGGAGGTGGATCAAGCAACTGGGCACCTCCCTCCCATACGGGAGGTGGTCCCAGGTTCAGTTCCTGGCACCTCCTATAAAGACTATGAGCTGACACAGAACGCACACGACAGACAGACACAGACAGCAAACACTGAGTGCAAACAGTGGGGGAAGGGAGAATAAATCCTTAAAAATAAAAAACAGTCTAAGTATAAGAAACCAGTCACAAAAGGCCACATACTGTGATCATTCTAATTAAAGGAAATGCTCCAAATAGGCAAATCTAGAGAGACAGAAAGTGGACTGCTGATTCTCAGGGGCTAGGGGAACTGGCAATCTGGGGGGCTGCTAATGGGTGCGGGGTTTCTCTTTGGGGTGACGAACATGTTCTGGATTGAGGGTGGTGGAGGCTGCACAACTCTGTTTATACCCTAAAAACCATTCAATGACATACTTTAAATAGGTAGATTATGTGGTATATGAATTACATCCTCCCTGGCTCCACGCCCTTTACACCAACCTCTTGACGCACTTTAGGCCACCGACCTAGGTCCAAGGAAAAGGCAACGGCAGGGCAACTTCCCAGGCCAGCCTCTTCCCCAGGACAGCTGGGAGAGGGAAGAGGCAATGGGGGTGCAGGGAGAAGAGGGAGAAGAAGCGTTTTGCACACATCTGAAACCAACAATCCCTGGACTACCAAATCACATAAAATCATGTATTTCTTTTTTTAATTTAGCTAGTATGAGGCGAGTTTCTGCCACCTGCAACCCAAAAATTCGTGACTGTTGTGTCACCTTGTTGTATCAGCTCACCACACCAGCCATCGTGCCAGCTGACTGGTTTGTCTTCTCCAGGAGGGACGGGGTACTGAACCTGGGACCCCCCTATGGTAGATGGGAGCCCAATCATGAGAGCCACATCTGCTTCCCCAGAATATCTTATAATGTCTACAAACAAGAAAGCTATCCAGTTACTAGGGTCATTTTCAAAGGACAGAGAAGACATCATGAAGAGGCAAATGACTACCAAAAAGAAGAACAATTACATTAAATTTATATATAAATATATATAAATCTGGAAATCTAAGTTTATGATAACAAAAAATAATTCTTAGTTATCAGTCACATTAGGGAGCCAATTCACTCTTCATTAGTCTGAAACTGGTAAATAAAGTTAAAAGTATCAAAATATTTTCCTCTTTTCTATATAGACTATGCTTCAGGGTAAACAAAAAATTTAAAAGCTCCAGCAAATAAATGCAAAAGGAATGACAGAATTAAAACATCAACTGTAGGCAACAATCACCAATGGCTGTTAAAATCACTACATGGAAGATTCACGACATCTAAACCAAATGATCAAATTCACTGTCAGGAGAAGGAAGATGTGAAGCAACAGGAATTCAAAATAAAAGTTTAAAAGAAAAAAATATATGACTATTCTGTACATTTTTCAAGACTCTATCTTACTTCACACTAAATGGTTTGGGTGCAGCCCAAGAAACTAAAAAAAAACATTTCAAGTATTTAAATTTTCTTTTTATAATAATTTTACATACTTTCATGCTTACTTTCTGGGGAAATTATACTTTACTTCAGCTGTGATTTTAAGTATTTCCACATATGATTTTGCTGAACATAAACTTAGGGTATGAATATGTGTATATAAAATATGTTTAAATATGGGAAAAAGCATATCTGTATCTGCACTATAAATAAAGATAACATCTGGATATAATTACAAGCGGCTTAAAGCCTATCCCCTTAATTGGCACCCTTGAATTCTGCATAAGAACCACCTCTGAGTGTAGGTGTTTCCTAGTGTATATTTCCCAAGCTTTTGATAGAAATCAAATACTATCTTTAAGTAAAAAAGAGAAATGTAAATTAATCTGAAAAGAGATGAGAGAAAACAAATATAATAGTATTTCTACCTGTATAGTTTAATGCAAAAAGTAACTGCATATTCCCAGTACTAAAATATATCAAGTTCACCATCTTTATGACTTCAATAATCCTCCCAAATAGAAAGACTGAAACTATGTATCCTCAGTACAACCTCAATCTTAATATCCTCAAGCTTAGCCGATCTCTACCTCATTCTAGCAGTCAGCTACAAAGACAGTACAAGCTTTTCATGTGCCATTATGACAATATGGAAATCCCAGAGTCTCTGTCGCCTTTTACTCAAAAGTCAGACACTGCAAACAAAAGGCACCCATCACCAAGTCCAAAACCCTGCGCCACCATTTGGACAAACGCTTCAGCCCTCAGGAAACTTGGCAGCAGCCACGATATATCCTAGAACAAAAGGGGCCGCCATGACTTGCGTAAATGCCATGCTAAAATTTGACCGTGCTTTTGATTTACCTCTTCTCAATAAAATCCACTAGTGAAATGACTCCATTTTCATGAGAACAATATTGTTCTATAAAAAGCTACACACTGCTTTACTCCCTTTCACACATGTTCTTATATGAACAAAAGGAAAGTAGGGTTTAAAAAAAAATAGGTGCAGTCACTGAGGGCAAACCAAAAGGAAAACACATTTTCTTCAACAGTCCAAACAATCTTCTAGATATAAAAGTCATAACGTAACACTACCTTCACTGCCTAATACACAAAAGCATATCTTAAACTTTAAATCTGGGAAGCGGATTTGGTCCAACGGATAGGGCGTCCACCTACCACATGGGAGGTCCAAGGTTCAAACCCCGGGCCTCCTGACCCATGTGGAGCTGGCCTACGCGCAGTGCTGATGTGCAGCAAGGAGTGCCGTGCCACGCAGGGGAGCCCCGTGCACAAGGAGTGTGCCCCGTAAGGAGAGCAGACAACTGGGTGGGGGAAGGAGAGAGAAATAAATTTTAAAAAAAAACAAAACAAAAAAAAAAACCCCAAAACTTTAAATCTACCGATTTTAAGCCAGACCCAAGAAAACCACTATATTTTGATTAAATTTTAAGCCTTTTTTATATATTCACTACTTCCAAGTTTTCACAGAAGAAATTTAAAACAGAATTTATGACAATAAAATTAAACATACAAAGTTTTCCCAAATACACCACTGCCTCAGTTCATATGCTGCCAATTCAGATACACCACTGTGATTAATGTACATACTGTACAGTAGAATGCAGCTCATATGCTGCGTGTTCAAATACACCACTGCAATTAATGTACATACTGTACAGTAGAATGCAGCTCATACGCTGCGTGTTCAAATACACCAATGCTATTGATGTACAGGCTATACAGATAATTCAACTCATATGCAGCAAATCCAGTTCTACAACTGACCAAATCTCTTCCTCTCTCCACTCACCAAATGACAGTAAATTTAGGATTGATAGTTTCCCCACAAATTGAAGGTATCTCCATTGACACCAGAGGTCACAACAAACCCATTGTTTTAGGCTGCCCTAATCTTCCCTAGTTAATCCTAGGTACTACTCTGACCACAGGGCCTAGAAATCACATTCAATCCTGAGTTACATGGTTTGTCACAACCTGAATAAATGTCACACATTTGTTTGAACACCATTATTCTACCAGGTGTCTATAATTTTTCAAAGCAGCCATCACCAGTAGGTAAAAACTACGTAAATTGTACACACATTCATTTAATGGTGTGTCATTTCATAAAAGGTTTACATGACATCATTATTCTGAAACATTTATATCTTATCTGGCATTAACTATTACTGATAATCTCAATTTCACAAATTAACAAAGGAAGATATTTTTTAAAAGGAGAGATTGAGTTACAAAAACTTTCAGTGAAAACTAGAGGAAGCACCAGAAAGAACTCCCTATTTCCAGCCAATCACCTGAAAGAGGAGGGAAAACGGCGCTGTGCAGGAGAGCAGGGGCAGGGTGCACGCGCAGGGCCGCCGCTTCCTGCTACTCACATTCGCGCCTACCCAGGCCCAGCTGTGCTTCCGGCCAGTAACCACCACAAGACCACGGCCATGAGGGACAGAGAATGAAGAAACAGACTTTCACTCGAAGGAGTTGGGAGACTAACGGTTACAGTCACAGCAAATAAGACGGCATCCAGCAAACCAGGCAAGAAATGCTACTTTCATTAAACTCAGTATTAACACATTAAAACTAGCTTTCTTATGCCAGACGAATTAACTAAAATGAAAGTTCTGCCAAAATACAGAACAGATTTCCTTCTATCAACATGGAAATTACTCAAAATTTCCTAAATAGCAAGGTCAGGCGCTAAACTACTATTACTAGAAGTATGATTCTGTCCTATATTTTCCAGAAAATTTAGAAATAGAGTCTATCGACTGTTTGCCTTTAAAAAGCATTGACTAGGATTGTCTACCTCAGTCATAAAAAAGTAACTAGAATGGAAGACACCCTCCCACTGGAAACAAAGAGGAAGTGGGCAAAATACATGAAACCACTTTTTTCAGACCTTGGCGATGACAGGCAGTGAGGACTCGGGTCCCTGAAAGAAGGGAAACAAACAAGGTAAGACCCACCCTCTCCCAGACTTTCTGGCTAGAATCAATTTTTGGACCATGGCATAGGGAGAAGGAATCCAAGCAGAGCACAGAGGTCTCAATAAATTAAGGAGATAGAAACTTGAGTTTTAGGAAGCTGAGAGAGTTGAAATTTGCAAAGCACAGTATCAGAGATGGAGATATGAGGAAAATGAGCTTCAGAAATTGGCACTGGAAGCCAAAAGACAATGGAACAACCTCTTTAATGTGCTGGAAAAAAAAAAACAACAAAAACTGCCACTCTCGACTTCTATACTCAGCAAAAGATCTTTCAAAAATGAAGGTGTCTGCAGCTCCATCTCTGCCCCAGGCAGGGGAGAAAGGGATGTGAAGCTTCATCAGTCTCTCTGGGCAACTACAGTCTAGGCCTGCACGTGGATTATTCCACATAGCTGTGACTCTGTCCCTACCCCTAGCAAAGGATAAAGTTGGAAGAAGCTTCACTGGTCCCTGCTGCAATGAGGGCAGCTCAAGCCTCCACAGCTTACAGCACCAACCACATGCTTGGCTCCTACTGCACAACCAGCAAGGGAGAAACAATAGGAAGCCCTAAACTAAGGAGAAAAACTGCACCCAGAAAAAATACTCTAGTAAGCCAGATGCAAAGACACAAACAAAAAATTACAATCCACACCAAGAAACAAGATAAGCCTCCAGATGACATAAAGGAGTTGAGACAACTAATCATAGCTGTTCAAACAAATCTCCTTAATAAATTCAATGAGATGATGGCTAAAAAGAGATTAAGGATATTAAGAAGACATTGGATGAGCATAAAGAACAATTTGAAGGCACAGAAAAATGGTAGCTCTTATGAGAATGAAAGGTGCAATCAATGAAATTTTAAAAACATTGGAATCATATAATAGCAGATTTGAGGAGGCAGAAGAAAGGATTGGTGAACTTGAAGAAATGGTCTCTGATAGTGAACATACAAAAGAACAGGTGAAGAATGGAAAAAATTGAGCAAGGTCTCAGGGAACTAATTGACAGCAAAAGGTGTGCAAACATACGTGTCATGGGTGTCCAGAAGGAGAAGAGAAGGGAAAAGGGGAAGAAGGAATATTTAAAGAAATAATGGTAGAAAATTTCCCAACCCTATTGAAGGACATAGATATTCCTGTCCAAGAAGCACAATGTATTCCCATCCGAAAAAATTCAAATAGACCAACTCCAAGACACATAATCATCAGAATATCAAAGGACAAAGACAAAGAGAGAATTCTGAGAGCAGCGAGAGAAAACCAATGCATAACATATAAGGGATATCCAATAAGATTAAATGCTTATTTCTCACCAGAAACCATGGAGGCAAGAAGACAATGGTCTGATACATTTAAGATACTACAAGAGAAAAACTTCCAGCCAAGAATCTTATATCCAGCAAAACTCTTTCAAAAGTGAGGGTGAAATTAGAATATTCAGGGATAAACAGAAACTGAGAGAATTTCTAAGCAAGAGACTAGAATTTCAGGAAATACCAAAGGGTGTGCTAGAGTCTGAAAAGAAAAGACAGGAGAGAGGGGTCTGGAAGAGAGTCTAGAAATGAAGATTAGATCAATAAAAGTAACTAATAATGTAAAAAGAGTGGTGAAAATAAAATATGACAGATAAAACTCAAACAGGAATAAACTTAACCAATGATGTAAAGCACTTGTATTCAGAAAACTGCAACTCAATGTTAAAACAAATCCAAAAAGTCCTAAATAACTCAAAGAACATTCCATACTTATGGACTGGAAGACTAAATATCATTAAGATGTCAATGCTACTCAAATTGATACACAGATTTAATGCAATCCCAATAAAAATACACCAGCATTAAAGAAAAAATTGAAAACATGATCATTAAATTTATTTGGAAGGGTAAGGAGTCCTGAATACTGAATAGCCAGAAACAACATAAAAAAAAAGTGAACCCCCATCTCCAGACTTTAAATCATAATACGTACCTACAGTGGTAAAAACAGCATGGTACTGGCCTAAAGACAGACACAATAGACCAGGGGAACCAAATTGATGGTTCAGACACAAACCCTCACAAGTATGGTCAAGTGAGTTTTGACAAACCTGTCAAACTCACACAGCTCAGTCAGAACAATCCATTCAACAAATGGTGCTGAAAGAATTGGACATCCATAGCTGAAGTAGGAAAGAGGACCCCTATCTCATACCTTAACCAAAAATCAACTCAAAATGGATCAAAAAACTAAAAATAAAAGAACCATAAAACTTCTAGAAGAAATTATTGGAAAATATCTTCAAGACCTGGTGGCAGGTGGTGGATTCTTAAAGGAGATAAGAGAAGGACTGAGTGAACTACTGATGTTTAATGTATGTACAAGTTTTAATTAGCTTTACTGTAAAATTGTGCAAATGTATAGAGTGGATGGTAACACACAGTGAGTAACAGCTAGTTTATAAATGGGGATGTGACTGAAAATGGCAGTCTAGTTATGTAAATGCCAATTGACAGAATGGTTGAAAATAATCTAGGAACTGGATAGCACAGTAAACCAAGAGGGGAGTGGGAATTGTGGTTGATGGTACAGATGCAAGAGTGTCCTTTGTGAGCTAGAGCAAATGTATATCACTACTGCAGAGTGTTGGGAATGTGGAGAAGCATGGGAAAAATACAGCTGGAGTACTTATGGATTGTGGTTAGTGGTAATAATATAATATTCTTGCATCTATGCAAAAGATGTACTGTGTTGATACTGAGGCAGTATGGAAAATGTGAGCCAAATACATGCTATCAACATAACAATAATCAGATGATATTATTTTATCTGTAGCAAATGACACACCACACTGTGGTGTGTTGATGGAGGGGTGTTGTTTGGGAATTCTGCACATGTGTATGATTCTTTTATAATTTTACAACTTCTGTCATAAAAAAAATACATTTAAAAAATGATAATAGGGTGGGTTGGGGGAAAAACACACCAAATTTAAGATAAGGACTATGATTAGTAAGATTTTGACAGTGTTCTTTCATAGTTTGCAACAAACATCTCATGACAATACAAGGTGTTGGTGGAGGGTTGATGTATGGGACCCCTGTATGACGTGACGCATATCTGCTTTGTAAGTTCACAACTTTTACTGTACACTTAATTGTTTACATATGTTCATATAAACGATATAAAGATAATAATCGGATTGGTTAGGGGAAAATACTTTGCTTAGTAGTACTATTTTGACAATGTTCTTTAACCATTAGTTAAAAAGGTTTAAAAACAATACAAGTTATTGGTGGTAGGGTGAGATGTTACCTATGTTTGTATGACGTTATATGTTTGTTTTTTAAGTTCACAACTATTATATGGGAAACGGACTTTGGCCCAGTGGTTAGGGCGTCCGTCTACCACATGGGAGGTCCGCGGTTCAAGCCCCGGGCCTCCTTGACCCGTGTGGAGCTGGCCATGCGCAGTGCTGATGCGCGCAAGGAGTGCCGTGCCACGCAAGGGTGTCCCCCGCGTAGGGGAGCCCCACGCGCAAGGAGTGCGCCCGTGAGGAAAGCCGCCCAGCGTGAAAAGAAAGAGCAGCCTGTCCAGGAATGGCGCCGCCCACACTTCCCGTGCCGCTGACGACAACAGAAGCGGACAAAGAAACAAGACGCAGCAAATAGACACCAAGAACAGACAACCAGGGGAGGGGGGGGAATTAAATAAATAAATAAATCTTTAAAAAAAAAAAAAAAAAGTTCACAACTATTATACATTTACTGTTTATGTATGAGTGATATATTTCAATTTTAAAAGTTACAAAAAAATTAAGGTGTCTATCAGAAAAATGGATAAAAAAGCTGGGTGATCTTCATACAATGAGATATTTCTCTCATCAGTAAAAAGGAAAAATTATGGATATACCCCGTTAGCATGGCCAAATCTCAAAGCTACTTGGCTAATAAGTCTTACACAGTTATATATACTTTATTTTCCAATGACTTTAAAAAACAAAAGTCGGGGGGAGGGGGAGTGGGCAAGAGGGGTGGAAAGGATGAGGGCAGAGACTGCCTGACAAGTGGCAAACAGGAACTTTCTGAGGCAATGGTAATATTCTATATTTTAATAGGTGTTTAGGTTACAACGGTGTATGCATGTTACAATTCATTGAATGTACATGAGTTTTGTGCATCCAAAAAACACTGTAAATAGGTAACAAACTTATTAATATGCATCCTGAAGTACTTAGGGTAGAGTACTATCATTTTCACTTACTTTGAAATGCATCATAAAAAATAAGATGGACTGCTGCATAAAAAGTAATGGATAAATTAATATATGATAGAGCAAAACTAGTAATATTAATGTCAGGATCTAGAGGATAGGTGTATGGGAACTAATGGGCAAGTCTTGCAACTTTATTAATGTTTGGAAACTATCATGATTAAACATTGAGTTAATCAATAAAGATGAAACTAAACTGGAGACGGGAAAAAATTAAGGAGAGGAGGAGGATGGGCCTGCCAATAATGGATACATGACAAACTTGGAGCAATTCTTCCTATAGTTATAAAAACTGGACAAAATAATTTAAGAATAATTATTTGAATGCACTGGAAAATAAAGGCAGACAAAAACTTTAGTACAAGAATTTACTCTTGAAAACTGTGACTCCATCTGTCCAAACTATGAGTTTGTCACCTCCCTTGTTGGGAACAGTCACCAAAACTCTGGGAAGAAGGGACTATCACCAAACCAACTAGGATATAGCTGACATGTATACTCATAGAAGCATACAGGAGGAGACTTTGAGCAGCTCAGAGGCAAATGCTGGAGGGGGAGGCGCCACCCGTGGAATCAGAGTTTCTCCTGATGAAATCTGCCAGTTTGTCGTGTCTTTAACTGTGTTCTCTGACGCAGGGCCAGTTCTTGCGTCAGAAAGCTTAAGCCTTACTAGTATGGGTTATCAAAAGAAATGGGAATTGGTGGACCAAATGGAATTTAGGGGAAAGATGCTGGAAGCAGGAATCCCAGGGTAAACCCCAAAATCTGAGAATAAATTCTATCTGAATACCTGACTGACCGTAAGTACAAACATGCATGGGAGCCCCCAAGGGGCTAAGCCAAAACAAAAAACAAAAAAACAGGGCAGCAGCAGTTGGAAACCAAAAGAAGCGATGAGAGACATCATCAAATGAAATTAATAAGAATGTCTGCAGCTTGAGTCCAGGCAAGTTAAAAGCCTAGTTTAAGGACTGAAAAACATTCTCTACAAATGGTCAGGCAGTAAATATTTAAGGTTTTGAAGGTCACATATGGTCTGGCATATATTCTTCTTTGCCTTCTGTTTAGTTCTAACAATCCCTTAAAAAGTATTTAGCGCACAGAAAATAAAAAACAAGCCATGGGCTGGATTTAGTCCAGGAGATGGAAAATGCCAACCACTGGCCTAATAATAAAAAAGTCCTAAATCCTCAGAAGATTAGTTGCTATCCCACAACATTTGGTTTTCAACAAATAATTTCCAAACATGTGAAGAAACAGGAAATCAGAGAGGAAAGCTGGAAGGGGAGTGGGGAGTTTACAGAAACAGACTAAGTATGCCTTGATAATGGTTTTATCAGAAAAACTTCAAAGCTGTAATTAACAAATGTTTAAAGAATTAACAAAAACAGTGATTGGATGGGATGAGAGATGAGGAATTTCAACAAAAGGAAACTATAAAAAAGAACCAAATGGAAAGTTTGGAGCTTAAACAATAATAACTGAAATGGAAGATTCACTAGATAAACTCAACAGCAGATTTAAAATGGCAGAAGAAAAAAAATCAGTGACTTTGAAGATAGATTAACAGAATATGGCCAATCTAAATAACAAAGAGGAGAAAGATTATACTTCAAGACTTGTGAGAAAACATCAAGTGATCCCACTTAATCAGAAATTGAGAAAACGAGGCAGAAAAAAGTTAGGAGAAAATAATGGTGAAAACCTTACTAAATTTGGGACAAAATACTAACTCACAGCCCCAAGAAGCTCAATAAACACCACCTGTAGAATATAGAGAAATCACAGTTCAGCCTATCAGAGTCAAGATGATGAAAGCCAAAGATACAGAGAAAATCTTAAAATGAGCATGTAGTTTTCCCCTTAGATCTATTATTACAGTGTGTAACAGTAACTGATTTCCAAATGTTCAACCAACACTCCTGGGGTGAATTTAACTTGGGTCATGATGCATTATCATGTTGCTGAATTTCGTTTGCTAATATTTTGTTAAGGATTTCTACATAGATGTTCAAAAAGAAAATTGGTTTGTAGTTTTATTTTCTTACAATGTCTTTTCTGTCTTTGTATCTTCCAGTTTCATAGAAAAGAGGTGGATGTATACTCTCTTCCTCTCTTTTCTAGAAGAGTTTGCTGAGGGTGGCACTACTCCTTCTTTAAATATTTAACAGAATTTACCAGGGAAGCCACCTGGGTCTGGCCTTTTCTTAGTGGGATGCTTTTTTTAAATTTGTAAATCAAATTCTTTATTCGTGATAGGTGCTTTAAGATTTTCTATTTCTTCCTTAGTTTTTACCATTGTGTCCACCTCTTATTTGCCAGAACTGCTAAAACAAACATCATACAATGGATTGGATTAACAACAGGAATTTTCTGGCTCATTTTCAGAGGCCTGCTTCCTCCCAGGGTATCTTCCAGCTGGCTGGCAATCCCGGGGTCCCTGGGTTTTGTGTCACATGGCAATGAATATGGTGGTATTTTCTCCTTTCTCTTCTGGGTTCTGTTGACTTCCAGGTTTGGCTGCTCCCCGTGGCTTTTGCTCTGTCTGAATTTCATCCTGTTTACAAAGGACCCCAGAAATCCAGATTAAAGCCCACCGATTCAGATGGGCCACACCTTAAATGAAGCAACATCTTCAAGAGATCCTCTTTACAGCGGGTTCGCACCCCCCAGAACGCAGACCCAAGAACAAATTCAAACTGGGTGCACAAGCCAATCCTCCACACTGCCCATATATTTTTCTATTTCATCTAAATTGTCTAATTTGTTGGCATAAAGTTCTTTGTATTATTGCCTTTCAATCCTTCTAATTCTCTATGGTCAGGAGTGATTGCCTTTCTTTCATTCCTGATTTTTATAATTTCTGTCTTCTCTTTTATTCTTGGTAAGTCTAGCTAAAGGTTTGCCAACTTTGTTGATATTTTCAAAGAACCAATTTTTGGTATTCATAATGCTTTAGGCTTTTCTATTTTGTTGATTTTTGCTCTAGTCTATTTCCTTTCTTCTGCTTGTTTTGGGTTGTTTGCTCTTTTCTTCTAGTTAAGACAGCTTAGGTTATTTATTTGAGACCCTTCTACTTTTCTGACATAGGGAAGCATTTCCAACTATAAAATTTCCTTGTAAGTACTGCATTAGCTAAGTCCCGTAAGTTTAGATATAACGTGTTTTTTTCACATTCAGCTCAAAATATTTTTTAATTTCATGAAGGCTTTCTTCCTTCTTCTACCTACAGGCTATGAGGAAGTATACTATTTCATTTCCAAATATTTGGGGCTATTCAAGAGATCATTCTGTTATTAATTTCAAATGTAGGGAAGGGGACTTGGCCCAAAGGACAGGGCGTCTGCCTACCACATGGAAGGTCCACAGTTCAAACCCTGGGCCTCCATGACCCGTGTGGAGCTGGCCCATGTGCAGTGCTGATGCGCGCAAGGAGTGCTGTGCCACACAGGGGTGTCCCCGTGCAGGGGAGCCTCACACACAAGGAGTGCACCCTGTAAGGAGAGACGCCCAGCGCGAAAGAAAATGCAGCCTGCCCAGGAATGGCGCCGCACACAGGGAGAGCTGACACAACAAGATGATGCAACAACAAAAAAGAAACAGACTCCCCGTGCCGCTGATAAGGATAGAAGCGGTCACAGAAGAACACGCAACTAATGGACAGAGAGAGCAGACAACGGGAGGGGGGAGAAATAAATAAAAAATAAATCTTAAAAAAAAATTTTTTTTCAAATATAATTCCATTATACCAGAGAACATACTTTGTGGGATTTTAAACCTTTAAAATGTATTGAGACTTGTTTTAAAGTTTAGCCTATGGTCTAACATAGAGAAAGATTCACATACACTTGAAAACAAGGTGTGTATCCTTCAGTGATCAGAGGGAGTATTCTACACAGAAGATAGGTCATGGTTTACACTCCAAAACTTCTCTGGGAAGAAGGGGAGCTGACATATGCACTCAGAGCAACAAAGCCACAGGAGATGCCAGGGAGCCAGAACCTTCTATATTCTTGCTCATTCTGTCTAGGTAGTCTCACAATTATTGAAACTGGCTGAAATATCCAAATAGTACTGTTGAAATGTCTGTTTCTCCCTTCAGTTCTGTAGATTTTTGTTTCATGTATCTAGATGCTCTGTTGTTAGGTGAATATATATTAGTAATTATTTTATCTTCCTGATGTATCCATCCTTTTATCATAAGGAAATGTCCCTCTTTGTATCTAAAAATGTTATTGTCTTAAACTCTATTTTGTGTGACGGTAATAAAGCCACTCCAGCTCTTTTGGTTACTGTTTCCATGATGCTCTCCTCTTCCATTCTTTTACTTTCAACGCACTTGAGTCTTTTGAACAAATGTTGAGCTCTACTCAGTAGGGTTTTTGTTTGTAGTGGTATGGATATAGCAATCTGGAATTATTTGTACGAATTGTAAAAATGTAGAAATTAGTTAATATACTGATGGTGTGGGCATCCAGTATGCTGAGGGAAAAGAATATAAATATGGACTGTGAAAACGCAAAAGAGACCTTGTGGTGTTGAGCGGAAATAAGAGATATCATGAAGGAAATCATGATTTGAGAGTGGAGGGAATAAATACACATGCACATACACACACAAACAAAAAGACACACACAATCTGGTGACAATTAGCACATCTTAGCACCCAGATCTTGGTCTCAAAATTCCATTTCCTGCTAAAAGGAACAAGGACTACTTGCAAAAAAAGAACTACAGCTGATTCCAGAGTGGGACAGGTAAATTACAAAAAGTGGAACATCCAAAAGTAAGAAAATGCTCAGAAAATAATGGGGACATGTCAAAAGGACACGAGATCTGAAGGAGTTTCCAATGGCCAAATCAGGTAAAATTTTAGCATCAAAATGGAAGCATATGCATTCTAAGCCATTGAATAAAATAAGAATCAATGAGTATGCCATGCCAATACTGAATCAATGAACGACTTCCTCATTACAGTAAAAGTGCCAACTAATAAATGAGAAACGTAAGAAAAATCACTATTTCATAACTACGTAGTAATAACTGTTTCAAGCAAAAATCATCAATGGATGGTTCAAACTCCTAGACTGAAAGTGTGAAAGGGCACATGTCTCAAATATTTCCCTACAGACTCCCTCATTAATTACCAAGGGTAAATGCTCATTTCAGAGTGAAGAAACTTGGCAGGCACCATCTTAACTTTGATCTCCTAAATTTAGTAATTCTCAAATTTCAGACACATCAAAATCTCCTTGAGTCCCACTCCTTTCCCCAAACTGTGTGAATCAGTAGGTCAGGGGTTAGGGCCCAAGAATCTCCATGTCTGACAAATTCCTAGGTGATGGCGGTCCAGGGATCATATTTCAAAAATCATTGATATAAAGTTAACATTACCAGTAACAGAAGAGCAGTTATCAATCATGTGCCGTCTAACTGCAATAGTAAGAGTCTCATTTCTTTGATAAGCCTAGCAAAAAATGCAGCAGCTAAATCTAATTACAAGAAAGCATCCTAGTAACCCAAATTGGGGGGCAACCTAGAAAGCAAATAGCGTATATTCTTCTCAAAGATTATGACTGTGAAACAGAACCAGACTAAAAAGACACTAAATGCTACCTGTGATTCTAGATTGAGTCCTGTAAAATCAAAGACAGCCTCAGAGAACTCTCTAACTGCATAAAGGATATTAATGGAGCAGCTGGCAAATTTAGGGAACATGGACTGATATTAGATAACAGTGCGGTGCCAATGTTACATTACGTAAATTTGACAATTTTATTAATTATACTGGGATTTTGTAAAAATATCCTCGTTCTTAGGATGTATAAAACCTACACTCAAGTGATCAGAAAATGGACTGACAGAAGGATGGATAGAATGACACGGCAAATGTAACAAAATGTTCATATTGGTGAATCTGGGTATCTAGGGTATGCTGGGATTTGTATAATTTTTCTAACTGTTCTGTAAAAATTAACTTGGTTAAATTTTTAAATTCATGGTCCACCTCTATTTCTGTGATATTCTGCATATACAATAACTCTTCAGTTAGATAGTGAATCATAAAGTAACCTTTTTGAAGACATTGTAAATGGCAATCAAACCCGGCATGTGTAGTAAAGCAACACTATACATAATTCAACTGGAATGACCACATTATGAACTCCGAGTTCATGCAACAGCAGGCAGCCACCAGGAACCATAAGGCATCATAACGCTCCTTGAGCCTTCAAAACCAGAGCAAAATTAACAAAGAGAGTCCCAGTGAAAAATACAGGGCCAGAAAAGAGAAGATATGCAAGGCAGGACAATTAGCCATCTCCCTCCTGTTCCCAAACGACCTACCGTCAAGGAGGAGACCAGTAGACAGTGAGTGTGGAGTCACCACATGCACAGGGTACCTGCTGAGCCACAGGCCTGTGCACACCAGGAATTCAGATGGAGACAGAACGTCAGGTCTTAAGAAGGCAAAAAAGCACGTGCAATACAGAAGTCATTTCTTCCTTTTTATTGCTGAATGGGATTCCACTGTATAGGTGGACAATTTGTCTATCCACTCACCATCTGATGGACATTTGAGTTGCTTCCATTTTGGCGATTAGAAATAAAGCTGCTATAAACATTTGCATACAGTCTTTGTGTGGCCTTTTCATTTTCCTTGGATAAATATCTAAGAGTAGGATTACTGGGTTGTAAAAGAAGTATATGATTAACTTCATCGGAAACTGCCAAACTGTTCTCCAAAGGTTATACCATTTTACATTCCTACCAGTGAAGTACCCAGTCCTCATTTTTCCACATCCTTGTCAGCTGGCATGTGAGCTTTTGCTGTGTTGACTTTATGTTAGCCATTCTAATAGTGTTACAATGGTATCTCACTGTAGTTTAATTTAATTTGTAGTTACATGAACCTAGGACCTCATATGTGGGAAGCTGGCACTCAACAACTGAGCACACTGGCTCCCTGAGGGTGTTTTTTTGTTTGTTTTGTCTTTAAGAGGGACCAGGGATCAAACCTATGACCTCACACATGGGAAGCAGGCACTCATCCACATGCTACATCTGCTCCCCTCACATGCTTATTGTCATTCATATGAAATGGATAAAATGCTGGTTCAAATCTTTTGGCAATTTATTTAACTGAAATTTTTACTGAGATACATATCCTTTTTAAAACCATAATTTATCAGAAAAGAAATGCTGAAAGGGTCTATCCTTTGTTATGCCATTCAGAACTCCTGAGTAAATAAAAATGCCTCCTTGCCATTCTAACTCTCCAACTTTCAACACCCCTGCCACCCTCTAAAAGGTCTATGATGTGCAAAATATACTATGAGAGAAAAAACACTCTCTCCTGTCTTTACTCTGAGTGTAAAAATTATAGGAAAGGTTACCTGCATGTTTCTAGGGTCAGGAAATAAAAATTTCCCTGTTTTTACAAGTATATGATAAACCACATTCTTTCCTCAGTATGAGCCAGGAACACAAATGTATAAACTGCAAACAGTGCGGAAACGGTGATAATATTGAACACAGTTGATACATTTTAAAAAGCAGGTCTGCTGGCAGCTGAGTAGGTGGCGCTATTGCCTTCCCGATTAGACACAGGTCTCCACAGCGGCAGGGTGATGAGGCCAAAGAGAGCTTTAAGGAAAGGGTCTGAGAGCCCGACAGGCCACTCGCCAGCTGTGCAGCCTTGGACAAATTTCTTAACTTCCCAACTCTAAAGTAGGAATAGTAATCTCTACTCTCTTGAGTGGCTATAAAGAATTAAGTAAGATTTGAACGTACACAATGACTAACACGAAAATGATCGCTATTATGATCATGATTGCTTTCTTCATCCATAATTCCTGAATCACAAATGTAAGCAAGACTGAAAAAATGTGCTCTTCACAAAATCTGAGAATAGAGTTGAAGCTTTAGGCAGTTCATCACACTGCTGCACATGGACCCACAGAACTAAACGTAGCGACCTGGACTTTGGAATCATGAAAACTACAGACTGTATTTCTTATAACTCTGACTCTGCATTGCAAACTGAGTAATACTTCTGTTCAAAAGGAACCATGCCCTTCTCTCTTGGTTTTTCAAGAGTCCGTGATGTATGGCTATTTCTCCTCTGGGATTCAAGAGTCACGCTACATAGATGAAAGCTGTGCTAGCATGCCTCAATGTAATTTTTCCAAGTTCCTGCTTGCTGCAAGCTAAACACAGAGCAGCTGCTTAAATTTCCCACCATTGTCCTTGTCCTAAAGAATGGAATGGTATTGCAGCATTCATCCCTCACTGACACGCCAGATTAGATGTCCAGGCGTCAATTTTATTAAGTGTGAGAGACATCTCACGAGGATTTTTCTATGAATCAATACATGAAATATACACTTTAAGATTTTTCTTGGATTCAAGTGTTCTGCTTGTTCTACGCTCAGGTTTTAGGACAACATTAAAACTTCATAATCAATGTGTTTAACAATCTGAATGTTCCATTTCCCCTGTGAGTCTGTTTAAAGTTCTTATAAGCAAATTCTATAACTAAGCTGTAATGTACAGTATAGCAAGGTACCACAGCACAGGCTTTTTAAATGACTAAGAAGTAAAATGTTCTCTTTGCTACCTGGTTTTAAAAGTCTCTTCAGGAAATGAGAGGAAATAAAAAGTAGAGAGCTTTGGCTCCATGTCCATCAACAATCACCAAGTAGGCAGAGCAGAATGAGACAGAGAACATGGTCAAAGAAGTCTTACTAGGGAAACGGACTTTGGCCCAGTGGTTACAGCGTCCGTCTACCACATGGGAGGTCCGCGGTTCAAACCCCGGGCCTCCTTGACCCGTGTGGAGCTGGCCATGTGCGGCGCTGATGTGCGCAAGGAGTGCCGCGCCACGCAAGGGTGTCCCCCGCGTGGGGGAGCCCCACAAGCAAGGAGTGCGCCCGTGAGGAAAGCCGCCCAGCATGAAAAGAAAGAGCAGCCTGCCCAGGAATGGCGCCGCCCACACTTCCCGTGCCACTGACGACAACGGAAGCGGACAAAGAAACAAGACGCAGCAAAAAGACACAGAAAACAGACAACCGGGGGAGGGGAGGGGAATTAAATAAATAAAAATAAATCTTTAAAAAAAAAAAAAAAAAGAAGTCTTACTTGAATTCCCAGGTCCAACACTTGCCAGGCATTTATTCCTGGGGAAATTGTTTTAGAGCTTGTGATGGTTAATTTTATGTGTCAACTTGGCTAAGGAGTGCTGCCCAGCTTTTGGTCAAGCACTGTGCTAGCTGTTACCGTGGGGGTATTTTGTAGATGATTAACATCTACAATCAACCACCCTCCATAAAGGGGAAGGGCCTCACTGAGGATTCCAGGAATCAGAAGAATTATGCCTCAAAACTTCAACATCGGGAGGCGGACTTTGGCCCGGTGGTTAGGGCGTCCGTCTACCACATGGGAAGTCCGTGGTTCAAACCCCGGGCCTCCTTGACCCATGTGGAGCTGGCCCATGAGCAGTGCTGATGCGCGCAGGGAGTGCCCTGCCACGCAGGGGTGTCCCCCGCGTAGGGGAGCCCCACGCGCAGGGAGTGCGCCCTGTAAGGAGAGCCGCCCAGCGGGAAAGAAAGTGCAGCCTGCCCAGGAATGGCGCCGCCCACACTTCCCGTGCTGCTGAAGACAACAGAAGTGAACAAAGAAAAAAAAAACAAAAAAACTTCAACATCAACTTTTGCCATTATTTCCAGCCTGCCAGCTTCCCTGGGGAACTCAAGAGTCAGGACATCAACTCTACCCTTACCAGTTTCCAGCCTGTGACCTGCACTGTGGAGTTTGGACTTGCCAGTCCCACAGTTGCATGAACCAATTCCTTATATTAAATCTCAGCATAACACTATTAAATTCACTTTGTGTAAAATCACACTTACTCCTGGGGCCTGACCATTTGTCCAGAATTGGGGAAAAAATATAGGAACACTGATCATGAAGTTCTTGTTCTGGGTTTACACATTTTCAAATGCGAGAAAAAGAAGTCAAACCAGGTTAGTGGGTTATTCCCTGGACTAAAGGTTCTAATGATCCAACAAGCTGGTTCTTGGTTCAGGGCTTGCCATCTCACCACTCCTTTTTTCTTTCTACTGCACATTATATTAAGGATAAAAATTCCACATAACTTTTGCTAAATATTGAAATTGCCTTGTGCTATTCTAAGATTATTTTTATAGCTAATGTTGCTTAAAAGTTATATTGGATATTCTCTCTCTTGTTAGGATACACTAAGAGAAGAAAACTTATTTTGTGCCAGGCATTAAAAATTTATTATTCACCATTTGGTGAATTAAACAAGAGATGCACATAGCTGGGCTGTGAGCACCTCATGACCTTTAACATCGCCACCCCTGTACCCCCCTCTCCTAGCGCAGGGGAGGCTCTTTCCCTTAGCCAAAGAGGAGGGAGGCATTAAAAAAACAGGAGCAAGATTTCCAGGCTCTGCTAGGAAACAAACTGTATCATAAAGTTCCTTTCCCTAATCCCTAATTTCTGCAGAAACAGAAATAGACCTGGGGGAGAAAGGAGTACAAAGGTGAAAAGTGAACTGACCCACAAATTAAAATGGAAAACAATGCAGGGCCTTTATTCCAAAGACACTTGCCAAAGTAAACTTCAACACAGTTTCAGGTTAAAATGGACTCTAAATTCATGAAGTCCAAATTAATGAGGTTTTTACCACGTAAACATATCAGAACAAAAATGCTTATCAATACCAACAATACAAGAGAAGATTTATGAGTCTTCTATTAAAATAGCTGTCCTTGACTGACCACCAGACCTAGAAGAAAGAGCAACCTTTAAAAAAGATGAACTGAAGTACAGCCTCAGCTGTGGGACCGTGGTCAAGTAATGGAGTATCTCTGGGGCCCAGTATTCCTCTCACTGAAATGAGGAAAATACCACCAAATAGTAATTGCAACCATTTCTGGGTACTGAGCATATCACACCTCCTATCTCACAGCATCTTCCTAACAAGCCTGTGAAGTAGGGTCTAAAATAATTCCCTTCCGAAGATGAAAAGGCTAAAAAGAGGGAGATTCAATAACTTGATTAAGGTGAAAAAGTTAGCTTAAGCAGCTGAGCCAATATCTGAATCCAAAGCCCATGAGAATAAGATAAAGGTGAAGAGCACACTCTCTAAAGCCAGAGCAACTGGCTTCTGCCATTTACTAAGTAACCTTGAGCCTATGGGAGAACAGTACCTCTAACTCACGCGGTTCGTGTGGCACTTGAGTGAGGAACTGTCCCGTGCACTGTTCACAGGGCGTAGGCCCTATTCCAAGCCTTGCTGTTGCTGTTATTTCTATGAACTATTATTACACTCCAGTCTGCCTCAGAAAAAAAGTCTCTATACAAGGACCTAAACATTGCAGGCACTAAAGAGCTTATACAGTTAACAAATAGTATTTTCTTCTCTCCCTCCCCTGCAAAATCAACTACCTTTCATTTATTTTTCCTGTATGTCAGAAACCCTAAAAGACAGGTGAAAGAAAGAAAAAAAAGACACAAGCATAGCAAGATTTATACTCACAGTTCAGAAGGCCACAACAAATGTGATCAAATCAAATGATGATTTAAAAAAATACTTCTAGTTTCTGTTTCCTCTTTCCATGGTAGTCCAAAAGAACCTGACAAGAAAAGACAACATGCATATATAAAGCAGTCTTTATCTCACAACTTTTTCAGAGCTCTATTACGGTGACCTTCTTTACTGCCTGCCATGTACACTGTGGTAGGCCTTGAATGGGGGATGAATGCATATTAAGTCTCTGTCTTCAACCACATTCGAGGTGAAGAAAATATACATGAAATAACAGAAAGTAATGAAAACTATTATGGAAGCAGACTTGGTTCAATGGTTAAAGTGTCCGCCTACCACATGGGAGGTCCACGGTCCAAACCCAGCGCCTCCTGACCCGTGTGGAGCTGGTTCACACACAGTGTTGACGTGCGCAAGGAGTGCCCTGCCAAGCAGGGGTGTCCCTGGCATAGGGGAGCCCCGTGCGCAAGGAGTGCCACCCATAAAGAGAGCTGCCTAGTACGAAAGAAAGAGCAGCCTGCCCAGGAGTGGGGCCACACACACGGAGAGCTGACACAGCAAGATGACAAAACAATTTCTGGTGCCACTGACAAGAATGCAAGCAGACACAGAACACACAGCAAATGGTCAGAGAGCAGACAACTGGGGCAGGGGGCGCGGAAAGGGGAGAGAAAAAAATAAAAAATAAATAAATCTTTAAAAACAACAACCAAAAAAACCTATTAACAACCATAAACTTGGATGGCAAAAAAGTAGCTAAATAAGTTCTTGAGTGGGATGGCAAATAGAATATGCACATGTTTCACTTTCTCCCTAAAGTTATACTAAAGAGATTTTTTTTAAAAAGATAAATGCAGAAGCACAAGGAGAAATGAAAGGAGAAAAAAAAAAAACCAAAATTTCGGAAGCTGGAAAGCAGGAGGAAACACAGTAAATGATTCAGCAGGCCCAAGAAAGCCAGATCCTAAGCTAGCAGAAGGAAAATTTCAGAACCACTTCTCGGTACTCAGCAGTACCCTCAAGGGGGGTTCAGAACTGCAGCACTAAAGGCAGGCAGAAGTGGAGGTAAGGAAGGTGTAGGGTCTACAGTAAGGAAGATGGCGTGAAGGCAGTGTTACGATGGGGCTAGAACCTCACGGCTATGCCTCCTGTGAGCCGCCTTCTTTACCCTGACAAAACAGCAGAGTCATTCTCTGGAGAAAGCAGAGACTCTCCAGGCTGGAATCCACCTGCCTGGCTGTACTGAACTGCCCACATCCTGATCAGGGGAGCCTCCAGCTCTCCCACCATCCTGCAGACATGCTGCCCAACTGGCTCCCCACCCACCCACTGCACTCAGCTCCCAGAAATCTGGTAGTCAGCACTTCACCCTGCAGTAAAGAGATAAGAATATTCTTGGGGAATCTGATCAGCCCAAGAGGAAAGACCTAAAGATACGAACAATGGGATTCCCCCAACAAATGGCCTTCTCAGAATATCCTGATGTATGTGCTTAGAGCTTCCAAAGAGTTTTTTTATTCCCCACAAGGAAATGTTACCAGACAAGTGAAGAAAGCCTCTATCACTGAAGATAGCCCAAAACAGAAAGGAAAAAGAAAAATAACTTGGAGGAAACAAATTATACAAGGAGAAAATTTTTTGTAAAAACCCCAAAGGATTACTACCAAAATCCTCAGTAATGAGAAGACACTGCAATATTGTATCAAAAACAAGTTGCTCTTTAAAAAAAGAACATGAAAAGGGCTGTTAAAAATTTTTAAACTTGATTATAGAAATAAAAAATTAAAGAGAAAGGTTCAAGCAAATTGAAGACATCATCCTGAAACTAGGAAGCAAAGCGAAGCAAAGCAAAGAGAAAAGAGAAGAAAAGAAAAAGAAAAGATCTGTGGAAATGAAACTACAAGAATATCGCAAGACTGTCCAGGAGATCCACCATCTGAATAGCAGGAGTTCCAGAGAGAGACAAAAGAAAGGGGGGAAAGGGGGAGGGGGGGAATAATCAGCAAAATAATTTCAAAGTTTTCCCAGAACTAAACAACATGAATTCCTGGAATGAAGGGTCTTTGAGTCTGACTAAGCACAGGAAATGAAAACAGCCCCACAGCAAGATACATCATCAAGTGGACAAATGGTAAAACTCCCACAAGCTTCCAATGACGGGAGAAAACACTCACAAAGGATTAGAAATCAGAAGAACTTTGGAATTTGAAAACTAACACTAACAAGAAGGCAATGGAGCAGTATATTTAAAGTCAGGAAAGAAAATGAATGGGGACACAGAATCCTATATCCAGCCAACCTATGAACGAAGTTTTCTATCATGCAACATCTCAAGTTCTACCTTCCAAGCACCTACCCCAGAGAGTCATAGGAGAAAGTCCTTCAACAAAACATGACACCAACAAACTCTTGCTGAGTGCTGGGCACAGATATCTATGTAAAGACAGAGGTCAATCAGCAGTCCCACAGAAAGACGTAAAGAAAGTGTGTACAAGCACCCAGGAACGCCGTAGGCCACGTCTGCTTATGGTGCTACTCACACACACTCTCTCCTACTCCTTGCTAAATGCAGAAGCAGAAGCAAACCACCCCAGTTGCTCACCACATCTGATTTCTATTTACCATTGTGTTCCCAACAGTACATACAGTCCCTAACACAGCACCTAACACAAGACCATCAACAAACATTTAATGAACATATGTCTGCCTGAATGAATGGACAGATGGATATAATGGCTTTGAGCACCTTCACCACATTTTGATAACTGCTCGGGGTTTTACTTTGTATTCAAAGGAGAATTCGAGCAAGTAAGAACATTCCATGGTATCCACACTTGGCCTACTGCATGTTTGCAATTTTAGCACAGGCAACTTAATGCATGATGTATTCCAGCACTCCTACTCATCCTCTGATTTACTTTTATTAAAACCATGATTCCCAGAAGTTTAACTATGAAACTGATAAAACAGCATAAAACTGAGTTAGTTCAAATAAGGCAGAAAGGAGGTATTTCCCACATTGTATAATAAAAGTGCTTAAATGTGTCCCAAAAGGACAAGGGAAAATTAAGCTTGGCTTATGATACAAGAAACTCAAGTCTCCAAAGATATCTGTAAGACAAACACTCCCTACCTTTTTTGCAGAACCCACTTACCTTAATCTGATCTCAAGGGCATATTTTAAAATAGGTGTAAGTAGACTCTTGGGCTGATCTAAGCCCTTACCCTTTCTAACCTACAAAACAAAATTTCCACCAGTCACACCCCTAAAAGCTAGTTTCATTAAAGTTAACTTCAATAACACTTAGATTATTTCCTCCCATCACCTTGCCTACAATGCTCTTTCACTGCAAACTCCAACTTGGGAAGCCTTCTATCATCCTTCTCTCACTAACTCCAAATAACATCCACAATCATCCTAACAGTGGCAGCTTAACATTTATGGGGTGTTTGGTGCAAGTAAGCACTCCTCTATCTGAAAGAATCTACAAGAACTAACTCACTGAATCCTCACAGCCCTAAGTGCTCACTATTAGCTACACTTTACATACAAGGAAATGATGTCATAGAGAAGCTAAGACACTTCCCAGGTCACACACCAGCAAACAAGGGAGAGATCAGGGATTCAAATGCTAGCTATGAGCACTCTTAAAATCACGATGCTATTCCGGCTTCCCAAATTAGCCACATAAAATTACTGCTAAAGCAATAAATATGATCTGGACTTTCCAAAGCAAGCATGACAGGAAAACCCTTCCAAAAGCTGACTAACTTTCAATATGCCATATTGACAAATCACAAGAAACCTGGCTGGAATTAAGCATGAAGGTTAAGGCCTGAGAAAAGAAATTGTTTGTTGTAAATGCTAAATAGGGCCCAAATCCACTATTTCTCAACTCATTCTAAAAATCTATGTCATCTGTGAGGCTCCCCAATGTTCAAACTGTATGACCGCTGCACGTGGGTGCCATCCAAGCTCAGTCTACCCGTAGTTTCTCACTTAGGCAAGCTATAACCTGTATCCTGAAAGAACACAGGTCAGAAGTAACTTTGGGAAAAATCAAACATATATAAGGAATGCAAAAAGGATTATGAAAATCATCTGGGCAAACAAAGATGTCTTTATGCTTCAAAAAGTATTTTCTAGCCAAAAATATTCTCTAACACCAGACTGTGGAGCTGCTCAGAGGTGGAGATAATGTGTCTCATTCATCTCTGTGCCAGAATCTGGAAGAGGGTTTCCCATCCAATAAGCACTAAGCTACTGACCAGATGAATTCATTAAGGGAAAAGAAGCTGTAAAGTCACTGAATTCTGAAAAATCAATACCAACAATTATAAATTACCTATTATGCAAGCAAAGCAAACGACAAATATATACTGTTTTCCCGTTCTTAGACCCATCGAAATAAATTAAGGAAAAAATAACACAAAATATAAATTAGGGAATCCTAGGAACAGGCTTTAAATTCCCAGAGCAGAAAACAATCACATCATCAGGAACTGTGCTTGCTGAACATCAGGCCAATTCTGACCTAAAGCTCTCAATTATGTGTATGACTAGCCATGTACCATATATTTTGTCACTCACAGTGTTATAATGATCTCCACTTAACAGTTGAGAAAAAACATGGAGAGGTCAAATAACTCAGTAAATATCAACCAGGGAGGAAGGATGAGATCTGAAACTCAAAATGAGATCTTTCTTCAATTCTTTGCAGAAAAAATTATCTCCACAAAAGTACACTGTATGAGAGCCTTAAAATCTTGAGTACATACTATTCTACTCCAATTAAATGGGCACTGCAAAGGCAGTACATCCAAGACAAGGAACCTTTTCCATCATACTCTAAGAACTAATGGTGATCATGGCATATCTACATGATGCTGTGCCTCTGACAGACACCAAAAGAAGCTCTCTGGGAAGGCATGCCATCAAAGTCAAGAAGTAATGAGGAGCACCTCCTAGAGAAACACAAAAAAACGTGGGCAGCAAATGGCCCAGCCGAAACTGGGACAGCTACATGTAGCAGAAGCAATCTGTGAAGTGAGGAGACTTCCCGCTCCAGGTGAGGCAGAAGCAGCACCCTAGAGGCAGGCAGAAACCCAGCAGAGTAAACACAGAAGCTATCTGATGACTTTGAAAAGGAAAGAGTAGCAGGTTGGTGACCAAAGAAGACTGGAATTCACACTACCATCAAATCAGCAGATTTAAACTAGACTCAGAATCTCCTGATGTAATACCCAAAATGTGCTGGATACAATCGAAACCTACCAAGAATAGAAAGAAGCAGAAAATCTCAATTCCTATGGAAAAAATAATAATATTTTCTCAGCCAATGCTGAGATGACAGGAATGTTGGAATTATCCAACATAGACTTTAAAGCAGCAATTACAAAGAAATTTTTAAAAGAATAAAATTTAAAAAACAATAAAGCAGCAATTACATAAATATTTCTACATGCATTCACACACACACATTGGAACAATGGGGAAAAAGAGAAAGTCTCATTAAATAAATAGAAGACATAAAGAACCAAATGAGAATTTTAAAACTGAAAACTGTAATACTGAAATTAAGAACGAAATCACTGAATAGGCTCAACAGCAGACTGGGGATAACAGGAAAAAGTCAGTGAACTCCAAGTTAGGGCACCAGAAATCTTTCAATTTGAAAAAATAAAGAGAGAATCAATCTTAAAAAAAAAAAAAAAAAATTAGCACAGCCTCAGGGACCTGTAGAGTAACAAAAGGTCTAATATTCGTGTCACTGAGGCCCTAAAGAAGAGGGAAAAAAATAACATGCTGAAAAATACCTGAAGAAGGAATGGCTGAAAACATTCTCTGCATATACATAAAACAAAGAAAATATCTTGAATGCTACCCAAAAAAGAGACTAACACCCAAAGAGGAAGACTGAATTGAATGAGTGCAGAATTCTCATCAGAAACCAGAGGCCAGAAGGAAGACAGACAAATGGTGAAATAAAATGAACTGTCAATATAAAATTCTATATCCAGCAAAAATTTCCTTCAGAAATGAAAGTGAAATAGACATTTTCAGATGACAGAAAACTAATATAATTCCCTGCCAGAAGACCAGCTCTAAAAGAACCAGTGCAAGTTCTTCACACAGAAGGGAAATGATGCCAAAAGGAAACCTGTGACATCAAGAATGAAGGAAGAGCAATAGAACTAGAAATAATAAAAATCAGGGCTAATATCATAGGACACTCTTCCCCCTCATGAGATCTTGAAAGTGTGTTTGATGGTTGAAAGCAAAAAATAGGAAGCTGAATGATGGGATGCCAGCAGGAGCAGGAATGAAACATAATTCCACTGCAAGATAAGGCGAGGGGGGCAAAGGCAGATCCAAGGGGGTAGGGTCTCCCAGAGTCCACTTCAAGTGGAAAACTGCTGAGTACCAGCAGACTGCAAAGGAAGTACACAATCCCTAGGGCAGCCACTTAAAAAACTACAGAGAGGGGAGCAGGGAGTGACTGAGCTCCTGCTTCCTATGTATGAAGTCCCATGTTCACTAGAGAGAGAAAGAGCCAAAAATCACAACAGATAAACTGAAATGGAAATCTAAAAAACGTTCAGATAATCCAAAATATCTAAGGTCACCAACTCTCACACCCCTAGTTAAGGACCTCCTAGAAGCCTTGAAAAGCACACAGAGCCAGGAACGCCATGAATTCCAGGGTGGATGAACACAGAGGGAAACAAGTGCATCATAGTCAAAACCTAAACATGAGAATCGGGTTGGCTCAACCAACTGGGCGCTCATCTACCATATAGGAGGTCCAGGGTTCAACACCCAAGGCTTCCTGGTGAGGGCAAGCTGGCCCACGTGGCGAGCTGGCTCACACAGAGTGCCAGCCCACGCAGGAATGCGGCCCTGCGCAGGAGAGCCATCCTGCATGGGAATGCCACCCCACGCAGGCATGCCGGCCAATGTGGAGAGCTGGGGCAGCAAGAGACACAGAGGAGAGAAAATAAGAAGACGCAGCAGAAAAGGGGGCTGAGGTGGTGCAAGAGAGTAATCACCTCTCTCCCACTCCAGAAGGTGCCAGGATCAGTCCCAGGATCGGTTCCCAAAGCTGCCTAATGAGAATACAAACAGACACAGAAGAACACACAGCAAACAGTGAATGGACAGAGAGAGCAGACAACAGGGGTAACAGGAGTAACGAGGTAGGGGGGAGAAATAAAAAATAAATCTTTAAAAGGAAAAAACAAAAAAAAACCCTACAGCCAGTAAAAATGTCCTTCAAAAACAAAGGTAAAACATGCAAAACAATATTCACAGGTATTAAACATTCCCATAGAGGCACCAGGTTTAAATGAACATCCCACACCCCCTTCTGCTATCACAAATTTTGTAATTACAATAATTCATAACTACGTCTATTAATTTATACTGCATCCGTAATAGGCAAGTACTATAAATTTGAGGTGTTTATTTTTGTGTGTGTTGTAACATCGATCTCTTTTTCTCCCATTCAAAAATTAATTACCAGAATGAAAATAAATTATGGAAATAACCATGCAAACAAACAAACAAAAAAGGTGAAATAGAGACATTTCAGATAGAATAAAATGAAGAGAACTTGTCACCAGCATACCTACACTATAAGAAATACTTCCCTTCATGCTGGAGGGAAACAAAGCAGACGGAAAGTCAGATCAGAGGGAGAAATGAAGAACACTGGAAATGGTAAACATGGGGGTAAAATAAAAGATGACTTTTTAAAAAACAAAAACAATAATGTATTTAAGGTTTATAACAAATGTTTAAGTAAAATATATGACAACAGAAGACAACCTGCAAGATGGTAGAGGAGTAAGGAGCTCCTAAATTCAGTTCCTGCTACAAGATAGTTAGTAAATGCTCAGAGCTCTCTGTAGCTAGCCGAAGCACCTGTTTGGGGGCTCCAGGAGACCAGAAGAGCATCCTGCCACATTCTTGAAGGAATGCAAGAAGACTGCACAAGTGCAGAGAAGATTCATAAGTAGAGCGCTCCACGCCATGGAGGCTGGTGCCCAACCTCCTCTGGAGACACAAGCCACCTTGGGAGTTGTTCCTCAGCTAGAATTGAAAGTTCTACTTCCCAAAAATGGGGGAGGAAGAAAAGGTTGGGGACCAACTTCAGCTACTGATGAATAAATTCAGTGGGCTAAAATATAATCCTGAGAACACTAAAGTTTGACGCTTTCCAAGCCAGAAAGAGGCCAGGAGCCACCATCTTAACTCCGCACCTGGCAAAGGGGAAGCAGGGTGGACTGAAAAATCACACCGCTGGTAGGAACCGGCTTCTTTCCATCAAGATTGGCCTGCAGCCCCAGTCTAGGTTTCAGTCCAACGTCTTGCACGGAGGAGGCTGGTGGACCCTGCACCAGCCTACCCAGGAAACTGCAGGTACTTTTGGCTGGCACAGACTGAATAATCGGAAGTCTACCGGGGCAACTGCACCTTGGACCCACACTGAATAGATTGCTGCCCACATCTGCAGTTCCATCCCCACCCCAGGCAGGGGAGAAAGGGGCATGAAGATTCATTAGTCTCTCTGGGCAACTACAGTCTAGGCATGCACAACTTGCATTATTCCACATGCTGTGACTCTGTCCCTACCCCTGGCAAAGGAGAAAGTTGGGAGAAGCCTCATCAGTCCCTGGGGCAACGAGGGCAGCTTGAGCCTCCACAGCTTATAACATCAACTACATCCTTGGCTCCCCTGCATAACCAGCAAGGAGAAAGGGCAAGCAGCCCTAAACTGAAGAAAAAAACTGCACCTAGAATAAATACTCTAGTAAACCAGATGGCAAGATGCAACAAAAAATTATAATCCACACCAAGAAACAGGAAAATACAGCCCAGTTAAAAGAACAAGATAAGCCTCCAGATGACATAAAGGAATTGAGACAACTTATCATAGATGTTCAAACAAATCTCCTTAATAAATTCGATGAGATGGCTAAAGAGATTAAGGATATTAAGAAGACAATGGATGAGCACAAAGCAGACTCTGAAAGCATACAGAGAAAAATACCACATCTCATGGGAATGAAAGGCGCAGTAAATGACATTAAAAAAACATTAGAATCATATGATAGCATATTTGAGAAAGCAGAAGAAAGGACTGGTGAACTTGAAATGGCCTCTGACAGTGAATATACAAAAGAAGATATGAAGAAAAAAATGGAAAAAATTGAACAAGGTCTCAGGGAACTAAATGACAGCAAAAGGTGTGCAAACATATGTATCATGGGTGTCCCAGAAGGAGAATAGAAGGGAAAAGGGGCAGAAGGAATATTTGAAGAAATAATGGTAGAAAATTTCCCAGCCCTATTGAAGGACATAGATATCCATGGCCAAGAAGCACACGGTACTCCCATCAGAAAAAATCTGAAGAGAAAACCTCTGAGACACATACTCATAGAATGTCAAACGCCAAAGACAAAGAGAGAATTCTGAGAGCAGCAAGAGAAAAGCACTGCATAACATATAAGGGATATCTAATAAGATTAAGTGCTGATTTCTCACCAGAAACCATGGAGGCAAGAATACAGTAGTGATATATTTAAGATACTACAAGAGAAAAACTTCCAGCCAAGAATCTTATAACCAGCAAGACTGTTTTTCAAAAATGAGGGTGAGACTAGAATATTCACAGATAAACAGAAACTGAGAGAATTTCTAAGCAAGAGACCAGACTTTCAGGAAATACTAAAGGGTGTGCAAGAGTCTGAAAAGAAAAGACAGGAGAGCAAGGCCTGGAAGAGGGCCTAGAAATGAAGATTATATCAATAAAAGTAACAAAGTGTAAAAAGAATGGTCAAAATAAAATATTACAGATAAAACTCAAATAGTCAGGAATAAACTTAACCAATGATGTAAAGTACTCAGAAAACTACAGCTCAATGTTAAAATATATCAAAAAAGGCCTAAATAGCTCAAAGAACATTCCATGCTCATGGACTGGAAGACTAAGTATCATTAAGATGTCAATTTTACTCAAATTGATATACAAATTCAATGCAATCCCGATAAAACTTCCACCAGCATTTAAGATAAAATTTGAAAACACAATTATCAAATTTATTTGGAAGGGTAAAGGGTCCTGAATACCCAGAAACATCATAAAAAGGAAAAGCAAACCCTCATCTTCAGACTTTAAATCATAATACCTAGCTATAGTGGTAAAAACAGCATGGTACTGGCCTAAAGATAGATACAATAGACCAGTGGAACCAAATTTGTGGTTCAGAAACAGACCCTCACAGGTATGGTCAAGTGAGTTTTGACTAGCCTGTCAATCTCACAGAGCTTGGAAAGAACAATCCATTCAACAAATGGTGCTGAAAGAATTGGACATCCATAGTTGAAAGCAGGAAAGAGGACCCTATCTCACACCCTATCCAAAAACTAACTCAAAATGGATGAAAAAAACTAAAAATAAAAACAAGAACCATAAAACTTCTAGAAGAAATTGTAGGAAATTATCTTCAAGACCTTGTGGTAGGTGGTGGATTCTTAAAGGAGATAAGAGGAGGATTGAGAGGGACTACTGATGTTTAATGTGTGCAGAAGTTTTAATTAGCTTCAGTGTAAAAGTGTGGAAATGTATAGGGTGGATGGTAACAAATAGTGATTAACAGCTTCTTTACAAATGAGGATGTGGCTGAAAATGGTATTCTTGGGATGTAAATGCCAACTGACAGAATGCTAGAGAATAATCTAGGAACTGAATAGAACAGTAAACCCAGAGGTGTATGAGAATTGTGGTTGATGGTACAGATGCAAGAGTGTCCTTTGTGAGGTAGAGCAAATGTTTATCACTACTGCAGGGTGGTGGAAATATGGAGAAGCATAGGAAAAATACAACTGGAGTGACTTATAGACTGCCATCAGCAGTAATAATATAATAATCTTGCATCTATGCCAAAGATGTACTGTGTTGATAATGGGGCAGTATGGAAAATGTGAGCCAACCATACCCTATGGATGTGGTAACAATCAGATGATATTATCTTATCTGTAATAAATGTTCCACCACAGTGTGGTGTGTTGTTTGGGAATCTGTACATTTGCATGATTGTTCTGTAAGTTTACAACTTCTGTCATAAAAAAACATATTTAAAAAATAATACCAGGGTGGGTTGAGGGAAAAAAACACCAAATGTAAGGTAGGAATGTAATTAGTAGTAAGACTTTCACAGTGTTCTCTCATAATTTGTAACAAACATCTCAAGATAATGCAAGGTATTGGTGGATGGTCGATGTATGGGACCCCTGTACAATGTTATGCATGTATGCTTTGCAAGTTCACAGCCTTTGCTTGCACTTGTTTATGCATGTTCATATATAAATAATATAAAGATAATAATAGGTAGGTTGGGGTAGTAGTAATATTTTTATAATGCTCTTAATCATTAGTTAAAAAGATTTAACAGCAACACAGGGTGTCAGTGGTAGGGTGAGTTATGACAGTCATGTATGATGTTATATATGTTTGCTGTGTAAGTTCACAATTATTACTATACACTTACTATATTTATGTATCAGTGATACATTTCAATAAATTTTCAAAAAATACAAAAAAAAGGCAACAATAACACCAAGAGCAAGGAATGAGGTGGTAAATGGAATTATGCCATTGTAAAGTTCTTAAAAAATGACATGGTAGGGATATAATCACAAAAGTAACCACTCTAAAAAAAAAAAAAAGGCTAACCTGCCAAAGAGAGACAGAATGGACTCTAAAACGAACCCAAAGGACAACAGGTCAAGAGCAACAAAAGAACAAAGAGCAGAGAAAACAAATGAAAAACAAATAATAAGGTTGACAGATGAAACCCAACCATTATCAGTAACTACATTAAATGTAAATGGACTTACAAATATGTGGAAATTAAATAACACACTCCTAAATAACTAGTGGGCCAAAGAAGATATTTAAAAATATTTTGAGATGAATGAAAGCAAAACACAACATACTAAAACTTATAGGATCTAGTAAAAGCAGTGCTTAAAATAATGTATAGCTGTTAATGCCTATATTATATATATTATATATTTAAATGTGGTTAAAGGGGGAAATTTAAGGTTGTATATATGTTACTAAAATATATTTTAGTAACATAATAGAGTTACTAAATGTATTTAGTAACAATTAAAATTTTTTAACCAGAACTGTACAATACAGTGAACTCTAATAAAAATCTTGTCTATAATCAATAGTTCAGTTATAATAATTCTTTCATCAACTGTAACAGAGGTACCACACTAATGCAAAGTATTAAAACTGTGTAAAGGGGGTGAGGTATATGGAAACTGTACTTTCTGCATGACTTTTCTGTAAACCTACAACTTCTCTAATTTAAAAAAAAAAAGCAAAAAACCTACCTAATCTTAAGAACTGGAAAAGGAACAAATGAAACCCAAAGCAAGCAGAATAAAGGAAATAAGATCAGAGCAGAAATAAATGAAACAGAGAAAATCAGTAAAAGTTAAGATATGCTACTATTTTTATTTCTAGCATTTTAAGATTTAGGGATCATTCACTTTCATTCTGCCCAGAAACTTCTGGATTTTACAGAAGTCAACCACACTGCCTCTTTCTAACAACCAATTTTTTAAAAAACCAAGTCATTCCTAATCATATATTACTTTACTTTCATATAAAAACTTCTCCTTCTTAATCATTTTTATTAATATTTAAGATTCAAATACCAGCACCAAACTAAGTATCCCAGGTACTTCTGGACCATGGTTTTCTGAGCAACTAAAACAGTATTTCTGCTTTACCCTAATGATACAATAGCAAAACAATGAAATGTGTAAAAAAGAAGTTCCTAGTCCTACTGCCTGCATCATAATTTGTACCATGGAACCCTTTCATTTTCATTTATTACCTTGGAACAGCCTGTACTGAAAATATGCAACGTTTGTGTTTTAATAACAGTGACAAGTCTTTCCATGTGGGACTCTGGCGCCCCAGGATAAAGAGCACAGACCTCAGATGACTAAACAGCTGTGTTATCTTTAACAAGTAACTTGATCACGTGAAACCTATTTCATCATCTGTCAAATGGGGTCATTCTTATCCCTGAAGGTTGTCAGTGAAAAATGGGACAACATAAAGCTTGGTGAAAACTCCACTCTATGAAATACTTCAGTCCCCAAAGGTGCCTGAGGTGCTGGGCCAACCTACATAGCTCATTTTAGGTAAATCTACTTCCTTTACCCACAAGTCATTAATCTTTGAGATGCCAATTAGTATCTAATGCTCATCCCATCCTGGGACAAATGTGAAACATTTGACACCTTGTGGGAACAGTGTAGATAAGTAGAGAGGGGTAAAAGGGGCTTAAGGTACAGCATAATGTTCACACAAATAAGATCTCTCAGATTTTGAATCCTAGCTCCAGTACGTACTTGCCATGAACCTCAGCTATCCTCTCACTCAGTTTCCTTGTCTGTAAAATATAACTGTACTTATCTCACATGTTATTGTGAGGATTAAACAAGAAAACATTTAACTACAATGTAAACTATAATCCATGCAGTGCAGCAGTGCTCCAAAATGTATTCACCAAGTGCAATGAATGTGCTGCAATGAGGAAAGAGGTTGTTGATGTGGGAGGAGTGGGGGTGGGGTGGGGGTGGGGATATATGGGAACCTCTTTTTTTTTTTAAATGATTTTTTTTTTTTAATTTCTCTCCCCTTCCCCCTGGCCCCAGTTGTCTGCTCTGTGTCTAATCACTGTGTGTTCTTCTGCGACTGCTTCTATCCTTATCAGCGGCACCGGAATCTGTGTTTCTTTTTGTTGCATCATCTTGTGTCAGCTCTCCCTGTGTGCAGCGCCATTCTTGGGCAGGCTGCCCTTTTTTGCATCGGGCAGCTCTCCTTGTGGGGTGCACTCCTTGTGCATGGGGCTCCCCTACACGGGGGACAACGCTGCGTGGCACGGCACTCCTTGCGTGCGTCAGCACTGCGCATGGGCCAGCTCCACATGGGTCAAGGAGGCCCGGGGTTTGAACCGCGGACCTCCCATGTGGTAGACGGATGCCCTAACCACTGGGCCAAGTCCACTTCCCCCTTTATTTTCCTATGTATTCTTTTCTCCTAGGCAAGCTTACTTTAAATGCTGTCTGCTATCTTGATAAAAACAACTTTAAAACTTGTATCTCTAGCTCACACCTTCTCTTTCAAACTCCTGACTTTAGAATCCAGTTGCCCAGTGCATGTCAAATTGACTTGTCAAAAATGCCTCCCTGCCACAAACCTTCTAGTCTCCTGTGCATCGCAGGTGAGAAGCTCCTTCCCACTACAACTCAGAGTTAAGTTCCCTAGTTAAGAGGCACTCATGCAAGATTCATAAAATGAAAGTACATTATTCTCTGGAGGCAGTTGCAGGCAGAAGCATAAGGAGGGGGAGGGAAAAAAAAAAAGAAATTCCCAGCCTTGGCAGCTAAGATCTGAAGCAGCTTCTACTTAGAATGCTGAGAATCCCATGGGAAGGGCAAGATGGCAGCAGAGCAGGAGTTCCAAAAGTTAGATCATCCTACAGGGCAGTTAGCTATCTAAATCATCTGTTTGGGGGGGCCAGGAGACCAGTAGAGCATCCTGCAGCATCTTTGGAAGAACTGAAGGAGGACACTGCTCCATCTGCAGTGAAGATTCTTTACAAGAGCACTCCATGCCATGGAAGCCAGCGCCCATCCTCTACTGTGGCGCAAGTTCCCTTGGGAGCTATTCCCCGGCTGAAGTTGAAAGTTCCATTTCCCAAAATCAAGGGAGGAAGTAATGGTCAGGCACTGACTTCAGCTACTGATTAGTAAAGTTGGCTGGCTAAAGTCCAATCTTTAGATTAGCTAAAGTCTGAACCTGTCCAAGTCAGAAAGAGGCCAGTGGCCTGCAGCTTACCTCCACCCCTGGCATTAGGGGAAGTGGTGCTGACTGAAAACCACAGTGAAGGCTGGCTTCTTTCCACCCAGGTCATTTTCCTGTCCTAGCCTGGGCTCCAGCCCTGCCTCTGACAGGGAGGAAGCTGGGGAAACCTGCAACACCCTCCAGGCAACTGTGGTCGCTTTTGGTACGCACAGATGAATGTTGGGTACTCCAGTGGCTCCATCCCCACCACCCTTGCTAGGAAAGAAGGGGGAATGGTGTTTCCTGAGCCTCTTGGGCAACTGCAGCACTTCTGGCCCACATGGACTAGAGTGTGGGTACACCAATGGCTCCATCCTAATCCCTGACCGGGCAGGAGAAGGGACAGTGCTCCTTCAGCCTCTCGGAGCAGTGTGTTCAGCCTAATGGCTAGACTGCTGGGTACACCTGTGGCTCCATCCCTGCCACTGGGGCGGGGGTTGCTTTGTCAGTCTATCTGGCCAACTGCAGTCAGTTTTGACTCACAACAACTTATATTCCTGCCCCCACCTGTGGCTCCATCCCACCCCCCCACAAGGAAGGGTAGGGTGGAGAGCTTCATTAGTCTCTCCAGGCAACTATACAAGGTCTTGCTCTGCAGCGCTTGGATTACAGCTGAGGCTCCGTCCCTACCCCTGGCAGGGGAGAAAGCGGGAAAAGCTCCGTCGGTTGCTGGGGCAACATGGGCAGCTTCAGCCTCCAAGGCTTACAGCACTAACCACATTCTCAGCAGCTACTCTTGACACCAGCAAGGGAGACAGGACAAGAAATAGATGAAAAAGAGCTGAAAAATGTCAGATTGGTTAAATGTGTACCACTATAAAGTTCCAAAATAAGTTCAGCCATTTATCAAAGGAGGGCTGAAGGACAAAGTCAATGAAATAGACAGCCCCAGACTGAAGAGAGAAATCAAGCCCAGAAAAAAAAATCAATAGATGCCAAGACACGGGAAAAAAAAATTACAAGCCATACCAACACACAGGAAGCTAAGGCCAAGTCAGAGGAACAAAACTGAACCTCCAGACGAAATAAAGGAGTTGACACAACTAATCACAGATGTTCAAACAAATGTCCTTAATAAATTCAGTAAGAAGGCTAAAGAGATCAAGGATCTTAAGAATATACTAGATTAGCACAAAAATTTGAAACCATACATAGTAAAAGAGCATGTTTTATAGGAACGAAAGGCACAATAAATGAAATTAAAAATACACTGGAGATATATTACAGAAGATTTGAAGCGGCAAAACAAAACAAAGTAAAAAAAAAAAAAAGCAGTGAACTGGAAGACAGGGATTCTGGAAACAAAAGCCCAAAAGAAAAAAGAATGGAAAAGATTGTGCAGGGTCTCAGGGAACTAAATGACAGCAAAAGACATGCAAACATACATATTATGGGTGTCCCAGAAGGAAAGCGAAGGGAAAAGGGGAAGAAGGAATATATGTGGAAACAATGGTAGAAAATTTCCCAACCCTATTGAAAGATACTGATATCTGTGTCCAAGAAGCACAATGTACTCCCATACAAATGAACACATACTAATCAATATCCCAAATGACAAAGACAAAAAGAATCCTGAGAGCAGCAAGAAAAAAGCGATGCATCACACACAAGGGATGCCCGATAAGATTAAGTGCTGATTTATCATCAGAAACCATGGAGGCAAGAAGGCAGGGGTATGATATATTTAAGATCCTGCTAGAGACTGTCTTTCAAAAATGGGGGTGAGTTTAGAATATTCATAGATAAAGAGAAACTGAGAGAGTTTGTAACCAAAAGAGTTTGTAACCGGCTTTTCAGGAAATACCAAAAGGAGTGCCACAGCCTGAAAAGAAAAGACAGGAGAGAGGCTCAGAAGAGAGTTTAGAAATGAAGATATCAGTAAAACTAAAACAGTAAAAAGAGTAGTAAAAATACAACATGACAGATAAAGCCCAAAGGACAAAATGGATGAAGAACTGCCTTTACAGTAATAACATTGAATTTTACTGAATAAAACTTCCCAATCAAAAGACACAGACTAGCAGAATGGATAAGAAAATATGAGCCATCTATATACTGTCTACAAAAGACTCAGCTCAGACCCAAAGATAAAAATAGATTAAAAGTGAGAAAAAAGATATTCCACACATGCAGAAACCAAAAAAGAGCTGGAGTAACTAACTTAGATCCAATGAAAAAGCAAAGATGTTATTAGCAACAAGGAAGGTGTATGAGTCAGCCAAAGGGGTGCTGATGCAAAGTACCAGAACTCTGTTGGCTTTCATAAAGGGTATTTATTTGGGGTAAAAGCTTACCATTACAAGGCCCTGAAGAGTCCAACTCAAGGTACCATTAAGAAGACTTTCTCACCCAAAGTCATTGGCCACATGTTGAAACAAGATAGCAGCAGGCAATATCTGCAAGGGTTCAGCCTTCCTCTTTCCTTTTCAGGCTCTGTGGGCCCACCTTTCTGATCTGAGCTGTAGGCTAGCAAAATGCTCATTTCTTTCTGGGCTCCGCTGCTTTGGTCTCTTCACAAAGTCAGCTGTAAAATACCAGGCTTATCTCTCTTCAAGGGCCACAGGATCCTCTGTGCATCTACTTACGTGTGAGTCTGTTTTATCAGCCCGCCAAGGGAGCTGAGACTCAATGCTGAGTCGCACTCTAATGATGTGGTTTAATCAAAGCCCTAACCTTAACATAAGTTAATCAATATCTCAGCTGAATCTAATACAATCATAGGGTTAACCCACCCAGAGAAAAAGACCAGTTTAAACATAATGTATATCTTTTTGAAATTCATATATATCACACTGTCACAGAAGGATACTATTTTTAATGAAAATGGGCAATTCACCAGGAAGAAATACCATAAATATATATGCACCTAGCCAGGGTACCCCAAATTACATGAGGCAAACACTGGCAAAACTCAAAGGAAAAACAGACATCTCTACAATAATATTTGAAGACTTCAACACACCACTCTCAGCACTGGACAGAACATCTGGACAGATGATAAACAAACAAAAAGCTTGAGTAATATGATAAATGAACTAGACTTACAAACATTTATAGAGCAATACACCCAAAACAGCAGGATATACATTCTTTTCAAGTGCTCATGGATCCTTCTCCAGGACAGAACATATGGTGGGTCACAAGACAGGTCTCAATAAATTTAAAAAGACTGAAATTATACAAAACACTTTCTCTGATCATAACAGAATGAAGCTTAAAATCAGTAACGGATGGATAAAGAGTAAATTTATAAATAGATGGAGATTAAACAACAGTCTTAAATTATCAGTGGATCAAAGAAGAAATTCCAAGAGAATTCAGTAAATATCCTGAGACAAATGAAAACAAGAGCACAGCATTTCAAAACCTATGCGACGTCGCGAAGGCAGTGCTGTGAGCGAAATTTATAACCCTCAATGCTTATATTAAAGCAGAAGGAAAAGAAAAAAAAGAACTAAAATCAATGACCTAAGTACACAGCTGGAGGAACTAGAAAAAGGACGGTAAATTACTCCCAAAGCAAGCAGAAGGAATGAAATAACAAAGATCAGAGAACTAAATGAAATCGAGAACAAAAAAACAAAATAGAGAAAACTCACAGATCAATAAAACTGACAAACAGCTAGACTGACAAAAAATGAAAGAAGATGCAATAAAATCAGAAATGAAAATGGGACTTACTGCTGACCCCAAAGAAATAAAGAGAGATCATAAGAGGTACTATGAACAACTGTATGCCAAACTAGTCAAATGTAGATGAAATGATGAAATGGACAATTTCCTAGGAACACATGAACAACCCAGAATGACCCTAGATGAAATGGAAGACTTCAAAAAACCAATCACAGGTAAAGAGATTAAGAGAAATAGTCAAATTACTGCTAGTTAACAGTAGTATTGTACTGTTTTTGCAGCAATGGCAAAAGAAGATATATCATTTCTAATATAAAAATATTCAGCAATAGGAGGTAAAAGAGGGTATGGGATTTTTCCTTTTGGAGTAATGAAAACATTCTAAAATTGAGGTCATGACAGCACAACTCTGTGATGAAAATGACAGCTGCTAAGTACACACGTTGAAGGGATTGTATAAGGCACAGGACTGTATAACACAGGGAATCCAGGGGTAGAAGATGGACCGTGGTTAATAGGACAAATGCAAGAACATTCTCTCATGAACTGTAACAAATACATAATACTAATACAGGGTGTTACTAATCAGGTGGGTTGAGGGGAAAATGCACCAAATGTACAGTATACACTACAGTTAGTGGTAATATACTGACGATTCTCTTTCATAGTTTGTAACAAATGTTTCACAACAGTGCAGGATGTTGGTGGTGGGGTGTTGTATGGGAGCCTTGTATGATGTTTGTTTTATAAGTTTACAACTTTTCTATAACCTTTTATGTATGTTCATATATGAATGATATACTTAAATAAAATTTTATTTTTAAAAGCATGCGGGGAAAAAGGTCATCAAAAACCTCCTCAAAATGAAAATCCCTGGACCAGATGGCTTCACAAGTGAATTGAACCAAGCATTCAACGAAGATTTAATACCAATCTTACTCAAACTCTTCCAAAAAACTGAACAGGAAGGAACACTATCAAATTCATTCTATGAAGGTAACACCCTAATACCAAAGCCAGATAAAGATACCATGAAAAAGATAATTACAGACCCATTTCGCTCATAAATATAGATGCAAAAATCCTCAACAAAATTTTCACTAATTGAATCCAACAGCACATTAAAAGAATTATTCATGATCGGGTGGGTTTTATCCTAGTCATGCCAGGGGAGTTCAACACAAGGAAATCGCTAAGTTAACGTATCACATTAATAAACCAAAGGTGAAAAATCTACATGATCATCTTGATTGATGCAATAAAAGGCACCGACAAAATCTAGCATCCTTTCCAAAACACTCCCAAAGATAGGAAACTTCCTCAACATGATAAAGGGTATATATGAAACACCCACAGCTAACATTTCATTCAGTGACGAACGACTAAAAGTTTTCCCACTGAGATTGGGAAGACAAGGATGTCCACTGTTGTTCAATATAGTGCTAAAGGTTCTAGCTTCAGCAATCAAGCAAGAGAAAGAAAGAAAAGACATCCAAATTGGAAAGGAAGAAGTAAAACTTTCACTACTCGCAGATGGTATGATCCCATACCTAGAAAGACCTGAAAAATCGACAACAAAGCTACTTGAGCTGGTAAACAAGTTCAGCAGAGTGGCAGATACACAATAAATACACAAAAATCAGTAGTATTTCTATATATAAGTAATGACCAATCTGAGGACGAAGTCAGGGGGAAAACTTCCATTTACAATAGCAACAAAAATAATCAAATATTTAGGAATAAACTTAACCAAGGACATAAAGGACCTGTATTCAGAAAACAACAATGCATTACTAAAAGAAATCAAAGAAGACCTAAATAAATGGGAAAAAATTCCTTGTTCATGGACTAGGAGACTAAATATTCTTAGGATGTCATTTCTATCCAAACTGAAATACCAATTAAATCCCAATAAAAATTTCAGAAGCCTTTTATTCTAAAAAAATGGAAAAATCACTTACAAAATTTATTTGGAAGGGTAAGGGGCCCCAACTAGCCAGAAATATCTTAAAAGGAAGAACCAAGTTGGAGGACTCTAACTTCCAGGCTTTAAATCATATTACCGAGCTATAGTGGGTAAAAAAAGGATGGTCCTGGCATAAAGATAGGTATATACAGACCAACGGAACTGAACGGATGGTTCAGAAACAGACCCTCCCATCTGTGGCCAAGCGATTTCTGACAAGGCTGTCAAGCCCATCCAGCTGGGTCAGAACAGTCGATTCAACCAATGGTGCTGGGAGACCTGGACAGTCAGCCAAAAGAAAGAAAGGGGACCCCTATTTCATACCTTACACAAAAATTAACTCAAAACAGATCAAGGACCTAAATACAAAAGCTACAACTATAAAACTCCTAGAAGAAAAGATAGGGAAGCATCTTCAAAACCTAGTAGTAGTAGGTGGTGGTTTATTAAACCTTAAACCCAAAGCATGGGCAACAAAAGAAAAAATGGATAAACGGGACCTCTTCAATCAAACACTTTTGTGCTTCAAAGGACTGTCAAGAAGGTGAAAAGGGAGCCTACTCAACGAGAGAAAATATTTGGAAACCACATATCCGATAAATGTTTGATTCCCATGCTATACGGAGATCATACAACTCAACAATAAAAGAGCAAGAAATCCAATTTAGAAAATGGGCAAAAGACTCAGGCATTTTTCAAAAGAGAAAATACAAATGGCCAAAAAACACATGAAAAAATGTTCAATATCACTAGTTACTAGGGAAATGCAATCGAAACTACAATGAGATATTATCTCACATCTCAGTGAATGTTTAAAAAAAACAGAAAACTAAAGTATTAGGAGAAGATGTGGAGAAATGGGAACACTCCTTCACTCTTGGTGGAATGAAGAATGGTGCAGTCTCTGTGGGAGACAGTTTGGTGGTACCTTATGAAGCTGCATATAGACCTGCCTTATAATCTAGCAATCTAGCAATATATTTCTAGGAATATATTCAGAAGAACTGAAAGCAAGCATGTGAACTGACATTTGCACCCTGAGGTTCATAGCAGCACTATTCACACTTGCCAAACAATGCATACAACCCAAGTGTCTACCAACCAATGAATGGATAAACAAAATGTGGTATATACATACAATGAAAATACTATGCTGCTGTAAGAGGAAATGAAATTGGGATATATATGACAACATGGATGAACCTTGAGGGTTGAGTGAAATAAGTGAGACACAAAAGGACAAATATTATATGGTCTCACTAATATAAACTAAATAGGAAGAATAAACAGATGCAGTTAAAACCTACAGGTTACTAGGAGATAGGATGAGGGCTGAGAAGGGGTACTGATGCTTAATGCATGTAGAATTTTTAATTAGCTTGACTGTAAAAATATGGAAATGGACAGAGTTGATGGTAACACTTTATAGTGAGTATTACCAACATGGTTCGTTTATAAATGAGACTGTGGCTTAAAGGGGTAGTTCAGGGAGGTAAATGTCAATTGAAAGAACGATAGGCAGGGAGGTAGGGATGGTCAACCATCATACCAGGGAACCAAGAGTGCCTACAATTGCAAGAAGGAGAATCACATCCATCAACCATGTGGGATCTAAGCACCCTCTTGATTTAGAGGTGGAGTGGACATCACCACCGCAGGGTCCACAGGATAGAGGAATAAAATTTGGATTAGAGTGGACTTACTGGTATTCTACAATAAAACTATTGTGACTCTAGCAATTGAAGAAACTGTATCATTGATGCAGAGACAGTGGCCACAGTGGATGCTGAGGGCAGGGAGAGGGAAGAGAAGGTGTGATGCGGGGGTATTTTTGGACTTGGAGTTGTCCTGGATGATACTGCAAGGACAGATGCTGGACATTATGTATCCTGCCATAACCCACTGAATGTTCATAGGGAGAGTGTAAACTACAACGTAAACTATAATCCATGCGGTAGAGCAGTGCTCCAAAATGTATTCACCAAATGCAATGAACGTGCCACCATGATGAAAGAGGTTGTTGATGTGGGAGGAATGGGGTGGGATGTGGGAAATATGGGAACCTCTTATATTTTTTAATATATTTTTTGTGATCTATATATCTTTTTTTAAAAAAGGCTATTAAATAAATAAAATAAAATAAAAAATAAGATAACCTAGGCAAAGTGCTTAGCATGGTGTCCGGCACAAGTTAGTTTCCATTGTTCCACCTTCATGGTGACTGTTATCAGGATATCAGCAATCTGAGACCACTTCTATGGCATGTCATTTTGTCATTGGTGAATGTCTCACTATTCTTTATTATTTAGCTCCACTGTACTCACTAAGAGACAGGTTTATGAACATACGAAGACTTTTCCCATTCATTTATTCAACTAATAATCATTGCTGACCAGGCAAGATCATATGTCCCTGAGGACAAATTACAGAATAAAACAAATTCCCTGCCTTAGAACTTGAAAAAAAAAAAAAAAAAAAAAAAGAAAGCTAGAGGATAATCTAGGGTCTGAGTTAACTCAGAAAGCCTGGAGGTGGGTAAGGATTGTAGTTAATAGTACAAATATAACAATGGCCTTCTATACTAGGACAGATGTACATCACTATTACAAGGTAGTGAGACTATGGTGATGCATGGGAAAAATATAACGAATGTAAGTTACAACTATAGTTAACAGCAATATTGTAATATTCTTGCATCAATGTCAAAGAAGGTACTGTATCAACGCTAAGGGTCAATAACAGGAGGGTATGAGATTTTTTTCTTTTGGATTAAGGAAAAATGTTCAAAAGTGTACGGAGGTGATGACTGCACAGCTCTAATGAAAGCGAGAGCCACTGAGTGTACACTTTGGATGGATTGTACAATGCATGGGACTGTGTAACACAGTAAATCTTATGGTAGTTGATGGACTGCGGTTAACAGCACAAATATGAGGGTGTTCTCTCATGAATTATAACAAATATACAATACTAACACATTGTGTTAATATTAATAATTGGGGATGTATGGAAAAAATATACCTAATGTAAGCTATACACCATAGCTAGTAGTAATATTCTCATAGTGTTCTTTCATAATCTGTAAAAAATGTTCCACAATGCAAGGTATTGTGGAGGGGTAATATATGGGAATTCTGCACATTATGCAGTTGTAAGCTCACAACTTCTCTAACAAACATATTTTAAAAAATAATAAATACAAAACTAAAAATAGCAGCAAAAAAAAACATGAATGCTGAGAATCCCCCAGGCTTCTGAGAGGTCCCAACAATCACCTGCTCCCACCACTGAGGTCAACAGCAGCAGTTCCAGCAGGGATTCCTGTTGGCAAGATGGCTGCTGATGGCCAATGATGGCCAACAAGCTCCTGTGAAACACTCACTCCAACAGCTGCTTCCTTGACCTACAACTCCCCCAGCCCTTCCAACAGGACTAAAGGATTCTAATTCCTTGCATTAAAAAAAAATGCATTGAGTGGCTTCTAGTTTTCCTGATCAAACCCTGACTGACAAACTCTATGCTGGGATCAGCTTCTAGATCATTAGAGAAGAAAAGCATCACCAAAGATAATTGAATAAAATATCCAACAGACATTTCAAAACCTGGCTCCTGATCTTTCTCCTCCAAACCTGCCTCACCCAATCTTCTCTCTCAGTTTCTTTTCACTCATTCCTTCCAGTTACTCAGGCTAAACACAATGGACATCTTCCTTGACTCTTCCTTTCACACTCTGGATCCAATTGTGTTGACAAATAAGGTTAGCTCTTCCTGCAAAATATGTCCAGAAACCATCAACTTCTCATCACATCCACCAATACACAACCTTGACCCACCATCACCACTCACCTAAATAACTCTAACCTGACCATCTGGGCAGGTCTCTCTTTCCCTCACCACCCTAGAGCCTTTGTAGTCTCCATACAGCAGACAAACTCAATTTCCCAAAATCTAAAATCAGGTGCTATCAGTTCTCTGCTCAAAACCCAAAATGGCTTTGCTGAAGTCTGTTGCTGCCAGGGAGCTACCCCTACTGCCAGGGACCCACTCCTGGGTGAAGACTGATCAGATCCAGGCAGGCTTGCCAAGCACTGCTCTGTGTAAGATTGCCCTCTGCACTGTGTGGACGCTGCCAATCCAGACAACAATGAGGGAACTCCCTCCATAGGTCGGGTGTTGTGGGTGCTGGCCAGAAGTTCTAAGCTTGCATGGCCCCATCGCCCAGGAGCACCTGAGAGGTGACAGCCAATGTCTCCTTCCACAGAGGAGACTTCCACTGAAGAGAGGGGAAAGGAGCCGACCAAGGAGAGAGCTCAGGGTAAGGGGACTGCTCCAGCTCCTGAGTCTACTGCTCCTCCCCCCAGGTTGAGAGGAGGCGGGCAGGGGCCCTCTGTGCTCATTCAGCAGTTCCCTGCTGAAGACCTAGCACTCGGCCCTCGGCTCAGGCCACTGAAGGGCAGGAAAAAACACCCAGGAGGAACAGAAAACAAGTAGGCCTCACAGAAAAGAAACATCAGTTTCTATTTAACAACAACCAAAAAAACCCACAACCCTAAAGGGCCATCTTCCAGGGCATAGAATGTGGAGCCCCATCTGCAGCCAGGTCCTACCTGGCCCCTGGTCTCTGACATTCGCTTCTAAGCAGGCTCTGGCCCCAGGGGCCATCGCTCTAACTGCCCCCTGCCCACCAGACTCTTCACCCAGAGAGCTGCTCAACTCAGGCCTTCACCTCCTCAAGTCTTGACACAAACAGGACTTTCCCAAACAGAAATGAGCCAACCTATTTAACACTACTACATCCACTTCCTTCTCCCTCCTCTACATTTTCTCCTCAGGATTTATCACCTCCTAATAAAATATTTAACTTAACAATGAGTCATTCACATTGTTTACAAAATATTCACCAGTAGATCTCTCACAGGCACACAGAACAACTGCTGGCTCACAGCAAGTATTCAATAAGTATTAGTTACCAGAATAACATTCTTAAAGATTTACTACCATCCATATATAACTGTATTTGCACTAACACGAATCAAAGCGCTCAGATCGTCTGTACTGCTTTCCCGTCATATAGTACTTGACTCCCAGGGACGGGAAGGGGTAATTTCCAAAAACTTATAAAAAGAATCCATATTTCCTCCATGAAATATAATTTGGAAAACACTAACGCAAGTAATCACACTAAGATATGAGTGACTAAAAGGATGCAAAATATAATAAATCAAATGAGTCTCCCATTCAGAATACATAAAAGAATTATTACAACTCAATAAAAGACAAATAATCCTATTTAAAATAGGCACAGGATCTGAACAGAAATTTCTCCATAGAAAATACACAAATGACCAATGAGCACATGAAAAGATGTTCAATATCATTAGCCAATCAGAGAAATACAAATCAAAACCACAATGAGATATCATGTTATACCCACAAGATGGCTAGAATCAAAAAGTCAGACAATAATAAGTATTGGCCAACATATGGAAAAATTGAAACCCTCACACTGCTGGTGGGAACATAAAACAGGTCAGCTACTTTGGAAAATAGTCTGGCAGTTCCTCAACAAACTATACAAAGAGTTAACATTTGACCCATTGATTCCATTCCAAAGTTTATACTCAAAAGAAATGAAAAAATATATGCACATAAATTTGTACACAAATGTTCATAGAGGCATTATTCATAATAGCCAAAGGCAGAAACATAACCATCCATCAACTGATGAATGGATAAACAAAATGTGGTATATCCATACAATGTGTTATTATTTAGCAATGAAAATTAATGAAATACTGATATGTGCTACAACATGAATGAACCATGAAATCATTATGGTAAGTGAAAGAACACTGTCAGAGAAGATCATAAATTATGATTCCATTTATATGAAATGTCCAGAATAGGCAAATCTATAAAGACAGAAAAGTAGTTGCTCAGGTGGATGAAGGGACAGGGGAGTTAGAGCTAAGGAGGATGGGGTTTCTTGTGAGGTGATAAAAGTGTTCTAAAAAATTGGGAAGCAGACTTAGCCCAGGAGTTAGGGCGTCCGTCTACCACATGGGAGGTCCACAGTTCAAACCCTGGGCCTCCTTGACCTGTGTGGAACTGGCCCACGTGCAGTGCTGATGCATGCAAGAAGTGCTCTGCCACGCAGGGGTGTCCCCGCGTAGGGGAGCCCCACGCGCAAGAAGTGCGCCCCATAAGGAGAGCCGCCCAGCACGAGAAAATGTAGCCTGCCCAGGAATGGCGCCGCATGCACGGAGAGCTGACACAACAAGATGACGCAACATGACAACAACAGAAGTGGACAAAGAACACACAGCAAAAAGACACAGAGTACAGACAACTGGGGGGGGAGGGGAAGGGGAGAGAAATAAATAAATCTTTTTTTAAAAAGTTATAAAATTGATTGTGGTCTTGATTATACAACTCTGTAAATATATTAAAAACCTGAAGAGCATTGTCAAAATATTACTACTAAACAAAGTCTTTCCCCCTACCCAATCTGATTATCATCTTTATATCATTTATATACGAACATACATAATTAAGTGTATAGTAAAAGTTGTGAACTTACAAAGCAAACATGCATAACATCATACAGGGGTCTCATACATCAACCCTCCATCAACACCTTGCATTGTCATGAGACGTCTGTTACAAACTATGAAAGAACACTGTCAAAATCTTACTACTAATCCCAGTCCTTATCTTACATTTGGTGTGTTTTTCCCCCAACCCATCCTATTATTATTTTTTAAATATGTTTTTATGACAGAAGTTGTAAACTTATAAAACAATCATGCACATGTGCAGAATTCCCAAACAACACCCCTCCATCAATACACAATGTGGTGTGTCATTTGCTACAGACAGAATAATATCATCTGATTGTTACCATGTCCATAGTGTACACTTGGCTCACATTTTACTGCCTCAGTATCAACACAGTACATCTTTTGCATAGGTGCAATATTATTTTATTACTACTAACCACAGTCCATAGGTCACTTCAGCTATATTTTTCCCATGCTTCTCCACATTCCCAACACCCTGCAGTAGTGATATATATTTGTTCTAGCTCACAAAGGACACTCTTGCATCTGTACCATCAACCACAATTCTCACCCCCCTCTTGGTTTACTGTGCTATCCAGTTCCTAGATTATTTTCAACCATTCTGTCAGCTGGCATTTACATACCAGACTACCATTTTCAGTCACATCCCCATTTATAAACTAGCTGTTACTCACTGTGTGTTACCATCCACTCTATACATTTCCACAATTTTACATTAAAGCTAATTAAAACTTCTACATACATTAAATATCAGTAGTTCACTCAGTCCTTCTCTTATCTCCTTTAAGAATCCACCACCTACCACCAGGTCTTAAAGATATTTTCTAGTAATTTCTTCTAGAAGTTTTATGGTTCTTCTTTTTATTTTTAGTTTTTTGATCCATTTTGAGTTAGTTTTTGGATAGGGTGTGAGATAGGGGTCCTCTTTCCTACTTTCAACTATGGATGTCCAATTCTTTCAGCACCATTTGTTGAATGGATTGTTCTTTCCAAGCTCTGTGAGATTGACAGGCTAGTCAAAACTCACTTGACCATACCTGTGAGGGTCTGTTTCTGAACCACAAATTTGGTTCCACTGGTCTATTATGTCTGTCTTTTAGGCCAGTACCATGTTGTTTTTACCACTATAAGTAGGTATTATGATTAAAAGTCTGTAGGATGAGAGTTCGCTTTTCTTTTTTATGATCTTTCTGGCTATCCAGGGCTCCTTACCCTTCCAAATAAATTTAATAATCGTGTTTTCAATTTTTTCTTTAGTGCTGGTGGTATTTTCATCAGGATTACATTCAATCTGTCTCTCACTTTGACTAGAATTGATATCTTAATGATATTTAGTTTTCCAGTCTATGAGCATGGAATGTTCTTCCAATTATTTAGGGCTTTTTTTATTTAACACTGAGTTGCAGTTTTCTGAATACAAGTGCTTTACTTCATTGGTTAAGTTTATTCCTGACTATCTGAGTTTTATCTGTCATATTTTATTTTTCCTACTCTTTTGACACTTTTAATTACTTTTATTGATATAATCTTCATTTCTAGACTCTCAGCCAGGCCCCTCTCTCCTGTCTTTTCTTTTCAGGCTCTAGTATACCCTTTGGTATTTCCTGAAATTCTGGTCTCTTGCTTAGAAATTCTCTCAGTTTCTGTTTATCTGTGAATACTCTAATTTCGCCCTCATATTTAAAAGACAGTCTTGCTGGATATAAGATTCTTTTCTGGAAATTTTTCCCCTGTAGTATCTTAAATATATCAGACCACTGTCTTCTTGTCTCCGTAGTTTCTGGTGAGAAATCAGCACTTAATCTTATTGGATAGTCCTTATATGTTATGCATTGCTTTTTTCTTGCTGCTCCCAGAATTCTCTCTTTGTCTTTGTCCTTTGACATTCTGATGATTATGTATCTTGGAGTTGGTCTATTTGGATTTTTTCAGATGGGAGTTCATTGTTCCTTGGACAGGGATATCTATGTCTTTCAATAGGGTTGGGAAATGTTCTACCATTATTTCTTCAAATATTTCTTCTGCCCCTTTTCCCTTCTCTTCTCCTCCTGGGACACCCATGACCACGTATGTTTGCACACCTTTTGCTGTCATTTAGTTCCCTGAGACCCTGTTCAATTTTTTCCATTCTTCTCTTCATCTCTTCTCTTGTATGTTCACTGTCAGAGGCCATTTCTTCAACCACACCAATCCTTTCTTCTGCTTCCTTAAATCTATTATGATTCCAATGTTTTTTTTTAATTTCATTGATTGCACCTTTCATTCCCATAAGACCTACCATTTTTCTATGTATGCTTTCAAATTCTTCTTTGTGCTCATCCAATGTCTTAATATCCTTAATCTCTTTAGCCATCTAATTGAATTTATTAAGGAGATTTGTTTGAACCTCTATAATTAGTTGTCTCAACTCCTTTATGTCATCTGGAGGCATATCTTGTTCCTTTAACTGGGCCATAGCTTCTTGTTTTTTGGTGTGGATTGTAATTTTTGGTTGGTGTCTTCGCATCTGGCTTACTAGAGTATTTTTTCTGGGTGCAGTTTTTCCCTCTAGTTTAGGGCTTCCTATCGTTTCTCCCTTGCTGGTTATGCAGTAGGAGCCAAGCATGTAGTTGGTGCTGTAGCTGTGGAGGCTCAAGCTGCCCTCATTACACCAGGGACCAATGAAGCTTTTTCCAACTTTCTCCTTTACCAGGGGTAGGGACAGAGTCACAGCTGTGTGGAATAATCCATGTGCAGGCCTAGACTGTAGTTGCCCAGAGAGACTGATGGAGCTTCACATCCCTTTCTCCCCTGCCTGGGGCAGGGATGGAGCTGCAGGTGTGGGCAGTAATCTATGCAATGCAGTTCCTAAGATGACTGCAGTTGCCCTAGTGGACTTCTGATTTTCCGTCTATGCCAGCCGAAGTTCCCTGCAGTTACCTGTACAGGCTGGTGCAGGGCTCCTCAGCCTCCTCCCTGCCAGAGGCGGGGCTGAAGCCTTGTCGGGCTGCAGGCTGATCTGTGAGAAATAAACTGTCAGCCTGGCTCCCCTCAGGCTGGGGGCGGAATCAGAATGGCGACTACTGGCCTCTTTCTGACTTGGGCGGGTTCTTGCCCCAGCTGTCCCCAGGGTTATCTCTTAGCCAGCCAAGTCTCCCAATCAGTAGCCGAAATCGGCAGCCAACCGTCTCTCCTCCTCCCCGGTTTCTGGGAAATGGAGCTTTCAATTTCCGTCAGAGAGCAGCTCCTGGGGCGGCTTGTGCCGCCAGAGTAGGAAGAGTAGAGGACTCACCGGCCTCCGCAGCTTGGCCGAGAATTTCCAAGAGAGGCTGGCGCAGGTCCCTGCAGCTTCCTCCCCCCTGGAGGTGGCACTGCAGCCTAGGCTAGACCTGCCATATGGTCTGGATGGGAAGAAGCCGGTCCCCACCAGCACTGGGATTTTCGTCCACTCCTCTTCCCCTCGTGCCAGGTGCAGAGTTCAGATGGCAGCTCCCGGCCTCTTTCTGACCTGGAAAGGTTCAAACCTTAGCTGTTCTCAGGATCATACTGTAGCCCGCTGGATTTCCTCATCAGTAGCTGAAATTGGTGCCCAGCTGTCTCTTCCTCCCCCATTTTGCGGAAGCGGAGTTTTCAATTCCAGCTGCTGAACAGCTCCTGAGGTGGCTTGTGCCTCCAGTGGAGGATGGGCACCGGCCTCCAAGGCGTGGAGCCTCTACTTATGAGTCTTCTCTGCAGATGGGCATTCTCCTACTGCCACTCCCCCAAGGACGTTGCAGGATGCTCTTCTGGTCTCCTGGAGCCCCCAAACAGGTGCTGCAGCTAGCTCCAGAGCTCTGGGTGTTTGCTAACTGCCCTGCAGCAGGAGCTGACTCTAGGAGCTCCTTACTCCGCCACCATCATGCTGGTTTCTCTCTCAAAGAGGTAATTTTAAAGTCTGTCATTGTACCAGTATCAAAGAAGGACGTATAAAAATGTGCTTGGATTGGTTTTCCATACACATACTTTATGAAGGTAGTCTGGACCATGCAAACAGTCCCTAAAGAGACAAAATACCCTCAGAGCCTTTGATATATACCGTCACAGTACTGAATGAATCTCCCAGAGGATACTGCAGCCAGCATCTAGATTCCTTAGGGAAGTGAAGCAGCACAAAGAGAATTGAATAAATTTAATATATTAATACTTGTGATACTATAATCCTACTTCACTGCTCTAATGACTGGGAAGTTATCAATACATTAACCATAGTGTATAGTGATATTTCTATGCATGTATAATATAGTATGGCATTTAAGAACTTAAAAGCAAATATTTCTGAAATAGCAGCTCCAGAAATGACTGCAGTTCTCATGTATTTATAGAGTACCATTTTTTCAGAGAAATAGACATTATCTCAAAGAACCTCTGCAAAAAGTTCAAAAAATAATTTATTGAAAAGCACCAAAAAAAATTCCAAATATACTGATACCATGATTACTTAGCCAGTATAAATATCTGAGGGTTTACAAATTTTCTGTAACTTCTTTTGGGGGAAAGAACTTTCTGGGAAAATAAGGACATCCAGGAGCATCCATGAATAGTGGGGAATTCTTGAAAGCCAAGCCCCAGACAAGAAACATGTTCAGAAAAGACACGAGAATACTCTAAGTGTACTCGTCAGGTCAATCAGTGCAAGCTCAACTAAGTAGTGAAAGTAAGCTCCAACACAGAATGAAGCTTCACAGACTAGGAGAGGTTTCTGTGTCCTAGCTTGTTTTGTTTTGTTTTGTTTTGGGGGGAAGGGGGTTGGTTGTTTTAGCTCCTGTCATTCACATATGACAAGGAATACAGTCTTTGCAAAAATAGTTTGGAAAAATGACCAGGAAAAAAAAAAAAGACTATCGCAGCCTTCAGTGATCCAAACACACTAACACACACAACACACACACAAAAAAACAAACCCTAGGAAAGGGAGAGAACCTGATTTCCAGAATAAACATATTAAAATATTCAGATGTCCAGATTTCAACCAAAAAAACTGCAAGGAGAGGATGGCCCATTCAAAGGAACAAAATAAAAAAAAAATCATCCCTGAGGGAGCCAAAACACTGGTGGTGCTAATGAAAGGCATTAAATCTACTCACTTAACTAGGCTCAATGAGCTGAAGAAAAACATGGACAAAAAAGCTAAAGAAAATAAGGAAAATGGTACATGAACAAAAAGAGAACTTCAGTGAAGAGACAGAAATGTTAAAAAAGGAACCAAACAGAAATTCTAGAGCTGAAAAGCTCAATAACTGAAATATAAAATTCACTAGAAGGACTCAATAGGCAGACTTGAACAGGCAGAAGAAGCAATCAGCAAACGTGAACACAAGACAATTTAAATTATCCAGTCTGAGGAACAGAAAGAAAAAAGAATAAAATGAACAGAGCCTAAGATATGTCTGGGTCAACATGAAGCATATCGACATATTTTGAGAGTTCCAAAAGGAGAAAAGAAAGCAGTAGAAAGAATTTTTGAAGATTAACAAAATACTAGGAAACCAAATCCAACCACATCCACATGGGATGTATCCCAGGAACACAAGAGCAGTTTAACATAAGAAAATCAGAACATGGGTGTGGCTCAAGTGGTCGAGTGCCCACCTCCCACATAGGAGTTCCTGGGTTTGGTTCCCAGTGACTCCCCAAAAAAAACAAAAAAAACAAACAATAAGCAAAACAAATGAAAAAAAAAACCAACTCAGGGAAGTCAATGTGGTTCAGCGGGTGAGCGTTGGCTTCCAACATACAAGATCCTAAGCTCAATCCCTGGCCCCTGGTACCTCAAAAAAACAAACAAACAAAAAAAAACCCTACAGCCAACATCATTTTGGGAAGTGGATGTGGCTCAGGCAGTTGGGTAATCACTCACCACATGGGCCATCCCAGGTTTAATTCCCACTGCCTCCTGAGGAAGACAAGCAAGACAGCAAACTGACACAACAGGCTGGCACCTTCGGATGGGCTCACAGTTGAGAACCTGATGCAAGCTCTAGAATACACTTCCCCCCCTCACCCCAGGAAAAAAGAATACAAACACACAGAATTTTACTTACAAGTAATTTCAGGGCCCAGGAGAGAATGTTCCCTCCTCAAAGCAATTGTCTGATCACCTGTATAATTCAGAGGGAAAAAACTAAAGAGGAAAAACAAGCTTCATGAACTCATCACCAAAGCAGAAACTTGGGAAACAAGCTGGAATTACTGGGGACTCCCTCTCTCTCTTTCTCTCTCTCTCTCTGTCCTGCCATTTCATTAACCTGGTTAAAGTCTGTAAAATCTAACTCAGAAATAGGCTTCAAACCATTCCTTCTCTCCGTTTCCTCAGTCAAGCTCTTAATTAAGGCCATGTTCATTTATTTGTGCAATATGATATAATTAAAAGATCACGAACTGTTAACTCAGACCACTCTCGTTGAGTTCTCCCACTTAATTGGCTCTAGCCTCTTGAGGGTGTGGTCAAGCCCTCCTCTCTTGCCCTGGATTGACCTGCAGCCTTCAATTTACGCTCTTCACATTACTGGGGCTAAGGTCCCTCTGGCCCCTTCTCACTGGCTCCATCCCACAACACCCTGCCAATCGCAGCCCATCTACGCATCCAGGACGGTGACAGCTCCCACCTCTAGCCTCCTACCCCACAGGTGCCTTACAGGACCCTTGTCCACCCCAGGTGGGGGGCAGAGGTCCTCACTCTCCAGCCCTGGTATGGAGAGTTGGGGGGACGGGGAGTTGAGGCACTCTGAGATTAAAAAAAAAAAAAAGCCCTGTGCCAGCTAGATGACACACAGGGAAATCACTTCCTTAATGACAAACATGAATGACTGTGACTGTAGGTGAACCATCTTCCACCATATACATCTGTCCTTGTCATTCAGGAACATGAAAAATTGACATCAGCATCAACTACAAACTGCGTTGATCCTACAGATAGCACAGAATTCATTCGCCAGTCCAACCTGCACTCCAGACATAACAACACTCAGTTCCACAGATCTCCAGAGTCTTACACCTCCATGGACCCTCTTTCTGGAATGCCCTGCTTGCTTGCCATCTTCCACTTAACTAACCTTGACAAATCCTTTCAGCAGGCTAGAACCTGCAGGGGTCAGCCAGTTTTTGAAAGGTTCATGAGCTAAGAACAGTTTTCACATTTTTAAAGGGTTGTTTAACAGAATAAGATGGGACAGGCTCTATGTAGTCCACCCCTAGCTGGAACACCACATTCTCAGAGCCCCCTGCTAATAAGACTCCACCAGGGCAGCATCACACTGTATGCCACAAAATTGTTTTATTTCCACACTGCCAGGACACAGAACAGGTGATAATAAATGTTAAGTGAATGAATGAATCCACTCAAAAGCAAAACAGCAAAACACGTAAGTGAAAATGATCAGGTCTATAGGAATAAAATATTTTATAAGTCTGGTTAAAGACAATAATATCAGCACATTATATCTACAATCCACGTCACCTAGCAAATGCACACATAATCTCACACTAAGCTAAGATGGTAAATACTATATTTTATAGATGAGGAGAGTCAGAATAAAGAAACTAAATAATCTGTCACAAAGCCACATGATTAAAGGCAGAAAGCCAATATCTGAGCCTTGGCCCTCTTCATAGACAAGGTGCTCTTTTTTCTAACTGGACCTGCCTTGCTACATAAACTGAGGCCAAGATGCCTTCAATTAACTAACACCTGAGACTTTAGGTGAGGGATAAAATTTAATTTCAGGCCTATTATTTAATTTTGATAAATTTCAAGTTAATGTTACTTTTCAAAAAACAAAAATAATTAAACGGACAACTGAAATAAGCTTTAGGCTAAAAGGCCTTGGAATAACCACAAACTAAAAATTTTCTTTCTTTTCCCCTTCCTTTTAAGAGTCAGTCCTTGAGAAAGCAAAACAAAAGTAAACAGCTTAATTAACAAATGCCATTGAAAGGAAGGCAGCTGCAATCACAGCATGACCCCCTTGTCTGTCAGCTAAGCTAAAACAAACAGGCAGTTGAGGCAGTCACTTGTCTTTAAGCTTTTGGTTGGGTAGAACTGAGTCTAAAAGCTGATAATGTACATTAAGGCCTAGACTTTGGCCAAGAAATAGCCCAGTGTTCCCACAAGCAGAAAAGAAATCTAAGTCTAATAATCTATTAGTCTAATCTTTTTTTTCTCACAATCAAGGTATAAATTATGCAACCAAAGTGTAACTGGAGTTGAAGTAGCTATATGCCCAAAATTTCTGAGTTAGGATCTACATTTTGACCAAATAACTATAACAGGAGTCTATTTGAGATATTAACTTCAAAGAATTAGTACCATTAGAACACATTCTCCAACTACAACTTTTAGAAACATATCACAAGATACCTAAAAAAGAATCCATTAACTTGGAATATATCAAACACTTTAAAATAAATGAGTCATCAAAGGAATCTTATTGGAAATGAGAAAACATGTCTAAATATTGGGCATATTTATTAAATAGGACAAAAACATTTATTAGTTAAATAACAAAAATACCTCATCAAAACAATCTTCAGGTAAGTTTCCTTAAGCAAAACAAATTCAACTACATTAAAATTTAAAACTTCAGTCCCAAGACACATCAAAACCAACAAACTGGGGAAGCGGATATGACTCAACGAATGGCGCTTCCATCTGCCATGCAGCAGGTCCAGGGTTCACTACCCAGAGCCTCCTGGCCCCTGTGGTGAGCTGGCCCACGTGCAGTGCTGCTGTGTGAGGAGTGTCACCCTGCACAGGGGTGCCCCCCCCCAAGGAGTGCCCCCCGCACAAGGAGTGCGGCCCTCACACAGGAGAGCAGACCGCCCAGGAGTGGTGCCGCCCACACGGAGAGCTGAGGCAGCAGACGACGCAATGAAAAAAGAGACACAGAGAAGAGACAATTAGAGACGCAGTGAACTAGGGAGGTGAGGTAAAGCAAGAGAATGATCGCCTCTCTCCCACTCCAGAAGGTCCCAGGATGGGTTCCCAGAGCTGCCTAATGAGAAAACAATAGACACAAGAACACACAGCAAAAATGGACACAGAGAGCAGACATTGCCGGGGAGGGGGGAAAGGGGGGAAGCAACAAACTGCAAGAAAATACATACGCATATAAGTGACAAAGGATTGTAATCTAGCACATAGAAAGAACTATAAAACAGTAAGAAAAATGCAAAGAAAAAAGGACAATTAGGCCAAAGATTTCACAGGTCTTTTTCACTGATGATGAAACAGGTATGGCCAATTAATATATCAAAAGACATGTGCAACAGGAACACAAGCGTGTTCACCAGCAGTGTGTGCACAGCAACATCCTTAGAAATAAGGGAAATTAAACTTAAAGCCACATGAGATATTATTACGCACTCGCTGAAAGTAAAAACAAAAAAGGCACACAAAATAAACTACTGGCAAAGATGTGGAAGAAGCAGGAGTCACTATATTAATGGCAGTGTCAACTGGAACAATGTTGGCACAAACTCGTCAAGCCGGAGAATGGCATGCCCACTATCCCAGCAGTCCCCTTCCTAGATGCACAGGCTAGACACATCTGTGCACATGCGTGACGTGTGCAACAGGAGCACAAGCGTGTTCACCAGCAGTGTGTGCAAAGCAAACATCTGGAAACAGCCCGAAAGCCCTTGGACTGTGGACCATGGTGGCCACTCAGTGGAACACCACAGAGCAGGCAGCAGTGAACCACAGCACGGACAGAGACCGAGCACTTCGAGTGAGCAACCCAGAAAGTCACACAACAACACAGATAGTGGGTCCCTTAACATAAGGCTTAAAACAGACCAAAAAAAGCAAGAGATAAGAAATTATAAACAATATTCATTTATTCATTAGTCATGTTTTAAACACCAGGGATAGAGCAGTGAAGACAAGAAACTTTGCTTCTGTGGAATTTACATTATAGCCAGGTGAGAAAGAAAATAAAATTATATCAGACAGTGAAGGCAGCTTGGACAAAAACAAGGTAGCTGGGTGGGGGGTAGTTCCGGTAGGATGATTAAGTAAAGCTCCACTACCTGGCAGCAGTGGCGTGGAGGCCTCTGGCCACGGGAGCGGGGGAGCACACACCGGCACACCCAGGCCAGGGGTACTGGTGCTTGCTTTCTCATTAACCTCTAAGCCAGAGCAGGAAACTAATACCCCCAGGTGAAATCTGGCCCCCTCTGCTTGTTCCTGTACAGCTCATGAGCTAAGAAAAGTATTTACATTGTATATGGTTTAAAAAGTAAAGAATGTTTCATGGCATGTGAAAATTATATAAAATTCAAGTTTCAGGGTCCAGAAAGTTGCACTGGAACACAGCCTTGCTCGTTTCTTTCATATTGTCTATGGAGGCCTTTCTGTTATAATGGCAGAGTCGACTGCAACAGAAACCCTAAATGGCCTGCGAACCCTAAAATGTTTACTCTCTGGCGCTGATCAGAGAACACCTGGCCAGCCCTGAACTGGGCACTGCTGGGGACTCAACCCCAGGTTAAGGTGGGTGCATGTCCTCTGGGTTCTCAGAGACCCTCGATCTATACCTCTCATACATTTTATAAACGCTCTGTTTATGTCCTCAACATTTAATAAAATTTCCTTTCAAAAAAAAAACTAATATATTTAAGCAAATGTCTCTAAGAACTCTGCTGTATTAAGCTTTGGTGTTTCTTCTCTATCCTAATGACTAAAAAACACACAGAGTGCTATCAAGAGCATGAATGCAACACTGCTACAGCAAAGCAAGCTATGGTTTATTTTGACTCAAGTAGACTTCAAAAAAAAAGAAGCTGCCCCCAAATGGTCCAAGTCTGTGGAGAAACATCCCACCCCCCCACCCCCAGTTTTGTTTTGTTTTTTAAGATTTTTTATTTTTTTATTTATTTCTCTCCCCTTCTCCCCCCTCAGTTGTCTGTTCTCTGTGTCCATTTGCTGCATGTTCTTCTTTGTCCACTTCTGTTGTCAGCGGCACGGGAATCTGTGTTTCTTTTTGCTGTGTCATCTTGTTGTGTCAGCTCTCCGTGTGGGCAGCACCATTCCTGGGCAGGCTGCACTTTCTTTTGCACTGGGCAGCTCTCCTTATGGGTGCACTCCTTGCGCGTGGGGCTCCCCTACACGGGGGACACCCCTGCATGGCATGGCACCCTTGTGTGGATCAGCACTGCGCATGGGCCAGCTCCATACGGGTCAAGGAGGCCTGGGGTTTTAACCACGGACCTCCCATGTGGTAGACGGACGCCCTGTCTTAAAGCATCAAGTCATTAGTACCGCCTGATGCCCAGGTGTATTGCCGACTCATGGCATGGACTTGGAATCAGTACAGACTCACAGTTTCCTTCCCTATCTTTTTGAAGAATTATGTCACATTTTAGCAGGAGCCACAGTATCTGTCCAATGTTAGCATATATGTTCCCAAAGCAAGTGCCTTCACATCTTTTAAATAGAATCTGGTACCTTTGGAAATAGGGTGAACAATTTTAGTTAAATAGTGATAACTATTGAAAGCGGTGATGAATATATGCGGCATTCATTACAACACTGTTTTTGCATTTCCATAACAAAAGTTACTATAAAATTAGATGGAGGTGGTGTGCACCAGTGTAGCCACAGCAAGGTGCCAAGCGGGGAGTCTGGGACAAAAAGACCATGAAAGGCAGGCCGCGACACCGAGCCACCTAAGGCCTTTGGAGGCCACATCCCCGAGGAGCAAGGCTTTGCATTTTGAAGAAAGGTGTAGATTCGGTAAACTACATGAACCTGCTATGGACGGCAAACTTCACAAGATCCCCAGTTCACACACACCCAAGATCACCTGAAATATCTCTATTTAACTGAAGAGGAAAGGCTAAGGAAGCAACTTTGAAAAGGTGACCAAACTCAGAAGAGCAAGTTGACCAGCCTTTGCCACAAGTACCGTGTAGCACTGACCAGCCTCTACCAGCAGGGAAACATATAGAGAAAAAGAAAATATCAAATCAAAAAGCATAAGATGAATATGAACAGGCTCAAGCAAACTAGCTGCTAAGAAAGAACTTGAGAGAAGAAAACGAAATACGCTCAGAGGTGCCATAAAAAAAAAAAAAAAAGAAAATGGAAGTTTTCAAAGTGTTGTGCAAAAAGACTGAAAAGGGCCAACTAAACTTGACTTTACAAATGGAGTATCTCCTTCCAAAAGTACAAGAAAAATTATTTTGTTCTTAATCAAGGATCAAAAAATTAAAACTTAAAAATTAAAGATTCATATTTTAACTTTATTAAATACCCATGTACAGAAAACTTCACAAAATTCCCATTTATGCATCTTTCAAAATTCTTAGTACAAAACAGTTTTCCATCATCCTGTGAGAATTTTTCTTAAAAGATGTCTATTTAAACATCTGTGTTAAACCACAGCATCACACCTTCTGATCCTAACAGAAAAGCAGCTTTCATCCAGGAACTGAGAAAGTGAAAGGACATTTCACTAGAGGGAAGGCTGAGGCCCAGCCAACACCTCCGTCCCTACTGCCAACGGGTAAGAGTCGCTTCATTCTCAGGAAACTGGCCCCCATGCCAGGAGGCCTTATAAAGACGCGGGGAGGAGGCTCCCCACACAAGGCTGCCAGGTACTGTCCGAGCCATTTCCTTTCTTCAAAGACAAAAAAAAAGCCTAAATTCTCTCTCAGTATAGAGCAGTAAATGAAGGCAAATATCCCATTCCCATTAAGCTGCAAGTTTACAAACTGAGCAAAGACGCAGGGAGAAATGAATATTTTTAAAACTGGCAAATATGTAAGTTCAGTGTTTAAGAACTGTTACCTTTCATGAAACATTTAATAATGGCACTGCTGTTGTTTAGTCCATTTAACAGACATGGAAAGGATATTCCAAGAAGTTAGTAAAATGACCGGGGATCAGAACAGGATGGCCCGCCCCTTCACCTCCTCTCCCCAGCGGCGATCGACTTTCACATGACACTGCATCACCGAAAGCCAGACTGCAAAAACCAGTGCCTTGCCACTCAGAGTGAGGCCCGAAGGCCACCAGCGCTGGCCCCCCGAGGGGGAGGTGGGGAGAGGGCTGGCCGGAAGTGCACAGGTGGAGGCTCCATCCTGGGAGCCCGATGGGAACCTCACCCTTAACGAGCTCCAGGGTGAGTCACGTGCACACGGAAGCTTGAGGGGTCGGTGGGGCTGCAGGACTCCCTGAGGGCAGGGTTCCAGCACACAGACCCACGGGCAATCAATGTTTTCACCAAATCTCCACTAGACCAGGCTGAGAGTGCCAGTGAAAAGACCAGTTCTTCAAGGTTTCTCCTCCACCACTACCGCCTCACGTTCCCTGACTTAGGCCTGAGCAGCACATCATTCCTTGCGGAGAGGGTTCACAACAAGCCTATTAAAGGAGCTCGCTCGTCTCTCCCGCTGTTCCCACTGCGCACAGATTCCTGAGGAATTCAAAGTTTCAGCAGCAAGGCTGCCTGCAGTGGTGGTCCTCAGACGCAGGCCCACGCACCAGGGCCAGTCCCGAGGGTTTCCCCAGTCCAGGCAGCGCTCTCCAAGAGAACTTTCTGCCATAATGGAAATGGTCAGTGTGGTGGCTACTGAACACTGGAAAAGTGGCTACTGTGACTGCGCTTCCCATTTCATTTAAGTAGCCGCACCCATTCAACAGCAGGTCCAGGTCTGAGCTCTAGTCTAGAGAGAAATGGCAAAGAAAAGAATTTTCCTCAGCTTCTTACAGCAGGCTATGTTATTTGGTCCAACTCTCCCACTGGAAAAAAACTAAAAAAGATAGAATATTTTAAAATTCTTAAAAGCTACAAGAAACTAAGACAAGAAGGAAATGCCAGGCCAAAATTAATGGGAAATCAGGCCTCACAGAAGCAAACAAGCACAGAAACCCCCTTTGCCCCAGTGGATCCTGGAAACTTCCAACTTTCATTTTTATAACAGCACAGGGAAAAGAGGGCCAGAAATCAAAGACAGGGTCTCCACAAAGGGTATGACAAGAAACCCCACCACAATAAGCAGGAACTCCCAAAGATTTCACACCTCAGGGTGAGAGTAAACCACAAGTAAAAATACAGGTCTGGGTGGTCCAAGGAGCCTTAAGCTGTGAACTTGGTTGAAAGTGAGCCCAGTCTAGAAAAAGCAAGAACAAAAATAATCGCTGGAGGAAGCTACCTTCATTCTAAGCTTCAAAAGCCACAGACTAAATCTGATCAAGGACTTGTATCCATAATACATAAAGAACTCTCAAAAATCAACAATAAAAACTTTTTAAAATGTTTTTTAAATAAGAAAGAAAAAAAAATTTAATGAGAAAAGATTTGAACACTTCAAAGAAGATGGATGGGAAATAAACTTATGAAAATATACACAACATTAGTCACTATAAGGAAACACAAATTAAAGCCACAATGAGAAATCATGACAGTTATTAGAATTACTAAAATTATAAAGACTGACTATAGGACATGGAGAAACTGGAACTCTCATACACTGCTGATGGGAATATAAAATGGTATAATCAATCCAGAAAAGACTTTGGTAGTTTCCCAAAAATTTAAATATAAACGTGATCCTGCCATTCTAATCCTAAACTCAACCATTCCCAAGGTAAATGAAAGCCTCCTTCCATAGAAAGATGTGCACACAAATATTCAGAGGCTTTATTTTAATAGCCCAAAACTGGAAACAATTCTCCACAAATTGACTGTACATTCAGTGCAATCCCCAGCAACATCTAGCAGCATTTTTTTTTTTTGAAAATGACAAGTGATTCTAAAATGTATATGGTTCTGCAAAGGGTCGAAAATAGCCAAGGTACTACTGAAGGAGAACCAAGTGAGAAGAGTTCATTAGAAAACATTACAAAGATATAATAATCTAGGCAATTTAGTACTGGTAGAACCGAATAGAGTCCAAAAACAAATCCACATATATGTGGACCCTGGATCCCGAGCAAAGTTGGAGAGCACTGGGGAAGAGGGTACTCTCTTCAAAATATGGTGCTGGGACAACTGGGAAGCCATACGGTAGAGAATAAAATTGGATCCCTTCTTTATGCTGTATAAGAAAAACAATTCCAAATGAATTATAAAGCTTACAGTCAATGGCAAAATTATAAAGCATTAGAAAATAATGTGAAAGAATTACTTTATGACCTCAGGGTGGGGAAAGGCAAAAAGCTCTGACTATAAAGGAAGAGACAGAAAACAGACTACATTAAACACCAGAGTTGAAACTGCATACCATAAAGTGGGAGGAGACAGTAGCAAAACACAGAATCAACAAAGAACTTGTATTCTGAAAATATAAAGAAGTCCTACAAATCAATAAGAGAAAACAGAAGATCTAATAGGAAGAAAAGGGCACTTCATGAAAACAGTAAAACCAAACAGCCAGTAAATGCATAAAAAGTTATACAACCTCATTATAATTAGGAAAAGGCTATTTAAAACAACAAGGTGATAACACTGTAGAAACCACCAGAGGGGTGGGGAGGGGAGCCATTACAAAAGCAGATAAGGGAGTAGTCAGAGAAGACTGGGCTGCTCAATGGCTAGGGCTGAGTAAGAAGAACCGTTTCCAAGGTTCCCTGAAAAGCCCCTCCAGGCCAGGCACTCTTGAAAAATAGACTGAATGAGGTGCACATACTAGAACTGAGGGCCTGTAATTCCACTTGACCAACTTTAAGGAGAAACCGTTCCAAATGGATTTTTCCCACCATCTCATTTCTATTATTTTTGCCTTCATAGTTGCACGTCCGGGTGTAAACAGCCTTTTTATTGTCTTGAAATTACATTACACTTACTTTCATCTGTTTATTCTTAATTATCCTTCTCTATCCTTGCAACAACTTTCACATTTAAATATCCTTTACAGCATACCCCCACACACAACAGTCATTTACTTTAGTCTGACTCCCTTCAGATGTGTGATCTTTCTGAAGCTCTATTCAGTGTTCTCACGTACCTATTCTTCAATTATCAACAAGTTGACAATCCAAAGAACCTCAGCAGGGAAGCGGATGTGGCTCAAGTGACCAGGCTTCCAGCTACCATATGGGAGGACCTGGGTGCAATCCCTGGGGCCTCCTGGTAAAGGTGTGCCGGCGCTGTGAGTTACGCAGCAAGATGACGACACGACGAGAGAGAGATGAAGGGGAGAGTCAAGGCAAGACACAACAGAAATCAAGAACTGAGGTGGCACAGGTGACAGGGAACCTCTCTCCACATTGGAGGTCCCCAGGATCGAATCCCAGTGAATCCCAGAGGAGAAAATGAGAAGAGAAGACAAAAAGAAACAGACACAGAAGATCACACAGTGAATGTACACAGCAAAACAGCAGGGTGGGGGGGGGGGAGAAAGGAGGAAAAAAACCCTCATCAGTAGGAGAGGCTCTTTTTGATTCAATTAAACAAATTATTTGCTGACCACATACTATACTAGTATGAGGAAGTTGTAGAGCAGGGGTTCTTAACCTTTTTTGTGTCACAGACCCCTTTGCCAGTCAGGTGAAAACCAAAGACCCCTTACTAAGTCCACACTATACTGTGTATTATTTAATAAATATATTACACCTGCACTAACAAGGCCCCACAAAAGTAATGTGTTTTTTATTTAAATTCAAGCTCACTGACCCCTTGTTAAGCACCCCTACTGCAGAGAATCATCCTAGGCTGCTTACAGGAGTCTATCTGCACACAAGTGCACCTATTCTGCATAAGCCATGACAGATATAAGCACATCATGGATCCCATCTTTGTACATTCTCTAACTTTTTAGTCTTTTTTTTAGGGAAGAAAAAGGAAAAGGCAAAAAAGCTAAGCAAAATTAAATTTAGATATGAATTCAATGCTAGGTATTAAGCCAATTCACACAACACTGCTTCCTTAGTCACCCCAAGACTTGGCAACTGCCCTGACTCTAGTATATGCTAGCCAATTTTTCAGTTTTGTTTTTCAAACAAAGCCACTGAGGAACATGTGCCTTCAACACTAACCTGTGTACATTTTCCTGTTATCTGCCAAAAGCCTCACATCCAGGAGCCATACAAACTGCTATTTCAATGTAAAATTGTTCATTTAAAGTCCAAACCAAGATTCAAAAGAATTAAACAGTCTCAGTACAAAGCATTCAAAGCCCATAAGCAAAAGTAGTTGTGAGGACTTTCAAGAGTCTGAAAATCCGGAAAAACATACTTATAATTTCTGAAGTGAGGACAACCTCATCAGCAAATCCAAGAAGTCAAAAAAGACCACCCACATATCTCCACATTTGTGCCTCATCTTTGCCTGCTACAACTTGCACTGGTTTTAAACACTAAAGCAGTGGCCCACAAACATTAGCATGCTTCAAAGGCACAAGGGCAGCACATTAAGTCACAGACTGTGGGACCCCAACCCACAGTTTGAGCCAGTGGGGCTGGGGTGGGGCCTGAGAATGTGCATTTCTAACAAGGCTCTGGGTGGTGGTGATGCCGCTGGGCCTGCGACCCCACCTGCGACCCCACCTGCGACCCCACCTGCGACCCCACCTGCGACCTCACCTGCGACCCCACCTGCGACCTCACCGGGAGCCCTGGATCAGCCTGGAGCTTACTGGCTCGTGCGTGGGTTTGAGAGGGGAGGGCTCACCCTCACAGAAGGACAAGACTGAGGAGAACTCACTGAGCAGTAAATCTCAGGAAGATTTTATACCCAGATGGTGGCCTGCGTCACCTGAATGAGGGTATTTTGACCAGTAACTTCCAAAATGTTTTATCTGGGAAGGCAGTAAAAGATGCTTTGAGTAAAGTCCAAGACAAGCCGGAAAACTGCATAAATGACACTGCAGGATTAGGAAGACAGAGGTTGTTTTAAATGTTTTCAGGACATAATGTCATAATGTCAGCATCCCACAAATTCAGTTGATTAGGAAGACACATAGAGCTTCCAGACCAGCAATCAACTGTTCTTTACAAATCCCACTCATTTTGTGTCACCTCGAGAAATTTTCTAATTCTGCACTGAGATGTGTCCTAAAGAAGACTTTATTCCTTACAAGATCAATTTCCAGAAAAATGAAAATTCAGATTTTTCAAGAAAACTTCAAAATTATAAAGGGGCAGAGCAACACATTTTCTTCCTGGCCCAAGTTTGGCCGTACTAGCTATTTAAAACAAAGCAGACAAACATGAAAGTACGAATAATCCGAGTTCTGTGCTGTTATCAAATCCTGTGTGCTTTTTTTTTTTTTTGAGATTTATTTCTCCCCACCCCCCATTGTCTGTTCTCTGTGTCCATCTGCTGTGTGTTTTTCTGTGTCTGCTTGTATTCTCATTAGGCGGCTCAGGGAACCGATCCTGGGACCTTCTGGAGTGGGGGAGAGGCATTCTCTTATGCCACCTCAGCTCCCTGTTCTGCTATGTCCTCTCATTGTCTCTCCTCTGTGTCTCTTGTTGCATCATCTTACTGAGCCAGCTCTCCACATCAGCCACTGCTCCTGCATGGGCCAGCTCGCCTTCACCAGGAGGCCCTGGGCATAGAACCCTGGACCTCCTAGATGGTACATGTGAGCCCAACTGCTTGAGCCACATCCGTTTCCCCCTGGATGGTTCTTAAGTGAGATTCTTCACCAAGGCAATTTAGGAGGAGGTTGACTACGTCATGGAGTGGTCTCCTGAAGATTAATCCCCTGGGTTCCTTCACATACTCACTTGATCACTTTGGGGATACAATCGGAAAGAAAACCAGGTTTCTGCCCTCACAGAGCTGACAGCCTCATGGAAAGACATGCAACCCACTAAAATACAGATAATACTTACTAGAAAATAGTTTAAGTTCCATCAGTCCAGCAAAGACAAGCACGTGGTGGTCAGATCAAGAGAGCAGCAGATCCAGCAGCACCCACAGCTCAAAGGGGGAGCCACACCACTAGGATACAGGGACGGCAGGCACCCCAGGCACACGCAACCCACAGTCAGGACCTCCCAGGGCTTCTGAACCATGGTTTTGGTCCAACGACCCAAAATAAGGGAGCTGAGAGTAAGTCGGCTCTAAAAGCAAGACAGAAAATTCTAAACCAATGAGGATAAGCACTTTCATTTCAGAAATACTGATAAAGCATCCGTGTGTTAGAGATTGCAAATACTAGGATTCACTTCAAGGGGTTCCTGTCTGTGTAAGGAAAATGTGTATTTCTCTTCAACTTACGCTACTGCTTGCTTCCCACTCAATTGTCTTCCCAATCGTAAACAACAGGGACCGAAGGAAAATCATCAGTGAAAAATACTGCCTAGAAATGCAGAGATTACTAAAGCACTTCCACTTCCTTAGACACGTAAGAAGCATCAATCACTGCTCCAGGTAATTGTATATTTTTATTTAATTAATTTTAAGGAAAATAAAAATTTAAAATAACTGAACAGCTTTGATACATTCACTAAAAAGTTTTCTTATACTGTGCTGGTCAAATAAGAATTTCATGAGCTAAAAGCATCACATTCAAACACAACTGTCCAGGACACATGATTTACACCTGCACACTGTTTATTCCTACTTTAGAAGACTGGCCTGAGTTTTATAAGGCTGCTGCTGGCTGGCCAGGGAGGCCACGTCCCTCTGCAAGCACATACTGTGGAGTCCCACAGGCCTAGTGGCCGGATCCACTAGTGAGGGCAGAGACGCAGGGCAAGCTCCTCCAACTCTCCACTTCCAGGCTTCCTCACTAAATAACAGATACATAGTGCTGGGCTTTTGTGAGGAATAAGACAGGGAGAGCACAAAAGCACTCAGGACTGAATTGCTTATAGCAGGAAATAACACCCCCCAACCGCACACGGCACACAGGGATCCGTGAAGGTAACTTTCCTGCACCTATCGCTGCATAATATTCAAAAGTATAATAATTCTAGTCATTTATTTCCTTTTTCTGGAAAATGAGTGTGACAGTTTGAAGTTATTTTATGAATTCCAAAAAGAAAAAACTTATATTCTTAAACTAATCCATTCCTGTGGGTGTGGGGCCCTTCTGACTGGACTATGGCAATGAGGTGTAACTCAAGTTGGGTCTCTGCCCTCTTCCTGGAGCTCTCTACACATGGAGACCCAGGGAGAAAGGAAGCTGCCGTTCCGACCGGGCCGTGGGAGAGAGGACTCAGAGGCTGCTAGCAGCCAAAGTTTAAGCCACAAAGCCTCAAGACCAGCTCAAGGCTGAAGAGATGCGCCTTATGCCTGAAAGCTCAGAAGAAGAAAGCAGAGAAGTCAAGACTGAGAGAGGAGGTCGGGAAAGAGCCAAGCCCTGAGCCTGGCTGCCCAAAGCTGAGCTCAGGAGACTTAAGGTTCTGGAGAGGAAGGCAGGACCTCAGCAGAGATGGGTGACCGTCTCGCTTCACCATGTAGCAGGACTCCAGAATCATCAGGAGCTGACTTTGGCAAGAAAGTATCTCTGACAGAGGTTTGATTTGAACATCGCACAGCCTCAGAACTGTAAGATTTCACCCCAAATGAAATTCCCATGACAAAAGCCAACCCAGTTCTGGTAATCTGCATTATTGGGTGCCCTGTGACAGACTAGGGAAACAAGTTCATAGTAAATGGCAATGTACATGCATGGGTAAGATTAGATAGGATTATTTTAACTTAGTATAAAGTTTGTAAAGAAATACTTTCATGCTCTTAAAAATAGGTAAACTTTACGGTAATGCTACTTCTGTTTTTCTGAGACTCCCAACTAAATGATAAATTACCAGGTATAGTACCACTCAGGCAAAAACTTCTATTTCCTAATTTTGTCTATAAACCATTTCATTAGTGTTTATACTCATCAGGCTATACTTAAGAGCATTTGCTAAAAATTCCATTGAAACTTTTTAGGAGGTACAGGGGAAGCAGGCACTCAACCACTGAGCTACATCTGGCACCCCTCCACTGAAACTTAAAATTGAACTGTACATACTTATTTGAATTTTATTTCTCTCACAGGACTCAGTGAAAAAAAAAAAAACAATTGTTACAGATGGAAATGGCAGGAGTTATTGTTGCTTTATAATCCGAAACACATTTAAGCAGTACTGAATGATAAGATTTGACATAAATCCAGGAAATTAATACCAGAAACTTCCTCCTTCTTGCCTTTTGGTAGTTGTAAAATGAAAAACTTTGCCAAAAGATTGGTAGAAAGAAAAAGCAATAAAGAGCTGGAAGCTTACGGAAGAGAAGTCAAAAAACAGCTTTCCAATGTTGCCTAGGTGTGTAATGAACCAAAGGTGCATAGAAGACTAACTGGAATTAAACAATACTTCCTGTTAGAATACAAAGGACATAACTCGCCCGTAGCCATGTGTTCTTTACCACTTTCCATTCCAGTCTATAGAATAAGCAATTTAACATCTGAATGCTTACTTGCATTCATAAACTTGGAAATATATTACTTTGACTCAAATAAGGTCACTTATTTTTCCCAAATTTAAAAAGTTGTATTTTAAATAATTTACACAGGCATCTGTAAAAATCCTCAAACTGTCCCTCCCAAATATTTATTGCTATTTATTCAAGGGATTTTATTTTCAGCAAGGGTAAACTATAATAAAATATACCATTAAACCTCAGCTTTAAGGCAAAATACAGTGCTACAAAAGTAAACTTTTCTCAAGCTTTTTTACTAGCAGGTACAAAAAATTCACCTCATAAATATAAAATAACAGAACTTTTAACGTTATTGAAATGTGAAACAAGAATTACTCTAAGTGAAAATTTAAACTGAAACGTTTAATTTCAAAGTGAAAGATATATGTAGTAATAACTTTGAATGCCACCTTTACTTCTAAGATTATTTTCCCAAAATTAAGACACTTAACATAAAATCCAGAGAAAATGTTCCCTTAAAATCTTTAGAGCTGTGAAGAGACCTTTAATCAATACATCTTAGTTCTTTCCCTACTCAAACCAAGTAACTCAAATTGACAAAGAGGGGCTAGTAATTTTCAATTTTTTTTTACTATAATATAGAAAAATCATAATTTCTTCTCCAGGACCGAATCAATCCTCAAGAGGGAGAGTTGGGTTTTAACAATACCATTTTCTTATTTAGACTATTTCTCCAACTTCCTAGTGAGAAAAGTTACCTGCACTCGCTGAAGAACACGGATTCTGAGGATTGGGGCATTAAGTTCAATAATTTCCAAAAACGGGCATGGAGTGTGATTTTAATTATAAGAATTCTCCAACAGTAAAAGGCTTTATTGATCTTCACTGCTGTCTAATTAACTTCCGCTTTTCCCACAACACTTCATCGCTACCGCATTCAAGGAACTTCTCTAACATTCACTTTCTGTAACTGCGAGCCTGGAAAGGGGCTTTTTAAATCCAACCTGCTCTGGGGCTCGTCCCCATTTTCCTTTACCCCAATTTTCTTTACCATAAATGCAGAGTGTTGATTTCCACACCATTATTTATTCAAGGGCTTACTCCTTGATGCGGTGCCTTTGAAAGAGGCATCTAGGTCCTTCTGCCGAGTTGGTCTATACTGAAGTCTTACGGGACAGGAGCTCTTAAGGAAACGTGTTTTAAACCATCTTATCCTGCGTTCCCTGTTAAAGAGGATTATCTGATAAAATTCTTTAGAAGAAACCTTTATAATACATGATGCCGATGTTTCTGTGCATTTAGTAGGCCGCTGTGTTCAAAATATACGGGCGGTAGGTTCAGCTCATTTTTTCTCCTCCGAAGCTAACCGCAAATACGAAGCATTTTACACTCATAAAGTTTGTGGAACACATTACTTCCTTAAAATATCAGTGCGTTAAAATACTGCAGGATTTTTAAAATTAGCTTCACAGCAAAACTGGAAGACATTATCTATAATGTAGTTCAACAAAAATAAGTTGGAAGCTAACTTATTTTTATTTATCTTTTAATTACTTCACCCACATACTTTCGCCCCACTTTTCAGAGGTTTTCAAAGATGTAACACCTTATATCAGAGTCTTCAACCATATCCCCTCCAAGGAGACGAACTTCCTTACGTTTTCCAAAAACAAAAAAAAAATTGTAAGGATGGGGATCTCGTATTTCATTTCACCAGGAAAATGTTTACATCGTGCGTAAAAATCCCAGCGACGGTCGAGTCTTCAATACCAATCCCCAAGGTCTGACATCGCCTTCGGCTGAACGTATTTCAACCAGTCCCCTTAATTACTACAATATTACTATTATCTTAGTCTCACGGCCAAAAACCCAGCTGCAGGCTAACTATGCAAGAAGGAGACACTGTTAACAGGGCTGGAAAAAAAAAAAAAAACAACTTTGCCTTCAGTGCGTTTAGCTACCAAATCCTGAAGTTAAATCAAACCAAGGAACAACAAAAAGCCCCTCCCGAGCCAGAACGGGGAGCGGGCGAGGAGCGCAGCCCGGCGCCGAGTTCTTCCACCCCGCAGGCGGCAGCAGGGCCGGGGGCGACGACGAGGAGGAAACTTGGGACGCACAATGAATCAAGCGGTTCCCCCAGCGCTGCCGCCGAGAGGACCTCGGGACGAGGTGCAACTTGAGCGCGGCGGGGTGCGCCGGTTCGGGGCCGGGGACCCCAGGGGGGCCCTGGGAGCCCCCCCCCCGGCCTCCCCGCGGCGCCTCCGGGAGGGAGGGGCGGGCTGACCCGCGTCTTTATCCGCCGCGGCCCGACCCCCGCCCGCGGCCCGCCGGGTCCCCCCGCCCTCCCGCTTCCCTCTCCCCTTTTGTTTTGGAGGCGTTCGCCCCGCTCCGGCCGAGGCCGGCCCGTCCTCCCGCGCCCTCGGCCTTGCCGTCCCCGCCGCGCCGCCCTGCCTCCCCGGCCTCCTGGTCCTCCCCGCGCCCCGCCGCGCGCCCCCGGCCTCCCCGAGCCGCGGGAGGGGCCGGGGTCCGCCGCCGCCCGGCCCCGCGCTGCCCCGCCGCGGCCCTCCACCCGCCGGCCCCCAGGCCGGGCCGCCCGCCCCGCACCCGGACTCACTCGGAGCGCGGCTCGGCGCGCGGCGGCGAAGGGCGACGGCGGCTCGGCGACCCGGCCGGCTCCCTCCCACGCTCACGCCGCGGGCGCACGGCGGTCCCGGCCCGAAGGCGGCGGCGGCGGCGGGCTCGCGCCCCCGGGGCCGTGGCTGCGTCGGCGCGGGCGCGCGCTCCCCGGCGTCACGCACGCCGGGCCCGGCCTCCGTCGCCCGCTCCCGACTCGCCGGCGGCGCCCTCCGGCAGGACCGGGCATGCGCCACGCGGCCCGCGCATGCCCAGCACCTCCCCGGCCCGCCTGAGACCCGCGCGGGGCCGCGGGCGGGCTGGCGGCTGACCGGAGGCGGCGGGCGGGCGTGGCCGCCGGCGGAGCCTCGCCGCGGGCTGGGGCTGGGGCTGGGCCCTCGAGCGGCAGGTTCCGGGGCGGCGCTGGCCTGGGGGGGGACGCCGGCGCCGACAGCCTGGGGCCCCCTGGCCCCTCACCCGGCAGGCGGCATCTGGGAGTCCCCGGAAGGCCCCCCGCACCCCGTCCCCTGCCCCCACATCCCAAACGCGGCCTTCTCTGAAAGGCCTCACTCCTCGGCGGCGCTCCGTCCCAGCCAGGCGAGGGGGACCCCGCGCCGTCTACCCTGCCTTGCCAGTGCGCCGAGGGGACCCGGCTTTCTTAGTCCCTATGTGCAGATGAGGAAACAGAGGTTCAGAGAACTTAACAATGGTGTGCCAAGATTAGATCTTGGACAAGGAGCTTCAGAAGTCGTCTAGAATTAGACGACTACCTTCAGACGAATTACCTTTAGAACGCCCGTGGGGGCACCAGTCTGGGAACCGCTCCGCCCCTAGGTCGCCCTGCCTGACCGGGCGTTATCAAGGCGGAGAAAGGGGAGAAGCAGGGAGAAGCCCCGCCCGGGGTCCGAGGTTTGCCCAGCAAAGTGCGAGTGCCGTCACAACCGGTGCTGGGAAGCAGCTGACTTGAGTGACTGGGGCAGGGGTGGACTGGGGGAAGGGGGAGGCAAAAGGGAGGTTGGAGGGGTTTTTAAAATGCTCCTGGCAAGTAAATCTTGCTCCAACGGCTAGGTAACCTGCGGAAGCTTTTAAGCAGGAAGTAGTATCTGATTTGTGTTCTTTTAAAAAATCACTGCAGCAGCCTTGCGGTAGGAGATGAAACACGAAGCACAGCAACTCTCACTTTGATGGTGTGGTTTTGATCCTCACCACAGGGCCATGAGGAGGCAGGACAAGCATAGGCGCCTTGGGCCAGGTAAAGACCCTGAACACAAAACCAGTAAGTGTGAACCAGGCACAAGAGCTGGCTTTGGGGAAGTGGGTGTGGCCCAGGCATTTGGGGACGGGTCTACTACAGGAGAGGTCCCTGTTGGGTTCCCAGTACCTTCTAAAGAAGATGAGCATGACAGTGAGCTGATGCAACAAGATGACACAACAAGAAGACTCAAGAAAAAGGAGAACACAAGGAGATACAATGAGAGACACAACAAGCAGGGAGCCAAAACAGCAGGGAACAGGTGTGGCTCAAGCAACTGGGCACCTCCCTCCCACATAGGAGGTCACAGGTTCGGTTTCTGGTGCCTCCTAGAAAAGAAGACAAGCAGACACAGAGAGCAGACAGCAAGTGCAAACAATGTGGGGTGGAGTGGAGATAAATAACTAAAATAATGAAAGACAAAGCTTTTTTTTTTTAAAGCTGGCTTTGAGGTCACTATGAACAGAGTGGCATCATGGTCCCAGGAAGTATAATTGGCCTCTCATTATACCGTATCTGTAGTAAAATACAGCACTTCTGCTTAGCAAGAGTTTCACCATGTTTAAATGTTCTTTATGGTTTTTCAAAGAAATATATTAGGTTGTTATATATAAGATTGGAAGACATTTTGTCTCTGGATGCCAGCCTCAGGACCTTTGCACTTGCCATTTATAACTTCTTGCTCCCTCACTTCTTTCAGTCCTGTGCTTAGATGTCCCCTTGTAGATACCAACTGAGCACTCTGTGTATAATAGGAACTACCCACTACATACCATTCTTTCACACAACAATCCCCCTCGTTGTTCTCCAAAGCAACACCCTACACTGCATACTTAATTTCTTGATTGTTTGCCCCTTCTGCTAGAATATTAGATTCATTTGAGCAGAAACTATTTTATTTGCTTTTGTATCCCTGGCACATAGTAAATATTTGTTGAGTAAGTGAATGAAGCTTTGGGTGATGTGACGTGAGAGATTGTCATTGAAAGTGTAAGGAGGGAATGGGAGATGAGTTTGCTAAAGGGACAAAAGCAGTTACATTGAAGATAGCTTTGGGGGCGGGGGCTGTGCTTAGTTGGCGGACTTCAAATGGTCATCAGTTCTGTGATGCTTCTCCCGACAAGGTGGTTGATCCCCTAGAATCTGGGGGTCTTATAATTTGCTTTAACCAATAGGATGTGTCACGAGTAATAGACAGTTCCTGAACTGAGGCCTCACGAGGTCATGCGGCTTTTGTTTTTACCCTCTCAAGATGTTACCACCACATAAACAACCCCGAGGAGGCCGCATGGCCGAGAGCTGAGGCGTCCCAGCCAGCAAGTCACCGACCACCGGCCACAGGGGCGATGCTGCTCCACGCTGTCCAGCCCCATGTGAGCACTGAGCTGACCTGGAGAGAACAGCCCAAATTCCCAAACCAGAGAACTGTGAACAAATAAAGTGCTTGTGGTTCTAAGCCTCTAGGTGTATGGGGTAGTTTGTTACACAGCAGTAGATAACGTACATTATTTCCTCAACACTACCGTAATGTATGTGAAATAGGTGTTCTTGAAAGGCAACTTCCTTTATTCTTATGCTTAATAAAAGAAGAAAACAGAGAAAGAGTAGGAAGAAGTGATACAAATAAGATGGGCAAACATGCAGGAGAAAAGAAAGGTCAAGGTAGAAAGAGCAGTAGGTAATGGTTTAACAGCCCCTCGTCGTCTCTTGAGCTCGGGCTTTGGAAGCAGATGAGTGATGGCACAGGGGCAGGCTGGCACCTCTCGGTCAGCAACCTCCCGGAGCCTCAGTTCCTCACCTGTAAACCCGGGCTCACAAAGGAGCTACGTAAAATCACGTTGTTGCGGGAAGTAGAGGGATCATCTCTGTGAAGCACTTACCAGATACCATGCCCTCAGTGTCTTGGTGACAATGGAGGGGCTATTGAAGGGCCCCCTGGGTGTGGTGGGAGCGAAGCCTGCCTTTCGTGTGGGGCCTGTAGGACAGGCCTGCTGGCTCTAAGCTCACAGCAACCCTGCAGCACACACAATTATTATGATCACCCCCATTTTATAGACACGAAAACTGCGTCTCAGGAAAAGAAAAAGCAGCAGTGAGACAGCCAGCCAGGCTGGAATTCCAGGCCACATGTGTCTGACTGCAACGCCTGCGCTCCTTCCCCTCCCGGGTGCAGCCGCTGCTGCGCTCAAACCCACACAGAGAAACAAAGCGAGAACCCGGTTTGGCTGCGCCCCTTCCTGCACCGCACCAGATGGGCGGTGGGCTGACCTTGTGTGGGAAGCTGTCAGGAAGGGCTTCCTGTCTGGTGGCGAAGCAGCTGCGCTGAGCCCTGGGAGCAGTCCCCCTTCCAAACCCCCCGCCTGCCTCTCCCAGGTCTGGTGCAGGCTCGCTCCCGGGAGGGGCTTGCCCGTGGCGGGGGTGGATACACAGTGATGAGGGCACGGACACCCATGTCACTGGGGCTGCTGAGGCCTGGGTGGCATCACAGCCCTGACCAGCCTGCAGAGCCGTCCAGAGAAGCTGGAATGGGAGAACGCGGGACCCAGGAGAGAGCAACCCGGGACACTTAGGTCCAGGAAAACGTACCGCATCGCCCAACCTGGGCGACCCTCGCCAAGACGGGCGAGGAAAGAGGCAGCAGGGAGCCGTGGAACAGACCTGGCTTCAAAACCAGCTCCCCCACCTGACAACCAGGTGTCTTAAGGCTGCTCAATCTCCTGACCTGAAGTAGAGACAAAGACACCCCCCACGCCCCGGTCATTGGGTGGACGAAGGCCACTGTCTGTGGGAGCCACCAGCCCAGAGCAGCCCCTGGAGGGTCTCCTCTGTACCCTCTGCAGGGTCTGAGGGTCATGGGGGAGTGAGAGGGGGAGGTGGCCTGGCAGAAGGGGTGGGGGCAGGGGATGTCCCTTGGCAAGATGCCCAAAGAGGAAATGGAGGAGGGACAGGAAGGGGAACGGGAAGACGGAGTCCCTCCACGAAACCCTGCATGAGGACGAGCTGCGTGGCAGTGGCGTCCTGTGCCCGGGAGGGGAAAGGCCACCTGGCCTCCCAGGGTAACTTCATAACCTAGGGGCGTGGGGCTCCTGACCACTGAGGCGCGGCCAGCTGTGCGCGCAGTGGGCGCCCTGCCCCTGGGGCCGGGCGACGGCTCCAGGGTGGGGGGCACTGGCCCCTCCCACTCCAGGGTCTTCCACATTCCAGCTTCTCCAGGTCCCTGCCCCCACCCCTCCACCCCCGGGGCTCCCAGCAGAAAGCAAAGGAGCAGCGGGCACAGGGCCTCACCTGTCCTGAGGACACAGCTCCCAGCCCATGGCCCAGTCCACACCCCAACCCTTCCCCTCTCAGTGCTCAGCAGGGCCCCACCCACACCAGGTGCCAAGACACCCCTTTTGTCCAGAACTTGCCGCTGCGGCTCAGACCAGAGTTCGTCCAGAACTCCCGAGGGCTGTCCACCTGCTCTTGTCCCTGCACCAGTCCTTAGAGAAGTAAAGGTCTCTTTCCTGGGAAATTCTGCGCCAAGCCCTTTATTATCTCATTCAAATGTCACAACAGCCTCGGGATACCCATCTACATTTTGCAGGTAGAAAAACTGCAGTCAGAAGGAGGTGTCTACCCAGCAAGTAAGTGGCAGAGCCAGGATTCAAACCCAGATCTCCTGACCCTGAAGCCCGTCAGCTACTGAGCTCCCCTTCCTCCCGCCAGCCGACCAGGCGCCCTTGGACATCCCGGAGCTGCTGTGGGGACCAGCCGAGCTGGGGGAGGGCCCACACAGGCCCTGCCCTGAGGGTCGGCCTGTCTTCGTCTAGTAAAGACGCTGCAGCTGCAGGCATGTCAGTGGCCCTGTTCCAGCTGCAGAGCTGATGACGATCATCTTCTCGATAGTTGCTTTGTTTTCACCAGTGTTAAGTCCTCATCAAGGGACGTCCTGTTTGTGGACTTTGCAGCAGTCATGTTCACCAGCAGGCTGCCTGTGCTCATTGTTTCCCGGGTTAAGATTTCAGCAGGCTGCCCCTTGGGAGACTTCCAGTTCCTCTCTTTCTCTCGGCCTTCCTTTCTCTGAGCTCCATCTTCATATTTTCTGCTTCGATCATGATTTTGACTTGCACTATTTCTCAGCAGTCTACTACAGTGCTTCTCAAACTGCCTGTAGTGAGTGAGAAGCCAGTTCCTTTTTTCTCCCAAACTGTTGATACTGTCATAAACCGCAAAGAAAATGAGTTATTAGAAATACTACAATTTTTAAAAAAGCAAAGACATGCCAAATTCAAGCCCCAATTTTAAATTATTCAATACAATGGAAATAAAACAATTCTGTCAAATTGATTTGAAAGTTTCTAAAGACTGAATTTCTGCATCTGTTGCAAATTTCTAACAGTATACAGACCAGCTGTGACTTCACATACTAATCTGAAAGATTACAAAATAAAGCATGGAAGTATTCAAAGTGTACAAATTTGAATATGCTTCCACCAAAAAAGTATACATTAAAGGACATAGTAGCAATAAAAATTAATATTTTCATATATGTTTAGAAGCAATTGTTTTGCTTCTAAAATATTCTGAAGTGTTCTATTAAATGAAAAGTTAAGTACAAACTTTAATTAATGAATATCAAAATGTTAAATCAGGAGTGACGCGGAGCCTAGCCTGGCATGATAGCGCCCTAGCTTCTCCCAGCTGCAGGCCAGGCCCGGTTCCCAGCAGTCCTTCTGCGCCATCAAATCTCTACATTTGGGAGCCGAGGCTTAGCAGTCTGGACTGGCTGACAGGTGCACTGACCTTCAGCCCCACCATCTTTCTGTAGGGCTGTCTCATCAAGCAACGTAATGTAGATGGTTTAAAGGATAAAAGAAGAAATGGGTTGAAATAAACCTTTGAAATACTGCTATAGCGTGCTCCGGTAGTGATTACAGCAGTTCCCCTGAGTTCACTCATCTTTTGCATTGTTAATGTAAATGGAAAAGTTGTGTGTGGATATATAAAGTCAGTAATTGTGTGTTGCATCATTAAATAAAAAAAGAAAAATACCTCTATTCTTCAGATAATGCATATTGTAACAACTTATAGAAAATACCAATTCTAAGGTGTATTATTAGAAGTATTTCGGTATGGAAAATACATTAGTGTAAATATACAAGTTGAAAAATGTAATCAATACACAGAAAATTCAGTGTAAGTTCAGTGTAAGTTAAACCCAATGTTGAATACTTGGAGTGATTTTTTTAGAACATTGATAATTCTTTACCACTTGATGACAGGGTCATTAGAAATTGAGGACATGGTAAGAAAACTTGTTATGAAGCTATATCAGCTTTTAATTTCCAATCAAAACACCTATTCTTTAGTTTCTTCTGACTCTATTGCATTGACATTGGATGATTTACAGTTGGGTAATGTTTTTTACTCTATTTTCTATAAGTTGGCAGTGCCAAGTCTGTTGTCCCTTTTTTCCCTGACATGACTTTCATCCAATGGTTTAGCAAACTCTTGATTGTTTAAAAAAGGGGTTGGGGATGGGGGGTTTTAGACACTAAAATGGTAAAAATAAGCTTCATTTGTCCCACAAAATGTTAAATAAAGTTGAAAATTGTTAATTTAATGGTTTAAAAGTATAATTAAATCTTACTTAATTTTTTATAAAAGCCAAAATTAATTGCATTCTGATACTCAGTAATATCTCATTTGCCAATATAAAGAATTAGTATCACTCTTCACATGTGTTACCTCTAGAGCTACCTATGTACAAATGTTAAGTAGTAGGAATTGTTTGTTACTGCAAAATATTCTTCAACTGCCATGAGCACCTGTTGTGAATGCCGCGCTAACTGGTGAGTACCTCCAGAATCACAGGCTGGAGCCCTGATTCTGAGGGTTGCCCTAATTCTCCTTACTACAGGGAAATGATACTTTGCCATGCAAAATCTGTTGCATTCAAGCTGTCTAAAGGGAGGGCTTTAAGAGTGTCAATCTGTCTTTTTCTCTCCTGTAGCACCCCCACTGCTCCCTGCAGCCAGAACACTCTCGTCTTACACAGCTTTTGGAGAGGGGCCTTCTATTTCAGGGATACAGGGTGAGAAACACTGTCAGGGACCGAACTGCATCCCCCAAAAAGATATGCTCACACTGAGCATACACATTGGATAGGTGGTGCAAGGCGTGGCACGGGTATCAGCAAAACACGCGGTGGACAGTGGCCTGTGGTCAACAGTGCAAATGTCAGAGTGCTCTTGCATGGACTACAACAAATGTACAATGCTAATACGTGGTGTCACTAATGGGGGGGTGTGGAAAAAATATACCAAGTGTATGCTGTGGGCCATGTCTAGTGAATAGTCTGATGACGTTCTTTCATCATCTGCAACAACAAACAACGTTCCACAGCAATGCACAGTATTGATGGAGGGGTGATATATGGGAATTCCTGCATGTTATGCATGATTGTTTTGTCAGCTCACAACCTCTCTAAGAAAAGAAATACAGATTTGGAAAAAAAAAGGATGCTCTAGTCCTAACCCCTGATGGGGTGGATGTGGTTCTGTTTGGAAATAGGATCTCTGAAGAGGTTATTGGTTAAGATGGAGCCAAACTGGATTAAGGTGGGTCTTAATCCAAAATGACTGGTGTCCTTAGAAGAAGAGGCAATTTGGACACATGGCGCGACAGAGGCGAGAGCACCGTGTGGCGCATGGGGCCGAGAAGGCAAAGGACGGCCGCGAGCCCCGCCAGAAGCCAGGGCACAGGCAGGGATGCAGGTGTAAAGGCGGCCGCCCTGCCCGCACCTTGACTTTGGACTTCTGGCCTCCAGAGCTGGGAGAGAACAGTTGTTGCTGATGAAGCTGCCCGGGCTGCGTGCTTTGCCACGGCGGCCGCGGAAAACTAGGAGATGCACACAGCTTCCCCAGGCCTGGAGCGCCCTGGACACGACCAAGCTGCCCCCCCAGGGCCTGAAAGGACTTGGACACGGCTGAAGCTCCCCCCGGCCTGACGGGCCCTGGACACAACTGCCAGCATATTTTGGGTTCATCTCCGTGGGGATTTCTCACCCTGCCCTCGTTTAAATGACTTTCCCTTCAGGAGACTCAGTTTCCCTATCTTTAGCATGGCATCATTAATAACACTAAGCACTCTTCAGGGTTGTTGTGAGAGACCCCTTAGCACGCAGGTTCCCCAGCCCGTGGTGAGCTCTAGATAAATGTGGCTACGGTGTGGTTGTCGGCAGACCTACCTGCCTTTCATCAGGAAGGTCACAGCAAGGTGACTGTGCCCCCCGGTCTCCCCGCGACGCCCGGGCGCTGACCACGGCACCCACAAGCCACTAGACTGTCAGGGGCAGCAGCAAGCACGAGGGACCCAATGCAACATCAGGTAAACCGCAGTCCCTGCTGTGCGGGGCGAGCACAAGGCCCTGTGTTCAAACGGCGGCTCCGCTCTGCCACTGCCCTCCTCGCTGGCCCTGCAAAAGTTGGGAAGTTACCCCGTCTTGAACCTCAGTTCTCTCACACATAAAACTAGAAAAACCACACACCTGTCAGTCTGTACCCTCTCACTTGCAAGGGACAGCATCCCAACGAAAATAATTGAAGCAAAACTAGGTATATCTGATATCTGGAAAATACGAAGAACTCCTACAACTCAACAAAGACAAATAACCCAATTTTAAAAATGGGCAAAGGATCTGAATAGACATTTCCCCAAAGAAAGTCTAGAAAGACAAATAAGCACATGAAAAGACACCCAGCATCATTAGTCATCAGGGAAATGTGGCTCAAAACCACAATGAGATACCACTTCACACATAGGAGCAGGGCTCTAATAAAAAAGACAGATAATGAGCATTGACACGGATGTGGAGAAATCGAACCCACATACACTGCTGATGGGCAGGCAAAGTGGTGCAACTGCTCAGCAAAACAGTCTGACCTTTCCTCAAAAGGTCAAACCTAGAGTTACCCTATGACCTAACAATTCAACTGCTAGATGTCTACCCAAGAGAAATGAAAAGGTATGTCCACATAAAAATGTGTACATGCATGTTTATAGCAACAGTATGCATTACAGTCCAGCAGTGGATGAATGGGTAAGTAAAACATGACATATCCTTACAACGGAATATTATTCAGCCACAAAGCATGAACTACCGATACATGCTACAAGGTGGATGAAACTTGAAGGAAACCAGGTGTAAAAGGCCACGCATTCTATGATCCCATTAAGTGAAAGTCCAGAATAGACAAATCCAAAGAGACGGAAGGTAGATTAGTATTTGCCAGGGGTGAGGGGAAGAGGGGAAGGAGTAGTGACTGCTAATGGATAGGGTTTCTTCTTGGAGTGATGAAAATGTGCTAAAACTAAATAGTGGTGATGGTAGCCAACTCTGTAAATATACTAAAAACTATAGAATTGCACACTTAAAAAAAAGAGGGCACTGACTCACCCGTGCACTTCAGACTCAGGCACACCTGGACACATCCTTGAGGACTTTCTCTCCATGTGTCAGCTCTACTCTCCAGCCTTACCCATTTTGATGGCAAAATGGCGTCCACTAATAACAGTTTCCATCCCGTTATCTCAACAACCCCTGCAGAAAAGACGCCCTCTTTTTCAAGTTTCAACCAAAGTCTTGATGGCGCTGATTGTCTGCGTCTGGGTACCAGGCCCGCCCTGGAACTGGGGCTAGAGTAGGCCTCACCCTGACCGCCTGAACATAAGGTGGCAAGGGGAGCTGCGACCAGTAGAATGGGAAGAGATACCGGACAGCCAGGAGAAGAGATCTGCGTCCTCTGCCCCTGCTTCTGCTAGCGGGACCCCGCATCCCCCAGCAACATGCCTGCCCACATTTCCCCTGGGCCTGGCAGGATGGCCAAGCTTGGGCCCGACTTGGGGTTTGAGCGGCCGTTGCCCCCCTCCTTCCGGGCACTATGAGTGTCCCAGGCCAGGCCGTTGCCATGTGCTTTCCCAGAAACGGGACTCTGCAGTCCCACGGGAACAGAAAGCAGTTGGAGCGGAGGCATTTGGATGGGACAGTGCCCAAAAGCTGGCCAGGGAAGTCCCGCCGTGGCGCGTCCAGGGCTGGCCTGGCTGCCACCCTCTTGCTCCGCTTCTGTGGGCTGCCCTGGTGCCCGCCCTTTCTGGCTTCCCTCCCTGAGATTAGCCAGAGTCGGTGCCCATCACTCCCAGTGGCCCAGACTGGTAGACCCGCCCGCCCATGTAGGACCCCCACAGCATGTATAAAAGCTCTCAGTTGGTAATGGTGTGACTGGTACTGCTGTTCCTCCCAGAGTGTTTTGGGGACATTTCTAAGATCTGAAACACTTCCACGCCCGACATCACCATTCAAAATCAGGCCAAACCGGCCTGGATGGGGTGCAGTGCGGCCTCGTGGCAGGAAACGAGACCAGAGAGTGCAGAGAAAGCGCTTCTGCGCGTGCCAAGAGCCAGGGAGCAGCAGGCACGGGGGACGAGATCGATGAACGTAGTTACCAAGCCCGCAGTCGCCCCCCCGCGCCTGTAATTCCATCCTCATTCCCACCACGGGGCGGAAGCCCCAGGACGAGCCGGCAGCGCGCTGAACGCCAGGCTGCTCACGGTCTGGGGGGGAGCAGACAGGTAACCAGGTAATGACGGCTCAGAGCCAAGCTGTGCCATCGCCAAGATGACATTTGCATTGAGCCTTTACGGCCGACAGGGTCGGGGAAGGACAGCCCCACCAGAGGGCCCGGCGTGGGCAGAGGAACGCACGCGCGAGAGTCACGTCCCTTGGGGACACCGGCAGCTGGGCGCTGCGGGTCTGAATGTGGGGCTTGAGACCGAGCAGGGGGACAAAGAGGAATGGGGGTCCCTGGGACTCAGCTGCTCGACACAGGAGCCCGCCCGAGAGGCTTTACTGGAAGGTGCCACCTGAGGACTGCTGCAGGAGGGGAGCTCCTGCACAGCTACAGGGCTGTGCTCGCTCCTGTAAGAAGCCCAGAACGTGGAGAGACTGGGGTGGAGCCTGGCGATCCCTCCCGGGCCCGGGCTCTTTCTGGTACTTTCTGCTCCCAGCTTCTGTCTCGTGATCTAGGACAGCGGCCAGAGCTCCAGCCCGTGCTCTCCCCTTCCCAGCAGCAGCAGGGGTTAGAAGGAAGAGGGACGGAAGGGCATGCTCTCCTGAAAGCCCCACCCCATACTTCTGCAGGGACCTTGTCATATGGCCACACCTTCTGGCCTTACAGGCCAGAGATCTACCCTCGAGCTTCAAGGGAGCTGGGAAATGACGTCTTTCAGCCAGCAAATTGCAAGGCTGTGAGAAACAGGGGAGCAGAAAGCTGGGGAGCCAACCAGCGGGGTCTGCCCCATTCAGATGCCGGGGGGCTCTGCGAGCCACGGGGAGGCTGCAGAAGCAGGCTGGGTATGGGCCAGCAGTCAAGGGCCTTCTGGGGGCCAGGCAGGGGGCACGGTCAGGCCCTGCCAGGTGTCCCTGGCCTTGCCTTAGCATCCCTTGCTCCATAGTCACTGTCCCGGCTGGGAGCATCCGATTAACTGACCGTGGTCGCATGTGTGCCCTGGCTGGCACGAGGAGGGGGAGGGGAACGCCCTGTTCAGCGTCCATGGCAGGAAGTGGAGTCCTGTCTGTCCCCGTAGGCTCGCCTGGGGGAAGAGGGGCTGGCGTTGGGCGGCCAGAAAAGACCAGCGTCCGCCGTGAATGGTGGAATTTTCTCCATCTCTGAAAGTTTCAGAGCGTCTCCAGGTTCAGCGCTGTGCCATCGGCCACCAGTTCCCCTTGTATTTGCTTCCACCATCTCTTTCCCTCTCTTTACTTTTCTGCTGTCTAGACTTTTCTATCCTTTCAGTTGCACCAAGCTGGGAATAGTCAGGGGTTGGAAGTCAACGAGACAAAGCTGGAGCTGAAGAAAAGAGATGAACGTATATTGAGCTCTTACTGGTGTCAGACTCCATACAAAGTGTTTGCCTTCATGTTGTGCCGAGGCAGCAACGTTGGCTCCTGAGAGCCTATTGTTAAATATTTAGGCTCTCACAGGCTGTTAGATTCAGCAACGATTAAAAATCAAATGGTATAAACTTAAAATTAAATTACATCAAAAACAAAGGTAATAAATACTCAAAAGGCATTATTTCCTAATTCTTTTACTCCATATTACTACTTCCCATGCTCTTGTGTATTGTCTGTGTGGTGGAAACATTACATAGTGGTGATCTACCATCTCTTTCCAACTCCGCATTCGGCGATGTCACATTGCTAGCTTGAAATGGGCACTGCTGGGAGTATTCGCACTGTAGAAATTGACAGGCAACTACAAATCAGGGCTCCCCACACACACACCAGTCTCTCTGCGTGCTAGCTCATCTCAAGAGGTGACACAGAGTCGGAAAGCAAATAGTCCAGCAAAATCAACTTCATTGTAAGCACTGTTCATTCCACACGGAACTTTTACATCCTCTGCTGTGAACTTAAATGGCCAAGGCCATCAGTTCCGAGCTCCGCCAGATACCAGGCATATCAATTCTTTCTTCTTGCATCACTGCTTTCAAGTTAGACATTATCACCCCCATCTTACAGATCAGGAAACCAAGGCACAGAGGGGTTGAGACTGCCCAGCATCAAACCCTTTTGCGCCTTGCCATAAGGCCTCTTGTCTGGCTTGGTGTGTACCAGCCTCTTTCTGAACTGAGACAAGCCAGAAGCCAGTAATTATTTCATCTGACATGTTGCCACTTTGAATTATGGCTGGTCTGCATATCTACCTCTTCTGCTTTTTCTAAGATGTCATTTCTTCTTTGGCTTGAGCTAGTTTCCTTTTCATCTTCTCCAGCTTTATGCTATTACATTTAACTGTGGTGATGATAAAGCCCTTTTCTTTAAAGTTATCTAGCCAAGGCAAGTGGTAGTTTATAACCTTCACCAGATAATGAATGCCTATGACAGCCTGCAGCCCCGGCACATACTTCAGCTGCAGGCCTTGGGAGCATTCACCAGCAACAGAGCTACAGATCAATTAGAGGGAAAAGGCCTGCGCCGACTCCCCTGGAAACAGGGACCCTCTGCAGATGGCATCCAGTCAACAGTGTTGGGAACTGAGGGGGGAAACTGAGGCACAGCAAGGTAAGCGGCTCACTCGCGGCATTCAGGAATGTTAGCGTCAGTGGGAAACACAGGAGCACCTCGGCGGCCCCCAGCTAAGAACGGGCCTCACCTCCTGCTGACGCCAGTGTCCACAGCTTCCCATAAGGGATGTGGAGTAATTAGGAAACGTTCCTCGGCCCTGGGTCCCGTGGCCAGCCCTGGCTGACGCGTCGTTCTTTCGGCAGCCCACGAGTGCCACTGCAGACTCCTTCACTGGGCACCCGGGCCCCTCTCCCTCTGGCCTCTGCCCACCTCTCCAGCCTCCCCACCTCCACGCCACCCCATCAGCTAGCAGCTCCACCTGTTCAAATTACCCACCATCCCTCACAGCTCCCCCGCCCCCGCTTGGGCTGTGCCTGTCGCAGGGAGGGCTCTGCTCCCGTTTCTGGGCCTGGCCACTCCCCCTCCTCTAGCCCCCTCAGCTCAGAGGGCCCCGGCCCGGCCTCCCCGGGGTAGCCGACAGGGCGCTCCAGGGACACGGGCCCAATAGGGCGTGTGTGTGTAAGGAATTTCTGTTAAAGAATTGACTCATGTGACTGCAGGGACAACGAGTCGGAAATTGATGGGTAAGGCAAGGCAGGCTGCTAACTCAAGCAGCATTTGTGTGCTGCAGTATTGGGGCAGAATTTCTTCTCCAGGAAACCTCAGTTTTGGCCCTTAAAGCCTTCAGCTGGCTGACCGAGGCCCACCCACGTCATCCAGGGTGCTCTCCTTTCCTCAAAGTTAACAACATCCGGAAAGCACCGGCGATGCAGCACCCAGGTTGGCGTTTGCTTAAACGACTGGGTGCTGCAGCCTCGCCAGGCTGACACACCAGATCAACCACCTGCCCAGCCCGGAGCCGACGCCGCCTCTGCGCGCCCCAAGAACCCCTCGCCTAGCTCGAGCACCCTGTGTCTCATCCTTCTGCTCCCCTCTTCATCCCCGCCTCCCGCGTGGGCGCTCCTCGAAGGCCAGCGCCGTTCTTACCTCTGTGCCACCCGTGCCTACCAAGCACGCCTGCGCCCACTCCCCTGAAGACAGCGACCCTCTGCAGGTGGGCTCGATGGCTCTCGCGACATCCCTGCCAACGGTCCTGGCAGCTGGTATGACCATCCTAAGTGGGAAACTGCGGCAGAGCAAGAGAAGTGACTCACTTCTGGCATTCAGCAAATTAGCCCCAGAGGCCTGCGGGAAACGCGGGAGTTCTGTGCCCAGCCCAGCCAAGAACAGGGATTGCTTAGTGCTGAATCCAGCATTTGCCGAGCGACTGAATAAAGGCTCCCCTAACTACTCACTTCTCCCCACCCTGGTACACACAGCATTGTGGTATATACAGTGTTACTTTGGGCCCGTTGTCCCTGTTCTGTGTTTCTTCTTTCTTTTTTTTTTTTTAAGATTTATTTATTTATTTCTCTCCCCTTCTCCCCTGTGGTTGTCTGTTCTCTGTGTCTATTTTGCTGCATGTTCTTCTTTGTCTGCTTCTGTTGTTGTCAGTGGCACGGGAATCTGTGTTTCTTTTCATTGCGTCATCATGTGTGTCAACTCTCCGTGTGTGTGGCGCCATTCCTGGGCAGGCTGCACTTTCTTTGTGCTGGGTGGCTCTCCTTAAGGGGCGCACTCCTTACGCGTGGGGCTCCCCTACGCGGGGGACACCCCTGCGAGGCAGGGCACTCCTTGCGCGCATCAGCACTGCGCGTGGGCCAGCTCCACACGGGTCAGGGAGGCCCGGGGTTTGAACCGTGGACCTCCCATGTGGTAGACGGACGCCCTAACCACTGGGCCAAGTCCGCTTCCCTGTTCTATGTTTCTTGACTTGCCTAAACTATAAACTCTTTAGGACGAGAAATAAAGTGACTTGCACTCCTGAAAAGTGAATTTTTCTGTCTTTAAATTGAGAGCATCTTAAAACTTCGTCTTGGGTGTTATGAGGAGTAAACAATGCATACATATTAAAGAACTTACATCTTGTTATGGTTTAGCTCCCTTGCCTGGACAACACTCTAACGGTGGGCACTGGAAATACTTGTTGTGGAATGCGAGAGGACACGGACGACAGTGGCCCTTCATCTTATTTAACTCCTGCCCACCGTCTGTAGTCCATCTAATATGTCTAGAAGAGTATCCAAGGCTCTCTGAATGTTCTGCCAATGGGCTTTGGGGGTATATTTACATAAAGACAGAGACCTGTTTCTAAATTGGCAGCCCGGAGCTGCCTCCCCAGGGACCAGCGAGCTCTGGGCTCCACGGTTGGTAATTACCATCTCCACCTGGAAAAAACCCAGGTGACTCAGATGGGAGGAAATGTCGCTGATGCCTCGGGGACAGGAAAAAGCCAGGCTCTTGGCCAGCCCCTCAGCAGCAGAGCCCTCTGGTTCCCGGGAAGGGCAGCGTGGTTCTCATTCATCTCAGGGGGACACGACGGGCCCCTGAGCCGCTCCTTGCTTACAGTCTCATCCGTCCTCAGCCTCACTTTCCTTGTCTGCTGGAGCTCAGAGGACTCAGATGAGCTCCAGGGAAGTCCCTCCAGCTCTGAAATCCTATGAATTCACAAGAGTGACATTTAGCCTGTGCCAGACTATGAGCAGTCTCCAATGAGAACCCTCCGAGAGCAAGGACGGAGCCTTGTTCCCACTCAAATCGTGAAGCCATAAATGAATGCGCAATAAATGAATCATTTCCCCGGTTTTACAGCAATGCTTCGGGAGAGTTCCCCCAACTCCAACAGGGGGGCTTACGGCAGAGTTCTAGGACAAACACAGCTCAGGCCCATGGTGTTACACACCTGCGGAGGATTTCTGTGGATGAGCTCAGAGGCCCAGATCATTCTGCCAGAAGCAGGCCTGGAAAAAGCACTTGACAAAGGCGTTTGAAACAAAGCGAGGCTGAATTAGAATAATCGCAGGCATAAAGTGCCCATAAATACAGGTTTGTGGGAAAGGGCTCAGATCTAAAAACCAGCCAGCACCGCATGTACTTGTCACCCTGGGAACCCACCCCCTTGGGTGCGAGTGGGTGGCCTGTATTTAAATGTGTGGATCTGCCTGTATTTCTCCAGGGAACACAGAATTTGAGAGCTGGAAGGGATGTGTCATCCCATAGTTCCTTTCTAGCTCTGCTGTGCCAAGTAGAAGATTCTTGTTCAAATAAACATAGTTGTTTGCCTTAGAGGCCCTGGAAGCAGGAACTGTGACTTCAGGCTGTGACTTGGAATGACCGCCTGGACTCTGCTGGCCGTGCCAAGCTGGCCTACCGGGGCACCTTCTGTGCCAGCTCTTTCCTTCCAGTCAATAAACCGAATATTCGTTGAGCATCTACTATGTGGCAAACACTAAGCAGGTCGGTAGGGCATTAGATAGGTGCCAGTGTCTCCCAAAGGTCTGTGCAAACCAGTGAGCACCAAGACCAAGAGGTCAGGTCAGGGGCAGGTGGTGTGTGGGACTCTGGGCCCCGGGGACTCGATGAGCCAGGTTTGGCCTTCTGGTCTTCTGCCTGCGGGGGCTCCAACCCCCAGCCCATGTCCAGGCACGTTTAAGAAAAGAGGCGGTGGACGAAAGCCGCCACCTGCACCAAATCCTGCCTGACAGTCCTCCAAGAGTGCCAATGCCCAAAGCACGGTCTCTTCCAAAGAGAAGGGAAAGGGCCACTGCCCGTATTCAGATGCCGCTTTCCCTTCCCAGAGCCACAGCTGACCGGCACTTTACAGTTGTTCACCTCAAGGTGACTCAGTTCCGGTGGGGAAGGGACAAGGGTGCATGTCTCAGACCCCCCTCGGCTGGAGTCACAGCTCCACCCTGCTGCCTCCTGACTGGGTGGCCTCCGACAGGTCACCCAGGCTGTCTGCGTTCCGGAAGCTTTATCTGAAAAGTTAGGGTAGTGATACTTCCTTAGGAGATGCTTGTGGAGAGTGAGCGACAGAATGCACATGAGGTACACAGTAGGTGATCCGTCAATGGCAAGTATTGGTGGTCCTTGGTAGATGGGAATGTCCCCCACCTCCTCTCCCCAAGCCCCCACCCCGGATTTGAAAGAAGGCAGGCCGCCCTCCTGCCCTTTCTCTGGGGGAGGAGCTTGCCTGCTGCTGAGCTGGACCCCTCCTTCCTTTCTGGTCCACCACCCCCTGGGTGCTAGCCCTGAGAGGGGGGAGAAGCCAGGGCCCATGGGACGGGCCTTGGCAAGCCGGGACCGGGCACGAGTCGTTCATGCTGGAGTGTGTGGAGGAGGCGACGAGTCAAGTCAAATCCAACCTTGTCTGTGATGAAGTTTGCATTTGGACCCCCAGGGTCTTCTCAGTGGGTCCAGAACCCAGCAGCGAGAGAGGCATCATTTATTTAGTGAACCCTTGGAGAGCACCTACACGTGCCAGGCCCCGTTCTTACCCCATGTGATCCTCCTAAGAACTCCGTTTCACAGATGAGGACACCCAAGGGCCCACAGCTAGGAAGTGGCTGGGTCTGAGCTGACCCAGGCGGCAGCCCAGCCCCCGCTGCCCTGGACGCTGCGCGCTTGAAACCTGCCACGGTTCTTTCTGCAACATTTATTCACTCCACAAAGCCTTGTGACCGGTAAAGTGAAGCAGGCTTGTATTCCTATTTTAAGACAAAGCAGCGGCTGGGAGGAAACAGATAAGGAATCTGTGCTTCCAGGAGCTCTGGGCAGAGACCAGGCCAAAGGGAGCTGAGTGGGGGGCCGCTCCTTCCGGTGGCACGCCTGGAGGCGGAAGTTACTAAAAGGACATCAAAATGCATGAGCCACTGCTAGCAAATTTAATAAACACATGGAGACATACCTAAGGAGGGGGAAAATGTAGCTATAAACCAAAGACAAGCAGGTAAAGCCTAAACCAGTGGGCCCCGAAAAGCAAAGTATTACAGGAACGCAAATTGCAGAATAGTTTTAGTGCATATGGAAGTATATTAGATATTCAGAAACATATGCTCGTTTTTCTCTTAATTAATGTAAATTGAGTGAACGGTTACATGTGGCAGCCACAGAAAGGAAGGAAGCTGGGCTGTGCTTGCAAATGCAGAGAGGAGGAAGGGACCTCGGGCCACGGTGAAGGGCACAGCTTTTCACGTCTACCAGCCCTGGAGGGTGTCCCGACTTGGCCTCTCTCCGGCTCTGGGACCTTGAACCTCTGAATCCCAATTCTGCCACCTGTAAAATGGAGGCAACAGTTGCTGGGAGACTAAATGAGAAACGACTGGAAAGGGCCTGCCGGCGTGTGGCAGCGGTTCTTGGTTGGGTCCCTTTGGTCCAGAGAGGGCAGCTGGGAAGAACTGGTGTGTGGGGAGTGGGGTGAGCCGGGTCAGGTCTGGGGTGGGGAATCAGGGTCTCCGGCTCCCTGAATGTGCGGAGCGGGCCGTCCCAGAGCCTGTGTGTGAGCCCCCCTGGTGCCCGCCTGGCCCGGGTCTAGCTGCCACCTGGGGGAGGAGCTGGGCTGCGGCCACAGCAAGGAGACGGCGGGGCCCAGGCTGACCCTGCCTGGGCAGAGGGAGCAGAGCGTGGCTGTGGGCTGGCTGCGCGGGCCCTACCGGGGCAGCCACACCAGGGCTCGGGCCAAGAAGCAGGCGGGCCTGGGGTCAGGGTGCAGTGATCAGGGCCGCCATCTTGGAATTCTTTTTTCTTTTTAAAGATTTATTTATTTTTTATATTTTTAAATTTCTCTCCCCTTCCCTCCCCTCCCCCCAGTTGTCTGCTGTCCGTGTCCATTCACTGTGTTCTTCTGTGACCGCTTCTATCCTTAGCAGCAGCACTGGGAATCTGTGTTTCTTTTTGTTGTGTCATCTTGCTGTGTCAGTTCTCCGTGAGGGCGGTGCCATTCTTGGGCAGGCTGCACTTTCTTTCGCACTGGGCGGCTCTCCTTATGGGGCACACTCCTTGCACGTGGGGCTCCCCTACACGGGGACACCCCTGCGTGGCAGGGCACTCCTTGCGCGCATCAGCACTGCGCATGGGCCAGCTGCACACGAGTCAAGGAGGCCCGGGGTTTGAACCACGGACCTCCCATGTGGTAGGCGGACGCCCTAACCACTGGGCCAAGTCCGCCTCCCCCATCTTGGAATTCTTGATAGCTGTATCTCTGAATTTGTGTTTTGTAAGGCAAGTGCGACAGGCCAATGGAGGGTGAGCCGGGAGCACGCGGGGGTGCTCATGGGACATGAGGGCATTGAGAGGCGCGTTGGGCAAGCGGAGAGAATGTGCCGGATGCACCCACCGTGGTGCCTGTAGCACCCCTTCCCTTCCTAGGAAAACTGTCTCAAGGGCCCTCAAGCAGGACGGCCCTGCCCTCGCCCGTGGGCACGGCTGGCGAGAGCAGGGCAGGGCAGGTAGCTTGTCCTCGGAGACCCGCCCAGGGGCCGGCCACACTGACGGCATGTGGCACAGGAGAGGCTGCCCAGACCAGGATGCCTGGCCAGACAATCTCGCTCGGGAATCTGAACTGGGAGCGAGGGAGGGAAGCCTGGGGCTGGGGGGGGAGCAGCAGCTGGAGGGATATACGGAGAGAAGCACCGAGGCAGGAGTGGCCAGGGTGGCCACGCAAGAGATAACGTTGTGAGTGAGCAAGAGGCGGGCGTGAGTAAGCTGGAGTCACAGGAAACCCGGCCGTGAGTAAGCTGGAGCTCCGAGCCGGCTGATGGCAGCAGGGGCCCTGGGAGGAGACCGGGAGACACCGAGTCACCACACGGCACCCCCCGGGGGACAGGACAGCCCGGCACGAGCCAGGCCTGAGGCTTGACAGCAGCTGTCGCTCTTCTGAGGTTCTTGGCTCTTCTGCGTTCCAGGCCTGACTCTGGTCCCTTGGGTAGCCAGGCAGGACCTTGGTCCCGGAACCCAATGAGCAGGGAGCAAAAGAGGGAGACCTGGCCAGGAGGGGGGGCAGGGAATGCAGAGGGAGAGGCCCAGCTCCAGCTCGGCCCCCAGCCCCACTCTGTGAAGACAGGTCCCTCGCTCGTGACCCCCAGCAGCCTCCTTGCTCGCCTCTCTGGCTCCAGGCTCCCCTGCCCCGCTGGGGATTGTGCGTGGGGCCCCTTGGAGCCTAGTAATGCCCAGCAAGGATGGGCCGGCCGAGCTCCGCCTGGGCCAGGAACGGTGCGGGACGCTTTCCAGAAGCCTGCTCTGCACAATGATCACGATCCCCGCTTCACAGACAGGGAAATCGGGCGAGGGGACGTCCCCACAGGGTCACGTGAGTGAAGGGCTCCCTCTCCAACTGACCTGCTCTGAAACTACTGTCGCTTTAAAGACACCAGTGTGCCAGTTTCGTCACTCGGTGTCATCAGTGCCTCCGCGTGCCAGGGGCTGAGCTGGTTTTGGAGATATGACCGCCTCCCTATGTAACGGCGCTTACGTAGATTGTTCAGATGCACCACATGCTGGAAGAAGACAAAAGAAGGCCTTGGACGGGAGCGGGACTAGGGTGGGGGTGCTGCTGTTGACGGGTCAGGAAAGGCCCCTCGAAGAAGAAACTTTCGCACTAAAACAATGTTGAGAAAAAGTCAGCCGTGTAAAAATCTGGGGAGTATAGCAGGCAGGTTGGTAACCATAAATTCATGCCTTTATTAGGGACACAGGGTGAAAGCAGCATTATGTAATTCCTGGACAGCATTTACAGACCTTCAAGACAGTTGGAGAAAATGGCTAAAAAAAAATTTTTTTTACAAGATTTCCATGACACTATAACATATGGGTGTAAAAACGTATATATATATAGACCCAAAATTGTTGACATATGAGTGTTTCTAGCCTGCTGCCTCCTCCTGCCCACTCAGGAAAATTCCAACTTGGCCCGCGTTCTCTCTTCTTCCTCCCCCTTCCAGGCCTTCCCTCTATGGCCAGCTAGATTCTTTAAGGCTTTGCAGAGGCCACTGAAAAGGGGATGGGGAGAAAGAAGCAGCAGGGGTGCTTGGGGAGAGGGGTCAAGCACAAAGGTGATACAATGCCTATGGAGAGTATTTTCAGGAGCATGCCTATGAACTGGTCACTTTTCTGGTATTTGAGAAATGCAGGTGAAAGACTTCAATGGTCTGACCGCACCTGTGGATGCTGGGCCGTGCTCTTTGGGCCCCGCAGCTCTGGGCCTGGGCGTGTGGGTCATGGCTCTGTATGTATATATATGTGAACCCTACTTTTGCTGGCACTATGTGTTTTGTCCGCTTTCACAGAGTAAAAAGCAAAGGTTTGAGAATCACTCAAATCCAGTTTCATGTTTGGGCTTATTTCCTTGTTGGCTGTGTGGTGTGGGAAGGGATCTAATCCCACGGCACTTCCCTTGTAAGAGCAGGATCATACTCACTGCAGAGCTGGGGGAACTGCTGGTTTCCCTCCCAGGGTCCCTTCTCGCCTCTTCCTCACCAACAGACCCTAATTTTGAGTGGGATGGCAATGTCCCCAGCTAAAGATACTTGCTCTTCCAAAATCACAGGTGCTACTGATGGCTGTGGACTCCGCTTGAAAGGTGGACCAGGGCTTGGAGATGGAGCTGTCAGTTTGTGACCTTGAAGCAGCCGCTAAGAGGACAAAAGCCAACACACCAAGTGTGGCAGAGAAGAAAGATCCTGGGTCTCTGACAACACTGTGAAGTCACCGGACTCTTCTTAGGTAAGAAAAATGACCTCCTCTTTGGTTAAACTAGAGAGTTTTGTTTGCTTGCCTGTTTTGTTACCCGAGGTCAAACGCATGATACCGTAAGGTGCTTGAAAGCATTAAATAGAAATGGCATCTGATCTCAACCCAGAACCGCTGTTAATATTTGGTTTTGAGCTTGCCCAAGCATCCAGTGCTTTCCCTTCATTTAACCCTTCCCAGCCCCTGGCACAGAGCCCAACTCATTACAGGCACTGTAACTGTTTTCTGCAAGAAAGAAGGAAATAGAGTCCAAGACAAGGAAGAGACTTTTTACACGTTTTATTGAATGCAGGATATAAATGCTAGCTGGAAAAAAAAAAGTATGGAGTTAATGCTTCCCTCACAAAGTAAACGGCAGCTCCGGTGACCCACTGACTCATCCACATCATGTGGAGGTGGCAGAAGTAAGGATGCTCCTCAGTGCTTCCTTCCTTCACGGCGGGTGTCACATGCACACTTCGCTGGTGGTCTCCTTGGGTTTGATTTACTAACAGGTACCCATGCCAGCTGAGCAGTAAAGAGCCTCCAGCTGGGATTTCTTTTCTATATTTAAAGAGAAAACCAGACGGCCAGGCTCTTTGGACCTCTGCAAAGCCGGGCCTTCTGCTGACGTGCTCCTTGAATGGACCCTGAATGGCTGAAGATGGACCAGCAGGGGGGCTGTTGGCGGGAGCAACGGGGAGCCGGAGACCTCAGTTTCCCCAGGCGACGCCTTTTCACGAGTCTTAAAAGGTGGAGCCGGGGCGGCGGGCAGATTGGTTACAGGACACTGGAGGAGGACGCGGGCGGCCAGGGGCCTGCTGACGCATCTGTGACCCAAACTCCAGGGGTCAGACCAAGCTCCGCCGCCGACCACGATGGAAGAGGCGCTGCCCGGGGTAGCCAAATAGGCAGGTGCGGCCGGGAGGCCTCGGGACCGCCGCCGCAAGGGCCGGGCGCCCTCTCCCCCCTGGAGCGGGTCCTGAGCGCATGCGCGCCGTGCGCGCCCCCAGGCTCTGACATCAGCGCCTGGCCTCGGCCCCTGGGCTGCCCCCGTCCCCGCAGGGTGTCCAGACGGTGTCCAGTTCCGGGCAGCCCCTGCGGAGGTGGTGGTGGGGGTCCGGGAGCCAAGGCCTTTCCTCCCGACGGCCTCATTTTCTGAGGAATGCTTTTCCCAGAAGTCCCAGCGCCTTCCGCTCGGGCCTATTGGCCAGGGCCGCATCACGTGACCAGGCCGCAGGCGCAAGGGAGACTGGGAAAGCGCCATCGTCCCGCGCCGGGGTCTTCCTCGTGGTCCTCCCGCTCTGCCTAGGCCCGGACCGGGGCCTCGAGCTTGGACCGGGACAGTGCACCCCGGAACCTGGGGGTGGCCCCCGGGACGTGGGCTGCGGTTCCTAGAACCGAGGCAGGACTTGGGGAGAAGCCAGATTGCAAAACCCAGCAATCCCAGGAAGTCATCCATCGGAAGGGCGAGGCCCAGAACCACCTGGGATCTGAGCCAACGGGCAGGGCCGGTGAGGAAGAAGGTTCTGGAGCACAGGGGAGGCAGAGCCTGGAGGCTTTCCCGTGCAAACCGCTGGAGGCTGCAGCGGATTTACCCTGCACCGAGCCGGAGCTGAAGGCTCAAAGCGCAGCCACTGCCCCCCTCCCCCCGCCGGCACGGCCTCCTGTGTCATCAGTATTTCTGTGTGTGTTCAGCCTCCGGGGCCAGGTCCAAGATTCCTCGAGGGCGGAGATCTCCGTCTTGCTCCTCCTTGTTTATCTCTAGCAGCAGCCCTCGGAGCTGGCACCTCATGAAAGCTTGGACTAGGGGGAGGGGGTAAAGCCGATGGCTAAATATGAGGATTCGGACATCGCATGGCCCTGCGTTGGAAACCTGACTCTGACACTTACTTACCCTTAGACACTTTACTTACCTTGCTGTGCCTCAGGTTTTCTGTCTCATAAATGTAAATAACCACACCTACCTCTCAAAATTGATGCAAAGATTAAAAAGAGGCGATGCCTGTAAAGAAGTGGTCACAGCCCCTCAGGAAACAGTAAGCACTCAAGAAAGTAAAGGAGGATGTTTCTTGCCTGGACCTGCTTTTAATCCAGCACTTCCCTTGGGCTTGGCCACTGCAGCCTGGACTCCCCTCTTCCTTTCCACCCCGTCCCTCCCATCTTACCCATTTCTTCTCTTCTCACATTTTCCACTCCACACCTGCTCCTTGGATCTGAACCCAGACACACTTACTCTCTACCATGGGATGATTTGGTATTAGTGATTGTTTTCTAGAAATTTCTGAGAAGCCAGTCCACTGCCTGGGACCCCATCCCTCTACCAAAATGTCTGCAGCTAGCTGACCAGGGGTGATGCCCGGGAATGGGCAGTTTTTCTCCTGTGCGTCAGGAGCCTGGGCGGCTTGTTAAAATGCAGCTTCCTGGATCCCACCCTCCGTCAGCCTTCAGGAGGTCGAGCATCCCTGCCACACACAGACCGGCTTCCCCGGACTTGGGGTTCTGCTCCTCGGGTGTTCCAGCTGCCAGGTCAGTCTGGCCCTGGTGTGCAGCATGGCCCAAGCCTGGGCTCCAAGCCTGGGCAACGGACAGGGAGAGCACGCACGGCCCAGGGGTCAAGTTTACAGATCGGTTTGCCGCAGAGGAAGTCTGTGTCAGAGGAGCTAACGGCAGTGCCTCTGCTATCAAGGGCAAGGTCAGCATCCTGGAACAGTCTCCTTTTAACTGACGCAGCCCAAAGATTCCACTAAGCAGCCGAGAGTGGATGCCCAGAAACGAAGTCTCCTTGGAAAGGTGGCGGCGGCAGCGGGGGCAGGCTTTTACAGTGCTGTCTTCCCCTCTGTAGCTCCTCAGGGTGAGGCCATGCCAGCCCTGCAGCGTTTTCAGCTCACCGAGCTTCAGGCTTTCAGGAAAGGCAGACTCCAGCCACGGCCGAGCATCTTTTCTTTATTCAGGATCCTTCCCTAAGACCGGCTGAGCGTCTTCTGGGTGGCAGTTCCTGGCCTGTGTTCTCAGGCTGCAGTAGTTAAGGAGACAGACAAAGCCTCTGCCCTCACTGGGCATCTGTTCCACCGGGTGAGACGAGCGTTAGACAAATTAGATTATGTCCGAGAGGCGTGAAAATGCCGTTAGAAGGGAGGACACGTGCCCCTTCCATGGAACAGTGAGGCTGGGAGGGCCTCTCTAAGGAGGTGGCATTGGACCTGAGCCCTGAATGCTGTGTGAAAATCTAAAGAGAGTGTTCCAGACAGAAGCAGCCGCTGATGCAAAGGCCCTGAGGTAGAAATGAGCTTGCTGTGTTTGATGGACGCTGGAAGGAAGGTCGGTGTGACTGGGGGGCAGTGAGTGAGCCTAGGAAGAGAGAAGAAATGAGAGCAGAGAGGTGGGGTCTCTGTGGGCCACGGTAGGGAGTCTGTGAATAATCGGAGGTCACTGAAGCGTTTTGAGTGGAGTTGTGGCATTTTATAATCTGTGATTTAAAAGTATCCTGCAGGGTGTTACGGAGGGTGTTGGCTGGCTGGGTGGGGTGGGAGTGGGGCAGGGGTAGAACCAGCAGAAGGCCAGGTCGGTGCCCCTCTGACTTCCCCCGGCCCACGAGCCTCTGCTCCTGAGGTCCCAGCATGCCTTGCAGCCACCCCCACGTGGACTTCTGCCCTGAGCCTCGATCGTCTTCTCTCTGCCTTCATGGGCCCCCTAGGCACTTCCGCCTCTTCCAGAGCACCCATCACACAGCGTGGGGCACCCAGCACGGCTCCCGCCCGCACGGCAGCCTCGCCTTTTCTCTGCGTTCTTCCCACCCCCTTGCTCCCAGGCTCGGGCGAGCGTTCCAGAGCCTGACAAGATGCAGGATCATCTCCCGCACACAGGCGAACACCATGGCAACAGCAACCCCGAGCGGCAGCAGAAGCCAGCCTGGAATTCGCCACCCGGAGTGCCGACCATCTGTGAGGCCGAACCCTCCAGCTGGGGCCGCCCGAGCGACCATCCCAGCGCAGCCGCCTTCCTCTGCGGCAGCGGCGACATTTCAGCAGCCTAAAAATAACCGGTGGGTACACGTGAAACCCCTTTAAAGTCTGCGTTTTCCTGCCTCCACGTGATGGAGACGAGGAGATAAGGAAGCATAAAAGCCAGCAGTCAAGTTCATCTCTAGGAAATGGAAAATTAGGCCCTCCGTGCAGGGAGGACAGCCCGGGTAGTTTACATCCGTGATTTCTTTTTCAAGCCTGTCAACCTTTCAGATGTCTGCTTTCCACGGAGACAAAAAGCTGTGCCTTTTAAAGCAAAGACCCGCGTGAGCGGAAGCGCTGGGCCTGGGCGCCTGCGGGCTTGCCTCCGGTTCTGAGACCAGCAGGAGTGCCCCCTGGAGTGGGTAACGGTGGGCAGGAGCTGTGCTCCGCCCTGCGCGTGTCCTAGCCCGTCCGCTCTCCAGCAGCCTCGTGCCCGAGGCGCCGCTAGCATCCTTCTATTCAAAGACGAGAAAACACACCCAGAGATGGCAAGTGCCTTGCCCGTCCTCTCACCCAGTGTCTGTCCTGCTCCGAGCGTGGCCACTTATCCCTGCACGGAGGGCAAAGGTCCAGGCGTGCCCCTGGAACTCTGTCCCCTGCGTCCCATGGAGCACTGGGTCAGCAGCTCCTCGGCGCCCTGCCCCCTCGGGTCCCGGCGGCCTTACAGGCCAGAGGCCGCTCAGCAGGCCCCTCCGGGGAAGCGTCAGAGCACGCTGAGGCCAGGAGCCGGCCGGGACCGCCTCAGCGGCTGGCGCCGCGGCAGCTCCGCTTCACCCTCCACGCGCCGCCGGCGCCCTCCACCCGGCCTCCCACATGGCTCTCTTGGAGCCCTGGCCCCGTGCGCCAGGCCGAGGACCCAAGCAAGCTCTCTCCAGGGCTGAGTCCTACTTCCGCAGGCTCCTGGGCCTCAGTTTACCTCTACTGCCAAATGGATCAATGGAGAGCACCGTGTTCCTGCGTGGGACATTTAGTAACCGTGGCCCCAAAGGACAGAAGCGTTTTTGGGAACAAGTTGGCAGTACCTGGAAACAGAGTGGTTAGAGGAATGGAGCGGGGTTTCTGGAAGACCTGAATGTGGAGGATCTGCGAGTGTCGAAATATCTCACCTGGGCCACCCTGCCCTACAGGGGAGCTGGCCAGGTGGGCGAGGGCCTTGAGGGGTGAGAGCTGGAAGAGGGTCTGGCTGGAGACCACCCCCGGAGGCCAAGAGCAGGTGGGGTGGTGGCAGAGCCCACCGGGGGTCTGGGGTCCAACGCCAGGGTCCCAAGGCCGAGGTCAAGCCCAGGCTTCAAATGAGGGGTCTGGACCCACCGCCTCAGGGCTGGGTGTAGGCAGGACAGACGGACACAAGCTGGACGGGATCCTTGCATTTTACCTGCTGCCTCGATGCGCAGTCTTTTCGGCAACGCAGGTGAAAGGCACAGGGTGCAGTCGGGGTCGGGGGCCGGGTGGGGGGAGGGGAGCTGTCCTAAAGGGCAGGAGGCGACGCGGGCAGGGCGCACCAGCAGAGGCCAGGACCAGAAGAGCCGCCACGGAGAACGGAGCTAGCCACCACAGCTGAGGATGTGTGGACTTCGGGTGGCAGAGGAGACCCGGGATGGCCAGCGGGGGCCAGGGGTCAGGAGCGAGGCCAGGCTGGGCAGGCACACCTGGCGTCATCGGTCAGCCGGCGACGGCACTCGGCTCGGTTCACGGGCCCCCGCTCTGGAGCCTACCCTGCCCCGCAGGCAGCTTCCATTCTTCCCCGCAGAGTCCCCAGGAAGCACCCACTGTCCCCGCCAGCCCCAGGCCCCCTTCCTGACGGGGAGCTCCCAGCACCCACGGACTACACCCAGTTCATCCCTGAAGCCTCCACTCCTGGCCAGGACTGTCCGGCGCCGGCGCGAGTGGGTCCCAGCTTCCCCAGAGACCAGAGCCCTTGCTCCTCTCTCCCAGCTCCCCTTCCCAGCTCTCCTCCTATCCGCTCTTCTGTCGTGGGGCCCCCCACACCTGTGGTTTCCCACCGCAAGCACACACACACGCACACACTCATGCACTGCTGGCCCAGGCCCTTCCCTGCGCTTCTCTTTTCCTCTAGCAGCCCCAGCAGGCCACGCAGCTAAGCCACTTGGGGTGGCCCAGAGCATTCCCATGCCTTTGCTCAGGGGGTTCCCTCTGCCTAAGCTACGCCTCCCCTTGTCTGATGATGAACTCATCCTTAAAAACCCGGATCAGGGGTCATCTCCTTGGGAAGCCATCATGACTTCTGGGTAGAGTCAACTAATTCCCTCCACAGTTTCTCCTCTTAGCCTATCTTTTTCCTGACACACATCACCCTAGACCCCCTTTAATTGCTTCTATATCCCCCACCCCTGCTACCACATATGAAAATGGCCATGGCTGGGACTCAAGAAGCATGGGTTGGAGTATTAAAAGGATGGAAAACTGCAAGTGCTGGAGAGATTGTGGAGAGATAGGAATGCTTATTCACCATTGGTGGGAATGCAGAATGGTACAGCCACTGTGGAGAGTTTGGCAGTTCCTAAGGAATTTGAATATGGAGTTGCCATATGACCCTGCAGTACCGCTACTGGATATATACCCGAAGAACTGAGAGCAGTGACACAAACAGACATCTGCACACTGTGTTCATAGCAGCATTATTTACATTTGCCAAAAGATGGAAACAACCCAAGTGTCCATCAACTGATGAATGGTAAACAAATTGGTATATACACAGAATGGACTATTATGCAGCTGTAAGAAGAAAGGAAGTCGTGAAGCATATGTCAACATGGGAGAATCTGGAGGACGTGATGTTGAGGGAAGCAAGCCAGACACAAAAGCACAAGTAGTGTATGATTGTGCTACTGTGAACTAAATACGTTGTGTGATCTCATGGAGATAACTAGAATATAGGTCACTAGAATATGGAATGAGGTTAGAGAATGGAAAGCTGAAGGTTAAGTTGTGTAGAATTGTGAAAAGGATGTGTGTTGATCTTTGGAAATAAATAGAAAAGGTGAAAGCACACCATAGTGTTTGTAGCTGGCAGTGCTAATATATGGGTATGACAGTGGTTGAAGGGGAAAGGCTAAGGTCATGGCTATTACTAGAAGGAAAGCTAAAAATTATACCATGGGACAGTATAACATAGTGAAACCTCGTGTAAAATGTGAGTGCCAGTAACCTTGCGGACATAAGATTGTTTTCCTTGGAAACTGAACAAATGTACATTAATGTTACAAGATGTTACTCTCAGGCATAAATACAACCAAAGCGAAATATGGACAGTACTGTATAGTGATAATATGAAAATCTTCCATTAAGGGCAAGGAAAAAAAAAAGGAAATATACTAAGTGAAAGAAACTAGACAAAAGGAACTACATATTGCTTGATTCCAACTATATGAAATATAAATACAAGTGAACTAGAGAGAAACAGATTAGGAGCTGTGTATAGCAACAGAAGCATCGAGAGATAGAGAGAGGAAAGGTAGGGATTTTTTAGGTCGCTTTTTGTTTATTATTATTTTTATTGGAATAATGAAAATGCTCTAATAATGACTGAAGTGGTAAATGCGTAACTGTGATTATACCAAATGCTACTGATGGTACACTTTGGATGGGCTGTATGCTTTATTAGTATGTGTCAATAAAATTGATTAAAAAAAGAAAAGCATGGGTTGGTGGAGCGACCGGCAGGAGATCCGGGGAGCAGTGGCGTCCTGGCGCCCGCGCGACCCTGGGGGTCCCCTTAAGAAAAACAGGCGAGACAGTGCAGAGCTTCGGGGGGCCTGCGCAAGGCAAGGCGCCCCCGGGTTCCAGTTCCGCTGGCGCCCGCGGCCCCCCGACGGCGATGAGCGGAGGCGCCCCAGCGGAGCCTGGCTGCAGTCGCCCCGGGCCGCGCCCGGCCGCCCGCCTGCCCACTTCCTCCTCCGCTGACCGCGAACCGCAGGCGCGCTTTCGCTGAGATTGCTTCCCCTCGCCATCGGGTCCGGGCGGCCCCGGGGCGGCGCCGGTTCCCGGGCAGCCTCGGCTTGCCCAGAACACGGCGGCGGCCGCGCCGGCCACCAGCCCGGGGGAGCAGGGCGGCCTCTGAAGCCCGTTGGCCCTGACCCTCCACGCCCTCGCCGCTGCCCCCTCCGCGGCCTGCAGGGCAGGGAAGCCCTTCGGAGCCCCCGCGTCCGCCCCCTCTGCTTCCGCCCTCGTGTCCCTGTGCGGGGCCCGCCCGCAGGCAGGGGGCAGCAAGGCTCCCCGCGCGGTGGCCACCCGGGCTGGGCCGCCTCCGCCCTCCCCCACGAGACGGGGCATCAGGGAACCCCTGTCTCCCTCACTGGCGTGCAGGCTGCTGATCTTGGGCTGGGGCGCTGCGTGCCCTGGGGACAGCCGCGTGGCCCGGCCTCACCCTGGGGGGTGGGGAGGAGCGAGACGGGCAGCCGAAGGGCAGGCCGCCCGAGGGCCCTGCCTCTGTCTGTCCATCTGCGCAGCAAGAGCACGAGCCCCTTGGCAGGGTAGGGTGGGGGTCCTGGGTCCCCTGCCCCAGCTCGGCCCTTCCAAGCCCAGCCGCTGAGAGCCTCTGCGTCCATGCCAGCTGCTCCTGGCCCTGCCCGCCCCTGCCAGCCTGGCGGGTACCCTGGGCCGCCTCCCGCCTCACCTCCACGGCCTGCCCTCTCCTCCTTCCTGCCCCGCTCTCCAGAGGCCACCCGGGCTCTCTCCCGGTCTGGGCCCGGTCTGCTCCCCCGGGGCCCCTGGGCTGGGCACCCGCCAGGCCCCCAGGCCTGCCCGTGCTTCCCGGACATGGTTTAATTCGGAAGGAAGGAGCAGGAGCCCGTTCTGGTCCTGACCCCAGGCCAACTTCTCCACGTCCACCTGTAGTTGCGCCACTGACATTGTGGCCCTCACGTGACTCAGTTTCCCAATTGGCTCAGAACGCAGAGGGGAACCGGGCGAGATTAATCAGCACCCTCAAACACCCAGCCCTCGGGAGTCACAGCGCCTTTTTAAAACTTGTCTCTGTTCGCCTATTTTTGTCTGCCTTGCGCAGGTAAGCGGCGAGGGGTGGGTTGTTGGCCCTTACGTTGCAGCACCTGAGTTGGCAAGAAACGTCGAACACGTGTGACCCCTCCATGGGGCGGGAAGCCAGGGGCGCGGGGCGCCAGGGGGCAGCCCGTGAGTGGGGGCCCAGGGCACAGGCTGGTCCTGACCCCCATGTCAGGCAGGCGCAGGGGCCCCTCAGCAGAGCTGGTGGCCCGCCTCCCCTCCCCCGCCCACCTTGTCCAGCCCGCTTGCCCGGAAGCCCTCCCCCAGGTGTCATTTCCTACAGAGGAAATCTCCCTCGTCCAGGGAAATGCAAATCTGGCGGTGAGAGCGGGGGGCCTCTCGGGGCCATTGTTTGCCTCTCGGGGCCATTGTTTGTCGCTTCCCTCTTGGTAGCCTGCCTCGCAGTTCCAGACCTACAGTGCCCTTGGCCCCGGGGTCTCCTCTACGGCCTGGCTGCCCCAGAGTCTGGGTCCCCCAGAGGCCCTGGGCCAGAGAGGGCACACAGTCAGTCAGTCAGTCAACAAACACTCACTGTTCCAGGAACTGGGGACCCTGAGATAACTTCGACTCAGTTCCTGTCCTCAAGGGGATAAGGGTGTGGAGAAAGACCTGGAACCAGAAGCACCCTTCCCCAACGCCTGACCCGCAGAGACTGAGCGATAGGAAGACAATTCTGGTCTCAAGCTGCTGTGTTTTGGAGCTATTTGTTACTCAGCAGTACTGACTGAACAAGCTCGTCCTGAGCCAGCACCAGGCCATTGCATTCAGCCTCTTCCATCCTGCACCCTGGAAATGCCATCACAATGGGCCACCCAAGTGGGGAGGAGCTTGGACGAGAGGGCTTCGCGGTGGCCGAGGAGGCCGGGAGGAGGCCGTTAGGACAGTGCGGTCGGGGCAACAACCCAAAAGGCCATGGCACTTCCTGACCCGTGGCCTGGGGGTCTCTGCACCGGGCCCCACCGGGCCCACGCGGCAGCTCCTCCACGGGGCCGCGCGTTCAGTCTGCGTCTGCGGTCCCGGTGGGGAGCCAGAGGCCGGCCTGCGCGGCCACGTGGGGCTGCCAGGGAGCTGGCACGAAGACCGCTGGCGTGTAAGTGCCAGGGACGCGACGGCTGCCACGCGGCTCCGGCAAGTGCCTCCCGAGGGCTCCCGGGCAGGCCGCGGCGTCCACCACATGCAGGGACCCGTGTGCCGCGCTGCCTCCTGCCCCGACCCGCTGCTCCGAAGCTGCGGCGCCGGCCATGGCCAGAAGGCCGGAGGTTCCAGGAGCCGGCCGCTCGCCGGGACCCGGGCGCCCTCGGCCGTGATGTGCTGCTCTTTTCGCTCCACGCACGGTGGGGAGTCAGTTCTGAACTAGGGTGTGTGCAGCCCAGCTGGGGGTGAATTGTGCTCCCCAAGAGTTAAGTCCCAGTCCTAAGCCCTGGGGCCTGCGACGAGGATCTGACTGGAAACGGGGCCTTGCAGAAGGGACCAGTGAAGACGAGGTCAGGCTGGCCCAGGTGGGCTCTAAGTCAGGGCGCGTCGGGCCCTTCTAAGAAGGAGGTCTGGAGCAGAAAGGCACGGGAGGGGGGCAGTGGCCAGGCTCAGGGCGGCTGCCCGAGCCCAGCAGCTCCCAGCTGTGCCGCGACACCCGAAGCTGGAAAAGGCCAGGGGGGCGCCGCCCCGAGCCTTCAGAGGTGCCTCGACTTCAGACATCGGGCCTCGAACTGTGAGAGGAAACGCCTGTCGTTCCAGGCCCGGGGTGGTCCCGGCCCCCGGCACAGCGCTGGCCTGCGGCCCCACGTGGGGAGCTCCGCACAGCGGGCATCCAGGGGGCTCACGCCCTGCCATGGCCCCACGTGGGGAGCGCCGCACAGCGGGCACCCAGGGGGCTCGCGCCCTGCCATGGCCCCACGTGGGGAGCTCCGCACAGCGGGCACCCAGGGGGCTCGCGCCCTGCCATGGCCCCACGTGGGGAGCGCCGCACAGCGGGCATCCAGGGGGCTCACGCCCTGCCGCCAAGCTGAGCACGCTCTGGTGAGGGAGGCCCAGAGGAGCAGGTGCAATTTGGCGGAAAGAAGAGCAGGGACGCAAGGGCTGTGGGGACGCAGAGGGCACCTCCCGCAGCCTCCAGCACAGGGACTTCCAGGGGGAGTGACGCCTAGACTGAGGGCAGGGCACTGTCCCTTCCCCTGAGGAGCTGGCAGCCACTCGGGGCTACAACTTGACCTTCTGGCCATGATTGAGTTGCTGTGTCAAACCACCCTCCTGTCGAGAACACACAAAGATGGGAAGCGGGCTTGGCCCAGTTCCAGGGGTAGGGCGTCCATCTACCACACGGGAGGTCCGCGGTTCAAACCCCGGGCCTCCTTGACCCTTGTGGAGCTGGCCCATGCGCAGTGCTGATGCGCGCAAGGAGTGCCCTGCCACGCGGGGTGTCCCCCGAATAGGGGAGCCCCACGCGCAAGGAGTGCGCCCCGTAAGGAGAGCCGCCCAGCGTGAAAGAAAGTGCACCCTGCCCAGGAATGGTGCCGCACACATGGAGAACTGACACAGCAAGATGATGCAACGAAAAGAGACACAGATTCCCGGTGCCGCTGATAAGGATAGAACCAGTCACAGAAGAACACACAGCAAATGGACACAGAGAGCAGACAACCGGGAGAGGGAGGGAGAAATAAATTTAAAAAAATAATAAATGAGTAAATCTTAAAAAAAAAAAAAAGAGAGAGAGAACACACAAAGTCAAGTCTGAGAGCTGTGAATGGCCACCTGGAACCGAGAGCCAAGATCTTAGAAAGGAGGGGACACGTGGAGGTCTGCTGGACCTTGTCCACTGTTTCACCTCCTCAGGGCATAACCCATTTCCAAGGGTGGGACACAGAGCTTAAAAGCACCTGCTTCTAGTAGCCGCCAGGGTTGGGACGACAGGAATTGGCATTCAGGGCTCCCGAGGCAGCAGGGACTTAGCTTGCCGAGATCCTTGAGAAAGGGAAGCCGAAGAGAAGGGAGCCCGGCATTCTGTGCAGCTTTTGTCCTGGAGACACAGAAGGCTGAGTGTTAAGCCGCTCAGAAGCGAGAGGCCAGGAGGCCAAGAAGAAGGGGGCAGCCAAGAGGCATACGCAGGTGAGCAGAGCTTTTGGTGTCTCAAGAGGAAGAGCGGAGGAAAGTGGAATCAGAGCGTCCAGGGTAGACAGGCCCAAATAAACACCCAGGTTTTCAGCTGAGACCCCCGTGGGGTTGTGCTCTGGGGCTAAGACAACCGGAAATAGGCAATGCTCACAAAGCCTGAAATCCAGCCTCAGTTTCTCTCAATTCTGGATTGGTACCTAGTGATCTCCCCCCATTCTAATTGCCAACCAGAAAATACTGATCCCTCTCTCGAACACAAGGTCTGTCTTTCAATTAAAAAAAAATGGGAATGGGTAGCAGATTTGGCTCAACTGATAGAGCGTCTGCCTACCACATGGGAGGTCCAGGGTTCAAACCCAGGGCCTCGTGACCCATGTGGTGAGCTGGCCCACGCGCAGTGCTGATGGTACGATACCAAGGAGTGCCGTACCACTCAGGGGTGTCCACCGCAGAGGGGAGCCCCACGTGCAAGGAGTGCGCCCCTAAAGAAGAGCCGCCTCACGCAAAAAAAGCACAACCTGCCCAGGAGTGGTGCCGCACACATCGAGAACTGACACAGCAAGATGACACAACAAAAAGAGACTACAGATTCCCGGTGCTGCTGACAAGAGTGCGAGCACACAGCGAATGGACACAGAGAGCAGACAAGGCAGGGGGAAGGGAAGAGAAATAAAAACAAATATTAAAAAAAAAGGGAAGCAGACATGACTCAACTGATAGAGCATCTGCCTGCCCTATGGGAGGTCCAGGGTTCAATACCCAGGGCCTCCTGACCTGTGTGGTGAGCTGGCCCATGTGTAGTGCTGATACGCACAAGGAATGGCATGCCACACAGGGATGTCCCCTGTGTAGGGGTGCCCCACGTGCAAGGAATGTGCCCCGTAAGGAGAGTTTCCCCACCTGAAAAATGCAGTGCCCAGGAGTGGTGCCACCCACGTGGAAAGGTGACGCAGCAAGATGATGCAACAGAAAGAGACACAGATTCCCAGTGCCACCAAGAATGCAAGCAGACACAGAAGAACACACAGCAAATGGACACAGAGAGCAGATGGGGAGTAGGGGAGAGAAATAAATAAAATAAATCTTTTAAAAAATGTCAAACAAAACCAATAAAAGAAAACCAAGAGAAAAAGAAGACAATGGAAACAAACCCACAGGTGATCCAAATATTGGACTTGAAAATACTGTCTGATTAATATGCTTCAAAAATAGCTATCAAAACAGAGAGATTTAAAACAAAAACTAGAATTTATTTTAAAAGAATCAAATATAAATTGCACAACTGAAAAACAACTGCAATTAATAACTCGATAGATGGCATTAAACAGATCAGATGCAGCCGAAGAGTGGTGAACTAGAATGTAGGTTACTAGGAAATGTTCAGACTGAAGCATGGAGAGAAAAAATAGAATAGAAAATATAGAAAAGAGCATTAGATAAATATGAGACGCTGTGAAAAAGTTTACGATATATGCAACTGCAGTCTCAGAAGTAGAGGAGAGAACGCGGCAGACGCATAGTTGAAGAAATAATGGCTGAGCAATTCCAAATTGACAAAATACTTCAATTCACGGATTCAAAAAATTCTACAAACTCCAATCAAGGTGAATAAAAAAGGTCATAACTAGGCACATCATGAACAAACTACTGAAAAACAATGTCAAAGAGAAAATCTTTAAATGGAGCAAGGATAGAACAGAAGGTCTGACTGCTCAACAGAAATAAGGGAAACCAGAAAACAAGGATAGGATATCTTCAAAGTGCTGGAAGAAAACCAGTGCCAACCTAGAATTCTACACTTGGGTAAAATATACTTCAAAATGAATATGAAGTAAACATGTTTTCAATAAACAGAAGTTGTCAGGATTTGTTACCAGTAGACCCACACTAAAGATAGATTCAGGAGTGAGGAAAATTACCCCAGATGAAGACAGTAATGTAGGAAGGAATAAAGAGTGCCAGGAAGAGTAAATATGTAGATAAAACTAATGAATATTGATGGCTTAAGACAGTAATAATGACATCTTATGGGATTTAAAACGTGTAAAATAAAAAGAATTGACAACAGTGAAAAGGTCAGGAAAGGAGTAAGTGGAGTAGAAGTATAAGGTCCTTGTATGGCCTGGGAAGTTGTAAATGAACAAATTTATAGTAAACTCTAAAAAGTTAGGGAAGCATGCAGTAACCTCTAGAGTAACCAAAGATTAATGATAGCATGTATAATTAACAACCAATAGAGGGAGGACATAGAATAATAAAAAATACTTGGGTAATTAAATCATAAGGCAAGAAAGGAGAGAGAAAAAGGAACAAAGAAGAGATAGAACTAATTATAGTTCTCTCATGAACTGTAACAAATATCTGATACTAGTATATGGTGTTAGTAATAGCATGGTTTGTGGGGAAAACACACCACATATATGCTATGGACTATAGAAGCAGTACTATTGAGATAATGTTCTTTCATCATTTGTAACAAATGTGTCACAACAATACAAATTGTTGTTTGTGGGGTGATGTCTGGAAATCCTGTATGGTATGGTATGCATGTTAAAATTTTGAATAAAAAAATCAAAACAAAAAAATATAATAATGTGGTAAATTTAAACCCAGATATGTCAGGGATTACATTAAATATAAATGGAAAATACTCCAATGAAAAGACAAATATTGCCACATTGGATTAAAAATAATAACACCAAACTCTAAATGCCACTTTCAAGAGACACATCTTACATAAAAAGATCAGACACTATTAAAGGTAAAAGGATTGAAAAATATGCTATACAAACACATACATATACACAGAGGAAAAAAAGAAAGAAGGAAGGAAAGAAAGCTGATATAGTTAAAACGTATCAGACAAAGTCAACCATAAGCACTAAAGAGGGACAGTTCAAAATAATAAAAGGGTCATTCCAACAGGAAGATATGAAAGCCTACATTTTTCATTCACCTGATAACATAACCTCAAAAGACATAAAGCAAAACTGGGCAATCGAACAGGTAAATACAGGACAGAGGAGTATGCAACTAATTGTTGCTGGGAAGTGTAGGGAGACTTTACTGAGGAGGTAGAAATGGGAGCAGGACTAATAACTGCGATTTCCTGATTTCCTTACACCCTTTCAATCAGTTCTTACAATAATCCTGTGAAGTCGGCTCCATTAAATTCCTAGCAAATAAATGAAGACACTGAGGCCAAAAGAAGTGAAGTGGTTTAATGAAGATGATGCAGCAAATAAGTGACAGATTCCAGACTGGGACTCAGATCTCGGTGCTTCTGACTAGTCACTGTGCTTTCCCTCTACGCTACCCTGCCGCACGTGAGATGTCACAAAAGTGCGGGACCTGTTTGTTTGCTTTAGTCACTTGTTAGACTTTTGTCTGAAATATTTATTTGACATAGATAAAAAGTCACACAGCCTTGATTATATTATCAAGCATTATGTTCCCAGCCTTTATATCTATATGTATGTATGTGTGTATGTATGTACATTTATACACATACATATTTTTAAAATGTAGACAATGGAATTTTATTAATTTGTAATAAGTGTTTTGAACTTGGAAGTCTTATTTGTGATATGGGCAGAACACATACCTCCCAGGATACTGATGTACCTACTGCTTTCTAACGGCAGCATATAATAATTACAGGGAAAGTATACAAGAAAAGAGAAAAAAAAGTTTTAGTGTTTAGTGTCTAAAAACTCAAAAGTTATAAAATGACAGTAAACATTGGAACCTGGCACCAAATTATTCAATAAATATTTGTTGAATGAATAAATCATAGCCAAGCTGTTCTCTCAGCTGCTGCTCTTTCACAATCTCCATGATTTATTCCCACCTCATTAAAAAAGCAAAATTGTTTTCCCTTTCTTGTAGAAAGTCAAATTATAAAAAGTAGAAAGAATAAATAATAGTCATCTATGATCTTAGTAGGCAGCATCTGGAATTAATTCTAGTTAAAAATTGTAATATGCTTTCTTCTAGTCTTAATTTTTTTTTTACCCAGATGAAGGTAATTCAATATCAACTCTGTAGTAAGTTTATTTTATTAAAGATTTATTTATTCCCCCCTCCCCCTCCCCCTCCTCCCTCCTTGCTGTTTTTACAGTCTGTGTTGTCTTCTCTTCTCCTTTTCTCTCCTCTAGGATTCACCAGGATTTGATCCTGGGGACCTCTGATGTGGAGAGAGGTTCCCTGTCAATCTCACCACCTCAGTTCCTGGTCTCTGCTGTGCTTCACTTGCCTCTCCCCTTGTCTCTCTTTTGTCGCATCATCGTCTTGCTGCATGACTCACTTGTGTAGGGCGCTGGCTCACCATGTGGGCATTTGTGCGGGCACTTGCCTTGCTGTGCGGGCACACTTTCTCCTCTTCTTTTTCACCAGGAGGCTCCAGAGATCAAACCCAGGTCCTCCCACATGGTGGGCGGAAGCTCTATCACTTGAGCCACATCTGCTTCTCTAGTCTTAATTTTTAAGAAAAAGAAATTACAATGTTTTTACTTATAAAGATGATAACTTTTTATTATAAAGAAAATCCCATGGATGGAAGTGAAAAAAAAACAACAACCCAAATCCCACCAGCCATTAATAATCAGTAACATTAGGAGAAAACCATTGTGGACAACTCTATGAGCAAACACACAAACAGAAGGATGGGTGCAGGGGCAGATGGAAGAAATACTTTTATAAAACCAGAAGAATCATATTTTAGATACTTACTTTTAACTTAATTTTACTTGAATTTAGAAGAAGAAAAAGAAAGGGAAGTTAAAGGAATTATTGGATTCATATAAATATTTCTTCTACATGAAAAATATTTCCCTAAAATACCTCTCTGCAGTTAAGAAAAAAAACGTGAAAATATTAATCAGGTTATTATGATTTAAGTCATTATGATTTTTTCCAAGGAAATATTTTCATTTTTGTTTTTATCAACTGATTTCTTGCTGTGAAAAAATATGGATCAATTGGCCAGGTCACACTGGGGATAGTATACAGTCAAGATTTTTTTTTAAGGTTTATTTATTTCTCTCCCCCTTCCCTCCCCCTCCCCCCATCGTCTGCTCCCTTGTATCCATTCGCTGTGTGTTCTTGCAGTCTCGTCAGGCAGCAGGGGAATCTGCGTCTCTTTTTTATTGCGTCTTCTTGTTGTGTAACCTCTCCATGTGTGCGGTGCCACTCCTGGGCGGGCTGTGCTTTTCGTGCAGGGCAGCTCTCCTTGAAGGGCGCACTCCTTGTGTGTGGAAGACCCCTACGTTGGGACGCCCCTGCGTGGCACGGCGCTCCTTGCGCGCATCAGCACTGCGCGTGGGCCCGCTCACCACAGGGGCCAGGAGGCCCTGGGTTCGAACCCTGGACCCCCCATATGACAGGCAGACGCTCCATCAGTTCACCCACATCCGCTTCCCGAGTTAAGATTCTTAAATCCTTCTGCGGCATAGGTAACTTGGCATCCCCCAGTTCTTAATGCCCTTTCCTTAAATTAAACTGTGAGCTGGATTCAGCTACTCACAAGACGTACCTCGGGGAAACAACTGCCTGAGAATAAGGTGGACTTAAAGTCAGTACAACGGTAACGATCTGACCTTTTCCTCCTTGTGTAAACGTCAAGGACATCTGCTTCTTCGCTCACAATCAAAGAAGCATTCTGTGGAAGTCACACGCTTGCCTGCGTGCCTTGATAAACATCTTTACATGTACGTACCTTTACGCTAACATTCCTTTAGAGTTATGCTTACGCCTTGCTTGCACATAGCAACCATGGTAAAGGACCCTCCAACTTCTCCAGAGGAACGGACTATCAAGCTTGGAACTGTCCTCTGTCCTCCTGCTCCTGAGGACAAGGACCCCACATAAACCCCCAATAAACGTGCATTTACTCATGTGAGCCCCCAATAAACGTGCATTTACTCACCCACTGGAATCTGAGTTGTTCTTTGGTCTGATGTATCCCTCCCAGTTTGATGGAAAGCTGTCGTTTTACACAGTTCCTCACGATACTCAGAACACCCTGCATACCAGATGGCAGGAGGACAGTGGTGCTGGGCTCTCCCGCAGAGCTCCTCCTCTGTCCTGGCTAGCCTGAGGCCACCACCGCTCCCTGGCCGCCCACAGGTGCCTCCCCGGCTCCCCAGGATCCTAAGCTGCAGAGCCAGGACTTCCAGGATACATTCATTGTTAAGATCACCTTGACTGGTTGGTGGTTATAAAATATTTTGAATACCTGTAGGATCAAAATGGAAAGGATTCCAGAAAGCCTTGCCAACATATGCTACTTCTGTACGCTTTTTGACGCAACAACCGTGGTGGTACTGGCACACTGGGACCCTCAGTCTCTTCTTACAATGAGGAAACTGAGGCTCCAAGCTGGAGGTCGCACAGCCAGTCGATGGCAGAGGGGGGCTTGGGCCCCAACCCGCGCACTTGTACGTGGGCACCCCAGCCCGAGCTGGGTTTTCTTAGGCTCTGGCAGGACGGGCTGCAGTGTGCCCACCTGCTCACGCTCCAGCCAGCCTCCGTGGCCGTGGGAACACCCTCCTACTTTAAGGGGACTTGCAGGCATTGCCTTCGGGTGGCCAGGTCAGGCAGATCCAGTCTGCAAGTGGGGGTCCCTGCCTAAATGTGTGGGGGTGCTGAGGCTGGCTGCAGCAGCTGTGGGCAGCCCGCCCCGGGGCTGCTGGCCTTGGTGGTGCGGGCACCCTGCAGAGGCCAGGCCTTTGCTGCAGAGCTGAGCGCACATTCATGGCCCAGGAGCCAGACGGGGGACAGGCGGACCTGGGGCAGGCGGGGGTCAGCCTCAGGCCAGGAGCTGGCCGGCATCTCCTATGGGAATTGAGTGCTGGCCCATTCTGCTGGGAACTTACGGGAAGGGCATTCTGAGAGTGGTAGTACAGCCGGCCACGCTGATACCTTACACCCAGAGCTGCCTGGGGCCAGCCTGGAGTGGCCCCCGAGGTGCTGACGGCTCAGCGCCAGGGCCCAGAGCTGGGCGGGGCCCAGGGACAGGGGCTTCGACCACCTCCCCTGCCCTGTCCCAGATGTCAGGTGCCCTGCCATGTTTGTCTGCTCCTTCTCCTTATGTCCCAAACCCAGCCTCTTCACTCCAACCCCACTGCCCCAGGCCCGCTCGGCCCCCACCGTGGCGGCAGGGACTGCCACCACCTCCGACTCGAAAGGAGGCTGGACCCGAACCCGTCACCCTCCTGCTCCTAAGCTATCAACAGCGCCCACTGCGGCGGAGCCGGCCAACCCGCCGCAGCTCTTTCAAAGGGCCTGGGAGCTGCCCATCCTGGCCCTGCGGGGGCGGAGGTCAGGGCCAGGGGGCTTGCCCTTGGCGAGCAGGTCCGCAGCCACCGGCCCAAAAGAAAACTCCGAGCCCCTTGCCTGGCATTCCAGGCCTCCGGGAATCTGGTTTCCGCCTGCATCTGCAGCCTGTCCTCCTCAGCCCACGCCCCCTATTTCATCTTGCCGCCAGGGTCGTAGTCCACATTTTTGCTCACACTCTTCACCGCTGGGACATCCTTGCCCCCCCCCCACCCCGCTTACTTCTTGGCAAACGCCTCCTCACTCTCCAAGGCCCCGTGTGAAGGTCGCCTCCTCTGTGAAGCCCTCCCGGACTGCCCCTTACACTCCCACATCCTTCTTCGGCGCTTACCACGTTGGTTGGCGGTGTGCAGCCCCTGCAGTGGTCTCCGCCGTTCGACTGGCAGCTCTCGGGGCACCAAGGCTGGAGTCTCTGAAACCCACTGTGGCCAGCACAAGCAGGGAGTGGACGGCCATGTCTGGGCACAGGCATAGTTTGTGGGAATGCCCCCAAGGTGGACTGAGGACCGGGACAAGACAGAATCACTGGGGCTTTGCACAACCACTCTGTGGTGCAGAAGGTTCCAGAGAAGCCGGAGACCTTGGGGTCAAGAGAAGGTTCATTTTCTTTTCATTTTAAATGAAAACATAATACGGTTCTTGGTAAGATTTCGGATAATCACAGAACTGTGCAAAGTGAACACAGAACATCCCCACACCCCCTGGCCGAAGTCCTTTTCTGTTCTCCGAGGTAACCCCTGCTGAGGGCTTTTGTTTTCAGCGGAAACTTTTGGAAACCTGACAGGTCTGACCAGTTTCTTCCTCCACTACAGCCTGGGGCCCAGTTTGCAGGAGGGGCCACCCAGGGGCCGAGTGACTGTGGGTCCTTGGCTGCAATCCCCCCATCTCACCTGCCCTCTCGGGCCTGTCTGTGCCCCCGGAGGCTGGTGCTATCAGGCCTGTGCCATGGGGGGGTACACTTTGACCCTCAGTCTCTTCATCGGTTTCTTCATTTGTAACTCTTCAGCCTAAATGCCAGGGTGGTTGTGAAGACTTGAGGTCCTGCTCGAGACCTTATAAATATTTATCCTCTAGGCCTGTATCCATCTTGGGTCCTCCCTGTGGCCTGCCTGTGCTGAGTGTGTCCCAGAGTTTTGATGAAAGTCTTTGTAAGACTTGAACCCATGGAGAGCCTATCGTTTGTTTGTTCGCTTGTTCATTCATTCATTCCCACACATTCTCTGAACACTCCTTCTGGACCCTCAGAGAACAGAGTCACGTGACCTGGGGCCCCCGGGACCCCCGGGAAGGAGACTGCAATAGGCCAGGAACCCCGCAGGCCACCCCTGGTCGAGGTCTGTGCTGATTCACAGGTGCCACAGTGGACAAGACAACATGCCTGGTCCAGTGAGAACGTGGGAGGATAGTCAGGTGGACTTACGGCTCATCGGCTTGCCTTCACTCGCTTTCCCTACCTTCCTCACTCGGGCAGTACCGACTGAGCCCTTCCCCGTGCTGTGCCCTGGGGACCCCGGGGTGCAAAGGCGAAGTCTGTGCCAGGAGACCCGCAGCGCTCAGCGCCTCAGGCCCGCCAACAGCCCCGGGGACAAGGAGGAAATGTGCGCGGTGGCGGTGGCGAGGGGCGCCCCGAGAGGCCAGGGGCGTCTCCGGGGCCCTAAAGCCGGAGCTGGGTCCGGAGGCCGACGCGGGGCCTTGCGGGAGCGGGAGCTGCTGGAGAACCTGCCGCGGCCGCGAGCTCCGAGCCGGTGTCCCTGCGGGAGCGGGGGGCCCAGGAAGCCAGGACCCCGGGGCTGCGCGGGGGGCGCGTGACTCATTTCCTGGACCCCCTCCTCTGCGGCCTGCCCTATTCCCCCGCGGCTCGGAAGGATGGGGGGCCGGTCCCGGGCTGCACAAAAGGCGGCTTTGAGTGCGGAGAAGGGGCGAGAGAGGAGGGGCCCGCTGGGGGTGCTTCGGGAAGTGCCCCAGGGAGCTGCGCCTCCGCCCTGCAGCGCCACGGGGGCGGCGGGGGCCTGGGGTGGGGGTGGGGGGCTCTGCGCCCGGGCCGGGCCGGGGGCCTCTGGGGGCGGCGGGGGTGGGGGTGGGCTCTGGGGGTGGCGGGGGTGGGGGTGGGGCCTCTGGGGGCGGCGGGGGTGGGGGTGGGCTCTGGGGGTGGCGGGGGTGGGGGTGGGGCCTCTGGGGGCGGCGGGGGCCCGGGAGGGGCGGGGGGACCCTGCGCCCGGGCGGGCTCGGCCGCGCTGGGCCTCGGTGCCGGCCTCCTCGGGCGCGGGGCCGCAGCGCTGACCCGCCAGGCCAGGGCGGCCGAGGACCGCGGGGGGCGACGGGCGCCGAGACGCTGGGCGGGAGCAGGGCCGGGCGTTCTCCCGGGGAGGCTGGGGGCGCGGAAGGGGCCGGCCGCGTCCGACCCCGAGGTCGTGGGGCGCGCGGGGGCGCGCGCTGCGCAGGGCCGGGCCAGCCCGGGGCTGGTGGCCGCCGCAGGCGACGCCTCTGGAGCGCAGGGCCGGGGTCCCCCGCAGGCCGCGGTCGGCGCCCCTGCTCACCCTCCCCGCCGCGGGGCCCGCGCGGCTTCCAGAGCCAGCCAGAGCAGCTGCGCGCGCCGCGAGGGGCCCTGGCGCGTCCCGGGGGGGCCCTGGCTCGCCCTGGGGGGCTTCGGGCCGCAGGCTGTTACTCCCTCCCGGGGCCGCAGGCCAGAGGCCGGGAGCGAAGCGCCGCACCTTCCGGCAGCATCCTTCTGGCCTCCTCCGCGCCCTGGGTGTGCGGACGCAGCGCTCCAGGCTCTGCCAACGCCGCCACCCGGTCTCACCCCTTCTTAGAAAGGCACGGCCACCCCACGCCATAGGACCCCATTTTTTTCCCCAAAAAACTTATAGGACAGTTGCAAAAATAATACTGAGAACTATAGCAGGGCCTCCACCCGGGGCCCAGATCCACCCATTTTAGCATTTTGCTAAATTTGCGGTATCATTCTATACCCGTCCATCCATCCACCCACCCATCCGTCATCTATCTATCCATCCATCCATCTTCTCAACATTTGAGAGTAGGTTGTGTATAGCATGTTCCTTGAGCATTTGCTACTTCCACATATATTTCCTAAGAACAAGTATACTCACTTATGTAATGACCTTAAGTACAGGGTTCAAGTTCGAGCGATATAACCTTGATGTAAAGCTTACAGTCTAAATTCCAGTTTTTTCATATGTCCCAAGAACGTCCGTTTGGATATTTGTCCTCCGTTATTTGATCCAGTTCATGATCGTGTATCGCATTTAATTGTCGTTGTCTCCTTAGTTCTTTTTAAATTGTGGAAACATATACACAAGATAAACTTTCTCATCTCCCCACTCCCAAGCCTCCATTCAGCGGGATTAATCACGTTCACAATATTGCGGGGCTGCCCCTGTCTTCGGTCACTAAAACTCCCCAACAGCAGCCCTGCACCCACGACCTTTAACTCCCCCCCACCCCCCCCCCCCCCGTGACCTCATCCTAAATCCCACCTCCAAACCACGTCACAGCCTGAGGTTCGGGTGGACACGCCTCGCGGGGGTTTACTGTCCGCCCGCTGCCAGCCCCTCTGGGCCCCTGGGTGGGGAGCTGGCCAGGGCTAGGCCAAGGCGGAGGGCTGCAAGTGGTGTCAGGGGGACCCCGGGCTGGTCTGTGAGCCTGCACGGCAGGACGGCAGGGCCCCACGCATGCTCTGCAGGAAGACTCCCAGGGCAGCGTGCCTCCCGGCAACCGTGCAGTGTGGGGAGAAACCCCAGGTGCAGGCCGCGGCAGGGCCGAGGCAGCCGGCGTCTGCAGGCGGGCAGCAGGTGCCCCCACTGTCAGCCAAGCTGGCTGTCCAGGGCCTCGGGGGCTCTGGGGCCAGATGCTCCAGGCCTAAGTCTCCACTGATATGAGCTGGGCAAGTGCCTTAAGCCCCTGTGCCTCCATTTCCACGTCCGTGGGATGGGCGCAGCCTCACCTCCCAGGGGGGTTCCTATGGAGATAAGAATTAAAACGACAGTGCTCAGCTCTGGGCATGCCCAGAAGCTCAATGTTAGCAATCAGTATCAAGGAAAAAGAAATCAGGGGGCCTGATTTAAATGGGAGGCCGGGGAAGGTCTTTGTGAGAAAGTGACATTTCAGGGGAGATGGCAGACAAGGCAAATGGGGGTGCGGGGAAGAGCGTTTGGGGCAGAGGGAACAGCCTGTGTGAGGGTACTGATGTCTGGGAGGAGCCGCCTGGCAGCTCCAGGCAAGGGGGTATAAGGCGTGGGCTCCAACCAAGGCGTCTTCTCCCACTTGTGCACCACTCCAAGCTCCCCATTTGTGCAGGTTATGGGAGACTCTGGGAATCTCCGATTAAAAGGCCAGGTCAAAGTCCCCCCATTGCCCCACTTCCCCTGGAGGGGCCCCTTCTGTCCCCCCACCTCTCCCAGTCTCATCTTTGGACTCATCAACTCAACTCACTCAACAACGATTTCTTGAGCACCTATTTTGTGCCAGGCCCTGTTCTAAGGGCCAGTGAGACAGCTGGGATTGGAGCAGAGGGCTTGGCCTGGTGGAATGAGGGAGACCGAGCATGACGAGCAGGCCAAAATTCCCCACAGCTGGGTTCCCTAGGTGAGTGGCTGCAGGGGAGAAGGGAGGAGGGAGGAGGGGAGGGGCTTGGGCTGGGACAGGGGAAGCCGCACGAGCTGAGACCTGATGCAGACAGGTTGGGGGGGGCGTGGTGTGTGGAATCAGAGGGGGAGGGATCCCTCAGCACAGGGTGCAGGGGTCCCAGGGCAGGAGAGGACAAGACTGGGGGCCCCAGGGGGCAGGTGAGGACTTGGAGGCTGGGCAGGGGGTGGGATGGGAAGTTTGGGAGGTTGAAGCCGGTCAGGTCTCAGGGCAGAGGTGGATGGAGGCAGGTGGGCGGGAGGCCTGAGATGGGGTAGGGGGCTGCTCCTGCCACCAGGAAGAGGCCAGCGGGGTGTGGGGGCAGATTCAGACTGGACGTCTCAGGTGAGCGGTGGGGATTGGCCCCGAGGGAGGGAGACAGGTGCTGGGCTGTGTTCCAGGGCTGTGGGGGCTGGCGCTGGTGGCCCTGAGAGGCCATCTCATCTTTGTGGTTGGGGGGCAGAGCTGGAGAGGGGGTGCCAGCTGAAGGGGTGGGTCTGGAACCAGGAGAGCAGCACCCTTCCCCCACCCTGGTGAAGCCAGCTAGTGGGATAGGGAATCAACGGATAGATCTGGAACCTGGCCAGAAGTCCACGTGGACATCAAAGCCCCAAGGTGGCTGCTAGAAGACACCCCCCCCCCCAAGATCCTACCATTCAGAACAATATGTCCTCCAGAGGCCAGGAGGAGCCCCGGGTATCCCCCAGGACTTTATCACTGGGCCCTCCTGGGGGATTGATGGGTGGGGTGATCAGTCAAAACAGCAAGCAGTTGGAATTCCTCCCCTGCCATTAGCAAAGGGGCAGAAAAACTAATAGTTCAAAAAGCAGGTGCAAGGCCGGAGCTCGCTCTCTCCCCTTGGTGGGTGGGGACTCACAGATAAAAGGCATGCAAAGGACAGAGTTGGGGGGTTTTTTGATGTCAGAGTTTTGATGCTGGAGTTTGATGCAGAAGCCTTAAGCTGGAGCCCCAGGGAGTAAGCTCACAGAAGAAAGAGAAGCAAGCCCCAGGAAGGGAGGAACCCAGGAAGCCTGAACCCTCGCAGACGTCAGCAGCCATCTTGCTCCAACACGTGAAAATAGACTTTGGTGATGGAAGTAACTTATGCTTTATGGCCTGATGTCTGTAAGCTCCTACCCCAAATAAATGCCCTTTATAAAAACCAACCAATTTCTGGTATTTTGCATCAGCACCCCTTTGGCTAATACACTTGCTAAACTATCATTTGATATGTTGCATATTACATTGGAAGTCTTTAAGAAGTATATAAAAATCAAGAGATAGATTTCAGCATCGTCAAACTCTCTTGTGCATTCAAACCAGGAATTCAGTATACTGCAGGTGGCCTCTCCATTTGAGTTATTGGCTAAGTTGGTCACTAACCCCTAAAACAATAAATGTATCTACTGCATCTCTGGTTGTGCTCCTGAAGTCGATAGAAGTCACAGTTTCAAACTCCTGCAGCAGTGAACAATGGCTCGATATAGCCAGACGTACAATGGATATCGCCTCCAGACAGGCACTGTTTCATAGTGCCAAAGAGTGCTGTGCACCAGGCCAGTGGAATACTGGAAACTACCTTCCTAGCTTCTCTCTAGGGTCAACAGTGCTGCGGCTTGCTGGCTGCGTGAAGGACATGCCAGGTGGAGCAGTGATCACCAGGATACTGTGAGGAGAACATAAGCACAGCTGGCATCATGGCCTGCTCCATGGAGAGAGAACATGTAACGTATTGCAACCCTGGAGCTTAAATCTATTAATTGCAGCTCAAAGAAAACTTTATGCATGGAGTAGCACATTAATTAGTATAAAGTACTGTACCTATATCCTACTCTAGATATATGCCTGATGATTATAGTGATATCTTTTCTAGTCTAGACCATATGCAGAAAAACATTGAACATAGTAAAAGTCCTGGTAAACTTCATTTTCTAAGTAGTTAATGAACGTGCCTATAAGATAAAGGAACAGCCACCTTCCCTAAGAACAGTGGGGGCCCTTTTAATGGAAGAAGCCACCAAATTAACTTGGGGGCGACCTCTCCATCTTCACTCCACACCAGGTGGAAGACATGCTGAGCCCAGGTCTCCCTGCTAGCCCCTGTTCCAGCACCCGTCCCACTCACACCCCGGGAAGGACTGGCAAGCCCACGTGCCACCCTGCCAGGGCTAAGTGTTGTCCCCCCAGAAGAGAAACAGCAAATGAGGAGGCTGGGAGCCCCTTCAGCTTAGCCCCTTTGAGATGGCTCATGGGCCCCCCCTTCCTCACCCAGGACCGGAAACCAGGTTATGATCACAATTTGGCAAACAAGCCTCACTCTCAGAGCCAAAGTAGAAGGAACCTTACTCTGTAGATCGGATCACTCCCGTAGCTATTAAAGCTGAAGGAGTTCCCAGCATGGTGCACTAATCCCGAGTGAAAACAGCTGCCCAAGGCAGAGCCAGCTCACCAGAAGCACCTGGCGGGATGCACGAGTGCCAGGCATCGGATGGCCTGAGATACCTCTTCAAGAAGGGAAGCTAAGTAGTGTCAAGGCCAGCTGTTCCCGCTAACTCCAGCCCAAATGCCTATTGCCAGGGGGAGGGCAAACCAGACATCCCTTTAAAAAATCTTGTCTGTTTTCATCTCAGCTTAACTAAAAGGGCAATGCCTCTTCTCATTCCTCTACCATAGGAACGGGGATTGGCAATTTATACCTAGGCCTGTTGTCTATTGGAATCTGTCTCTAGAGTTAACCAACAGCATAAAATAACTCCAGGAAGAATACTGCTTCCTACTGACTTTGGGAAAATGCAGCCTTTGCAGACACCTGGCCTTTTCTACTTTTGTCGTCCAGTTTCCCTTTGGTGGGACCACATAGTCTCAAAATTCTAATCAAGTTTGTTTCTTCCAGAATTAACATCTTGTTAGCCGTAAGAGGATTTCATCCAGCTTCACCCAGGATGCCAGGTCCACCTTCCTCCAACAGCAGGAGGGTTTACACCTTGTCAGGTAGGGCCTGCTTCCGCTAAGCAGCAGGAAGGAGCTGCGGGAGAACGGCCACCTCCCTTCAGCACCCCTGTAAGAATGAAGGGAAAAGCTCTGAGGGCAGAGTGCAGCTGGCTGGTAAGACAGGGAGCCAACAGGTGGATCTGTCCACAGGGACATCAAAACCCCAGGACGGCTGCTGGAGGACCCCCGCCCAAGGTTCTGCCATTCAGAACAAGACAGCTTCAGAGGAGAAGCCCGATATTCCCCCAGGACTTTATGATTGAGGCCTCCTGGGGGGGTGGTTGGGGAGGGGTGGTCAATCAAAGCAGTGAACAGCTGGAACCCCGCCCCTGCTGTTAGCAAGGGGGGGAATAGTTAATGGTTCATAAAGCGGGCGCAGGCTGAGCGCGCTCTCTCCCCTTTGGACCGCGATCCTGGCCGCCTTCTCCCCGCGTGGGTCAACACACACGTAAGACCTGGGCATCTGTCATCTGTACTGGGGAGTCGTAGGCTGTAGACCAGCCCACTCATCACTCTTCAGCCCCTCCCTCTCTACCTGGGACCCCTGCTCTGTTATTTTCTCCCATTTCTCGTCCCTCCCCACCTTAATAAGTCACTGACCTTACTCACCTGACGTGCTCTTGAAATTCATTTCTGCAGCACAGTCAAGAGCACAGACGAGATCCGAGATCCGGTAACACGGGGCTCCTGCTGGGACCCCCTGCCCCCCCCATGGCCTCGGCAGCCGTGGCGTCCCTGTCCCCCCCCCCCGCAGGAGGACTCAGGCCCTCCGAGTGGTTGGCAGGGCCCAGACGGCCCCAGCTGCCCTCCAGACCTAAAGTGAGGGTGCCAGGCCTGGGGTCCTCTGAGGCCGTGAAGGGGCTGGCCCAGGCCACCAGGGCGGCTGCGGAGGAGGGGCAGGGCCTCTGGGCTCCGCAGGGCTTCCAGCTGCTCCCCGCAAACCTGGGCTCCAATGCAGTTCTGCCTCCCGGGCCCCTCGAGCTCCGAAGCCTGCCCGCTGCCCCTGCCACGCGCGAGCGCACCCGCAGATGCGCCGCACGCTCAGCCGCCAGGGAGCACGGGCCCGAGCGGGGCGCTCGGGCACACGGCCTCTCCCCTCCCCTTGCTCCCCTCTCCTCTCCCCCTTCTCCTCTCTGCTCTGGCCCCCACCCTCCTTCCTCCTCCCTCCCTCCTCCTCTCCTCCCCCCTTTCTTCCTCCCTCTCCCCTCCCCCTCCCTCTCACCCTCTTTTTCCGCCTCCTCCCCTCCCCCTCCCTCCTCCCTCCCCTCCTGCCCCATCCCTACCCCCTCCTCTCCTCCCCCATTCCCTCCTCCCTCCTCCCCTCTCCCTCCTCTCTCTCCGCCTTCCCCATCCCTCCTGCCCCTCCCTTCTCCCTCCTCCCTCCTCCCTCCTCCCTCCTCCCCCTCTTTCCTCCTCTCCCCTCTCCCCCTCCTCCCCCCCCACTCTCCTTTCTGGGTCCTCCCGGTGGAAGTCTGAGAACAAGCAGTCCCTGTCCCACCCACACTTTCCTCCTTTCCAGACCTCGCGCCGGCTCTACCCTTTCCTGGAAGGAAGGTTTGGGAAGGCAAGGCTGCGGGCTGGAGCTGGACACAGAGCTGGCCGGGCCCGCAGGCCCCGCCCAGGAGGGCCTCTGGCCCACGTCTCGGCCGCCCGCCCCCTCCTGCGCGGGGCTCCCTTGGGGGGCTAGGGGCTGCCCCAGGGTCTGTGCTGGACATCCACACCCTCTCCTGCCCTCTTCCTGGGAGGCGTGTGTCTGTGCTGTGCATCTGCCCTGCATGTCTACACTGCACGACTACACTGCATCTGCACTGTGCCATTTAAACTGCGTGCTTCTCCTGTGTGTCTACACTTCACTGTGAGCACCCACACTGTGCCATCTACACGGCAGTATCTACACTGTGCAGTCTACACTACACATCTGAAATGAACAGTTACTCTGAGCATCTACACTGTAGCATCTATACTACATGTCTACACTGCATGTCCATAGTGTGCATCTACTCTGACTACACTGAGTGCCTACACTGTACCATCTGCACTGCACATCTATGCTGAGTGTCTACACTGCACGTCTACACTGCCAGTGATGACAGCTGCCGGTTACGGAGCACTGAGGTGGTGGTGAATTCTGTACAAACTGACAAGTAGGTTTGTTATTCCCAGTTCACAGTTGAGGACTCAGGACCAGAGAGGGGAGGTCAGAGGTGTGGGTGGCACAGCTCGGGGAGGCAGAGCCAGGGCTGGGGCCAGGCCGGGGCCCACAGAGCAGGGGCGTTTCCCTGGGTGCTGCCCTCCTATGTGGGGGTTGGTGATGGGGCAGCAGCTCTGACCATTCAGGGACAATGAGCCGGGATGGGACAGGGGACAGGAGGGGCAGTGGGGTGGGGAGAGTGTGGACCCGAGAGGGCCCCTGCTCACACGCTCCCCATGCCTCTCCCTCTGACACCACCCCCTGAGAGGGTGGGTGGGCTTGGATTCCAGGGGCTGGCTTGTTCTAACCCCGCAGGGGAAGCTGCCTGGCCGGGCCTCCCGGGCCCCAGGCCCACCTTCCCAGCCTGCAGGGGGCTGCCTCCCTCAGGCCCATGAACCAGGACCCGAGCGGCAGCTGAGGGCGGGGGACCTGCCTGCCTTGGGGAGCCAGGCGTGCTGGGGACAGATGTGGCTAGCTGAGGAGAGCATGCCTGGAGGACTGGACGGGAGCTCTGCTCCACTCTGCCGGGCTTGGGTGGGCTCATGGAAGTTCTCCGTGTGTGCCCTGGCTCAGGTCTGCCAGCGCTCCCCTGAGCCAGCTGGACCGGACAGGGCAGCCCAGTGCAAACCCACAGGGTGAGGCAGCCAGACCGTGTGCTTTTTTTGTCATATCCATTTGACAGATGAGGATAGTGAGGTTCTAAGAGAGAAGTGACCTGCAAGGTGGCCTTTCCTCTTCTTAGTCACCAGCCTGGACAAACCGCCCCCCCCCCTTGTTCTACTGTGTGGTCATGACTCATTTATATGGGTTTCCTCTCTCTATCTCTTTTCCTGCCATGGGGCATGGCCTTTCTTACTCATCTCTATCTTACAGCCCCAGGAACAGGGCCTGACGCAGAGTAGCTGGTCAGAGAATAGCTGATGAAGGGAGGAGTGAGATGGGCAGTTGTGTGTGTATGGGGGGATGGCTGGGAGGGTGGATGTTGGAATGGGTGATGGCTGGAGGGATGAAAATGGTATGGATGGGAGGGTGGGTGGATAGATGGCTGGTGGGATGGATGGATGGATACACACGTGGCAGTTTGAGATTATTTATGAATTCCAAAAAGAGAGATTATGTTGGTAAACTGGTCTTTTTCTCTGGGCGCGATGCCCTTTGATTGATTCAAATCCAAAGACTTTATGTTAACTTGGTTAAATCAAGATTAGGGCTTTGATTTGACCATGGCATTAGGGCACACAGAGTTAAATTCCAGGCCCCTTGGTAGGCTATATAAACGGACACTCAATCAAGAACACAGAAGTAGACACAAAGAAAAATAAATGGCAGAGGAGAGAACTTGGTTTTAATGCTGGAGCCCCAGGGAGAGACGAGACACTCCCCTGATAGTTTACAGCTGACCTTGTGAAGGTAACAGAGCAGCTAAGAAGCCCTGAGAGACCAGCCTTATGCCAGCCGACAGCTGAGATCAGAAGAAGTTGGGCCCACGGAGCCTTGAGAGGAAGAGGAAGGCTGAGCCCTTGCACATGTGGGCAGTCATCTTGCTTCAACACGTGGCAACAGACATTGGGTGAGAAAGTACCTCTTGAGTTGGACTCTTTAGGACCTTGTGACTGTAAGTTCCTACCTCAAATAAATACCCTTTATAAAAGCCAGCAGATTTCTGGTACTTTGCATCAGCACCTTTTTGGCTGACTAATACAACAGGGATGGATGGACAGATGGATGGATGGGTGAAGAGGTGGATTACCAGATGGATGAGGGATGGGAAGAGGGACAGATGTTGGAATGGATGATGGATAGATGGATGGATGGACAGATGGACAGAGGGGCAGGTGGATAGATGGATGGTTGGGTGGGTGGATGGGTGAATGCAGGAGTGAATGGACAGAAGAGTGGAAGGATGGATGGGTGGCTGCGTCAGCAGATGGACAGGCAGACGGCTAAGGGGTAGATGGTGGATGGATGGGTGGTGGATGGCTGAAGGTGGGTGGACCAATTATACTTGGTGAACCTAGTTACATCTGGGCAACAAAATGAGAACTAGGGGTTACGACCAATGACAAAGGGAGCTGGACTGGGTGGATCGGGGATTGGTGGTGGATGGATGACGGGTGTGGGGAGGAGGAGGGATAGGATGGTGGAACCTAAGCATTCCCCTTTATAAGGATGTAGAAAATCCAGTTCCAGAGGCTCCAAGCGGTGGGACAGAGGAGGAGGAGGGGTGGGATAGGGATGGGATGGTGGGAGACACAGGCCAGGCTGGGTTTGCCTGGGGAAGTGTGTTCCAACAAGGCAGGAAAGGATGAGGCCGGGCTCAGCCCAGGGGCATGGGGTGGTGGACAGGAGCCTGCTGGCTGGCTGGGGCACGGGACAGAGGTGAGGCGCCCCAGACCACCGCCACCCTGCCGTGGCGATGCCTCCGAGCCCTTCCCTCGCTCTGCCAGCCTCTTAGCCCAGCCTCACCGGGCTCCCTGCTCCCCGCCCAGCTTCTGTGACAACATGGTCTTGAACTTGCCCCCTGAGCCTCAAACTCAGCTCCTCCAGGGCACTAAGCTTGGGACATCTGCCCTCTGGCTTCTCGCCATGTCCTGTGTCAGTCCAGGCCTCTACCAGCTGCTCAGTTAGGGCGTCCCTGGCCTGGCCTGGCCCCCACCTGGAGGGGAGGGGGAGGGCCTACCGTCTGCGGGGTGACCCCGTCTCTCAGATATGCCCCCTTGGCCCTCTGCAGCGGGGCTCCTTCTAGCAGGGCCAGAGTCTCCTGATTTCAAATTTCTGAGTTTTGTCTCTTTCTTTTTTTGTATTTTACACAAGAAAGGGGATTCATACCTTTCGCATATTCATATTTTAGGAAGACATTTATTTGTAGCAGTAATTCAGGAAGAAAATCTCTACTGCCTTAGCAATTTCTCCCCCATTCACTAGGTGCAGGGGCGGCCCCGGATCTCCAAGGGGGTGATTCAGCAGGGGAGGGGGGGCAGAGCAGAGGAGGTTTGAAGACGGTACCCCTGGGGAGGGGGCTTCTGATTCCCACCCCCCCCCGGGCGTGCAGGGGGCTCTGTGGGCTTGGTGGGCGGCTCATTAGCCAGGGGACAGGGGACCAGCTGGGTTGCTGGGAGGGAGCTTCGGCGGGGGGGGGGGGGGGCGGGGGGGGACAGGACAGTCTTTCCCCGGTCGCTGGGAGAGCAGTTCATTCTCAGAGCGCGTGGGTCATAAACCAAACCAGAGCCGTCAAGGTGCTGTGAAGCCTCTGGGCCCAGAACCCGACCCGAGCCACCTCAGCCCCGGGGGCAGGCTGCGCTGCCGCCACTTCTGCTCCTGGCTGACTCCTGCAGGCAGGGGGCTCGGGGCTGGAAATCGGGCTGGGGGCTCTCTCGGGCCTGGAGCTGGGAGGCCCCTGGTAGGAGGGCACCCGCGCCGGGCAACGAGGCCAGGCTCTGGCCCACTCTGTGCCTCCCACGGGGGATAGGGGCAGGCGAGCATTACCGGGCGGGCCATGCGCGCCGAGGCTGCCGGCGCAATAACCAACATTTTTTGCGCTCTGGCCGCATCTCGGGCTCTAAGTGCTGTACATGTATCAATGTGCTTTTTTAAAATAAGAAACTTATTTCTCTCCTCCCCCTCATTGTTTGTGCTCACTGTCTGCTCCCCTTCCTTTTAGGAGGCAAGAGAAACCAAACCCAGGACCTCCCATGTGGTAGGCAGGAGCTCAATCACCTGAGCCACCTCCACTCCCTTCAGCATGCTTTTTTATATTTATTTATTTCTCTCCCCCCGCACCCACCCACCCCCAGTTTCTGCTCTCTATGTCCATTCGCTGTGTGTTCTTCTGTGTCCACTTGCATTCTTGTCAGCGGCACCCAGAATCCGTGTCTCTTTTCTTGCGTCATCTTGCTGCGTCAGCTCTCCATGTGTGCGGCGCCACTCCCGGGCAGGCTGCACTTTTTTCATGTGGGGCGGCTCTCCTTGTGGGGCGCACTCCTTGTGCGTGGGGCTCCCCTACGCGGGGGACACCCTGCGTGGCAGGGCACTCCTTGTGCACATCAGCACTGCGCATGGGCCAGCTCCACACGGGTCGGGAGGCCCAGGGCTCGAACCCTGGACACTCTATCAGTTGAGCCAAATCTGCTTCCTCAACGTGTTTTAATCCTCGCTGTCACCCTGAGGAGGGTGCTCTTAGGAACCCCATGTTAAAGATGGGGAAACCAGGGCTCAGAGAGATTTAGCCACCTGCCTAAGGCCGCACAGCCAGGGTTGGTAGGCAGGTGGGCTGGAGGCAGACTGCCCAGGGTGGGCCCCAGCTCTCGCAGCTGTGTGGTTTGGGCACGTTATTCACGCTTTCTCTGCTCTCTTCCCAGGTGCAGCACGCAGCCCATCGCGGCATGGCTCTTGTCGGCCTTGGGAGACCCATTTATTCATGGTGTCCACGTGCCGGACACGGGGGTGGGGGGGGGTGGGGGTGGGGGTGGGGAACGGCCAATAGTTCCTGAATCCTAACTTCACCTGCCCCTTTCCTTCCTGGAGGTCCTGCTCTCCCAAGGGCAGTCTGCCTCCTCCTAAGGGCCCTCAAGATACAGAAGGGGGAAGCAGATGTGGCTCCACCAGCTGGGTGCCCGCCTACCACATGGTTCAGGGCTGGTGCCTCCTAATAATAAGACAAGCAGACACCACGCCTGCCGCAAGCCGCTGCGACTTCCACAATGAGCTAGGCGCCGCACCTGCCCAAACGAGCTAGGCGCCGCACCTGCCCAAACGAGCTAGACGCCGCACCTGCCCAAACGAGCTAGACGCCGCACCTGCCCAAACGAGCTAGACGCCGCACCTGTCCAAAGGAGCTAGGCGCCGCACCTGCCCAAACGAGCTAGACGCCGCACCTGCCCAAACGAGCTAGACGCCGCACCTGCCCAAACGAGCTACATGCCGCACCTGCCCAAACGAGCTAGACGCCGCACCTGTCCAAACGAGCTAGGCGCCGCACCTGCCCAAAGGAGCTAGGCGCCGCACCTGCCCAAAGGAGCTAGATGCCGCACTTGCCCAACCGAGCTAGATGCCACACCTGTCCAAAGGAGCTAGCTGCTGCACCTGCTGAAATGAGCTAGACGCCACACCTGTCCAAACGAGCGAGCTGCTGCAAGCCAGCAGATGCCACAGGCCTTGGGGAGAGGATGTGGCTCAGGCCGTTGGGCACTCGCCTCCTGTGTGGGAGGTCCTGGGTTCGGTTCCCGGTGCCTCCCGGAGAAGATAAGCAGACACAGTGATTAAAACGACAACGGGCAGACAGATGAGGGAACCATGGCAGGGGTGGGGGGGAATCAAAAAGACACAAAAGGGCTGATTTCAGCCCCCCAACAACAGAGGATTCTGGGAAGACATGGCCCGACTCCCTCCCTAGACAGCGGTCTGCTCCCGACTCTGGCCAGGGGCAAATGGGCTGGGGGCCAAGCGGGAGACCCCAGGCTCCGATGTGCTGCTGCCGGCTGTGGAGAGGAGGCGCTGGACCTGGCTCAACTCCTGGTCATAGCGGAGAGCAATCGCCATGGTCAAGGCAAGGAGAACCTGAGAGACACAATTGTAGGGGGCATTTTAGGCACCTCCTGCCGAATTAAACAGACAAAAAGGCAAATAAGAGAGGCACTGGCTGTTACAATCACGGGCACCATTTACTGGAGAATTTTTCGTATATCTGTGGATCAGCTACAAACATCTCTCACATACTTAGCCAAAACAAAACCTTAACCAGATTTTTAAAAGCAGAGATTTCAAATCAATTACTAGTAAAGAGATTGAATCATTCATCGTAAACCTCCCCAAAACGAAAAGCTCAGGACCAGATGGCTTCACAGTAGAATTTTACTAAACATTCCAAGAAGATGTAACTCCAATTCCTCTCAAACTCTTTCCAAAGAAAGTGAAGAGGAGGGAACTCTCCTTAACATGCTACGAGGCCAACATCACTCTCATACCAAAGCCAGATAAAGATACCACAAGAAAAGAAGATTACAGACCAACATCTCTTATGAATATAAATGCAAAAATCCTCAATAAGACACTAGCAAACAGAATCCAATGGCACATTAAAAGAATTATAAACCATGATCAAGTGGCATTTATTACTGGTATGCAAGGGTGGTTCAAGATAAGAAAATCAATTAATGTAATACACCGCACTAGCAGAATGAAAGGGGAAAAAATCTCTGCTGATGCAGAAAAGGCACTTGCCAAAGTCCAGCACCCAGGTTGATAAAAACACTGACAACACTGGGAATGAAAGAAATTCCTCAACTTGTAAAGGGCATCTATGGAAAACCGACAGCTAACAGCCTACCAACCGTGAAGGACTGAAGCTTTTCCCTCTAGATCAGGAGCAAGACGGAGATGCCCACTGTCACCACTGTTATTCAACATTGTACACGAAGTTCTTGCCAGAGAAATTAGGTAAGAAAAAGGAATGAAAAGAATCCAAAGTATCCAAATTGGAAAGGAAGAAGTAAAACTTCTATATACAGAAGATTCTGAAAACACTCAAAACAAAGCTACTAGAGTTAATAAATGAACTCAGCAATGTGGCAAGGTACAAGAGCAATATCTCAAAATTAATAGTGTTTCTACACATAAGCAATGAATAATCAGTATAAATCAAGAAAAAGTTCCATTTATACCAAAGCAATTTATAGATTCAATGCAACACCAGTCAAAATTCAAACAACCTTCTTTGCAGAAATGGAGAAGTCAATCATCAAATTTATATGGAAGAGCAAGGGGCCCCAAATATCAAAGCCATCTCGAAAAAGACAAATGAAATTGGAGGACTCATACTTCCCAAACTTAAAATTTATTACAAAGTCACAGTAATCAAAATGGCACAAGGACAGATAAAAGAGCAATAGAATCCAATTGAAAGCTCAGAAATCAACCCTCACATTTATGGCCAATAGATTTTTGAAAAGGGGGCAAAGACCACTCACCTGGGAAAAAATATTCTTTTCAACAAATGGTGCTGGGAAAACCAGATCCCCATTTGCAATAAAGAGAAGGAGGACCCCTACCTCACACCTTATACAAATATCAACTAAAAATGAATCAAAGACTTAGATATAACAGACAAGACTATCTAACTCCTTGAAGAAAATGGAGGGAAGCATCTTCAGGAATTTATGTTAGGCAATGGTTTCTTAGACTTTTCAACCAAAGCACAAGCAACAACAACAAAAGATAAACGGGACCTCATCAAAATGAAAAACTTTTATGTCTAATAGGACTTTATCTGAAAGTAAAATGACAACCTACACAATGGGAGAAAATATTTGGAAACCACATATCTGATATTTAGTATCAACTTAACAATAAAAAGACAACCCAATTAAAAATGGGCAAGTGACTTGAATAGACATCTCTCTAGAGAAGATATACAGATGTCCAGAAAGCACATGAAAAGAAACTTAACATCATTAGCCATCAGGGAAATGCAAATCAAAACTACAATAAGATACCATTTCATAGCCATTTGAACAGCTGCTATTTAAAACAAAAAACAGTATTGGAGATGATGTGGAGAAATCGGATACAGGAACATTCACTCATTGTTGTTCAAAATGTGAAACGGGGGAAGCGGATTTGGCTCAATGGGTAGAGCATCCACCTACCAAATGGGAGGTCCAAGGTTCAAACCCTGGGCCTCCTTGACCCGTGTGGAGCTGGCCCATGCACAGTGCTGATGTGTGCAAGGAGTGCTGTGCTACGCAGGGGTGTCCCCCACATAGGGGAACCCCACATGTAAGGAGTGTGCCCCATAAGGAGAGCTGCCCAGCATGAAGAAAGTGCAGCCTGCCCAGGAATGGCACCGCACATACGGAGAGCTCATGCAGCAAAATGATGCAACAAAAAGAGACACAGATTCCTGGTGCTGCTGACAAGAATACAAGTGGACACAGAAGAACACACAGCAAATAGACACAGAAAACAGACAATGGGGGGGGGGGGAATGGGGAAGGGGAGAGAAATAAATAAAAAAATAATAATAATTAAAAAACAGAAAAAGATGTGAAATGATGTGACCAATCTGGACGACAGTTTGGTGGTTCCTCAGAAAGTGAGGTACAGAGCTACTGTATGACCTGGCAATTCTAATGCTCCATATATAACCAAAAGAATTGAAAGCAGGGACTCTAACAGATATTTGCACACTTATGTTCATAGTGGCATTATCCACAATTGCCAAAAGATGGATAAAACCTAAGTGTCCATCAAATGATGAACGGATAAATAAAATGTGGCATATACAGACAATGGAATATTATTCAACCATAAAAAGGAATGAAGTTCTGATACATGTGACAAAATGGATGAACCTTGAAGACATCATGTTGAGTGAAATAAGGACCTAAAAGGACAAATACATTATGATCTCACTGATATGAAATAATTAGAATAAGCAGACTCACAGAGTCAGAATCTAGAAGATAGGTATCATGGGATAGGGTGGGGATAGGGAATGAAAAGAAAGGCCTAATATATACTTGGAAAGATGGAAATGTTTTGGAACAATGGAAATGCTTTGGTAATGAAATGGTGTTGATGGTAGCACAAAATCATGAATGTAATTAAGAGCACTGAAATATATAAGTGACTGTAGTTAAAAAGGGAAATGTTAGGTTGTGTATGTGGTAGCAGAATAAAATTTAAAAATAAATCCGTTGAACTGCAGAACAGAAATAGTGAACCCTAAGTTAAACCACAATTTATAATTAATATTACAATTGTAAAAATGTGCCATCAATAATTGTAACAAATATTTCACACCAATGCAGGGTGTTAATAATAGAGTGATATACAGGAATCCTGCATTTTATGAACGGTAGTTCTTTAAACCCAAAACTTCTCTAATAATGAAAAAAATTACTGAAAAAAAGCAGAGATTTTACAGACTATATCTCTGATCATAGTTCATTAACATTAGAAATAAAAAAAACAATAGATGACCAACAGAAAGGCTAAAAACTTGGAACTTAAGAAACATTTTCTTAAATAATCCTTGGACCAAAAGCATATAAAGTGATAAAGAGAACAATGAATAGAACACATCCCACCAGGCCTATGGGACACTGCTAAAGCCGCCCTCTGAGGAAAATGTATAGTTACAAACGTTTTCATTTAAGAAATGAAAAACTTAAGATAAAGAAGCCCAGTACCCTCCCTAAGAAATTACAAGAATAATAATAAATGCAAAGAAATGGAACTAGGAGGTTATTAAAGATAAAAGCTAAAATTAAATAAATGACAGCAAGAGAGTTCTGGGGAGATGGCACTGGAGTCACAGGCAGTGCTCAGCTCTCACACAAGAACAATGGGGAAAGGGCTAAAAGCTGTCCAAGGGGGCTGCTCTGGGGGCCAGAAGACCAGGAGAGTGCTGCACAAGCCCCACGAGGGCGAGGGACAGAGAGACGAAGAACCTGAAACAGCAGCTGTGAGTTACTAACCCCCCACCGTGGCCGGGAAGGGCACCCACCCCACCTTCAAGACATGCAGCCTGGGTAGACCCAGGGTCCACTGCAGCTAAGAGGGGAACAGATGCCCTCCTCCCTGGCAGAAGGGAGGGTGCCTAGGAGGGAGGAGAGCGGTTACTCTTCAGTGAACTTAGCCAGCAAAGCCTGTTTTGATCTCAGTTCTGCCCAGACCAGAAACACAGGCAAGAGGAAGTTGAAATAAACACCTCTGGGGAAAGACGAGCGCCATCTGCTGTTCAGACAGGAAACTGCAAGAGAATAAAACTACTTTTAGGTCTCACCCTGTACTTGTGGGAGAAAATCTGTGCTCCATTAGTGAGTCCCTGGCCCCGTTTTGATAACTTAAGCTGGACAACTTTAAAGACTCAGAATAAATTGAACTGAAAATCAAAGAGGGAGAAATGGACTTGGCCCAATGGATAGGGTGTCCGCCTACCACATGGGAGGTCCAAGGTTCAAACCCCAGGTCTCCTTGCCCCGTGTGGAGCTGGTCCACGCACAGTGCTGATGCGCGCAGGGAGTGCCCTGCCACGCAGGGGTGTCCCCTGCATAGGGGAGCCCCACGCGCAAGGAGTGCGCCCTGTAAGGAGAGCCGCCCAGCGTGAAAGAAAGTGCAGCCTGCCCAGGAATGGCACCACACACACGGAGAGCTGATACAACAAGATGACGCAACAAAAAGAAACACAGATTCCCAGTGCCACTGACAACAACAGAAGCAGACAAAGAGGACGCAGCAAATAGACACAGAGAACAGACAACTGGGGCGGGGGTGGGAAGGGGAGAGAAATAAAAATAAATATTCGAAAAAAAAAAAAAAGAAAATCAAAGAGGGAAGAGGATGTGGCTTTACTGATAGAGCATCTGTCTACCATATGGAGGGTCCAGGGTTCGATCCTCAGGGTCTACTGACCTGTGTGGAACTGGCCCACGCGCAGTGTTGCCATGTGCAAGGAGTGCCAAGCAACGTAGGGGTGCCCCCGTGTAGGGGTGCCCCACTCGCAAGGAGTGTGCCCCATAAGGAGAGCCACCCTGCATGAAAAAAACCTAGCCTGCCCAGGAATGGAGAGCTGATGCAGCAAGATGATGCAACAAAAAAGAGATGCAGTTTCCTAGTGCCCCTGGATAATGCAAGGGATGCAGAAGAACACACGGCAAATGGACACAGAGAGCAGACATTGGAGGGGGGGAGAGGGGAAATGAATGAATGAAAGAATAAATAAATAAATAAAAGAAAATAAAAGAAAAGCTGTGGAAAAAAAAGAAAACTAGGCAAGAGAGAGAAATTGAGCATCAGAGTAAATTCACCAACATATTCAGATGTGCAGACATCAGCAAAAAATTACAAGCCATACTAGGAAGCAGGAAGAGATGGCCCAGCCAAAGAAACAAAACAAATATCCTCATCATGAGATACAGGATTTAAGGCAACTAAGTATCAATAATCACATAAATCACCCAAATCAATTCAAAGAACTGGAGGAAAATAGGACTAAAGAGATAAGTGACATTAAGAAGACACTAGGTGAGCATAAAGAGCAAATTGAAAGCCTGCAAAGAAAAATAAGAGGCTTATGGGAATGAAGGACACAATGGATGAGATTAAAAACCCATCAGAGGCACATCACAGCAAGGTGGAACTGATAATGACATGATTAGCGCTATCAAGGACAGACCGTCTGAACATGAAGGGACAGGTGAACAGAAAGAGAAAAGAATGGAAAAACAATAGGACAGGGTGTCAGGAAATTGAATGACAACATGAAATGCAAAAACATACGTGTTCTCGGTGTCCCAGAAGGGAATGAGAATGGAAAGGGGACAGAGAGCATATCTGAGGAAATAATGACCCAAAACTTCCCAACCCTTATGAAAGACACAAATATCAATATCCAAGAAGGACAATGCACCCCAAACAGAATAAATCCAAATAGACCTACTCCAAGACACCTAAATATTCAGAATGACGAACATCAGAGTTAAAGAACGGACTCTGAAAGCAGCAAGAGAAAAGCAAAGCATCGCATTCAAGGGAACCTAATAAGAGTAAGTGCTGACCTCTCATCAGAAACCCTGGAGGTGAGAAGGAAGTGGTATGATGTGTTTAAGGTGCTGAAAGAGATAAACTAACATCCAAGACTTCGATACTTGGCAAAACTGACCTTCAAAAGTGCGGGTGAGGACTTCTGGGAAGGTGGCGTCCGAGTAGGAGGGCAGGGCACAGCTCTCTCCATGAACAGTGGAGGAAGGGCAAAAGGCTGCTGAGGGAGCTGCCCGGGACCTGCAGACCAGGCGAGCGCTGCACATCATCCAGGAGGGACAGCGACGGGGAGGCCCGGAGGCCAGATGCAAACCACGAGCTGCCCCAGGGCCTGGGCGTGGCACGTACGCCCACCCTCGAGGAGAATAGCCTTGGTGGCCCCCCTGCCCGCAGCCAGCTGAGAGGGGAAAGGGGACCTGCCCTGGGAGGAAGAGGGGCCGTGGAGGCGGGAGGGGTGGCTTCTCCTCCGTGCGAGTGGCCAGCCGAGCCCACTTTGAATCTCAGCGGTGGCCAGCCCGGCAAGTGACCCATTCATGGGGGAGCTGAGGGCCAGCAGGTGTGGGACAGGCACCCAGCAAACTCAGAGAGAGAGAGGTGTAAGGGCGAGGGGAGACCCCAGCCAGCGCTGAGGCGGCCCAGGAGCAGGGAGGGGGTCTGCGGGGGCGGGTCCCTGGGGGGAGAGCAAACAGGCCAGCGAGGGGCTGGACGGAGGCACCTCGCAGCCAGGGAGAGAAGGAGGCGGGGGACAGGGGCAGCTGCCAGAAGCCCAGCTCACCTGGGGGGAAGGGCAGAGAGCCAGGTGAGCTCGGAAGCCCGCTGACCCGTGCAGTGGGTGTCACGGCCGAGGAGCTCTTGCCACACACGTGCCGGGTCCCTGGCTTAACCCCCAGCGCCTCCTGAGAGAAGGGATCCAGAGTGACCCAGTGGGCGGTCAGGCACCCAGCTGGCACCTGGTGACGGGACCCTACACACTGAGGGGCTTTTAAAAGTCTATTTTATATTTATTACTATTATTTAATTATTCTTTATTTTATTATCTAAAACCAGGTAACTTGCCAATGGAGGGTGATAGCAGGGCGCTTGATGAGCACCAACAGCCTGAGCCAGTTCCTAGGGGTCTAAGAGGTTTTTGTTTTTCTCTTTCTTTGTTTCCTTTTTCTCTTCTTTTTTTCTCCTCAGTTTGTTTCTTTCTTTTCTTTCTTTCATTTTTCCCTCTTCCATTGCTTTTCTTTCATTCTACCTTCTTTTGTTTGGTCTTTTTTCTTCTCATCTTTCCAGTCTTTCATTTTATTCTTTTTTTTTTTTCTTGTTTCATTTTAAAATTCCATCTTTTTAATTCTTATCCCTTTGTATTTCTACAGATTTTTCACTTTCATTATTTTGTTTATTTGTTTGTTTGTTTTGGTCCTGGCTCTTTTATAGTTCCTTTTCTATCCTTTAAAAAAATTATTACTGTTATTCTTTTTCTTTTCTTCCTTCTTTTTCTACAGTCTTAATACTCTTTCAAACACAGACAACTACAGAGATAAAGAATATGTAGAACCAAGCATTGAAGAAGAAATTTTTTTTTTAAAGGCTTATTTTATTTATTTCTCTCCCCCCGCCCAATTGTCTGCTCTCTGGGTCCACTCGCTGTGTGTTCTTCTGTGTCCACTTGCATTCTTGTCAGGCAGCATGGGAATCTGTGTCTCTTTTTGTTGCGTCATCTTGCTGCATCAGCTCTCGTGTGTGTGGCACCATTCCTGGGCAGGCGGCACTTTTTGCATGGGGCGGCTCTCCTTGCAGGGCACACTCCTTGCATATGGGGCATCCCTATGCAGGGAACACCCCTGTGTGGCACGGCACTTCTTGTGCAGGAGCACAGTGCATGGGCCAGTTCACCACATGAGCCAGGAGGCCCTGGGTTCGAACTCTGGACCTCCTGTATGGTAGGAGGATGCTCTATCAGTTGAGCCAAATGCACTTCCCTCAAAGAGGAACCTTAACACAAAGCAAAACAAAATAAAATCCTAGACTAGAAAGAGTAGCTAACTATTAGTCAGCCAAAGGGGTGCTGATACAAAGTGCCTGAAATCTGTTGGTTTTTATAAAGGGTATTTATTTGGGATTAAAAGCTTACAGTCACAAGGCCCTAAAGAGTCCAACTCAAGGTACCATAAGAGGTACTTCCTGACCAAATATCTGTTGCCACATATTGAAGCAAGAGGGCAGCTGATCTCTGCAAGGACGCAGCCTTCCCCTTCTCTTAAGGCTCTATGGGCCCACCTTCTGATCTCAGCCGTAGACTGGAGGGCTTCTTTCTTTCTGGGCCTTCTCAACTGCTCAAGGCTCTGGTCTCTTCAGCTGCAAACTATCAGGCAAATGGCTCAGCTCTCCCAGGGCTTTAGCTATTTGAACCTTCTCCTTTCTGCCATATGGCAGGATGGAAATGACCAAGGTTTCTCCTGTTCCGTGTCTTCTTCCACGAATGTCCATTTATAGCCCATGAAGGGGGCAGGGAATCAACCCTGGGTTGTACCCTACTGACATGGTCAAATCAAAGCCCTAATCTTAAATAATTTAATCAAAGACATCTCAGCTGCATCTAAAACAATCAAAGGGATCACACTCAGAGGAACAGACCAGTTTACAAACATAATCCTTATCTCTTTTTGGAATTCATAAATAATATGAAACTCCTACATTAACCATCTGAATAGGCCCAAAAGAATAAATAGAGGCCTAGACACCAGCAAAAAATTACAAGCCATACTAAGAAACAGGAAGACATGGCCCAGTCTAACAAACAAATTGAAAACAGGAGGAGATGCAGAGCATGGAAAAACTAATCAAAGATGTCCAAACAAATACCATGAATCAAGTTAATGAAGTGAAGGAAGAGATAAAAGATACTAAGACACGAGGGGAACAGAATGAATAAATCATAAGCATACATGAAAAGATAATGGATTTGATGATGATGAATGGCACAATGCAAGAAATCAGAATATGCTGGGGTAGCAGATGTGGAGTTGAACACCAGTCTCCCAAATGGGAGGTCCCAGATGCAGTTCCCAGTGCCTCCTGAAAAACAAACAACAAGCGAAACCAAACAAACACAAAAAATACCTTGGAAACGTAACATCAGATTTGACCAGGGAGAGGAAAGAATTAGTGAAGTCAAAGGCAAAACATCTGAAATTGCACAGATAGTAGAACAGATAGATTTAAAAAACAGAAAAAATTAAGCAGGGACCCAGGGAATTGAATGACAACACAAAATGCACAAACATGCACACCGTAGGCATCCCAGAGGAAGAAGAGAAGGGAAAGGGAGTGGAAGGATTTTTGGAGGAACTAAAGGCTGAAAATTTCCCAACTCTTTTGGGGGCCATAGATGTTTATGTCCAGGAAGTGCAGCATACTCCAAACAGTATAAATCCTAATGGGCCTGCCCCAAGACATGTACTTTTCAAATTGTCAAATGCTCAAGACAAAGGTAGAACACTGAAATCAGCAAGAGAAAAGAGATCCGTCACATACACGGGAAGCTCAATAATAGTAAGTGCTGATTTCTCATCTGAAACCATGGAAGTGAGAAGGCAGTGGTATGATATAGTCAAGGTGCTAAAATTAAAAATAAAGAATTCTGTATTCAGCAAAGTTGGAATTCAAAAATAAGGGAGAGTTCAAAATATTCAGAAATAAACAGAAATTAAGAGATTTTGTTCACAAGAAACCTGCCCTTCAAGAAATACTAAAGGAGGTTCTATAGGTTGAAAGGAAAAAAACAGAAGAGAGAGGGTTGGAGGAGAATGTAGAAAGGAAGATAATTAGTAAGAATAACTAAAAAGATAAAAAGAGAAGTAAAAACAAAATGACATAAATAAAACTAAAGAAAAAATGACTAATGTCAGCATTGCCTTGGCAGTAACAACATTGAAGGTTAATGGATTAAACTATCCAATCAAAAGGCACAGATTGGCAGAATGGATAAGGAAATATGACCCATCTGTATGTTGTCTACAAGAAACTCACCTTAGACCGAGGCAAGCAAGGAGGTTACAATTGAACGGTTGGAAACAATTTTACATGGAAACAATAACCAAAAAAGGGTGGCATTAGCTATACTAATATCAGACAAAATAGATTTTAAATGCAAAACTATTGTAAGAGACAATAAAGGACACAATATGTTAATAAATGGGGTAATCTATCAAGAAGAAAGAACAATCATAAACATTTTGGCACTTAACCAGGGTTCCCCAAAATACATGAGGCAAACATTGGAAAAACTAAACGGACAAATAAATGCCTCTACAGTTATAATGGGGGACTTTAATACACCATTATCACCATTAGACAGAACATTTCAACAGAGACTCACTAAAGAAACATTGACATTGAATAATATGTTAGAGGATCTGGACCTAATAGACATATACAGAACATTACACCCAAATACAGCAGGATATATGGTCTTTTCAAGTGCACATGGATCTTCTCCAGGATAGACCACATAATAGATTATATAACAACACTCAATAAATTCAGAAAGATTGAAATTATACAAAGTAATTTCTCTAATCATAACAGAATGAAGCTGGAAATTAATTAGAGGCAGAGAGCAAGAATAATCACAAAGATATGGAAGTTAAACAATACACTCTCAGACAGTGGTCTAAGGAGGAAATTGCAAAAGAAACAAATTAGTAACTTGAAATGAATGAAAATTACAACACAACAAATCAAAACCTATGAGATGGGAAGCGGACTTGCCCAATGGATAAGGCGTCCGTCTACCACATGTGAGGTCTGCAGTTCAAACCCCGGGCCTCCTGACCCGTGTGGAGCTGGCCCATGCACAGTGCTGATGCACGCAAGGAGTGCCCTGCCATGCAGGGGTGTCCCTCGCATAGGGGAGCCCCACGTGCAAGGAGTGCCCCTCTTAAGGAGAGCCACCCAGCACGAAAGAAAGTGCAGCCTGCCCAGAAATGGCGCCACACACACGGAGAGCTGACACAGCAAGATGACGCAGCAAAAAGAGACACAGGTTCCTGGTGCTGCTGCTAAGGATACAAGCAGTTGCAGAAGAACATATAGCGAATGGACACAGAGAGCAGACAACTGGGAGGCGGGCAGGGGGGAGAAATAAATAAAAAATAAATCTTAAAAAAAAAAAAAAACCTATGTGATGCAGCAAAATCAGTGCTGAGAGGGAAATTTATAGCCTTACATGCCTATATTAAAAAAGAAGATGGGAAATAGATATAGCTCATGTAGCTCCATACCTGCTTCCTATGTATGAGGTCCTGGGTTTGATGCCTGGTGCCTCCTAAAAACAAACAAAGAAACAAATGAAAATAAAGCAATCTCATTGGGGATTGGCTGTACCTCAGTGGTTGAGCACCTGTTTCCCATGTACAAGGCCCCTGAGCTGAGGAGGAGGAAGAGGAGGAAGAGGAGCTAGAATCAAAGACCTAATTGCACACCAGGAGGAACCAGGAAAAGAACAACAAACTAATACCAAAGCAAGCAAAAAGAAGGAAATAACAAAGATTATAGCAGAACTAAATGATACTGAGATTTTAAAAACCCTAAAAAATTAACAAAACAAAAAGCTGTTTCTTTGAGAAATTAATAAAATCGACAAACCTTTAGCTAGACTAACAAAGGAAAAAAGAAGATATGAATACATAAAATAAAAAATGAAGGAGAGGATACCAAAGCTGATCCCACAGAAATAAAGAGTATCATAAGAGGTTACTTTGAAAAATTGTATGCAAACAGGGTGGATAACTTAAATGAAATGGATACATTTCTAGAAATACACTAGCAGCCTACATTGACAAAAGAAGAAATTGAGGAACTCAACAGACCATTCATAAGTAGTGAGATTGAATTAGTCATCAAAAACCTCCCACTAAGAGGAGCCCAGGACCAGACGGTTTCAAAGGTGAATTTTATGTAATTCTGTAAAGAACTAACACCAATCCTGCTTAAACTTTTCCAAAATATACAAGTGGAGAGAACATTGCCTAACTCATTCTATGATGGCTACCTCTCCTTAATACCTAAGCCACATAAAATGCTGCAAGAAAAGAAAACTACAGGCCAATCTCTCTAATGAACATGGATGCTAAATCCTCAAGAAAAGACTTGCTAATCATGTTCAAGAACACATCAAGTGAATTCTATACCATGACCAAGTGCACTTCATCCCTGGTATGCAAGGATGGTTCAACATAAGAAAATCAATCAATGTAACACACCACATTAACAGGTCGAAAGAAAAAAAATCAAGTGATAATCTCTATTGATGCAAAAAAGTACTTGACAAAATACAGCATCCTTTCTTGATAAAAACACTTGACAAGATAGGAATAGAAGGAAACTTCCTCCACATGATAAAGGGTATATATGAAAAACCCATGGCTAATATCACGTTCAATGGGGAAATGCTGATGTCTTTCCCTCTAAAATCTGAAACAAGGCAAGGATGTCTGCTGTCACTGCTTTTATTTAACACTGTGTTAGAAGTACTTGCTTGAGCACTTAGGCAAAAAAAAAAAAAAAAAAAAGAAAAAAGAAAAAGAAAAAGAAATAAAAGGCATCCAAATTGGAAAGGAAGAAGTAAAATTTTCACTATTTGCAGATGACATGATCCTATACATAGAAAGCCCATAAAAATCTACAACAAAGCTTCTAGAGCTGATAAGCGAGTTCAGTAAAGTGGCAGGATATAAGACTAACATGCAAAAATCAGTAGCATTTCTGTAGACTAATAATGAGCAATATATGGAGGAAATCAAGAAAAAAGTTCTATTTACAATAGCAACTAAAAAAATAAAATTTCTAGGAATAAATTTAACTAATGATGTAAAGGAGTTGTGCACAGAAAGCTACACAACATTTTTAAAGGAAATCAAAGAAGACCTAAATAAATGGAAGAATATTCCATGTTCTTGGATTGGAAGACTAAACATCATTAAAATGTCTGTCCTACCCAAATTTATTTACAGATTTAATACAATCCCAATTAAAATTAGCACAGCATTTTCACTGAATTGCAAAAGCTAATTATGAAGTTTACTTGGAAGGGCAAATGAAATTGGAGGAATCATGCTACCTGACTTTAAAGCATACTACAAAGCTATAGTGGTCAAAACTGTAGGGTATTGGCACCAGTATAGACACACTGACCAGTGGAACTGAATTGAGAGTTCTGCTATAGATCCTCACAAACATGGTCAACTGATATTTGACAAGCTACCAAGCCCACTCAACTGGAACAGAATGGCCTCTTCAACAAATGGTGCTGGGAGAACTGGACCATATCCAAAAGAATGAGAGAGGATCACCAGCTCATGCCCTATACAAAAATTAACTCAAGATGGATCAAAGATCTAAATATAAGAGCCAAGATCATAAAGCACCTAGAAGATAATGTAGGGAAGCATCTCTGAGATCTTGTAATAGGAAATATTTTCATAAACTTTATACCCAAAGCACAAATGACAAAATAAAAAATAGATAAATGGGGCTGCCTCAAAATAAAAAACGTTTGTACTTCAAAGGAGTTTGTTAAGAAAGTGAAAAGGCAGTCTACTCGATGGGAGAAAATAGTTGTTAACCATTTACCCAGTAAGGATGTAATATCCAGCATAAATAAAGAAATTCTACATCTCAAAAACAAAAAGACAAAGAATCAATTTTAAAAATGGGCAAGAGATTTTTTTTTCTCTTTTTATTTTTTTAAAATGTTATATTCAAAAAATATAAGAGGTCCCCATGTATCCCCCACCTCCCTCACCCCACTCCTCCCACATCAACAACCTCTTTCATCATCATGGGACATTCATTGCATTTGGTGAATACATTTTGGAGCACTGCTGCACCACATGGATAATGGTTTACATCGTAGTTTACACTCTCTCCCCCAGTCCACCCAGTGGGCCATGGCAGGACATACAATGTCCAACTAGATACTTTTCCAAAGAGGAAATACAAAAAGCTAAAAAGCACATGGAAAGATATTCACTCTCACTAGCTATTAGGGAAATGCAAATCAAAACTACAACAAGGTTTCATCTTACATGTATTATATTGGTGTCTGTTAAAAAAAACAGAGGGGGATGCGTGGGAGGGAGTTTGCCTGGGCATGCATATAGGGTGTATAGATATGTTCGGATGTTCACTGGGTATTGACACAGTGACACAGAGATTCACATGATAACTGAGGGAGTGCTGGCTTCCCATCCTGGGGAGCTCTGCTACATTCCCCAATGGAACAGCAACAATTTCCCACGTGCAAGGGCGATGACCACCTGAAGAAGGATAGTCCAATGATGGGCCCTTGATACTGATGACTATGCTTATGAGCCTGTTGTGCTTGAAATTTCAACTTGGTCTAATGTTGCAGGGTGCCTAAGAATTACCTCCTGAGAGGTTGCTCAAATGTGGCCATTCTAAGCCAAACTTAGCATATAAATGCATTTCTTTCCCCCTAGCACAGGACGCGACTCCCAGGGATGAGCCTCCCTGGCACCGAGGGATTATCACCAAGCACCAGCTGGTGATGTAACTGGAAAAAGACCTTGAATAAAAGGGGGAAATGGTAAAGAATAATGAGATTATATGGCTAAGAGACGTCAAAATGAGTTGGGAGGTCATCAGAGGGCTCACGCTTATGTATGTCTCAGCAGGATCTTAGAGACAACCAAAGTAGATACATCCCAGGTAGTGGTCCTCCTGAGGGCTACAGAGACACCCAGATCCTATAGTCATGGCAGATGTCTCCAGAGTTTGGTGCCCTGCCAGTGAGCCCTAGTTTGGAAATTATGCTCCTGAGTGTGATGGAGTTGGACTCAGATGTGACTTCTCTACACATGCCTCCTCTGTCCCTTTTATTGAACCTGTGATTGGCGCTGGGGTTGGTGTATGCACAGGAGACTTGAATCTCTGGGCTGTCCATGTGCCAGCTGGGCCCTGAACCTCAGTGGTGTAGCAGCACCTACTCTCCAGTTCACTGGACTTACCCAGGTCAGCTGACAAGGAGGTGAGGATGGACAACTACCACACCAAGGAACTGAGAGAGTCTATAGCCATGGGCACAAAAGTCCCATCCACCAACCATGTGGGATTGACGCCCCCTCTCAATTCGAGAGGTGGAGTGGACATCACCACCCCAGGGCCCTCAGGATGGAGGAATAAAATATGGATTAGAGTAGACTTACTGGTATTCTACTGTAGAATTATTGTGACTCTAGCAATGGAAGAAATTGTATCATTGATGTTGAGACAGTGGCCATGGGAGTTATTGAGAGCAGGGAGAGGGAAAAGGACATGTGATATGGGGGCATTTTCGGGACTTGGAGTTGTCCAGAATACTATTGCAGGGACAGATGCAGGACATTATATATCCTGCCATAACTCACTGAATGGACTGGGAGAGAGGGTAAACTACAACTATAATCCATGCTGGGTAGCAGTGCTCCAAGATGCACTCGTCAAATGCAATGAATGTGTCACACTAATGAAAGAAGTTGTGGTTGTGGGAAAAGTGAGGGGTGTGGGGAGTAGGGCATATGGGAACCTCCTTTATTTTTTACTGTAACATTTTGTGTGATCTATGTATCTTAAAAATAAATAAAAAATATATTAAAACAAAAAACAAAACAAAAACATACAAAGATCTACAGGTGTTGGATGGGAATGTGGAGGAAGGGGAACCCTCCTCCACCACTGGTGGGAATGTACAATGGTGCAGCCATTGTGGAGGACGGTTTGGCACTTCTCAGGAAGCTAACTCTAGAACTGTCATATGATCCAGCAATCCTGCTACGAGGTATATACCCAGAAGATTTGAAAGCAGGGACACGAACAAATATATGCACACTGGTGCTCAGTTTGGCATTATTTACTATTGCCAAAGGTTGGAAGCAACCCAAATGTCCATCAACAGATGAATGGATGAGCAAATTGTAGTATATACAGAAAATGGATATTACTCAGCTGCAAGAAGGAATGAAATATTGAAACACGGGGCAACATGGATGAATCTTGAATACTGTGAGTGAAGTGGAGCCAGTCATTAAAGAGCAAGTATTATATGACGTCACAGGTAGGGCCTAAGCAAATTGTGCAGACTTACAGAGCTAGAGTCTGGAAGACAGGTTATCGGGAGAAGGAAAGGAAGTGGAGCAATGCTTGCATTTGTAGACACTCTCGGAGCTCCTGCGGGCTCTAGGGACATCTGGACACTCTAGGCAGGGCAGACAACCCCAGGAATTCGGCTCCCTCTCAGTGGGCCTTACCTTGGCAAATATGATAGCCCATTCCCTCAGTGTATCAGAGTTCGACTCAGATAATTTTCCTACACTGGTTCTTATGCCCCTTTCCTTTGAACCTATAGTTACCATGTTAAGTACATGTCCCAGCGACTTAGATCTGACTCCACAGAAATAAGAGTGATCATAAGAGGATACTGTGAACAACTTTACGCCAAATACTAGGCAACTTAGATGAAATGGACAAATTCTTAGAAACACACAAGTTACCCTTACTGACCCTAGAGGAAACAGAAGACCTTAACAAACCAATCACAAGTAAAGAGACTGAAACAGTCATCAAAAACCTCTCAAAGATGAAAAGCCTGGGACCAGATGGCTTCACAGGTAAATTCCACCAATTATTCAAAGACGATCTAATAACAATCTTGCTCAAGATCTTCCAAAAAATTGAACATGAAAGAATGCTATCAAATTTGTTCATAGTCAACATCACCTTAACACCAAAACCATTTAAAGATTCTCCTTGTGTGTGGGGTTCCCCTATGTGGGGACACCCCTGTGTGGCACGGCACTCCTTGCACGCATCAGCACTGTGCACGGGACAGCTCCACACGGGTCAAGGAGGCCCGGGGTTTGAACCGCAGACCTCCCATGTGGTAGACGGACGCCCTAACCACTGGGTCAAGTCCACTTCCCTAAGTATTGTTAAGATGTCAATTCTAACCAACCTGATTTACAGATTCAACTCAATCTCAATAAAACTCCCAATAGCCTTTTTTTGCAGAAATGGAAGAGTAAGGAGTTCCAATAGCCAAAAATGTCTTAAAGAAGAAGAATGAAGTTGGAGGACTCTCACTCCCTGACTTTAAAGCATATTACTCAGCTACTGTGGTAAAAACAGCTTGGTGCTGACATAAAGAGAGATCGACCGGTGGAACCAAATCGAGAACTCAGAACTAGATCCTCACATCTACAGTTAAGTGATTTTTTTCATTTAAAAAAAATTATTGAAGTATGCCACTCATACATAAACAATAAGTGCATAGTAATAGTTATGAATTTAAAAAACAAACATACATAACATCATACACAGCTCTCAGACCTCACCCAACCAACAATACCTTGCATTGTTGTGAAACATTTTTAACTGTGATTAAAGAGCACCCTCAAAATATTACTAGCTATTATTGAAATAATAAAAACACTCTAATAATGATTGAAGTGATGAACACACAACTATGTGATTATACCGAATACAATATACACTTTGGCTGAATTGTATGCTTTATTAATATGTATCAATAAAATTGATTTGTTTAAAAAATATTACTGCCAACCAAAGTATCTTACATTTGATGTATTTTTAGCCCAACCCACCTATTATTATTATTATTATTTTTATATAATTTATATATGAACATACATAAACAGTAAGTGTATAGTAAAAGTTGTGAACTTACAAAGCAAACATGCATAACATCATACAGGGTCCCATACATGAACCCACTACTAACACCTTGCATTGTGGTGAGATATTTGTTACGAATGATGAAAGAATATTTAAAAATCTTACTAGTAACTATAGCCTTTATCTTATGTTTGGTGTATTTCCCCCCCAACCCATCTTATTATTTTTTTAAAAATATATTTTTATGACAGAAGTTGTAAAGTTATAAAACAATCATGCACACGAGCAGGATTCCCATACGACACCCCTCTATCAATGTACCACACTGTGGGGGAACATTTGTTACAGATTATGAGGTAATATCAGACAGTTACCAGGTCCACAGCATGCCTTTGGCGCACTTTTCCCACACTCCCCCATTATCCGCACAGGACGGCTTTGGCGTTGCGGCAACAACATCATAGTGCTGCTGTTAACCACAGCCCACAGGCCGCTCCAGCTGCATTTCCCCTGCTTCTCCCCATTCCCGCCCCCTCCTCAATGGTGACGTGCATCTATCTGCTCTAGCTCACAAAGACACTCCTGCAGCTGCACCACCAGCCACAATTCTCATCCACTGCTGGGTTTACTGTGCTATTCAGTCCCTAGATTATTCGCTAGGCTTCTTCAGTTGACATTTACATCCCTAGACTACCCTTTTCAGCCACATTCTGATTTATAAACCAGCTGTTACTCTCTATATTACCATTAATTCTATACATTTTTACACTTTTACAATAAAGTTAAAACTTCTACATACATTAAACATCAGTAGTCCATCTCAGTCCTCCTCTATCTCCGTTATGAATCCACCACCTACCACCAGGTCTTGAAAATATTTTCCTACATTTTCTTCTAAATGCTTTATGGTTCTTATTTTTGTATTTAGGTTTTTGCTCCATTTTGAGTTAATTTGTGTATAAGGTGTGACTGAGGTCCTCTTTCCTTCTTTCGGCTATGGATCATTTCTCTCAGCACCGTTTGTTGAGTGGTCTGTTCTGCCTGAGCTGGATGGGTTTGATAGGTTTGTCAAAAATTGTTTGACCACAGATGTGAGGGTCTGTTTCTGAACCATCAGTTCAGTTCCATTGGTCTGTGTGCCCACTCAGCTGGCCAGAACAGTCTGTTCAACAAATGGTGCTGGGAGAACTGGAGAGCCTTATCCCAAAAGAAAGAAGACCCCTATCTCACACTTTATGCAAAAATTAACTCAAAATGGATCAAAGAACTAAATATTAAAGCTACAACCATAAAATTCCTGGAAGAAAATGTAGGAAAACATCTTCAAGATCTTGTGGTTGGTGGCACTTTCTTAAACCTTATATCCAAAGCCTGAGCAACAAAAGAAAAAAATGGATAAATGGGACCTCCTCAAAATTCAACACTTGTTCTTCAAAAGACTTTGTCAAGAAAGTAAAGAGATGGCCTACTTAATGGAAGAAAACATTTGGAAACCACATATCTGATGTCTGATATCTATATTATATAAAGAGATCATACAACTCAACGATAAAAAGACAAGCCACCCAATTAAAAAATGGTCCAAAGACTTGGATAAACATTTCTCCAAAGAAAAAATACAAATGGCCAAAAAATGTTCAACGTCGTTAGTATTAGGGAAATGCAGATCAAAACCATTAATACAATGAGATGCCACTTAACGCCTTAGAGAATGGTCACTATTTGAAAAAACAAAACCCAGAAAATTACAAGTGCTGGAGAGAATGTGGCGAAACAGGAACATTCCTTCTCTGTTGGTGGAATGTAGAATGGCACAACCTCTGTGGAAGAGAGTTTGGCAGTGCCTCAGTAAGCTGAATACAGAACTGCCATATGATTCAGCAATCCTTTTACTAGGAATATATTCAGAAGAACTGAAAGCGAGGACAGGTACTGACATTTGCACATTGAGGTTCATAGAAGCATTATTCACAACTGCTAAAATATGGAACCAGCCCAAGTGTCCATCATCTGACAAATGAATAAACAAAATGTGGTATATGCGTATGATGGAATACTATTCAGTTGTAAGAAGAGATGAAGTCGGGCTGTATATGACAACTTGGCTAAACCTTGAAGACATTATGTTGTGTGAAATAAGTCAGGTACAAAAGGACACATTGTGTGGTCTCAGTGCTATGAACTAAATACAATGAGTAAGCTCACAGAAGTAAACTCTAGAGTATAGGTTGCTAGGAAATGAAACATGGGTTGAGGATGGGAGATGATGCTTAATGTATGTAGCATTATTAATAAGGCTAATTCTTAAAGTGTGGAAATGAGTGGAGTTGACAGTAACACATATAATGAGTAAAACTAACACTGCTGATTTATAAATGTGATTGTGGCTGAAAGGGGTAGTCTGTGGAAGTAAATGTCAATGGAAAGGAAATTAGAGAATAATCAGAGCAGGAGTTCTTTTTCTTTTTTAGTATTTATTTTTATTTATTTCTCTTTCCTTCCCCCGGCTGCCCCCACCCCCCGGCGCCAGTTGTCTGCTCTCTGTGTCCATTCACTGTGTGTTCTTCGGTGTCTGCTTGTATTCTTGTCAGCGGCACCGGGAATCTGTGTCTCTTTTTTGTTGCATCATCTTGCTGAGTCAGCTCTCCCTGTGTGCAGCGCCATTCCCAGGCAGGCTGCACTTTTTTTGCGCTGGATGGCTCTCCTTACGGGTGCACTCCTTGTGCGTGGGGCTCCACTACACAGGGGACACCCCTGCATGGCACAGCACTCCTTGTGCGCATCAGCACTGCGCATGGGCCAGCTCCACACAGGTCGGGAGGCCCTGGGTTTGAACTGCAGACCTCCCATGTGGTAGCCAGACGCTCTATCAGGTGAGCCAAATCTGCTTCCCAGGGCAGGGGTTCTTAACCTTTTTTGTTCCACAGACCTGTTTGCACATCAGGTGAAATGAATACTACTCAGCTGGCCAGAACAGTCTATTCAACAAATGGTGCTGGGAGAACTGCATTTATTTATGGCATACATTCATGAGTGAAGGAAATCCTAGACTTCAGCTAAAGGTCAGAGAAAATAAAGATAAGAAGTAGATTTTTAAAAATTCAAGCTTACAGACCCCCTGAAATCTTTCCACAGACCCCTGGGGGGGAGGGGTCCTGTGGACCCCTGATCTAGGGAGTGTATAATATAGTGATTTTGGTGGTGGATGAAGACTGTGGTCGACAACATAAATATAAGAATGCTCTTCTTTTACAAAGTGTTAAGAATATGGTGATACACAGGAAAATTACAACTACTGTAAAGTATGGATGAGAGTTAACAGTAATATTGCAATATTTTGTAGCAATGGCATGAAGATATTTTTCCAATACTAAGAGACAACAGTAAGGGGGTATAAGAAGGTATGGGATTTTCCTTTTGGGGTAATGAAAGTGTTCTAAAATTGACTGCGGTGATGCCAGCACAATTCTGTGATGAAATGAGAGCCACTGAGTGTGCCCTTGGAAAGGATTGTCCAAAGCAGGGGTCAGGGATCCCAGTGGCGGGAGATGGGGTGGGGTTAACAGGACAGATATGAGAACGTTCTTTCATGAACCGTAACGGACATTTAATACAAAGCAGGGCTGTGGTGACCGGGTGGGCTAGGGGAAGACACACTAAATGTAAGAGATGGGCTATGGTTAGTAGCAGTATTTCAACGATGCTCTTCCAGTCTGTAGCAGATGTTTCACATCAGTGCAAGGTGTGGGTGGTGGGGAGATGTATGGGAGCCTGTATGATGATATGCATGTTTGTTTCCACGAGTTTTACTATACATTTACTATGTATATTCATGTATGAATGATATACTTAGATAATTTTTTATTTAAAAAAATGAATAAATAACAGCAAAATAATAGAAAAACTACACAAATCTAAGAGATGGTGCTTTGGCAAGAGCAGCAAACTAGATAAACTGCTCATAAGCCTAATTTAGGAAGAAAGAGAACAAACATATAGAAACACACAGAGATAACCACAGACACAGAGAATACCGAAATAATGATAAGAGAACACAATTTTTAAAATGTCCAAGCATGGGACTTTGGGGGGATATTATTTTATACTTGCTTTCCAGTTTCCTGGGATTTGGGTTGGAGATTGTATTCTGTAAGATTTCCTTTAGAGTGGGGCTTTGTAACCTTTCTTCATCCCGCGGACCCCTTGGCCAGCAGGTGGGACCCGCGGCTCTTGGCTGCGCCCTCCCCCCCACTCGCTCCACTCGCTGAGTCCCTGCAGCACGCCGGGGGTCAGCGCCCCTTGCACACTCGAGCTTGAGCGGAGGGGCTGGCACAGCCCGGACATTTGCTTCTAAGGAAAACCCGGCGCTAGGTGAAACGCGCCTGGCGGGGCGCCTTCGCGCACGGCGTGAGTCCAGCTCGGCGCCCCACTGCCCGGGCGGCCTCGGGGGTCCTGTTTCGGGGCGCCCTGTCCCCCCTTGCTTCCCTGAACCCTGCTCTCACGCCTACCAGCGGCCCCTTTGCTAAGATCTTTCCAGCAAACCACGTGTGCGTGTGCCCCCTGTCACCCGCCGGGCGTGACAGATACAATTTGGAAATGAGAATAGCTCAGGCCTGGGCAGCGGCCCCTGGAGGACATCGGGGGGGTGGGGAGGAGGGGCCTGCGGTCCTGGCGTGCTGGGGGGGCACCGCGCGGCAGGGCTGTGCTCAGGAAGAAGGATGCCCTTGGGCAGGTGGGGCCGAGGGAGACGGCTCCGGGCGCACCCACAATCGCCCCACAGCCCTGGGGCCAGCAGCCTCCGTCCATTTTACAGGCGAGAAGACTGCAGCACAGAGAGGGCAAGCGACTAGCTCAAGGGCACACAGCAGGAAAGAGGCAGAGCTACAATTCAAGGCCGATCTTGTCTCCTTCCCCAGTTACCTCTGGGGACCCTGCAGGAGCCCACGCCCTTCGGCCACTTGCTCCGAGACTTCACCCTCCGCCCCCCAATGTACACACGGACCCTTCCATCCCACAGTCCCCCTGCCAGCCCATCTGCCGCCTCCTGGCCCAGCTGGGAAAGAAACTCCTTTAGATTAAAATCAACAGGGGGTCCCCATTCCAGCCATTAAGGGTTCAGACCTTTTGGGATCCCAGGTCAAAGGCCTCCAGGGAGTGCCGTGGGGACCGGAGCCTGGCAGCGACTCATCCTGGCATGGGGGCGCTTCCTGCTCCCTGGCTGGGGGCTGCCCCGTCCCTTGTCCCTTGGCGCCCCTCCCAGTGCTGTGCCCCGGCCAGGAGGGGGAGGGAACCCCGGCCTCCGCTGCCACCTGTCCGGGGCTGGGACCACCGCCCACCGCTCTCGCCTCTTGGTCTCTTCCCTCCTGCCTGCCCCGGCAGTTCTGTGTTTTTTTCACCTTGGAAAGTAAATTGATTCAGCGTTCTGCAAAACCACCCGACCCTCTTCCTGGACCCACACGAGGAGAGACGGCCCTGCTCACCCGCTGCCCGGCCCCTGCAGCTCGGCCTGTCCTCAGCACCTGCCCCGTCCCCCGGGGGCGCCCCCCTGCTGAACCGCGACCCCCGTGCTGAGGCCCCGGGCCCCTCAGGCCAGGCCAGGCGTGGGGCGGCGGGCTCAGAGCCGGATTTTGACACTTGAGGGGGAGGCCCCTCGGACCCTGGGGTGCAGAGACCAGGGGCACACTCAGCCCCCCCAAAAGCTTTCGGAGCATTGGGTCTGAGCGGACGCAGCCCATGCTGCTGGGAGTGGGTGCCGGGGCCTGGGCGCCGGTGGGGGGGACAGGGCTGGGCAGCTTGGATGGGCGGGTGGAGCCCCAGAACCGCCAGGGTGAGGACGGGCACAGGGGAGGGAGTCGGACGGGCCCGGAGAGGACCCCCATTCGGGGTGACTCCTTTCACACCCTGTGGGGGGCCCTCAGATGATGGAGGGGTTGTCCCTGCTTTGGGGAGTTCAAGGCAAGTGGGGCCACGGAGAGCTGGGGGCAGCTGGGGGGAGGAGCTGATCAGCAGGGGTGAGGCTGGGAGGGGCGGGGGCCAGGCAGGGAGCCACCCAGGGGACGGGGTGCAGCGGGCACCCCAAGAGCACTAGGAGCCACGGAAGGGGAAGGCAAGGACAGTTTGTCTTCAGAAAGTGACCCCAGCTTCTGGGGGACGGGAGGGCGCGAGGCAGGGGCTGGACGGTGGGCCCGGCTGGGGCAGGCTCCAGGAGCGGGACAGAGGGGCCCGAGCTCCCGCGGGGATGGGGACGAGGGGCGGTGGCTTTCTCTTACAGGGTCCCTTGTCCCTTGAGGACCCTAGGGTGGGAAGCAGGTCCTGGGTTCGAATCCTAGCTTGACCTCTAGCTCACGGGGGTCCTGGGTGAAATTCCCCACCCTCGTTCTCGCCGAGGTACAAAGGGTTAACGAGCACTTAGGGCAGGTCAGGCCCGGGGGCTTGCCCACCCCTTGCCCAGGTCGGGGCAGCAGGGGCAGGCTGGGGCTTGAGCCTCGGGCGGGACGGGGCCACTCAGGCCCCAGCTCATCCTCTCCCCAAGGAGAGGCCCGCCGCTGTTCCCGCTCCCGGGTCCCATCTCCAGGCTGCCGGGGCAAACCCAGGGGATGGCTTCAGCAGAGGGCGTGGTCAGCACCCGGTCTCAGGGGTAGGAGAACGCCAAAACCAGGGCGCCAGCAAAGCGACGCGTGTCCAGAGTCGGCGGCGTTCTGGGCTGGGGGCCGGCGCGCCCTGGTCCTCGGCTGTTCCGTCCCGTGCCGATGCCCGCGGCGGCCTCTCCTGGCTCCCCTTCTTCCCAGGGCCCTGCCCGCGTCCAGCCTCTGGCTGAGGAGGCCCCTCCCACCCCGCCCCCACTGTACTAGTCAGCCGAAGGGGCGCTGGTGCAAAGTGCCAGAAATGGGTTGGTTTCTATCAAGGGAATTTATTTGCAGATACCAGGCCATAACGCACAAGTTCCTTCCCTCACCAAAGGCTGTTTCACGTGTTGGAGCAAGAGGGCTGCCTGCGTCTGCGAGGGCTCAGGCTTCCTGGGTGCCTCCCTTCCAGGGTCTTGCTTCTCTCTGGGCTAGGGTTCCTCTCTTCCCAGGGTTCCAGCTTAAGGCTTCAGCATCACACTCCAACATCAAAACACCAACACTGAAAAACCCCCAACTCCGTCGTCTGCCACGCCTTTTATCTGTGAGTTCCCACCCACCAAAGGGTGGGGACTCAACGCCCCACTGGCACAAGAGGTTTACGGAATTACTTAAGTAAACCTATGAATCTGATATAATCTCATATTCCCAGAGGAAAAGATCAATTTACAAACATAATCCAATATTTCTTTTTGGAATTCATCAGTTACATCAGACTGCTACACCCACCCTCCCAGGACCCCTCCTCACGGGCCCACCCCACACTTGGAGGCTGCTGGGTGTGGGGTGGGGGAGGACTCCGGAAGCAGGGGCGTTGGAAGCAGAGCGAGGCAAACCTGGGGAGCCACGAACACCCCGCCAGCCTTGGGCAGGTTCCGGGGCCTCCGCTCGCCTCCCTCTTTCCGTCCCCACTCTCGCCACTCGCCCTCGTGTAGACTGGATCTGGGGTCCCTGCCCCCTGCCCCACTCCGTCTGCCCCTGCTGATGCCATGGAGCTGAGAGCAGCCCTCCTCGCCGAGCCCCCCACAAACCTTGGATTTGGGAGCCAAAGGAAATGATTTCAGCCCCCGAGTCTTGGGACAGCTCGTGACACAGCAGCGAATGACTGGAGCACGCATCCCCATGTGGCCCTCGGCAAATGATGACATTCCCGACACCTGTTTCCTCCCCCGGCTGGGCGCAGGGGCTGCTGGATGGGGGCCGTGCTCGGGCTTCCTCCCAGCAGGGCAGCTGGTTGCCAGAAGCAAGCCCCCGCCCCGCCCCAGAGGTTAGGATGACATCTATTGGCCAAGCAGTCAGGGAGCCCACCCCTCCACGAAAGGCTGTCCAGGGATCTGTGGCCATCTTTAGCCGACCCTAACCACAGCCTTGGGATTGGAACCCAGCTCTTTCTGGTGGCTTTAGCCTCCCGCCCAGTGTTGCCAGAAGCCACGTGAGTTAGCAGGAAAACGCGTGCCCACGAGCGGGGCCCTCTGGGGCCGGGCCAGCGCAGGGTCCCTGGTCTTGAGGTCAGCCTTGGCCCCTCTCCTTCCTTTTGAGAGTAACGAACCCCGCTTCACCCGTGAGGTTCCAGGGGACCCTCGTGGTTTTGCTCGTTGTGCCCCCCACCCGGCTGCTTTGCCTGGGTGGGGTCCCAGCCCAGCCTTGCGTCTCCTCCCTGGGGATTTTAGAGACAACCAGTGGCCTTGTCCAGGCGCCTTCCCTGCCACCATGAGGACGAGGACAGCCACCTGCAGGGACACGCCCGGATCTGCTGGCTAAGTCGCCCCGGGCAGGTTTCTGTCCCTGGTCACCAGGAGGGGCCGGCTGGGGGCTGAGCCCTCCTTAGCCTCCTCCCCGGCCTTCCCGTCGCAGTCCTGCCCGGCAGTGCCTGTGCACACCCAGGCCGGAGGGAACGGGCCATTGGCGCACCTGACGTTGTCACTCCCCTGTGCCCGGCCCCGCCGGCTTCCCCTCATCCCCCATTTGGGGACAGCCCTTCTGAACCACCTGCCCCTCGGCCCACCCTCTCCTGCCTCTGGGCCTCTGCTTTTGCAGTTCCCGCTGCTGGAACTCCGTTCCTCTCTTTTCCACCGGGACGACCTCTCCTTGTCCTCTGGGGTCCCACTGCCTCCTCCCGGCCCCACCAGACAGATAAGGCACCCGGGTGGCCAGCCCAGCCCTGCCACGCGCTGTGTGGCCTCGGGCAAGTTCCCGGGCCCTCTGTGCCGCAGCTCCCCGAGCGTGAAGGGGCTGTGGGAGGAGTCAGGCTCTCACCACCGTCGGGGGCACCCAGGGCTCGGCGCTGACCCCTGGCACCCGTCCCCGGGGCAGGAGGGCTGGGGCGCGGGCGGCAGCGAAGGGGGCGGCTCTGTGGGTGGCCCGCCAGGGAGCCCCACCGCGGCCCCGCGCCTTAGCTGGGGACAAGCCCTGCGGCCCGCGGCCCCCGCGCCCCCCGCGGCCCCTGGCAGTGGGGAGACCGGCTCCTTTTGGGGAATGGGGAGAGGGGGGTTCAGTTTGGGCAGAGCCTGAGGGGCCGGAGCCGGTGTGTCCAGATGCTGGGGTGTAAGCGGGGCGCTCACCGGGGGCTCTGAGCACCTGGGTCCCGGGCGCAGCGCAGAGTGACCCACAGAGGGCTCGGGTGGCGGGGTCCCAGCAGCCGCAGCTGCTGCACCTCCTCATTTACCCTCTCCGGCCGCCGGGGGGCGGCGCTACGGCTCCACTCACACAGGCGACTCCGGGTTCCCCGAGGCCAAGCCAGTGGCTCAAGGGCGCACAGCGGCGGATGCGCAAATGAGCGCTGAGCCCGGGCTCCGTCGCCTCCACCGCGCAGCCGGTGAGCTTGTGTTACACCATCGCCGGCAGGAATGACAATAAAACACCATCGCACCGTGGCATCGTTACTTACACACGTACATGCACGCACACCGCCTCTGTCCTAAAAGATGCCCTGGTAACCATGTGTAATTTACCATTCAGTGGTACCAGTTACGCTGACACGGTTGTGCTGCCGTCACCGCCACCCATCATCCAACATCTTCATCACCCCGTAGAACTCTCCCTACACCCGTTAGGCCATACCTGCCCACGTCTCCCCCTCCCAGCCCCGCAGGCACCAACCTACTCCCGCCTCCAGGAACTTACTCCAGGCACCTCAGGTAAGGGGCGCATACAGCACCTGTCCTGCTGCGTCCGGCCTCGTTTACGGAGCATCATGTTTTGCAGGTTCCTCTGCGCCGTCTCGTCGCTCTCCACGGCGGAATCGTGTCCCATCGCAGGGACAGCGCACGTTCCGTTCCCCATCCTCTGCTGGTGGACGCCGGGCTGTTCCCGCCTCTTGCCTGCCCGAGCTCCGAGAACAGGAAGCTGTCTGAGTAGCCGTGAAACTTCATTTCTAATTTTTGGACCTACACTCCTTTAAAACCTTTGCTCCTTACTGAGTTTGCAGGTCTGGAGATAATGATGGGAGATGGGCGCCTTTTTTAGTTTCTGTCTCATGACTCGGTTTACACACCCTTTGAGGCGTCACATATGAGCAGATTCTTTTTAAGCTTTCTGATCTTACAGCGTTGGTGTTGCCTCCCCAGCTGAATTTTTTTTTGGGAGATTTATTTTTATTATTTATTTATACCCCCCACCTCGTTGTTTTGCATTCACTGTGACCATTCGCTGTGTGTTCGTCTTCTCTTTAGGAGGCACCAGGAACGAAACCTGGGACCTCCCATGTGGGAGGGAAGCACTCAGTCACTTGAGCCACCTTGGCTCCCAGATTTGTTTTGTCTCTCATTGTCTTTCCTCTTCGTGTCTCCTTGTCGTGTCATCTTATTGCATCAGCTCTCCATGCCTGCCCATCACGCTGCCTTGCTGTCTTGCTCGTCTTCTCCAGGAGGCACTGGGAACTGAACCTGGGACTTCCTATGTGGTAGGCGGGAGCTCAGTCACTTGAGCCACATCTGCTTCCCTCACCAGCTGAATTTTGAAGGGCATCTGGTCAACTCAGCAGTGGCTCCAGCCTGGCTGAGGATCGGGGCTGGGCCCTCGACACGTGGTCTCATTTAGACTCCCACGAGCCCTCAGTAGTGTGCATCGGTACCGCGTTCCTTTTTATTGCCAAATGGTGCTTCATTGTTCGGATAGACCATGTTTATTTATCCGTTCATCAGCTGACGGCCGTATGGGCTGCTTCTACGTTCTGTTATGCTGCTACAAACATACATGTGCACGTTTCTGTGGGACTGTGTGTTTTCATTTCTCCTGGGTACGTACCAGGAGTGAAATGGCTGGGTCAAGTGGTAGGTCTTTATTTAACCTTTTGTGAACTGCCAGATTATTTGTCAAAGTGGCCAGACCATTTTACATTCCAATCCACATTCTTGCCAACGCTTCTTTTCTTTTTTCTTTTGATTTTTAATTTTGCTCTCCTGGTGGGTGTGAAGTGGTATCTCGCTGTGGTTTTGACCTGCGTTTTCCCGATGACTCTCCTATGCCTCTGAGCAGGTGCTTACTGGCTATCCGTGTATCTTCTTTGCCCTTTGACCACTTTTTAACTGGCTCTTTTGTCTTTTTATTGTTGAGTTGTAAGAGTTCTTTGTATATTCTGGTAAGGTCCTTATCAGATATATGACTTGTAAAGATTTTCTCTCATTGTGCTGGTTGTCTTTTCCCTTTCTGATGGTGTCGTTTGTTGCACAGAAGTTTTTAATTTTGACAAAGCTCTGATTCATCTTTTTTTTTCTTTTGTTGTGCTTTTGGTGTCAAATCTAAGAAACCATTGCTAATCTGAGGTCATGAAGATGACCCCTATGTTTTCTTCTAAGAGTTTTACAGTTTCAGCTCTTGCATTTAGGTCTTTGGTCCATTCTGAGCTAATTCTTGTATGTGGTATAAAGCAGGGGTCCTGTCTCATTCTTTTGCCTGTAAGATCCAGTTCTCCCAGCACCATTTGTTGAAAAGACTTGTCTTTCTCCATTGAATGGTCTTGGCACTCTTGTAAAAAAAAATCAGTTGACCACAGACACGTGGATTTATTTCTGGACTCTCATTTCTATTCCATTGGTGTATAGCTCTATCCTTAAGCCAGTGCCCCTCTGTTTTGATTACTGTAGCTTTGTAGCAGGTTTTGAAATTGAGAAGGGCGAGTCTTCCATCTTCATTCTTTTTCAAGATCATTTTGGCTCTTCGGGCTCCCTTGAATTTCCATATAATTTTTTAGGATCAGCTTGACAAATTCTGTACAAAAACTAGTTGGATTTTTGATCATTGAATCTGTGAAGAAATTTGGGGATTATTTCCATCTTACAATAGTAAGTCTTCTGATGCATGGACCAAGATTGGTTTTGAGTGCAATTTTACTTTTTGAGTAGGTCGAAGTTGTACATGGTGGAAAGTTAAAAAAGAAAGTCAAGGGAAGCGGATGTGGCTCGACTGATAGAGTGTCCGCCCACCACATGGGAGGTCCAGGGTTCAAACCCAGGCCCTCCGGGCCCAAGTGGTGAGCTGGCCCATGCGCAGTGCTGATGCGCACAAGGAGTGCCGTGCCACGCAGGGGCGTCCCCCACGTAGGGGTCTTCCACGCGCAAGGAGTGCGCCCTTCAAGGAGAGCTGCCCCACATGAAAAAAACACAGCCCACCTAGGAGTGGCGCCGCACACACGGAGAGCTGGAGCAGCAAGATGATGCAACAAAAAAGAAACGTGGTTTCCCAGTGCTGCTGGATAATGCAAGCGGATGCAGAAGAACACACAGCGAATGGACACAGCAGATGACGGGGAGGAAGGGGAGAGAAAGAAACAAAATAAGTCTTTAAAAAAAAAGAAACAAAGTCAAGAGGGTGCCAAGGGAAGTTCCCAGCACCCTGGGTGACGAGAGGCAGCCGCTTTGCCAGTTGCACTGTATTCCCCAGAAACGGCCCCTGCACAGGCAACCCAGGAGCACGTTCTAATTGTCGCACATTGTCCATCCTGCCTGCTCTGCTCTGCGCCTGCTTTTCTCAGCTGGCGACGGCGGCGGGTGGTGCGCCCTGCTGCGCCTTCTCTCCTGACGCAGGCGCCTGAAGCTCCTTCTCAGAGGACTCAGCTGGCCCCAGCCACCCGCTCTGTCCACATGCAGGGGCGGAAGTGGCCGAGAGGTCGCCCCGCCCGGTCCCGCGCCCGTTCCCACGGGTGGGGGGAGCAAAGCCCTGCCCTGGGCGACCCGAGCCCAGCCCGCCTCCGCGCCCCTGCGGGACCAGGCCAGCCGCCCCTGCACGTGGCCCGGGAGCACCCCTGCCTGGCGCGCTCCCCTCCCCGCCCGCCCCGCGCCCCCTCCGCTCCGGCCGTGCCCCCGCACCTGAGCCAGATGGCAGCTCGGCGGCTGCACACCGGGTCACAAAGAGCTGCGTCGCTTTCTGTGACCGTCTTAGGCCCTTTTTTCCACCGTCTTGCTGCTCCCTAGTCGCTTTAGTCAAGGGTAACCCTGTGCATATTTAAACTCCGTCTCTCACGTGTGCGTGTGTCTGGAGAGCAGATTCCTAGAGGCGGAACCTCAGGGTCACAGAGTTCGTGCACATGTCACCATGAAGACTCTGCAACGGTCAATGCCGGTCAGCCCAGAGGTGCCTGGAGACCCAGCGGGCGGGACCCGGGCTGTGCAGGGCTCTGCCTCCAGGGGGCGCCCACGCCACCCTGCACGAGGGCTCCTGTGGCCGGGAGAGGTGCCACCGAGCTGGGCTGTCCAGCCCAGGTGTCCCCTTAGTTCCCACTGGAGGAGACGGCGGCTCGGGGGTGGGGCCCCTGCATCCTGCTCTTCCCGTCCAGGGCCGGCAGCCCGGGCCTCGTCCTCCAGGCGCCTCGCCCCCCTGCCCTCCCCCACCTCGTCTGGATCTGCTCAGGGTCCCATCCCAGGGCAGGGGGAGGCGGGCGGTAAATATGGCTGCAAGAACGAATGATGGAGTAAATGACCCATCCAATGAACGAACGCGTGGTTAGATGAGCAAAGGGGCAGAGCAGGCGCGACCCGTGGGCTCTTGGGAATGAAGAACGGGTTCCCGGAGCCGGGCAGGCAGCAGTGGAGCCCAAGTCCTCCTGCTTGGACTCAGGACTTGGGGCTCCCCGGGGTCCCATCCCACCCCCTCGATTCCTTTGGTCAAAAATATGCATCGAGGGAAGTGGACTGGGCCCAGTGGTTAGGGCATCCGCCTACCACATGGGAGATTCACGGTTCAAACCCCAGGGCCTCCTTGACCCGTGTGGAGCTGGCCCATGCACAGTGCTGATGTGCGCAAGGAGTGCCCTGCCATGCAGGGGTGTCCCCCGCGTAGGGGAGCCCCACGTGCAAGGAGTGCACCCCGTAAGGAGAGCCGCCTAGCGCGAAAGAAAGTGCAGCCTGCCCAGGAATGGCGCCGCACACACGGGGAGCTGACACAACAAGATGGTGCAACAAAAAGAAACACTGATTCCCGTGCTGCTGACAAGAATGCAAGTGCACATGGAAGAACACGCAGTGAAAGGACACAGAGCAGACAATGGGGAGGAGAGGAGAGAAATAAATAAAAATAAATCTTTAAAAAAGTATTGAAAACCCAGTGCTGGACTGGGCTCCAACCCCCAGAGCTCTTAGTCCACGAGGCAGTAAACACAGGCAGAATTTATGTTTTCAGAGTTTTTGCACCCACAGTGAATGAATTCAGTGTATAATTACAAACCTGGCTAGCTGCTTAGAAGGAAAACAGGAAAGTGCTTCTGCTAGGCTGAGGGGGTGGCTCAGGGTGAGATGAGGGTCTGTGGGGGGCAACGGGGCTGGGATTGGGTTTGTGGGCAGGAGCCTGGGCGGCCAGGGGAGAGTGGGCTGGGAGGCCAGACCCCCGGGCTCAGGGCCCAGTGAGGACTGGGATTTTACCCTGGGGCCTGGGAAGTCGCGGAGGCATTTCCAGCCAGGGAAGCGTGGGCCAAGCTTTTTTCTTACAAACTCACTCTGCTGCTGGGGAAAAGGGACAGAGGGGCCCGAGGGGGGCTGAGGGCCCCCGAAGGCAGCTATAGTGGGAGAGAGACACAGGGGGCTTTGTCATGGGCTGGGAGGAGAGAAGTGGTCAGCCCCGAGAGAATGTTCCTGAAGGATGCTGCAGTGAGGGAAGCGGGGTGGACCGAGGGCGAGCCCAGGCTCGTGGCTGGAATCGCGGAGCAGATGGTGGGGCCTGCTACGAGGAGGGCGAAGGCGGAGGGGAGAGGTTTGGAGCATAGATCTGCTTGGGACAGGTTGAGATGCCCCAGGCAGGGCCACCTACAGAATTTGCAGGGCTCAGTGCAAAGGGACAATGTGAGTCCCTTATTCAAAAGCAGGGAGAAAGTGAAAAAAGTGAAGGGTCTTCCATCCATCCATCCATCCGTCCATCCATCCATCCACCCATCCATCCGTCCATCCATTATCCTTAATCTATTCATCCATCCACCCATCTACCCATCCACCCACCTGTCCATCCATCCTCCATCTACCCATCTCACCATCCATCCATCCATCCATCCACCCATCCATCCACCCATCCGTCCATCCATCCATCCATCCTACAAATATTTTTTGAGGTCTGCTAAGGAGCCAGACACCATGGTGAACAAGTGGCTGTGGCCTCTGCTCGCGGAGTCCTTCTGAAACGTGAGGCTATCAGGTGAGGACGTGGTAAGGTCAGTTTGCAAGGTTTCTGGCCCACGCAGGAGTTTAGCATTTGGATGGGTCTTCACTTTCCAACTTTCATCTCCTATTTACTCTTTCATTCCAAACTGCTGAGAAATAGAACAGGCCCTGCAGTTTCCAAGGCCTTTGTCGTTGGCCTTGAGCGAGACGAGCAGAGGCCTGGCCTTCCCGGGGGCCAGCTCCGCATCTGCCAGAAGGGGTGGAGAAGGAAGGGCAGGGGGACAGAGCAGAGGCGGGGGCGGGGGGCAGGAAGGAGGGCCTTGGGTGCGCTCAGACCCGCTCGGGCAGGAGGGCTTGCTCAGCTGAGAGTGGGGGCGGGGGTGCAGGACCCCCGGGAGGGGGAGGCTGGGAGGGGGAACTATGGGTGCCTGAACACCCATTGGAAAAGTGAATCCTCCTACAAACCCACTTCACAGAGGTCCAGAGGGGTGCGCTGCCCCCAGCTAAGTGCCGGGCTGGGAGGTCCCCAGGCCCAGGCACCCCCGCTCACTCTTGTGCGCAGCTCCTCTGCCCCTCCCCCAGCCGACTTCAGCGTCGTGGGAACTGGCCATGCCAGGGTACCAGCTGCCGTGGGTTCTGACCTTGCAGACAGTAGAGAAGCAGCAGCAGAGTCTTGCTTAACCCTGTGGTCGGCAGGGCAGGAAAAAGGAAGTAAGGAGGCTGCACTGAGCAGGGCAGAGGTGCCCAGCCTGGGGCCAGCAGCAGCCCCTCCTCACGGCTGGGGGGCTGCACCAGCACCCTTTGTACAGGTGGGGAAGGGAGACGAGGACAGGTGAGGTGCCTGGGCTTTGGAGCCCGTCTCCCTGCCATCGCTCTGCCTCTGTGGCTGGCTCCTCCCCCACGGAGGGCACCCCACTCTCTTCATCCTTCCTGAATTTCACTGATGGCCCCAGCAATGGGGCAACCGTAGAGGAAATAAGAGGAAGGAAGAAAGCTCCCAGCTCTCCGCCTGCCTCTTCTCAGGGCCCCGTGCTCGGCTCAGCCACGCGGGGACATCGTGTCGTGGCTGCAGCCCAAGGGAGGTGCAGGGGTGCTTGCTCCCAAAATCCCCACCATGTCATCGTGGCCACACCTGCTGTGTGGTGACAGCTTTTGAAATAACTGCTTTTTCTCATGTTATTCATTACAGAAAAAAAAATCCCCTGCGATCCCCAGGGCCTCATAGCAGTAGAAATGCTTTCAATCGTAGCTATTCCTGCGCTCATTAACGCATTTATCGAGCATCTTGAACGAGTCCACTTTCTCCAGAGAAGCGGATCCGACGGGATATATGTAGATTCCTGTTGATAGATATACTAAGAGATTTATTATAAAAAATCGGCTCGTGCCTCCGTGGGGCCTGGTGAATCTGAGCTCTGCAGGGCGGGCTGCAGGCTGGAAACCCCAGCGGAGGGGAGGCTGAAGTTCTTGGCTGGAATTTCCCAGGGGCAGCTGGCTCGCTAGAAGTCCCAGCAAGCGCCAATGCCAGTGTCGAGGCAGAAATTCTTCTGAGCTCTGCAATCCTCAGTTTCGGCTTTTGAGAGCTCCAGCTGATTGGACGAGGGCACTCTCCCTTGTTGACAGTAGATGCAATCGGCTAACTATAAATGCATCTTGTGTCTGCTGTGATCCTGCCAGGCTCCATGAATCCCCAAACCTCCACACTTCAGGCTTCCTCGACGCCCACTCCCAGGCTTGCAGCAGAGAAGCCAGGCTGCCCGTGGCTCCCCGGCAGGCGCTCCAAGGCCAGAGCCGCCGGGAGGGGCGCTCCAAGCCGGGCCATCAGGTCCAACTCTCTCAGTGTGGGAAGCCATCGTTGTGCCCTTCGACTTCTGAAACGGGGAGGTGCAGGGACAGCGGCCGTGGAGGGGCAGCTGCGGCCTCCGAGAGAGCCCCCGCCCCAGCAGGGTGGCCCGCGTCGGGTGAAGCAGAAGCAACCTGCTCTCCCAGCCACGGGGCGTCGGGTAATGAGGGACAGACGTCCCCATCAGGAGGGGCCCTTGGCCTGGGGCCCTGCAGGCCGTCAGGACTGGGCCGGGGGGTGGGCAGTGGAAGCTAAGAGGGCAGGACCTGGGGTGGCATTGGCCGGTTGGTCATCCACCGATGGTGAGACGTGGACAAATTACCATGGACTTCACACGCACATATGCACACGCCCACATGGGCGCACACCCCCAGAAACACACACAGACAGACATGGAAAAATGCATGCACACAGACATACAAACACATACACATGCATGTGTAGACACAACACCCCCCCCCAGGCGCAAACACGCACGCACTCTACTTTCTGATGATTGAAGTCCCACGTGGTCATTGTGGAAAATTTCAAAACGACTGGAAGTTGGAAGTAGAAAATCAAAGGCATAAAATCTTCCAAGACCACGGAAGTTGTCCAGCCCCACAACGCCCCCTTCCTTCCCCAGCACCCCAGTGCCCACAGCGGGGCCCCTCTTTGCCGGGCTCTGCCCATGGCACCTGCTCATGGCTACAGCCTGGAGTCTCCCGTCCTCCAGCAGCCCCAGCCGGGGGCAGCCACCTCCTGCTCCTCCTGGGCTGGCCCCACACGCCCGCGGAAGGTCCTTGGCCCCTGACTGGCGCCTGCCTTGCCCTGAGGGTGCCGGGGGCTTCTGGCCTGGCCCTGATTCCACAGATTCCCGGCCCCCCCCCCCCCCCAGCCTGGACCTCCTTTGACAGCCGTGGGTGGGGGCTGCGCCCAGGACCAGGTGGGCACCCACTGTCCTGCCTCGGGTCCCTGGCCGCCAGGGTGGGGTGGGGTGAGGGCTTCCCGTGGAGCCAGGTCAGGGGGTGCTGGCAGGGCCCGTGACCCCAGGTGAGTCCTAGGACCCCCATGCCCCCCACGATCAAGTGCCCCCCTCGCAAAGGGGCAGGGACGCTGTTGGGATGCGTCAGACAGGAACGTGTGCACGAGGGCGCGGGACTGGGAGGCGCTCTGGGCCGTCTGGTGTTTCCTCCGCTGACGGAAAGGACTAGACCGGCTCCCCTGATGCGGAGTGCACGTGCTTCCCGCGCCTTCCGAGCTGCAGGGGTGCGCGCGGGGGCGGCGCCTGAGGCTCCCCCGTGCGTGAAGAGTTCACAAGAAAGAGGACAGGCGCCTCCTTCCTGCTGGGGAGCCCCCGCAGGCCGGGAGGGGAACCCCACAGCGGCCCCCCGGGGTGCGGGCACCCTGCCCGGCCAGCGCGGCCGCGGAGGTGGGCAGGGCGCCTCTTCCCTCGACCCTGCCCGGCGGGTCCCTCTGAAAAGGGGGTTCGAGGAGAGGCCCCCGCAGGCGGCCGCGCGGGTAGAGGCCGCCCCGCGCCCTCCCCTTTAATCCCGGCACCCACAGCCCCCGGTCACGGGGCCCCGGGCCCAGCCCGCAGCCGCCCCCTCGGGAGCCTCCCTTCCACCCAGCCGGTAGCAAACCCCTCTCGGCCAAGTGCTCCCAGGCGCAAACCCACCGGGGGCCCAGGGCGGGGGGTGCGCGCGCGGGGGGGGGGGGCCGCTCCTGGCGCTCCGCCAGGGTGCAAGGGGGAGGGGCGTGCGGGGGCGGGGGGCCTCCCCTGCAGACCCGGGAGGGCGCGAGGGCAAGGGACGGGCCCGAGGCGCGGGGCTGCCCGCAGAGGGCGCAGCGGGGAGGTGACCACCGCAGGGCGCCGCCCCTCACCCCGGCGGCGTCTCGGCGCCCCGCCCTTCCCGATGCCGCCACCTGCTCCCCCCCCCCCCCATGGCTCCTCCCTGGCGCCGCCTCCCCACGGAGGAGGGAGGAAGGAAGGAAGGAGGGAGGGAGGGAGGGAGGGAAGGAAGGAAGAAAGAAAGAAAGATAGGAAGATCAGAGCCAGGGGCACGGCAGGGAGACCTGGGCCCCCAAGTCCGGGCCCTCGGGCCACCTCCTGCCTCCTCCGTCTGGAGCCTGGACTCCGCCTGCTGTGTCCGCCTCATCGCCCTTGTCGCTTGTCACGGGTTACTTTGCCGCCGCTGAGCACGCTGCCTGGCCACGTGCACCGTGAGGGTGTCCTGGGGCTGCCGGGAGGGGCCAGCAGCGCCCAGGCGGCGCTGAGGGTCTGTCGGTCCCCGCGGCCCGGATCCTGACCACCCGGGCTGGATCTTGAGGTCCCCTCCAGCCTGAGTGCTGGCCCAGGGCCGGGGCATGCCCCCAGCAGACCTCCAGGGGTCCCATGGGGGGGGGGCGCTGGGGCAGGCATCCCCTCCCCGCGCCTGGAGGGACCCCAGGTTGCACAGGGTCTGAGTGTCCTCCCTGCAGGACCTTTGCACACAGGACTGCAGCCTGAAACCAGCACCCACCCCACAGACACCCACGAACACATGGCCACACGTGCTCGTGACAAACATGCACACTTACGTGTGCACACACGTGCACGCAAGGCTCAGTGCACAAGACCCACACGCCCACATTGACCCGTGTGCACACACAGGCACACCTACAGGCACACACAAGCAGGTACAGACAGGTGCACACGCACCTCACTCTTCCCCCGTCTGCCGCTTTCCTGCTCCGCACTCATCACCACGAGCGCATGATTCTTGAAGGACTTTATCAAAGCTTCTGGGGCCAGGCTTCCTGGTCAATATCCTAGTTACAAAGCAGGCTAGTAAGGTAGGGAATTAGGGAAGCGGACTTGGCCCAGTGGTTAGGGCGTCCGTCTACCACATGGGAGGTCCGCGGTTCAAACCCCGGGCCTCCTTGACCCATGTGGAGCTGGCCATGCGCAGTGCTGATGCGTGCAAGGAGTGCCGTGCCATGCAGGGGTGTCCCCCGCGTAGGGGAGCCCCACGCGCAAGGAGTGCGCCCCGTAAAGAGAGCTACCCAGCGCGAAAGAAAGCGCAGCCTGCCCAGGAATGGCGCTGCACACGCACGGGGAGCTGACACAGCAAGATGACGCAACAAAAAGAAACACAGATTCCCGTGCCGCTGACAACAACAGAAGCGGACAAAGAGGACGCAGCAAACAGACACAGAGAACAGACAACCTGGGCGGGGGCGTCGGGGAGAAGGGGAGAGAAGTACATAAATAAATCTTTAAAAAAAAAAAAGATAGGGAATTAATAGACAGATCTGGAACCTGGCAGAGAGTCCACGTGGACATCAGTAACCCCCAGGCGGCTGCTGGAAGCCCCCACCCCAGGATTCTGCTATCCAGAACAAAGATTTCTTCTGGGAGCAAGGAAAAGCCCCCGATGTTCCCGAGGGACTTAATCATTGGGTGCTCACTGGGGCATTGATGGGTGGGGTGATCAATCAAAGCAGCAAGCAGCTGGAGCCCCTCCCTGCCATTAGCAAAGGGGTGGAAGAATTAGCAGCTTAAAAGCCAGGCACAGCCTGAGCGTGTGCTCTCGCCCTGCTCTCTTGCCTGTGGTCCCGTCCTGCCCTGTGTGTGCCCCTCACCATTTTTCCTCTGCCATGTGCCCACGCAAGTAAACCTGGGCATTCATAATCTATGATGGGGAATTGTGCTTGTAAACCAGTCCTCTTTACCCCTTTTCACCCCCTTCCTCTCTACCTGGGACCCCTGCTCTGTTATTTTCTCCCATTTCTCTCCCTACCTGAATAAATTACTGACCTAACTCACCCGGCGTGCTCTTGAAATTCATTTCTGCAGCATAGCCAAGAACCTGGATAAAATCTGGTAACAGTTATGTGGCCTTGGGCAGCTCTAACTGTGCCTCAGTCTCCCCATCTGTAAAGTGGGGGTAATAATGGGCCTGTGTTCGGGTGCCCTCGTGGCTTCTGTGAAGGGCTGTTGGCCCCGTGTCCCTTCAGCTGCTGTTCTGCAGCCTGCCGCCCGCTCGCTGTCCCTCTCTCGCCTAGAGGGCTGGCTCCCGGGGGCAGGGTCTTCCATCACCCGCTTGCTCTCTGCTGCAGCGTCCTCGCCTGGCACACAGCAGGTGCTCCGAGAATATTTGCTGAGTGAGTGAAGGGCCCTGGCCGCTTGCCTGGCTTGAATTTGGAGCAGGATGGACTCAGATGCCCCCAGGCGCTGCACCTGCAAAGAGGCAGGAAATCAAAACTGGAGGCTCAGGCCGGGAGGGGTGGCCGCTGGGGCCAGGGGCAGGTCAGAGCCTGGAGGAACTGGTTGGAGAGGCTCGGCCTCTTCCGGGTCCGGGGCTGGACGGGTGGGCCCGAGGCGGGTTTCCCTGCTGCAGCCTTCCTGGGGGGGGCCTCCCTCGGGCCCATCCTGGTCAGCTGAGCACCGCAAGCTCGCCTGGCCTCGGTCCCACCCCAGGCCACAGCCAGGGGCCCAGGCTCCCCGGACGGGCCCCTTCTCCTGGTCTCAGGCCTCCTGGGCCTCTCCGGACCAAGGTGTTGAGTTGCCAGAAGAGCTGGGACGAGGGCTGGGTGTCCCCCAGCATGGCATCTGGAGGGCGCAGGCCAGGCACGGGCCCCGATGCCAGCGTCGCCACGTTCTTGCTGGTGGCCTGGGCGAGTGACGTGGCACTTTCATCTGCCAAATAAGAGTAAGACTGCTTTTCTCTTTACCTGTTTCTGCTGCACACACTCCCAGCCCTGCCCAGCACTGCACGGGGCTGCGTGGGACGTGGGCAGTGCCCGGGGTGCCCCTGGCCATGGGGCTTACTCTGAGGCAGTCTGGGGTCTCCCCTGGTCCTGGGGTGCTGTCCAAGGTTTGGGCTGTGGGGTCGGCATGGGGGTGGGGCTTTTTTTTTTTTTTGAAGATTTATTTTATTTATTTATTTCTCTCCCCCCACAACCCGGTTGTCTGCTCTCTGTGTCTATTTGCTGCATCTTCTTTGTCCGCTTCTGTTGTTGTCAGCGGCACGGGAATCTGTGTTTCTTTCTGTTGCATCATCTTGCTGCATCAACTCTTGGTGGGCGGCGCCATTCCTGGGCAGGCTGCACTTTCTTTCGTGCTGGGCGGCTCTCCTCACGGGGCGCACTCCTTGCACATGGGGCTCCCCTACGTGGGGGACATCCCTGCGTGGCACGGCACTCCTTGCGCGCATCAGCACTGTGCATGGGCCAGCTCCGCACGGGTCAAGGAGGCCCGGGGTTTGAACCGCGGACCTCCCATGTGGTAGATGGATGCCCTAACCACTGGGCCAAGTCCGCCGCCCGAGGTGGGACTTCTGACCCCCGCACCGTCGTTACGGCGCTGACCTCTGCTGAGATGGCCCGTTCCCCCCAGCCTCCTAGGTTTGTCCATGCAGGGAGAGGCCGTGCCTTCTTCACCCTGCGGCAAGGCCTCCGGGGCCGCCCACTGCCGGGACACTCCCAGGACACGAGCTCCGAGCGGCCGACACAGGCAGGAGGCCGCCCCAGGAAAGGGGGGCTCAGGGCCCCTCTGCTTTCTGCATCCCCCAGCTATTCTAGGGATCCACCATCCCCACCTGGTGCTCACAGGGGACTCAGCCTGGGTCAGGACCTAGCTGACCTTCTCGGGGAGCCCCGGCGTCGACCCCCGGGTGCCCATAGCTGCCCTGTCGAGGTGACATTGAGGGTGGTGGCAAGCGCCTCTCATTCACCAGGCCGTTGCCAGAGCCAAGAGTCAGCTCTTCCGCTCTCTGTGAATGCGCCGTCGTCCCTTCCCCAGGACAGAAGCGTGGAGTGCTCTCCCCAGCTGTGGCCAGATGAGGCAGGGGTGCGGGCAGCAGGGGCGCCGGGGTCAGCACGTGGAGGCTCTCCACCCTTGACGTCAACTCCGATGGGACCAGGAGGTGCCGACGACCACGGGGAGGGAAGACAAGCCCAGGCCCTGCTCCTGTCGGTAGGGGGGAGCCCCTGGAGGTTGATGGAGTAGCGCGAAGGTGGAGGCCGCAGGCTGGGAGGTCACCCAGGAGAGGTGGCGTGCACCCCAACTTGGGCAGGGGCTGGCCAAGGGGAAGGGGCTGGATGGGAGAGGTGATGGGACGGCAGGACGGGGCGCTGAGGCTGCAGCTGGGCTACGGAGAGAACAGGGCGCTTTCCAGGGGGCAATGTTGGGAGACGAGGGGAGCGGATCTTCTCCAAGCCTTACCCTGTGCTTCTCTCTAGAGCGTCAGCCCTGTGAGGCTGGGCCAAGTGAAACAGCGCTGCCAGCGGGCCGGTTGCTGAGGGGCTCTGGGCAGATGGCCGCGGCGGTGGCAGCAGTTTTCAATATCCCTGAATTCCCACGTGAGAAAAAGCACTCGAGAGCAAAGCCAAGGGACAAGACTGAGAACAAACCGCGGTTCCGGGGTGTCCCGTGAGCCCCAGAGACTCAGGTGGGGAAAGCGCAGGGTTTCAGGTTCTCCCCGGGAACGGGGGCGCTGCTCTCAGCTTCCCTAACCTGCCTGGGCTTCTGTCCACTGCACCCCTGGCCACGGAGGGGCTCAGCCTGAAGGGAGGGGCAGGCAGGCCGGCCGCCCCCCCCCCACCAGCTCCATTGCCACCAGGCGTCTGCGTCCACGTGGGAGGAAAAGGAAGGAGCGACAGGGCGTCTGACGGACGCCAGGACAGGAGCGCCTTGGACGACACAGGCATCCGCTGCACAGCCGCCTGCGAGCAGCGGCTCGACGGCCAAGGGTCCACCCGGCCCACGCGGTACGTGCAAGGCTCCTGCAGGAGGGCGGAGGGCGGTGGGCCAGCGGAGCTGCCAGGCGCCCCGCCGGGGCGAGGAGACTGCAGGAGCAAGTCAGCACAGGTCAGCACTGCGCAGGACGGGGATAACAGAGACAAGGAAGAGAGGGTCCAAATAAACGCAGAGGGGGCAGGGCCCGGAGGCCTTGAAGAGCAGGTGGCGGGTTCTCAGCACCAGACCGAATGGACCTTGGAAGAGCAAGACCGCAGAGGGAGCCAGCTCCTTGAGGGCAGAGAAGTTCTCCTGAACCCCACCGACTAAAAATTCAGAAACCAACCAAGTTTATATAAAAACGAGCAACAGAAAGGTACTGAGGTCAAATCCCACACAGAGGTATTATTAAAAAGAGAGTAAAGAGCCACACGGAGGCTCTCAGGAGGGAACTCTTAGGCACCCTGCAGCTCTAGGCCTAGTTGGAATTCAGGCACACAGGCTCCTAAGCATAGTCATCAGTATCAAGGGCCCACCATGGACCATCCTTCTTCACTGGTCTTTGCCCTTGCACTTGGGGCCTTGTTGCTGTTCCATTGGGGACTGTGACAGAGCTCCCCTGGCTAGGAACTCAGCACTCCCTCTGCTGTTGTTTGTAACTGTAACTACTAAGAAAATACCCAATATATACCTGAACATTTTTATGTGCCCTATATACATGCCCTGGGGAACTCCCTCCCACCCATGCCTCCCCCATCAAGGGCACCCCACACCTGTGCTCCTCCTTGCCATAGCTGAACCCCTCTGTGATCCAAAACTTCTTAAAAAATGAAGCCTAATATAGTGCCAAATTCAGTTAGTAAGAAAATGAAATAGTAATGGTAGATTTAAAGATTAGGAATAGAATACATACTAATTTAGAAAAACTAAAATAAAATAAAAAAGAAATTGGGGTATTAAAAAATGAAAAATATCATAAAACTTTGTTTTCAACATCTTGCCTTTCATCACAGTAATAGGTGTTGCCCTGTATGTACCGTGGCAAGGCAATCTCCTCCATTCCTTCCTCAGTGTCTACATCCTTTTCTTTTTTTTAATTTTTAATTTTGTCTTAAGAAAAGTTTTAGATCACAGTAAAGTCACATATACAATATAGGGGATTCCCATACACCCAACATCAAACCCTTTTCCCCCTTCCCCAGCAATGATCTTTTTATATGTTCGTGTTGTATTTGCCACAGCTGATGTACCGATATTGAAACATAGCTACCAACCATGGCTCCATTTTGGTTTACATTATAGTTTATATTTTAGACTGCACAGTTTTCTAAATTTTTAGTTACATTATGATTTACATAATGGTTTACATTTTAGACTATACACTTTTATAGATTTTTGGTGAAATTTAACATGTCCTATATGCATTTTTGTAGGCATCCCAGAAGGAGAAGAGCAGGAAAAGTGGACAGAAGGGTTGTTAGAGGAAATAATGGCTGAAAACTTCCATTGTCCCCCAGTTACCCCTGCTTTATCTATTCTATTTCTCTCTCCCCCTCTCCTCAGGGCCCACAGTGACAACCAAGCTTCACTAGTTGAAGGACCAGATTCATAGACACTTGCAACAATGCTGAGGGCTTGACACACTGGCCCTCATTGGGAGACATCAATGCTCTCAAGAGACACCCTTCCCTCTGTTTGAGAACATCAGGCCTCCCCAGGATAGGAGGACACCTTCCCACTCATTGTATGGGTCTCCACCCAAAGATATAACACACTATGACAAGATGAGCACTCACACACTCCCTAAATGCTTGCCCCTGTGCCAGATGCCTCCTGTTAAGCACCTTAAATAAGTAGCCCTTCCTTATGATATTTTCTAAAGAGTTTTCTCAACATTATAGTTTCAGCCACATACCCGACAATCTCCCATGTTCATCTGCACCACCCAACTCTCCCCCCAATTCCTTGGGCCATCTGACCCATCCTCCCAACTCTAGTCTGTAAAGCCCCATTCAATAGTATCCCTATGCCCCTGTCCCACTCTCTAAGCCAAACTCAGCATGTAAATGCATTACCTTCCCCTGAGCATGGGACACGACTCCCAGGGATGAGCCTCTCTAGCATCGAGGGATTACTACCATCACCGGCTGGTGATGCAACTAGAAAAAGACCTTGAATAAAAGGGGGAAATGGGGACGACAAATAAGTTTATATGGCTAAGAGACTTCAAAATGAGTTGGGACGTCATCAGAGAGAGCACACTTACACACATCTCGGCAGGATCCCAGAGACAACCAAAGTAGACAAACCCCAGGTAGTGGTGCTCCTGAGACACACAGGTTCTATGGTCATGGTAAATGGCTCTGGAGTTCAGTGCCTTGTCAGAGGGCCCTACTATGGAATTTGTGTTCCTGGGTGTGATGGAGTTGGACTCAGACATGACCTTTCTACACATGCCTCTTCTGTCACTTTTACTGAACCTGTGGTAGGTGCTAGGGTTGGTGTATACTCAGGAGACCTGAATCTCTGGACTGTCCATGTAACAGCTGGGCCCTGAGCCTCAACAGAGTTGCAACACCTACTCTCTGGTTCATCATACTTGCCCAGGTCACCTAACAGGGATGTGAAGATGGTCAACCACCACACCAGGGAACCGAGAGTGCCTACAACTGCAAGCAGGAGAATTGCATCCATCAGCCAGGTAGGATCTAAGCCCCTTCTCAATTTAGAGATGGAGTGGACATCACCATCCCAGGGTCCACAGGATGGAGGAATAAAATATAGATTAGAGTGGACTTACTAGTGTTCTACTCTAGAACTATTGTGCCTCTAGCAATGGAAGAAACTGTATCATTGATATGGAGAAAGTGGCCAGGTAGTTGCTGAGGGCAGGGAGAGGGAAGAAGAGATGTGATGTGGGGGCATTTTCAGGACTCGGAGTTTCCTAAATGATATTGCAGGGACAGATGCAGGCCATTATATATCCTGCCATAACCCACTGAATGGACTGGGGAGAGTGTAAACTACAATGTAAACCACTATCCATGTGGTACAGCAGTGCTCCAAAATGTATTCACCAAATGCAATGAATGTGCCACGATGATGAAAGAAGTTGATGATGTGGGAGGAGTGGTGAGGTTGGGTTATGGGGTATATGGAAACCTCTTATATTTTTTACTGTAACATTTTTTGTGATCTATGTATCTTAAAAAAATTAAAATAGGATAAAATAAAATAAAAGAGAGTAAAGAGGGAAGTGGATGTGGCTCAAGTGATTGGGCTCCCGTCTACCATATGGGAGGCCCTGGGTGAAGGCAAGTTGGCCCATGCCCTGCGGAAAGCTGGCACAGCAAGGTGATGCAACAAAGAGAGATGCAGAGGAGAGACAGTGGGAGACGGAGCAGACCAGGGAGCTGAGGTGGCTCAAGCAGTTGAGTGCCTGTCGCCCACCCTGGAGGTCCTGGGATTGGTTCCTGGTGCCTCCTAAAGAGAAAGACGAGAAGAGAAGACGAGCAGACACAGAAAGAACACACAGCGAATGGACACAGAGAGCAGACAGTGGGTGCAAGCAACAAGGGTGGGGGGATAAAAAAAGAAAGAGAGTAAAGAGCACAATCACATGCCTGTAGATAGCAAAAGCATTGCAGAAAAATATATGCATAAAATGGATCAAAATGGTAATCTACTAATCTTGGGGAATCTGAGAAAAATCTATGTGAAATTTAAAAAAGAAAAAAGTAACCTTCTATTCCAAAGTTAGCAAAAAGATTTAAGAAAACATTAAAAGACTTAAAAGGAAATGTAAATCAGAAATTGAAAAATGGAAAGAATTGAAACAGGGAAATCATTTCAGAAACAAAGACAAAACTAGAAGGAGCACAGCAGATAAAGCTTTCAGAGAAATAAAAAGTAAAAGGGAGGAAAAATTTAAAAATCAAAAAGAAATGAAGACTGATAAAATGTATTCAAGAGAAAGCCCAATCCTTCCCTTGTTAAAGACAGGACAGAAAGATCAAACATGTGAATAACAGGCATCCAAAGGAACAGAACGGTAACAGCTATAATTCAAGAAAACATTACTGAAATAAAAGGATTTGAAGCCACATGTTGTGAAAGCACACTATGTCCCTGAGACTATCAGTCCAGACTGACCAACACCAAGACACAAGAAACTGGTAAAATCAACAATCTTTAAAGCAAAAGTAAAAAAAAAAAAAAAAATCCTTTGGGCATCAGGGTTAAAAAAGCAATGTATTTATATGAAAATGAGAATTAGAGTGTCTAATTTTCAATAGTCACACTTTTTGCCAGAAGAAAAAGGAGAAACATGTTCAAAATACTCAAGAAAGGAAATGTGAGCTAAGTAGTAGTACGTTTCGCAGGCTGCCTTCCGAGTGTGAGAGGCGTGCTGAAAGAGCAGCCTGCCAGGAGTCGGGAAAAATTATTCCTAGGGTCTGAGGATGCCCAGGAATCCCAGAGGGAAGTCGTTAACAGAAGCATTCCAGGCGGAAGGCCCGGGCGAGGTGCAGGCGCGCGGGCCACGTGTGCTGGCAGGTAAAGAACGCCCGAGGGTGCTGAGGAGGAAAGCGCAGGAGAAGGCGGGATGAGCGTGGGGCTGCGCTGCCCCTCCGCCTGAGGATGTCTTGAAGTCCCCCGAACAAAGCCCCTCAGCCCACAGCTTGAAGCAACCCAAATGTGTTGTCCCACGCGTCTGGGGCCCCGGAGGAAACCGAGGGGGCCGCAGGGCCGAGATCCCTCTGAACCCGCAGAGAGCATCCTGCCCGGCCTCCTCCGGCTTCCGGTGGTTCCCGGTAGTCCCTGGTACCCCGTGGCGTGCAGCCACGCACTCCAGTCTCCGCCTCCGTTACCACGCGGCCTTCTCCACCCGGTGCCTCTGCTGTCACGTGGCCTCTCCACCAGGTGCTCTGTCACCACGTGGCCTCTCCACCAGATTCCTCTGCTGTCACGTGGCCTCTCCACTGGGTTCTTCTGTCATCACGTGGCCTTCTCCACCGGGTGCCTCTGTCGTCATGTGGCCTCTCCACTGGGTGCCCCTCTCTGTCTCACAAGGACAGCAGTCACGGTGGATTGGGTGCCCACCCTCCTCTGGTATGACCACGCCTTTTCTTAACCAATTCCATCTGCAAAGGGCTCTATGTCCAAATAAGCTCACACCCAGAGCTACGGGGGCCAGGACATCACGACATCTTTTTGGTGCCACAATTCGACTCATTCTACCTCTATCCTAAGAAGAAGTCTATGTGTGGCGAAAGGTGATTGCAAATGTAATATGGAAGGGTTTCCACCAAAATGCTGTAGTTCTGAATTTTAATTGGAAATACCAGTTTGTACTTTATATTTAACAAATACTTTGGTATTTCCTAGCTCTGTGCCCTGAAAAAGCCTAAGAAAACGTGACTCACCCAGTAGCTCTACGCATCCCTAGAATTCATACTGTGGCACTGGAACACCGTTTCCCCAGGAAGAAAGCGGGGCCCTGTGGAGAAACGAGATTCCAGGTCTGGGGCAGGAGCTTCTTGTCACCGAAAAGGTAAAAGCTCTCTGGAGCCAGCGTAGAGAGTTCCCGCTGGCCAGAGAAGGGCCCCTTCGGCTTTGGAAAGGAACAGCATTGCCAGCGCTGGAGGCTTGAGGCAGGGCAAGTCCCTGGGTTCGTGGTAGTATAGAAAAGTCACTGGTCACCCCTGGAAGATGCAAACGGGGAAGTACAGGAAAAGACCCGAAGCTCAAATTCCGTTTCCGACGTGAACTGTGCCAGCAGATAACGAAGCAGGGGATGAGGGAGATGACGGAAGCCTCTTCATAAGAAGATTCCAAGGAGCGAGTGCGGACGACACAGCTCGGGCGGCCCGGGAGAGGCGGCGAGGACGAGCGGCCTGAGGGCCCCGCCGGGGCATCTGGCCGGCACGAGGTGCGGCTGCCCGCGCAGAGTGGACGCTGGGTGATCGACTGCTGAGCAAAACCCTCGAGTTAAGAGCGAGTTGGGCTACTCTCGGGCTTGGGGGCCATTGGGCTCTTTCTTGGCCTGGGGGCGTTAGAAGGGGGGCCACTAGGTACCATTCCCCAAGCAGTGCACCTGCTCCGTGTGGCCTCCGGGGCCGTTTTATCCCACGACATGAAAGCTGGCCTGGGAGCGGCAGCCGCCGCCCTCCTGGGGGGGCTGGTTCTTTACCCTTCCAGGCCACCCCGGCTGGGCCCTGAGCTGGGCCGCAGGGGGTCAGAGCCACCGCCTGGTGCTGGGAGGGCTGTCCACTGGCCGGACAGAGCCAGCACCGCCCGCCCTGGCCACTTTGCTTTAGGCCTCACGGGGCCTGTGCCAGACAGCGGTGGGGGCGGGGCTCAGGGCACGGAGCCCACTGCCCTCATTTCAGGCTGGGGAAACTGAGGCCCACAAGGGGGCTTGGCTAGTCAGTCGGAGCCAGGCCGGAACACAGGGGCCCTGACCCCTGAGCAAGAGGGCGGGACTCCTGTTTCCGTGAGTCCTTAGGAAGCTTCTGCTATGCGCTGAGAACTTTCTCTCGTTTGCCGTTTTAGCCCTGCGCCCAGGGCGGAGCTGCCTCTCTCCCTGAACCCCGGGAGACCCCCCTAGGTGGGCAGAGGGTGTGTGTTGGACGCCCCGGGGCACAGAGCCCACCAGGCTGTGGGTGCCAGGTGCGTGCAGTGGCGCCGGAGCAGTGAAGAGGCTTGCTGTTGGAAACTGAGGCATGGTGGTCTCACAAAGAGAGATGTGCCGTTTCCATGGCTGCGCTTTTACCATAGAAATGCAGCCATTAAGCCTTTCGGGTCAACAGGACAGAGCTGTCCCGGCAGGGAGAAAGACGAGCAAACACACTTTGTAATTTGAAGGGAATACTAAATCGTTGTACTTTGAGATAAGTTCTTTAATTTACGAGTATTGTTAATGTGTAGTTACACTGCTTGTTATCTAGATAGTTTGAGTGTATATAATGCCACAGGTAGAAAATAAAGTTGTCTGAGGAGTCTCTACTCACAACACCCTGATCCCAGCTTGAGCGTTCTTCCTCTTTGTTTCCTTCTCCCTTTTCTCTTTCTTTCATTCCCGATACATCTTTGGGTCCAAATCTCCAACAGCTTGCCTCTGGTACAGTGAGCTCCGCGCTGCGCCGCCGTCCCGGGAGCAGGAAGGGGGTCCAGGCCAGGGATCTTGAGCTGCTCTTGGGCCCCCGGCTCCCCAAGTTCCCTGCAGGTGCTGTGGCAGGAGGAGGAGGGGCAGGGGGAGGTCGACTCGGGGCTCCCACTCCGACTCCATGGAGCAGCACCATTTGGACCTACCTAAGGTTTCACTTGAAACAAAGAACTCTTGGCCCAGTGGTTCGGGGTCCGCCTACCATATGGGAGTTCCGCGGTTCAAACCCCGGGCCTCCTTGACCCGTGTGGAGCTGGCCCATGCGCAGTGCTGATGCACGCAAGGAGTGCCCTGCCACACAGGGGTGTCCCCGCGTAGGGGAGCCCCATGCGCAAGGAGTGCGCCCCCCTTAAGGAGAGCCGCCCAGCACGAAAGGAAGTACAGCCTGCCCAGGAATGGCGCTGCCCACACAGAGAGCTGACACAACAAGATGATGCAACAAAAAGAAACACAGATTCCCATGCCGCTGACAGCAAAAGAAGCGGACAAAGACGACGCAGCAAATAGACACAGAGAACAGACAACTGGGGTGGGGAGGAAGGGAGAGAAATAAATAAATAAATAAATAAATCTTAAAAAAAAAAAAAAGACCACGTTCTGAGAAGCGGATGTGGCTCAGGCAGCTGGGCTCCGGCCTACCACACGGGAGGCTGCTGGTTCGGATCCTAGTGCCTCCTAAAGAACACAGCGGACTGGAGCGACGGGCAGGGGCAGCAAGATGACACTAGAGACACAAGAAAGGGCGTGTAATGAGAGACACAACAAAGCGGGGAGCAGAGGTTCCCAGCGCCTCCTAAAGAAGACGGCGAGCTGATGTGACTGGCAGGCGCAGTGAGCTGACATGACAAGATGACGCAACATGAGACACGGAGGAAAAACAAAGAGGGACACAACAAAGCAGGGAGCAGAGGTGGCCGGAGCGATTAGGCACCTCCCTCCCACATCGGAGGTCCCAGGTACGGCTCCTGGTACCTCCTAAAGAAACAAGGAAGACGAAGACACAGCACGTGCAAACAACAAGGAGGGGTGGCATGGGGGGAAGTGAATAAATAAAATAAATCTTAAGAACACAAACAAAAAAAAACAAGTTCTCAGACCACGAACCTAGATGACCTAAGATTGGGGACCAAAACGCGTGGAAGAGGAAACGCTGTCGGGGCGCTGAGTCGGGTGAGCATGCAGGGAGAGGGCAGGGGCGGCTGGCTGCCCAGTGAGAGCGGCTGACGGCTCTGATGACGAGGGCGGCGCAGCAGCCACGCCCAGGACGCCGCGCTGCCGCGCTCGTGGGTTCCGGGGCCAGGCGTCTGGCAGGGCGTGGCGGGACAGCTCGGCCCCCTGGTGGTGCCGGGGCCTCCTCTGGGAAGACGGCAGTGACGGGGGCGGGTTCGCCCAGCGGGAGGCTGGACCCCCCGGCGGCGTCCTTGCCCAGCTGGCGGGAGCCGGGGCTGTGATGGCGTGTGGGGCACGTCACCCGGGCTCTCCCTGCCGTTGGGCTTCCTCGCAGCGTGGCAACCGGAACGCCCAGCCGGAAGCCTCTGGAAACAGGGAAGGGAGGGAAGCCACGTGGCCTTCCACGACCCGGCCGTGGGGGTCCGGCAGCGTCGTGCCCACTGCACAGCATGGTCCAAGCGCTCACCAGCCCTCCTCTGCATTTGGCAGCCGTTTCTAAAACCCGCCAACATGGACATTTCCTGAGTGCTGTGCCAGGCGTGTGGGAAGGCCTCATCCCATGCAGTGCTCACAAAAACGCTTTAAGGTGCCACGGAGCCTGTCTTACAGAAGGGGAAACTGAGGCACGGCGAGGTCAAGTACAGCCCAGTCCCCAGCTCATCGTTGGAGTGGCACGTCCGGACCCACGGCCCTCCCCTGGTTGGAAACCACCTATTTTTGCCTGTGGCTCTCAGAATGCAGCCTGGCCCCCTCTCGCGCCACCTGGCCCCGCCTGCTGGCCGACCTCGCCCTGGGCCCTTCTTCCTGCCCCCTGCCCTTTCTTGCCACGACGAACACGGCAACCCCATGCCCACCTCCAGGTCCCCACCCAGCATTTTCCCGCTGCCTGGGATGCCATCCCAGGTCTTTGCGAGCCTGGCCCCACCTTGTCACTGAGGCTCTGCTCAAATGTCCCCTCGGCAGGACACCTGCCTGCTTCCTCCCTCTCCCAGGTCACGGGGAGCCGAACTCACTCCGTCAACCTGCTTGCCTCTCGTTGTCGACCTGCTTGCCTCTTGTTGTTGACCTGCTTGCCTCCTTGTTGTCAACCTGCTTGCCTCCTTGTTGGTCTCCAGCTGCTGGGATGTCTGAGAGCAAGAGGGGAGATGACCATGGGCACTTGCTTGTGGTGGTGACTCAGCATCGTGCACTGGCCTGGCAAGCCTCCTAGGCCCAGGGATAGGATGAGAGGGTGAAGGGGGCATGCCCCAGCCCCTTCCATGTGTGGGCTGCGCTTCGGTCCCGCCTGCCCTCCCTGCCCTGCGTGCCTGCCCCGTGCAGAGCAGAGGGAGATTGACTTTCGCGTGTTAGCGGAAGCAGCTGGAATGGTGCAGTTTTAGAGCTGGAGACACCTCCAGGTTCATCCGTCCTGCTTTCAATCTGAGGTCCCAGCTGGTTCCGCCCCACCCATTTGACAGATGGGGAAACCGAGGCCAAGGCCTGCTCCAGGTTGAGTAACTGGAAAGTGGGGGTGCCAGATCCATGCAGGGCCGGCTCCCTGTCCAGCTTCCTGACGGGAAGCGCCGTCCCTGAGAAGCAGGGGGGTCGCCCGGGATCACCCGGCCTGTAGGCGCAGGGCCGGGGCTGGGGCAGGCCCCTCCCGGGCTTCCTGTGCTCCTGGAGCCCCCCTCGGCCCCTCCCAGGGCCCCCGGGGCAGCCAGGCCGGCTTTGGAGAGGAGGGCCGCAGGGCCAGGAAGCGCTTCCTGTGTCCAGGAGCCGCCCAGGGCGGCTGTGCAGGGCGCGGCGGGCCAGGGGCTCCCGGGGGACAGTGGTCACCGGCCCGCGGGGCCTGCACAAAGCGCGGAAGCATGGTGTCACTGGGGAAAGGCGGCCCGAGGCAGCTTCCTGCCGGCGTCACGCGCCGCCTCGGGCTCGCCAGCTGCAGGCGTGGCTCCTTCCCAGCCGCGGGGGTCCCCGGGAGCCGCGGGGGCCGGAGGGGCTGGACACCCCCAGAGCAGGGCCGCGTCCTCGAGTGCAGGGTGAGGACTGGGGGCTGGCGCACAGCCCCTGCCTTCCCCCCACCCCACCCTACAGGCGAGGACACCGAGCCCCAGGCGGCTGACGCGACCCCTGAGCGGATGACGTGTACCTGCTCCTCACCCGAACCCACAGCTCCTCGACTCCGCGCTGGGCTCCGGGTCTCTCCCTCCGTGGTGGCATCTGTCCACATCTTCACCATGAAAGGGCGGCTCTCTGGGGACAGCTGGGCTGGAGCAGGAAGATGCCACATCATCTTACCCCTCTGCTTTCAATCACCCCCTATAAAACAGCTGGTACAGAGCTACTGTGAAAATTAATGAGACAATATATGGAACGAGCTCTGCCTTGAGCCTGGCCCATTGTAAGTGCTTAATATGTGACGACTGTTACTGTTTTCTATAAAATAGAGATAAGGATTATAGTTTCTGCAGTTATTATTAGATTAGACAAATCTAATCCCAAATAACCATGATTTCAGCAAGGTACAAGTTCATTTTGCTCTCATAGTAGAATAGTCTGGAACTATACAGTCCAGGGCTGGCGTGGTGATATAGTCATCAGCTACTCGGCCACCTTCTATCTTTCTGCTCTGCCAGACTTATCACGTCATGGTACAAAAATGCTGCTAGATATCCAGCTATCACATCTTAGTTCCAGGGAGCATGAAAGAAGAAGTGCGTAAAGACTCTCCTGGAAGTCCTACTCAACAACTCCTCACCTATTCCTACTTTCAAGGAAGGCTGGGAAATGTCATTTTTTAGCAAGGCATATTGCCTTTCCCCATAAGCACTCTTTAATAGGAGAAAAGGGAGAAATGGACATTTGATAGGACACCAGCAGTTTCTGGCACACACTCCTCACAGAATGGGGTTGAAAAACATAATTTCAAGGTTGGCAAAGTGCTTTAGCTGTAACTTTTAAACAAATGTGAGGAACTGTTATGTGCCTATTGCGAAAAATAAAATTAAAATGGATTTTAAAAATCACCCGGGAGTGGATGTGGCTTAAGCAGTTGAGTGCCTGCCTCCCACATGGGAGGTCCTGGGTTCGGTTCCTAGTGCCTCCTGAAAAAAACAAAAACAAGCAACAAGCAAAACAAAACAAAAAAAAAACTCAGGGAAGAAGATGGGGCTCAGTGGTTGAGCGCCAGCTTCCCACACACGAGGTCCTGGGTTCAATACCAGGCCCTAGTACCTAAAAAAAATGGCCCTAGTCAAATAGCTTGTGGATGCCTGGACAGCGGCGAGGGGCGTTTTGGGCTCAGTCCCGGGGCCATGACCGTGGCCTCTCAGAGCTTCGGTTTCCTTGTCCGTTCTTGGAAACCACGAGGTAGCAGGGCGGCCGCTCCCCGGCCACGGCGCGTGGCACCTCCCACCCCGTACTCGCCAGCGGCTTCTCCTGACGTTTGCTGTGATCAGTTACCTCCAGGAAAAGGGCCAGGCCAGGCACGTCTTGAAGGGCGAGGTGAGTGGACAGAGCAAGACGGAGCAAGGGAACCTGGAACCTTCAGTGGCCGCATTCACGGAAGAGGGCGCGCCGGGCGCGGGAGGCGGGTTTGCTCAATGCCCCGGCAGGGTCCCGGTGCCCAGCTGCTCCGGGCAAATGTGCGTCAGGCTCCTCTTCCACCTGCGGCTCCTGGCGCACGGGTTTCCCGGTGGGACAGGGTTCCGTTCTTGCCCCCAATTCACCGGGCTTTCGCCCCCCCAGGCAGCTGGACGTGGTCGGTTTCCACGATTATGAGCGTTGCTGCCCTAAGCCTTCTGTGCTGAGGGCCGCCGGGCAGGGGCAGAGGCACTGGCTTGGAGCGGACCTCCTGGGTGGCCGCTCAGGCTCTGAACCCCAGCTCTTCTCCTTGGCACAGGGAAGCTCTGACGCCCCGTCAGGCCGGGCAGCCTCCGAAACGGGGCCCTGCTGCCTCCTTCTCCGGCTCTGCCTGGGGGCATCGGGGCAGCTCCTCCGGCCTCCTGCCGCCCTCCGGGAGCTGGCAGGGCGGCAGGGAGGGGCCGGGCCTGGGTCCTGCCCGGTGCCAGCACGGCCAGGCAGGCCTCACCTGGTGGCGAGGGACAGGAGCCAGCCTGGCCGAGACGGTGCGCGACGGGGCGCTCGCGGAGAGGCTCGCCGCCCCTCTCTGCCCCTCTCCTTTCAGGCTGGTTTTTCCACGGGGCCCAGGGCACGGCCGCCGGCAGCGCCCGTGTGCCAGCTCAGTGGGGCCCGGTCAGCGTGCCAACAGCAAGAGGCCCTGTCCCCGCCAGCCCCGCGCAGGGGGGCTCGGGTGCCCAAGTGCTGCCCGGCGGTCTGGAAGGCTGGAGGCCCGCCCCAAGGCCGCACTTCCTCCGCGTGGGCAGCGATCTGGGCCCGCCAGGCCCCGTGGCGCCGTCCCAGTCTCGTGCTGCGGCTCTCTCGAGCTGCGTGTTGTTTCCTCTTCCAAAGGCGTTGGGGCTCTGGATGAGGGCCACGCGGAGGCAGCTTGGCCTCGCTTAGCAGGGCCTTCACAGGCCTAAAACGAGCCCGCACCTCCATGCCTGACCTTCCGGGGGTCCTATTGACAAACGGGCTCACACCCCCAAGGTCCCCAGCAGGCCTCAGGGTCGGCGGGCTGGGGCTCCCACCGGCTCTCGCCCCCACTGGGGGAGGGCTGCCCGCGGGGCCGCCCCGGGCTGGACGAGCTCCCGGCTGTGTGGCCGCTCCGACGGGGAGGCCCGGAGACGTGGCGCTCAGGGCGGGAAAGCGGGCATTCCCTCTGTGCAGGTGGCTTGGGCGTGGCCAGGGCACACCTGTGGGGCCTCACCTGGACTGCACACCTGCCGGGCCCGCCTCCTGCCTCTAGAGCAGGCCTGCCCGGGGCTCCGGCCGCCTGGACCGCCCGGGCAGGTCTCCAGACCGTCGCGCCTCCCCAGGAGCTCAGCTCGGGTCCCCGGGCAGGCCGGGCTCTCAGCGCCGGGCGGGCCTCCCTGCCCAGCGGGCTCGCGCTCCAGGCCCCGAAACAGAAACTGCTCATCGGAAACCACGCGCGGGCCGGGGCCGCGTTTCAGGTAGTGAAAACGCCTGCGGCCCCAAGCCTCGGCTGGTGCAAACCAAAACGGCCGCGCTCCTGCCAGCCTCCTCCGGATAATTCCGTCACGGTCCTCTGGATTTGGGAAAGGCGGCTCCGAGTTCTTGGAAGGGCTGCAGGGGGCTGGAAAGGGACTTCTCGGGGCCACTCCAGTCACCTGGCTCACCCGGGCCCCAGCACGCCCCTCGCCCCGGCCCACCAGGGATTGCACACTCTCACACTCACACGTGCACACTCACACTCACACGTGCACACTCACACACCCGCACACACTTGGATGGCCGTGTTTGTGGCTCCGTCTGTGGACAGAGGCAGAAGGGACAGGCTGGCAGTGGTGAAGCCCCAGGCCCAGCCCTGAGGCTGCAGGCTCGGAGGGGAGTGGCGCAGAGGACGGGAGGCCGTGGGGCGGGGGGCAGGGGCTGCCTGGGCCCCCAGCCCCACCTCGCCGGGAGCCCCACAAGCCGCCCTCTCTGAGGCCCCCACTGCGGGTGGGTTGGGTGAGATGCTTTTCTGGGCTCAAGGCGGGCGTGAAGGTGGCATTTCCAGTGTGGGCGCTGCCCCGTCCCCCAAAGCGTCCAGCTTTCCCAGGGCCCTGGAAAGTCACAGGGTGGGGTGAGTTGGGCCGGGTGTGTGGGGAGCCCATCTAAGGACAGGTGCCAGCAGGGGAGGTGCTGTCACACCAGTGGGTTTGGGAACCTCCTGCAAAGGGGGTGACAGGCCGGGTGAGGCAGGGCCCGGGGGATGGGGGGAGGGGGCGGGGCCCCGGCGGAGCCTCAGACCCTCACCTGTGAAATGGGGTGCTGCGTTGGGGGGGGTGTGGCAGGACCAACAGGAGAACGTGTGCAGTGCTCCCAGCTCTGCACCCAGCGCCCAGCCACGGCCCCCGCACACCCCTCCAGGCTCTGCCGAGGGAGGCGCGGCTGGGTCCCAGGGCCGGGGGGGAGGCCGGGCGAGGGGAGGCCACCCCCGAGCTCCGAGGCCGCAGGCGGTGGCCCAGAGCGGCAGAGGTACCATGGGACGTGCTGAGGCCCCCCCAGCTCCCGGCGGGCGCAGAGATCCTCGGGCGTCACCACGTGGCCGCCTCCCCGGGTCCCCCGTCTGCGTGTCCACGTTTCCCGTCAAAGGACCCCAGTCCTGTCGGTCTTAGCTCATTCCACCCTTGGCCCAGAAAGGGGCGCGTCCTGAGGCAGCGGGGGCTGGGACGCCCGGGCGCTCGAGTCGACCACCCCCGGCAGGCCCCCTGCTCATTCACCGCCTCCGCAGCCCCTCGCGGGTCCGCCGCACTGTCCCGCCGTCTGGCAGCTGGCGTCCTTCCCACCGGGCAGGGGCCCTGTCTCACGGGAGGGGCACTTGTAGAGGCTGGGGCCCCCAAGCTGGGAGCAAGGGGCCAGGCCAGTTCTTAGTTTGGGGGCCCCAGGCCTGCCCCCCAGTGCCCGTGGTCAGAGGGCGCACCGCGGTGCCGTGGCCGGGAGAAGAGGCGGCAGGTGAAGGAGGGCTTCCTGGAGGAGGTGGCATAGCTAGCAAGGAAGCATTGTCAGAGTCACCCGGAGGCCGAGGGGGTGGGGGGGTGCAGGGGTGCAGCGCCCCAGCCCCCAGTAACCTCAGGGAGTCTCTGGGGAGCCTGGGGCCCCGACTTCCCCTTCCCGCCCATTTACCGGTAGTTGTCTATTTTCACTCGTGTTGATTTCCAGCCCGGGGCCAAGGCAGTTCTCACAGCTGGCCCCTTCCCCTCTGCCTGCACCGCAGCCGCCGCCAGACCGCGGCTTCCTGCCTTCCATCACATGCAGGAGGGCCAGACCGAGCCCTGAGGACAGACAGACAGAGGGCGGCCTCCCGCCCGGGGGTCTCCAACCCAGCAGCCGGCCAGGGACGGAGGCCGGAGCCACGCCGTGGCCGACAAGTTCCCGAGGCTCTTCCTCCGTGGCTCTTTCCAGAACCTTCCTTACGCGAGGCCCTTCGGGGGCAGGGAGTTCTGGGAAGGCCTCCCTATGTGCGGCCAGGCCCCTGGGCGGCCGTCGGCTCCCGGGGCTGGGACTGTCTTGCGTTTCCTCTTTGAGGCCGCACGCCTCCTGCTGTGACCTTTCCTTCTAGGCCTGGCTCTGCCCGGCTCCGGCACGGTTTCCTGGGACAGGCGCTGGGAAGGGTTTGCGGCGGCCTCGTTGCTTCAGACGCAACGGAGCTCCAGGAACGAACTTGACGTGGAGCCTTCTCTCTGATTTGACCCTGAGGTCCACGCGCGCCGTCGGGGCGGCGTCTCCGGGCTTGGCTCTCTCACCCTTGTTCTCCGTAGTTTCTTGCTGTGTGTTCTGTCGGCTTTTGGACTTAAACGACGGTGTTGTGTGTTTTGGGGGGATTTTTTATTCTTTTACTCAATATCAGGTTTGGGAATCGCCGCTGGTTGACGCAGGGGCCTCCGCAGAGAGCCAGGATTTATCTGCGCCTCTGACTGTGTCCCCAGGCCGGGTGCTGGCGACGGATGTTCTCAGAGCTCGTTTCCTCCACCCACTGTGTGCCCGCATGCTGTAGGTGCTCAATAAATGCTGTCGGCCGGAACCGATTTTTTTGGTTACAGAAGTGGGAAGTATGATTTTTGGTTTGCAGGGGGCAGAAACAGCATCAGCCCAGCGGTTTCAAGGCTGGTTGCACATCCAGGTCATTACGAGAGACGGCTGCCTGCGCCCCAGCCCCAGAGACGGCAAACCGGGGCCCGGGCGGGGCCTGGCCGCGGGGATGTCCAGTCGTTCCGGGTGATTCTTACCTGCGGCCAGGGCCAAGAGCCACCGCGCCGCCCCGGATCCCGTGAGATGCTGAGCTCAGAGGCTGTACTGTCTGTTCACGAGCCGGGCGGCGGAGACCCCGCTGTCTCCACGTGAACTGGATGGGAGAGGCCGCGCCGTCCATGTGATAACCGGGTGGCAGAGGCTGCGCCTCCCCCCCACCGCCCCGTGAACCAGGAAGTGGAGGCCGCGACGTCCAGGTGTGAACCAGAAGGCGGAGGCTGTGCAGTTGTTTTAGTTTCCTAAGCTACATCGAGCAAATACCACGGCATGGGGTGGGTCAGACAACAGGAATTCACCTGCTTTCTTTCGGTTTTGCGCTCCGGAAGTGTCCCAAGTACGACCCCGTGGGGCAATGTTTGCTCCCCAAAGCCGGGCAGCCGCCAGCCTTGCCCCCAGGGCGGCGTGTGCGGCCTCGCCCTCCTCTTCCTGGCTTAGCTGCTTTCAGCGTCTTGCCTCCCGGGCTCGCTCTCTGTCTGTCTGTCTTCCTCCTCTTAATAAAGGACCCTGGTAGCACCAGGAGGACCCACCCCGACGCGGCCGGGCCCCACCTGAAGGGAAGCAGCCTCACCAGAAGGTCCTCCTGTCGACGGATCGCCCCAGAGGAAAGGGCTGACTTAAGAACGTGCCTCTCTGGGGTACGCGCAGCTTCCGAACACCAGGGCCGCCTCCACGCGCATCTGGGGAGCCAGAGGCTCAGCGGCCGTGCGTTCCCCAGCCCACGACCGCCTCTTGGCTTTTTTCAGCTTTTAGCAAGTGGGGTTATGGCTCGTTGCAAAGGGCAGGAGTGGATGCCTGGCAGGCACCGGGCCTTGTGACACTGCAGCCTCCGTGGGCACGGGTCATCGAGACGTGCCCCCTTGTCTGCCGCACTTCCGTGCCGTAACTGATCTCCTTGGATGACGAGGACCCACCGAGCCTGGGCACCCCGCCCGTCATGGCTGCTTTCTGCTTACCTTACAATCCCCCTCTTTTCACACCATAGGAACGTGAAGAAAGAGGCTCAGATTCAAACAACCACACGCACGTTTTGTTGCTCCGCGCACACGTTCAGCCTGCCGAAGTCTCCCTTTAGATGCCCAGGGGCCTGCCAAGGTCACCCTGTCCCAGCCCCGCACGGCCCTCTGCACCTGGCCTGCCGCCCACCCCGTCTGGCCCTCCCTGCGCCTTCTCCGGTAAGCGAGGGCCTGCTCTGCGCTGGGTGCCGCGCGGTCCCTGCCCTCGGGGACCCTCCACCAGGGGAGGTCACGCCAGCACGCCCGGGAGTGCGCGCGGCCGGCACTGGGGCCAGCCGCAGCCATGGGGCCCACAGGAGAAACCGGGGCCCCCTGCGCCCGCCTCCTCCCCCGCCCTGCTGACCCTCGCCTGCGTGCTGCTCGCTCTGCCCTCCTCCCTCTGCGGCCCCCACTGCCCGAGCCAGACCCCACCCTCCCTGGTCTGACGGTCGCAGTGTTCACACTCGCTTTTCAGCCGCGTCGACTCTCTCAAATGCCACCCCGGCCCCACCTCTCACCCGGCCAAAGTCCTCAGCGGCTGTCCAAGCTCTCCGGATCTGGCCCCTGCCCCTTCTCCTCCCCCAAGAAGGCAGAGAGTCCCTACCATGCAGTGGGCACTGCTCCAGGCGCACGGGGTAGCAGTTAGAGGCAGACAAGCTCCTCTGCCCAGCGCTGGTGCCCCCGGGCGTTTCCTGGGCCTCTGTACACACCCTGCTGTTCCTTTGCCAATGCTGTTCCCACTGCTGCTGCCTGGCCTGCCTGGCTCTCTGTGCCTTTCCTCCCCTGGAAAGCCCTTCCTGGTTCATCACTGGAGCCCCTGGCTGGGTCGGAAAGCACCCCGTGCTCCTCCCTGCTCCCCCTCCTTCCCCGTGGGCCACAGCGTGGGGCGTGGTCGCCCCGTGCTGTATTTGTGGCCTATCCTTCTGTGTTCTCAGTGTGTGGCGGGCCCAGGCAGCGAGTAGATGCTCAATAAAGTTCCACAGAGAAGGGAGGAAATCGATGCTGGAAGTTGATGTAGGCTGGGGGTGGGGGGCTGGTCGTCTCGTCATAGATAACCTCCTGAGCTGTGCATTTGGGACAGTGAGAACTGCAGCCCTGCCCCTGGGAGCCATGACAACAACTCCAGTCCTGGAGAACGTTTAGCCACGCAAACTCCATAAACTTCAAATATTCAGGGAAAATGCAAACCAAATGTGCTAAAAGCTTATCTAGAATGGATGAAGTGCATGCTGAAAGCCTACCTAGGAGGTGGAAGATACAAGCTAATTCAAGCCTACTGAGCGCTGAAACAAAGAACCAGTTGGCCCTTCCTCTCTGTATAAAAGGAACTCAAGAATCTTGTTCGGGGCTCGGATTTTGAATGAGAAGCTCCGAGCCCAGCCGTCATAAATAAATTCTTTTTCCTTCCCAAAATTATTCGCAAGTCCTGGCCTTTCTATGCGCAAATTATTGAACCTCTCTCGACTTCTGCAACAAAGTGACTTCCAAGGCCAGACTTCCAAGGCCAGACAGCTGGGGAGGGGGAGGCTTGGACTGGAAACTCTTTGTATCTGATTTCCTGTAAGATGAGCACTCCGTGCTTGCCACTTGTTCCATCACTTCCTAGAGAAAAGCGTGCGTTCAGGCGCAGCGTTTCCCTTGCGTGCAGGCCTGTGCTCGATCACACGCTCCGGGGAAGTGCAAGCGTGGCGCACATCCCTGAAGGGAGAACCCGCTGACCCCAACTCAGTTTTTGTGAGGAATAAAATATGTGAATGTGTTTTAAATCCCTTGTAACGTGGGAAAGTGCATTGAAATGCTGCGGAAGGCACCGGAATGCACCTGATAGCAGGTGATGATATTGTAAGTGGGTGTTAGGCCCCACCTACCATCGGGCTGGGGGCAGAACCCCATAGACACTTACCGTGATGGTCATAGTAGAAGGTAACCCCAATCATCCCCTTAACGTCCAGTGTGGGACTGGAGCCAGTGAGTCCACAAAACAACCTGAGGAGCTGGAACTGTCATTGTCCCCATTTTCCAGGTGAGGAACCAAGGTCCAGTCCTAACTGCCCTCTAGCTTGCTTCATAATTTTCCCTGCCTTTTCCCACCACAGAAAGGGAAGACAGAGAATGGGCTTTCAAAATCAAAGCACGCTTTTTGTGGCTGCACACACACAAACACACACGGGCATCCTGCGGGGTGTCTCCACTTAAATGTGCAAAGCATGTCAATGTCACCTCATCCCAAACCAGACCTCACCTCTTAAGAGATAGAGGGGGTGGCGGACTTGGCCCAGTGGTTAGGGCGTCCGTCTACCACATGGGAGGTCCAAGGTTCAAGCCCCGGGCCTCCTCGACCCGTGTGGAGCTGGCCCATGCGCAGCGCTGATGTGCGCAAGGAGTGCCCTGCCACGCAGGGATGTCCCCCACGTAGGGGAGCCCCACGCGCAAGGAGTGCACCCCACAAGGAGAGCCACCCAGCACGAAAGAAAGTGCAGCCTGCCCAGGAATGGCGCCACACACACAGAGAGCTGACACAGCAAGATGATGCAACAAAAAGAAACACAGATTCCCAGTGCCGCTGACAACAACAGAAGCGGACAAAGAAGACGCAGCAAATAGACACAGAGAACAGACAACCGGGGGGGGGGGAGGGAAGGGGAGATAAATAAATAAATAAATAAATAAATCTTAAAAAAAAAAAGAGAGAGAGAGACGGAGGCACTTGTCCAGGTCCAAACCCTTAGCAGGTATTGGCATCGGGGTTTGCACCAGGCTAGCAGGGGGGTGGGGGGGGTCTGCCCCCACAGGGACACTGGACGAGGCCTGGAAGGAAAAGGGGGGGAGGCTGGGCCGGGAAGTGTGTCCGAGGCTGTCCCCAGGGGAGCCTGGGTGTGGAGTGCTGGGGATGCTGGGTGAGTCTCCCCAGTGGGGGTGCAGGGGGCCCAGGGAGAGGTGGGGGGCACCTCAGTGTTCCTGACTGCCCAGGGCCTTGTCCAACCCAAGTCTGACCTTTAATGAGGGACGAGGGTGGCAGGGTGCACAGTTAGAGCCATGACACCGGCTTGCCCCTGCCCTGGGCGGCCTCGGGAGGCACTGGCCCCTGTTACAGACAGGGAAACTGAGGCTCGGCGAGGCAGGGCGACTGCCCAGGACGATGGCTGCAGTGGGGGGCTGACGATGGCTGGCAGTGGGGGGCCGGCGAACAGAGCCAGGCCTTCTGGCTTCAAACCTGCTACCGCTGTTCAGCACAGGGAACCGCCCCGGGCTGAGTCGAGGCCCTGTGTGCCTCGTGCCTTCCGACTTGCGGCCCGCAAGGCTGGGACCCCTGCCCGGTGTGTGAGCCCTCCCCCACCCCCGCGCGGTAAACTCCTCTGGCTGGAGAGTGTCGTTGTGGAGCCCCTACACATCCATCCCCTCCTTCAATACCAGCACATTATGGTTCACAAATTCTCTCATTTCTCTCTCCTCGTTTGACCTTCACGATCATCCTGGGAGCTAAAGAGAGCCCAGGACAGGGGAGAAGGGACGCGGCTGTCCGCTTCGGACCCCTTTGTGCGATGTGGGCCTCTTCTCCAGCCACCTGACCACTACCCCTTCGGGCCACCACTGACCGGCTGGCCGGGCTCACCGTGTCGCCTCCCCCCTTGCGCTGGGCCCCTGTGCCTCTCCACGACCCTTAAGTGGCTTTTCCAGCTCTTTATCCCCACCTTAGAGCTCCAACAACTCAGCAGGTTCTCAGGGCAGAGGCAGGGCTGGGGACCCGCACTCTGGAAACGTCCGCGGTGGGAGCGGTGGGAGCTTACAGAGCCCCGAGGAGGGGTCAGGAGGCTCTGGGCGGCCCCCTCTCCCAGCTTCAGGGCGGCCTGGAGGGAGCGGAGGCCCTGGCCCCGCGGGAACGTTCCGCCGACGTGGCGCTGAGCCTCACCACCTCCCAGAGGACAGGGGCAGGAGACAGCTGCTCCGCTCCTGGCCGAGAGCCGGGCCCTGTGACAGCTCCCGAGCAAACAGGAAGCTGCGGCTCTGGGCAGTTAGGAACTAATGAGCAGGAGCCCACCCCGGCCCCCTGGTGCACGTTCCAGGCTGTGCCTCCTGCCCGGGCCTGGCTTGTGCCTTCCACCAGGACCACCAGCGCCGCCGGGCAGGTGAGGCCCTCGTCGAGGCCCCACACCAGGAAGGGGCCAGGCAAGTGGGAGCCAAAGCCACCCTCACGAAGGCAGGGGTTTTACTGGCTATGGCTCCAGCTCACGGCCGGGCACTGCCAGGGAGCAGCCCAGGAGGGGCTGGGGCCGGCCAACTACTGACGCAGGCGAGCAAAGGCGGCGGGGCAGGCCGGGGACAGCCTGGGGGGGGGGACAGGAAGGGTTTCCTCAGGCCACCGGGCACCGCCCTCCACCTGTGGGGAGGGAGCCCTCGTGGCCACTGCTCTTCCTTTTCAGGCTGACAACAGAGGGATGTTTTTCTTAAACATTTCAGGTACTTTCTTTAAAAAACAAAACCAGAAACAACTGCTTCATATATGAAGACCCTGGAATCATGCCCTGGGAGCCCCCCACCCCCGGGGTCTACAGATGAGTGTGCCGGGGCTCCCGGGTGGGCAGGGGTTGGCTCCAGGGGGCTGGGAGATGGGGGGCGCAACTGGGCAGTGCAGGTGTGCGCCCAGCTTGGCTCCACGCGGGGTCCCCGCTGCTCCCTGCACTGGGGGCCCGGGCTGGGGGAGGCCCGCGGTCCAGGGCGCCCAGAGCAGGCCCCGGGGGGACCCTGCCCGCGCCAGACGCCCCTCTGCAGCCCGGAGCTCCCCTCCTGGTTCTAACAGCGCCCACCCCACCCCGTTTCTGTTCGATTTTCCTCCACCCATTATTGGTCTGGGCAGCTATAGGTGAACCGGGTTCAGTTACCAGCGAGGTAACTGCCCCACCGGCTTCCCCACCCGCCCCACTCCGCGGTCCTGGGCGCCCGAGGGCTTCCTGGAGGCGGCGGCGGGACGGTCTTGGCCCGCGCACGCTCTCCGGCCTCCTTGCAACAACGACGGCCCGGGGCGGGGCACGAGCCGGCCCTGGGAGACCTGGGAGCCCGGGCACTCGGTCGCCGGCCCCTGGGGACCCCGCCCCTCCCAGGCACGGGCGGCCGGGGCGGGGCGGCGCGCGGCAGCCGCGCACGCGCTGGGGCGCGCGGGGCTCGTGCCCGCCCCCGGGGGCCCGCCCCGCAGCCCCGCCCCGCGCCGGCCCCGGCGTGGGCCCCGCCCCGCGGCCGTGCGGGTGGCGCTCCGGGGCCCGGCGGGCGAGCGCGGGCCGGGCGGCGGCGGCGGGAGCCGGGGGCGGCCGAGGCCCCGCGCGGGGTGCGGGCGGCGGAGCCATGGCGGAGGCCGCGCCGCGGCACCTGTCGCTGCCCTCGGGGCTGCTGGAGCTGTGCGCGCTGCTGGGAGCCCCCCGGGACAGCCTCCGCGGCCCGGAGCAGGTCAGGGGCCCGCGGGCCGGCGGGGGGCGGCGGGGGAAACTGAGGCGGGCCGCCCGGGGGCCCGGGCCGGGGCGGATGGCGGAGGCCGGCGGCGGGCCGGGGCGCGGGGTCCGCGGGGCGTCCTTCAGCCCCTCCTGGCGTCCCCCGGCTCGACGTTCCTCTGGGGCGCCGCCGTCTGGCCGGGGCTGGGACCCCGCGCGCCCGCCCGCCTCCGCGCCCGGGCCGGGGGCCAGCGCACCCCGAGGGCGCCGGGGACAGGAACTGGCGGGTGGGCGCCGAGTGGGGCGCGCCTCCCTCCTCGCGCTCCGGCAAGGGCCCCCCTCCCGCGGCGGGGCTCTCCTGCCCGGGCTCGATAGGAACCCAGGTGGCGCCTGCCTTGCCCCAGGCGGGGGACCCTTTCCCAGCGCTGGCGCCCGAGCCGGCGCCTCTCTCTGCAGGGTGTCCCCATCTGGGGCAAAGAGCGGGGGCCCCTCCCCAGTTCACCCGCCCGGTGGGCCAAATCCTAGCTGATGAGCTGATGAAGTGATTTCATTCATGATACAAAGATTTATTTGTCTGCCAGGCTGTGGGAACTGTCCTGGGCACTGGGGCTAAGGATTGGGGCCGGGGTTAGGGTGGGCGAGGCATCAGCTGCAAGTCCTCTGCACACAACTGTCCCTTCCAGGACGGGCTTTCCCCGCCTTCGTCCGCCTCTGCACACCCAGCAGGCAGGGCCACAACCGCCGACCCCTGTCCCGGGACGCCGCAGCCTGGGCAGCTCTTGCTCTCCTGGCGGCTCCCGGGCTGGTCTGGATGCGGGAGCGCGGCTCTCCTCTGGCCCCACCTGCGGCCCCCTGCTCCTCTCGGCCCAGCACCCTGGTCAGCTGTGCGGACGTGATTTTCTTTGGTTGGTGTCATCCCAGATTTCCCTCCCCGCCGGGGGAGTCCTGGACAGGCCGTGTACTGTCCCTCCAGATGGCAGCCCCGAGAGGCAGAGGAGGGCCCTAGGGGGGTTTAAATGATGCCTGGCCCCCCCAGAAGACGCACTCCAAGCTGCTGGGATGCGGCCAGAAAAATGAAATGTCGCTAAAATGAACCGTATGTCAGCTGGGGCCCTGGTGGTCTCCCAGCCCGCGTCGGCGCAAAGCCAGCTCTGACCCGAGGAAAGAGCCTTCCTCCATGTGGAAGCGATTTCTGCACCCCCACTCACTGCCCACCACCAGGCAGGGTATCCCCTTTGAGCCTCCTCCGACATCTCCTCCTCAGTCCACGAGTCGTCCCCCTTCCTTGATTTGCCAGATGGCACGGCCTCCTTTTTCTAGGAAGAGGAAATGACTGTCGGCGTTACTGGGCTGCTCGCGGGGCAGTTACGCGCGTCTCGGGGCGATTACACAACGTCTCACTGCTGCGGGTGTGTCTTTTGAGCACAGGGTGAATCAGCTGTAGGATTTACAGGGGTACCTGACCCAGCTCAAGAGACAGAAGTTCCTCATCTGCATGTGTCCCCTTTGCCCTTTTTCTTCTATGTTCTGATTCTCTGAGGGGTTTGGCAAAAGGTGGAGAGAAAAATATTCAAGGAGGAGGGAGAGAAAAGTGTTTACACGATGGTTTCAACTTCCTGGACAGGCACCTCTGTTTGAGGCCGGCTTGCATCGGACAATCAGCCCAACATGGGGTCGTATTTATTTAGTCTTATTGTTACTGAAGTTCTCTTCTGAATGGCCGAGGCTTTTAAAATACTTTTTAATTGTGCTTTTTGTTTTCTAATCGCCATTCTTCGGTGGTGCAGGCATTCCTGTTTGGTGACATAGGAAAACAGAAACCTAGAGGAATGAAAACTGTCCCAGTGAGGCCAGGGCAGCGTCCTGACTTGTTTTATTTCTTAGTGGGGGGGGGGGGGGGGGGTTGTTTTGTTGAGAATGGTGACAATTCCAGAGTGGGCTCAACCCCCACGTGCCTTCCTGTGTGCCGGCTGGAATCTCCCTCCCTCCTCGGCTGGGTGGGATCCCAGTAGCCCGGTGTTCCGTGGAGGGCATCCCAGACGACAGAACCGTGTCAGAGTGGGCGCCAGCCTTGCTCTCGGGTGCCCAGGCACAGTTTATGGGCGTCAGTGGAGGGCGCCCTGGCTTTCAGTTCCTGAAGCAGCCCGTCCCGCGGAACTTTCTGCGATGGTGGCAGGGTTCTGTGACCGTGTGTCCAGCCCAGCCGCCACGTGCCACCAAGGAGCATTTCAAGTGTGGCTCGTGCAGCTGTGGAGCTGGATTTTTTATTTCATTTATTCTAATTAATTTACATTTTAAATGGCTCTCTGTGCCAGTGGCCACTCTATCGGATGGCCCTGTTTTCAAGCCCTAAAAATGCCTTAATTTCTGATTAATTACACAAATAATGGCTAACCCCATAGCAAAGAGGAATAGCACTACATCACTTAGAAATAAATCTGTAGCTCAAATTAATGAGGACATTGTGATTTTTACTTCTAGATTAGTGTTATTGTTTTTTATAAACGGAAGTGATGGCTCTTGGATATGGATGTAGTAAATCCGCCCCTGGGACAGAGGGCCAGGAAGTAGCCGTCGCGTCCTGTGTAGGCTGGCAGAGGTTTGGAGCTGCTTCCTGGTTGTCGGAATCTGAGGAAATGGGCACCGCCTGACCCTGTATCAGAACATAAAACAGGAGCACGGGTTGCTGCAGGATCCCACAGGCAGCAGTTTACACCAATGAAATAATCGCAGTTGCAAATATGGTTTGGCGAGGCGTCCGCTGCGGCGCTGGTGAACACGTGACGACAGCCCTGGTGGGTCAGCAGGGGATGGGGTAAAGACTTACTGAATTGTCACACCATGTAACTTTACCCCCTGGGGGAGAGGATGAGGTGACTCCAAGGGAAGTCAGCCACACTGTGTAGTTGGAGAGAGAGGAGGAAACAACGACAACAACAACCACAAAACAGCTAATCGAAGAGTCCAGATAGGATGATTGCATTTGTGAAAAATATTCTGACGTTACGAATGTATAAAGAATGGGAAGGCTGCATCCCATAGTGTTCAACGTGGGTTACCTTTGAGGCATGGAATTAGGGAGGGGACCCCCTTTTCTATCATTGTTCCCTTTATTATTTCTGTATGATGGTTACTTTTTAAAATTGAGACTGTTGTTTTTCAAATCGGAAAAGCCAACAGGGATTTCCGTTTTGTGACAAAAGGAGTCTAAGGAGCTGCTGGATGCACCTGGAAATGATTCTCAGGGCGTGTCTAAGGGAGGACTGATGACTGGCGGCAGCGGCGAGGTGCCCCGTTCCTTTAGCGGGACGAGCAGCGTTCAGCCCAGACGGAGTCCCTGTGCCCGGGGCCCTGTGCCGGAGGAGCACTGTCCTGCTTTTACGAATGAGGAACTGCAGGTCGAGACTTCATTCTCTGGTTCTTTTTGTTTGAATTAGAAAAATATATTTTTAAACTTATTCAACGAGTTTTGCAAGGCCACTATGAGTCATCCTCTGTGCTAAATACGGGGGACACAGGGCTGCGGTACGTCCCTGCGTCGCTCCGTGCCAAGCTGGCGGCAAATACATGGCTGCCACGCCTTGCTGGGATGCTCTGGGAGGGGATGGGTGGGGGTGGCGGGGTCCTGGGAGGGGACTCCAGGACAGGGGCTCCTAACCGGGGCCCGTGAGCTTGAAGTGAAATTTAAAAATGGGTTGCTCTTGTGGGGACGTGTTGGTGCGGGTGTGATGTATGCGTTAAACATACGCGGTAAAGCGTGGACTTGGTAAGGGGTCTGTGCTTCTCACCTGACCGGCGGAGGGGTCTGTGGAACAAGAAAGGATCCACACACTTCCATGTACAGTTCCTATGAACACGGATACACACCTGTGTGATCACCTTAAGTCCAGTTAGAAGTTCCAGAAATTTAGCGCTGATAATGAAGCTTACAGTCTATAATTCTACTTTTTTCCTTATGTTCCAATAATGTCCTTTTTAAAAAAATTTCCCCCCCCCTGTTGTTTTTGCGCTCGCTGTCTGCTCTCTCTGTGTCCATTCGCTGTGTGTTCTGCTGTGTCTGCTTGTCTTCTCTTTAGGCAGCATCTGGGAACTGATCCTGGGACCTTCGAGAGTGGGAGAGAGGTGCTCAATCTTTTGAGCCACCCCAGCTCCCTGGTCTGCTGCGCCTCTTATTGTCTCTCCTCTGTGCTCTTTTTGTTGTGTCCTCTTGCTGCGCCAGCTCTCCGAGTGGGCCAGCACTCCTGCACGGGCCAGCACGCCGCCTGGGCCAGCTCTCCACTCAGGCCAGCTCGTTGCATGGGCCAGCTTGCCTTCACCAGGAGGCCCTGGGACTCGAACCCTGGACCTCCCATATGGTAGACAGGAGCCCAGTCGCTTGGGCCAAACCTGCTTCCTTCAGTCATGTCCTTTTGAGTCTCTTCTCCTCCATGCTTAGATCCCGTCCAGGGTCATGGATTGCATGTAAGTGTCATTATCTAGTTTCTCTTCCTTTCAGCATGAGTCTTCCCATCCCTTCCCTGCCTAACATTCCAGTGGGGTTAGGCACGGTCACAATGTTGCAGAAAGCCTACCACCGTCCATAACTAGAACTTTCCCTTCACTCCAAACAGAAACACAGCTCTAGCGTCATTTTGCGTTGACGCCCACCCATGGTAAGCTGTACTCTACTTTCTGAGTCTATTAATTTGTATATTCTCTGAGATTTTCTTTGTGGTTACCATAGGGCTTAAATTTAACATCCCAAATCTATAAAAATCTCTTTGGCTTTGATACCAACTTAACAGCTTCATTAGCACACCAAAACTGTGTTCCTGTACCCCTCTGTCCCCCCATCTTTGAGTAGCTCTTGTCACAGATTACTTACTTATCCATTATGAGTTTCAAACTGTTGATTTATTGTTATATTTTATACATTTGCCTTTTATATCCTGTAGTAAAAAGTGGGATTGCAACTCCAAAATAACAGCTGTTTAGCAGAGCTCGTTCTTTCTGCATGCGGCCTCAGCCGTTGTTGCGTGGCCTTTTGTTTCGACCCACGGAAGTCCCCGTGGCCTTTCTGGTAGAGCCTGCCTGATGGTGACACCCTCCCTCAGCTTTTGTTTACCTGGGAATGTCTTAATTCCTTTCTCATTTTTGAAAGACACTTTGCGGGATATAGAAATCTTAGTTGGTGGCAGTCCTGTCTCATCACTTTAACCATGTCATCCCACTGCGTGCGTTCCCCCTGGTTTCTCAGGAGAACTTGGCTCTTGATCTTGTTGAGGCTCTCTGGAACGGGACCCGTTGCTTCTCTCTCGCGGCTTTCGGAATTCCCGTTGTCTTTGGCATCTGACAGTTCCATGAAAACCTGGTGGGATGTGTGTGTGTTCTACTTGGAGTTCGTTGAGCGTCTTGAATGTTGTTTGTTAAATTTGGGACATTTTCATCCATTGTTTCTTGACTGTTCTCTCTGCCCCTTTTTCTTTTTCTTCGCCCTTTGGGACTTCCCTTGCTATGGAGGAGGAAGAGGAGGGGGCCGAGGGGGGTGGGGGAGAGGGGAGGCGGCTAAGAAGAAAGCACTCCCCGTCTCTGTAGACTGTCGGTGGAAGTGGTCACCTTCAGGCCTTCTCCGTAAAATGAGTTTGGAGGAGAGCTCCCGACCAAAGCGTTGGGGCCTCCCTGGCCACTTCCCCTCGGGCATGTGCCGTGGCCCTAGCAGTTCCCTCCTTGATACCAGGCCGAATGTCCCCTCTTCCTCGGAAACAGGGTCCTCTCTTCCCCGGGCTCGGTATGTGCCACAGCCGCTCTCCTGGCCCCGGGCAGCGTGTCTTGACTGCTTTCCCGCAGCATTCTGGAGGGGGAGTCCTACGCACAGGACAGGTTCTGGGAGGCCCAGCCCTCAGGTCACACCGGCCAGAGTGGGCCAGACACGCGCGCTCCCGGCATGTGCGCGGGTTCCTCCGCTCCCCGCGGCGGGGCGGGGCCGGCCCTGGAAGTGGGGGCCGAGTCTGCGCCGAGCCGGGAGGGGCTGGGGGGCCAGCCGGGGCCTCGGGCGTCCTGCCGCTCCTAAGTGGACCTTCTCCTGATTGGGCGCCTGCCCTGGGCCTGCAGTCCTTTAGCTGTTTTCTGGAGCTTTGAGAAAGATGTTTCCGTCCGCTCTCTCTGGTTCTTGGAAGCTTCTGCGGGGGCCGGAGCCCTGCGCGTCCCGGGTGCCGCCTCGACCGGGCGGGGTCTGGGCCCCTACTGGCCCCCGAAACGTAGGCTGTTGGCTGCGCCTTTTCTGAGGGCAGGGTCAAGTTTCTCCTGTTGACATGGATTCCTCCCAGATGTCCTCAGAGACCCTCGCTGACCCGCTCCCTGCCCCTACCCCGCCACGTCTTGCCTCCTCCATCTCTTCCAGCCAGGGTTTTCTGTTTCCAGCCAGCCTGGCACTCTAGCCCCTCCCTGCTCTCTTGCAGACTGCACCACACACACTTTCTCTGGAAGATCAGAAATCTTATCTGGCCGTGTCTTGCCACATTTAGTCCTAATTGTGTCATACGAACTATTTTTGGCACTGGAGTTAGAAAAAAAAGGCAGACAATAGAACCACCTTTATTGTAGTTTGGTGGAGAATGAAAATGTAAAGGGTGAAAAGAAAAAAAAAAGTGTATGAAGTTAAAATGCAAAACAATTCAGGCTGAGCGACCCCCTTCCATGATGCCAGAGGGCCGCTGGCGGCTGGAGGAAGGGCGCCCCTCCTTCCTGCACCCCTGCCCCGGGTGATTAGGGGCGGGCGACGCGCGCTTGGCGACCCCTTCGGCATGGGGTTGGAGGCTTTCGGGGCCTGGCCTCTTCTGCCTTCACCCGCCTGCGGGGCCTCGAGAGCGCTCGGGCGCCTTCCTGGGGCCGGCCGGGCCCCGACCTGCGGGGTCTCCTTGCCTCCCGACCGACTCCTCCAGGGCAGCTCTTCTGCTGCCAGGGCTGAGGCCCGTGGGGCGTGGACCCCCGGCTTTATGCCGAGACAGGCCCCCAGCCCCCGTGCCCGGCCAGAATGCAGGGTCTGTGATTTCCTAAGACGCTTCCGAGGGGCTCCTGGCCGTCGCGAGCCCGTGGTGTTTGGAAAAGCCGGGCGCAGTGGGCACCTCTAACGACCGCGCACCACCACGCGTGTTTGTGGGCACGCGAGGAGATGACCACCCCGCGAGGCGCCGCTCTAGCCGGGGGGGGGGGGGGGGGGGGGAATGGAGCGGGAGCCCGGACCGTCGAGTAACTCGTATTTTTGCCTTTTTTAGGTTTTCCAGAAAAAAGGAGTCAAAACCGTTTCTTCTCTTAATCCAGAGGTCCTATCCGTCTTCGTGCCTCCTTTTATCTGTAAAGAGGACAGCCAAATGATCGGTGCAAATTGCGCCACTCTCAGTAAAGCCCGGCGGCGCTCCTTGAGGAAGAGGAGGGAGCGGCCCCGAGCCGACCCCGGGAAGGGCCTCCCTGGGGACCCACAGGGGCTGGACTCGGAGGATGCCGGCATCCCGAATGACGTGGACCTCCTGGCCCTGCCCCAGCTGTGCTTCCCAGGTACCGGGCGCTCGTGGAGCCTCACCGCGGCGGCCTTGCCCCGCTCCCACGCAGAGGCCTCAGTGTCCAGAAACCAGCACATCAGAGAAAGTGGCAGCAGAGCGGGAGCGAGGCTCCCTCCGTGGCCCTGTGTGGTGTGTCGTGGGATTTAGTCTTTCTAAAAATGTTATAACTTTATAATTCGTTTCTTTTTATTTGCGGTAAAATGTACGTTAACAGGAAACTCATGTTAACCATATTAAGTGGACAATTTTTTGACATTAAGTGCGTTGACAATGCTGTGTAACTTTCACCCTACCCACTGCCAGCCTGCTTCCATGGTTCCAAACCAAAACTCTTATTCCCTTAGCAGCAGCTCCCCATTGCACACTCTTCTGCTCTCTGTCTCCATGACACTCCTTAATCTAAGTATTTCATATGAGAGGAATCATCCGGAATTTGTCCTTTGGTGTCTGCCTCACTGCACTTGACATGATGACTTCCATGTCCACCTGGGCTGTAGCTTGAACCAGCCCTTCCCTTCCTACAGCTGCATGATACATCCTAACACGTAGTCCATTGTATGGAGAAGACCACATCATCTTTATCCATCTCCTTTTTTTTTTTAAGATTTATTTATTTTATTTCTCTCCCCTGCCCCACCCCCCCGGGTGTCTGTTCTCTGTGTCTATTTGCTGCGTGTTCTTCTTTGTCCGCTTTTGTTGTTGTCAGTGGCATGGGAATCTGTGTTTCTTTTTGTTGTGTCATCTTGCTGTGTCAGCTCTCCGTGTGTGCAGTGCCATTCCTGGGCAGGCTGCACTTTCTTTCACGCTGGGCGGCTCTCCTTACGGGGCGCAGTCCTTGTGTGTGGGGCTCCCCTACGCGGGGGACACCCCTGCGTGGCAGGGCACTCCTTGTGCACATCAGCACTGCGCATGGGCCAGCTCCACACGGGTCAAGGAGGCCCGGGGTTTGAACCACGGACCTCCCATGTTGTAGACGGACTGCCTAACCACTGGGCCAAGTCTGCTTCCCTTTATCCATCTCTTGATGGACTCTTGGGCCACTGTGACTAATGCTGTGGTGGACACTGGTGTACAAATATCTGTCTGAGGCCCTGCTTTCAGTTTTTTTGGGTATAGACCTAGTAATGGAATTGCTGTGTCATATGTTTAACTTTTTGAGGAGCTGCCAAACTGTTTTCCACAGTTGCTGCATCATTTTACATCCCCACCAACAGTGGACGAGGGTTCTTATTTCTCCACATCGTCAGCACTTGCTATTTTCAATTTTTAAAAAATTAATAGGCACTTGAGTGGGTGTGAAGTGGTATATCATTGTAGTTTAAATTTTCATTTCTTTAGTGCCTAATGATGTTGAATATCTTTTCATATAATTTTTGCCCATTTGAATGTCTTCTCTGGAGAAATGTCTTTTCAAATCTTTGGGCCATTTTAAAAATTGGGGTGTTTGATTTTTGTTGTTGAGATGTTCATTATACATTTTAGATATTAAACCCTTTTCAAATGTATGGTTTCTAGATATTTTCTTCAATTCTGTAGGTTGTCTTTTTTTTATTCTTAAAGATTTATTTTTATTTACCCCCTGCCACCAGTTGTCTGCTCTGTGTCCATTCGCTGTGTGTTCTTCGGTGTGTCTGTATTTATTTATTTATTTATTACCCCCCCCTTGTGACTTGCTTGCTGTTTTTGCTCTCTGTGGCCATTCACTGCATGCTTTTATGTGTTTTTTTTCCACTTGTCTCCCTTTTTGTTGCATCACCTTGCTGAATCGGCTCTCTGCGGTCCTTGTGAGCCGGGCGGCGCTCTGCCGCGTGTGGGCAAGCCTCCCTTCACAAGGAGGCCCTGGGACTCGAGCCCAGGCCTCCCCTATGGTAGATGGGAGCCCCACTGATTGAGCCACAGCCGCTTCCCTCCCTTAACATTTCTTGTAGGGCAGATCTTTTGGTAATGCACTCTCATCTTTTGTTTATTTTCAATGCCTTAATTTTTCCTTTATTTTTGGAAGATAAGTTTGCTGGGTATAGAATTCCTGGGTGACAGTTTTTTTCTTTACAAACTTTAAATATATCATCCCGCTGTCTTCTGGCTCCCATGGTTTCTGGTAAGAAATCCACCGTCAGTCTCACTGGAGATCCCTTTTATAGGCACCCCTCTCTGGAGGGTGCAGTTCACCGGTACGCCCCTCGGCTCACCAGCCTCTCCCTCCAGCTCTTCCCGGGTGCTGCGCAGTGTTCCGTAGACTCCAGGTGGGGTCGATTCAGACAGCTCTTGTCGCTTTCTTAGTGGTTTTTAGTGGAGGGACTGATTTTGTAGTTTCTTCCTCCACCATCTTCCCAGGACTTACTTTTTTAAAAGTAATATTTTTTAAAAATAATTTAACTTTAAAGCTAAAAAGAAGTTTAACTCATTGAGCCAAGTCCTCATTTTACAGAAAATCCTGAAAGAGTCTGCCTGGCTCTGCAGGCAGCAGGGTTTGTTCATGGCAATTTTTAAGGCTTTTCAGCTTTGATTTAAAATAAACTCTAAAGGAAGCTTGGCTGATGGGTTTAAAGCCACGGCCAGTGAGGTCTGGAGTGGGTCTAACCCTGAGGTTTGCATCGTCTGAGCTGCACCTGAGCGGCCACCGCCTCCTTTCTCTGTTTCACCAGGACGAGAAGCACAGGTTTTGTTTATTCCCCAAGCATGCCTGGCCCAGTAACAGAGCAAGCTTGCTGCTCTCAGGTGCCATGTTTTCACCACTGTTGAAAAAATTAGAATGGATGATATAGAAAATTTAGACTAAGGATTTGCCATAAGCACCAATCTCCTAGTTTCTCCGGAGACATGTGGCAGCAGTGACAATAAACCGGAGACAGGGGTGGGTTGGCTGAACCCGCCCGTCCTTGCCGTGCTCCACAGAGCCCCCCATCACCAGGCTCACCTGGGGCATCTACCTGTGTATCTGCGTTGTCCACATGTTCACACATTAACATCCTTCTGAGCATGGAGGGTTCCCAAAAATCAGCTGCGTGGAAAGACGGACGAGGGCGAGGGAGCCAGCCTGGGAGCACGAGCGGAAGAACGAGTAGGTCAGGCCGCCGCCGTGCCGCGGCCGCTGAACGGAGCCGGGCCGGCGTGGTGGTGTGGGACGCGGGCTCGTGGCTGGCCTGGGCCTCCCAGCGGACGCCACGTGCCCGCCACGAGCTTCCTCTATCTCCCTTCTGTCTCCAGGTGGCCTGTGCGTGGCCTCTGAGCCCAAGGAGGACCACGTGCACTTCCTGGTCCTGACGGATGTCTGCGGGAACAGGACGCATGGCGTGGTGGCCCAGTTCTACCGGCCCCTGCACGTGAGTGCCCCCCGCTGCTGCCCTTTGAAATTGGGTTTAGATTTTTTTTTAATTGGGGTGAAATACACACACTGTACAAGTCACTGTTTTAACCGTTTTAGAGGGTATAATTCAGTGGCATTTAGTGCATTCTTGATGTGCAACCGTCGCTACCATCCAGTCCTAAAACCTTTTCCTAGCCCCAAACGGGAGCCCCATCCCCCTTGGGCAGCCGTTCCCTCCTCCCGAGCCCCGGTGGGCTCTGACTGCTCGTTCCAGGTGGCTCATCTAAACGAACCCCACCACGGGCGGCCTCCGGTGCCTGGCTGCCTAGACTCAGCCAGGTGGCTCCTAGACTTGTCCCTCTTGTGTCACGTCCGAGCCCTGTCCCCTCTTACGTCCGGGCAGGCCACGCTGGCTCATCCACTCGTCAGCTGATGGACGCTCGGGCTGCTTCCCCTTGGCCTCCGTGAATCCTGCCTGGGTTGAGAGCTTGCGTCATTTGTCCCACGTTGGTGTGACTCTGCTGGCCTTTGGGAGCTCGTGGGGGAAGGGGCGTAGTTGAAGGTCTAGAGCCATCATCTCATGCTTCCCCAGGGTTTCCAGAGACAGAACGCAAACTGTCGGGACGTGCCAGGTGTGTGGTGCCTCCTGGCGCAGTCAGTGCTGTGCTGGAGGCGGAAGTGGCAGCACCTCACGTCCACCCCGCTCGGGGCTGGGGCTTACGCTCCTTCTTTAGCGCTGGGAGGCCCAGGACATAACCAGGGCCCCCGCCCCGCATTCGTGGCTTAGCACAGACGTTACCGAATGTGCCCGCGAGAAACTCTGTTTGCCCCATGAACGCAGAATTTCACGTTTCCAGAATAGACTGTTTTCCAAGACGCGCCCAGGGCACAGCAGAGGATTCTCTTCCTTCTGCGGCGGCGGCTCAGGGGGGTGTCGGTGCAGTGGGCTCGGCCTTCCTTCCCGGCCGGGCGGCAGGTGGAGGTGATGGGAGAGCTGAGCTGCTGCGCCTGCCCCCCCGGCGCCCCCGAGGAGAGGGCGCCCCGAGTGCCGGCCTTGGGGACACGCCGTGGGTGCCCTCCGGGGCAGGAGCGCACCGCTGTGGCTGTCGCTGCTCCTGGATGGTTTCAGGAACTGCCCTCCCTGGTGCCCTGCACACGCTGGCTGGGATGGCCCCACCAAGCCACCCTGGTGGGCGGGGTCCCCTCCCTGCTCCCCGGCTGGGGCTGGGTTTCGGGGTACCCCTCCCTCACCGTGTCCCCTGCTGACCACAGGGGCTGTCGTTTCAGCCGGGCCCTCCCTCAGACTCTCGGTGCCTTGAGGGTACGGGCTGTCTCGTATTCTCCTTGTAACCCCAGGTCCTCCCAGAGGGCTAGAGCCTGGGGGAGTAGCAGCGGCTCAGTCCTCTGTGTGTCGTCATCCACATAGTCCTTACCACAGTGCAGGAGCCCGCCTTCTACTAGTATCAGCCTCCGGCGGATGAGGATCTGTGGCACAGAGAGGCGAAGCCACTTGTCCAGAGTCACACAGCAGCCAGGCCTGGGACTTATGCCGACTGGCCCTAGAGCGGGAGGTGTTCGTGAAGGTTTGGGGATTAGACAAGTGACATCCTGACCGTCTCCTGGCCTCTCCCATTACATGGATGTCTTATAAGTCCCTCAAATTAAAAAGTCCCGAACGGAAAGCACCGCTTTGCCCCTCCCTGCCCCCGCTGGGCGCAGCCTGGGGCCCCCGGGCCTGCAGCACCCGTCGCTCCTGCACGAGCTGCGTTCCCACGGCCCTGCGCTGTGGGTTCCCCAGCCTGAAATCCCCTGCCCGCTCCGGGGCCCTCCCGCTGCGCGCTCGGGCCCGCTTCCCCTTGCCTTGCGCAACAGGCTCCCACCAGCCTCGCGCATGGCCGGGGCCCAGCGCGCGGCTCCGCTCCTCGCCCGGGGCTGCTCCTCTTGAGGACGGGGTCATGTCTTTCCCCCTCTGCCACCTCGGCAGCTCACGGGCTGCGAGCATCAGAGGGGGGCCCACGGCCATTCGGGGGGGGCCTGGTCCTCGCTCGGGCTGGGCAGCCGGGCACGAGGCCGCAGGGCCCGGGTGTGCCCGGGCGGGAGGCCGTGCCCGGCTTCCTTCGCTCTGGGCGTGGTGACACGCGGGTGTTGTCTGCAGAAGCTGGGGGTGGCCGGGACGGGGTCGGTAACGCTGTCCCTCTTTGCCCAGGACGAGTACTGCTTCTACAACGGCCAAGGCCCCCGGGAGCCGTCGGGGTGGACGGGCACCGCGGGCTGCTTCGTGCCCTTCGCCGTGTGCGTCGTCTCCCGCTGGCCCTACTACGGCGCCCTCAAGGACTGCCTCTCCTGGTGAGCCCCCGCCCCGGCCGCGGCGACACCGACGCCGCGTGCCCGCCTGGCGCAGCCCCCGCCCCTTGAGAACCCAGGTCCTTCGTGGGAACGTGGAAACGGGGCAGAAAAGGGAAAGTGAAACCAGGCCCTTTGAAGGAGAGCGAAGGGGGGATCCTGTTTTCGGTTGGGTGTTTCAAAAGAGGCCTGTGGCAGGAAACAGCGAAACGCAGCTCTTCCCGGCTCTCCAGGAAAAGCAGGCGGCTGCAGCTGCTGTGGGTTTAGGTGCGACAGTGGCCTTTTGAAGGGTCGGCTCTTGCCCTGTCTTGCTGCTCTCGGGTTGAACGTCGGAGGACGGGGAGAGGTGTTTCAGCCTGGAAGGCGCCTGGGTGGGTTCATCCACGTGGGCACGGATTCCGTCATGTGTGCCCACGGAGCGCAGCCTGTGCACCCTGCACACCGGAGACACGCGTTTCCATGTGGAGAAGACACGTCCTGCCGCGTGGGGGGTGGTTTGCTCTGTCTCCACGAGGTCAGGACAGAACGGTCTGCGCCAAATCCCTCCCCAGCCTCGCCCCGCGGGTCTCTTCCCTGTTCTTTTACAATAATAAAACCAAAACGTAAAAAAAAAAAAAAAGAGCCATTGGCACGTGACGAGGCCGTGCCCCTGGGTTTGACGTGGGTGTCCCCTGCCACGCGTGAACCGGGGCCCTTTCATTTTGATTCGCATAAAGTGATGTTCTTAGAATTTGCCATCATTCGGGGTGGAGGAAAAGGCAGCCCCAGTGTTGGGAACACCAGGGAGTGGCAGCGGATCGCCCGGCGGGGGTCCCTGGAGTTGCCTGGGAGGGGCGATCGCCCAAGCCAGGCCGCGTGCCTCCGCCTGGGGCGAGCAGGATCTTGTTCCCATGGTGATGGGCACGGTTCAGATTCCGGACTTCCGGCTTTCTTGTTTTAGGGCGTGCCTGACCTCTGTGCGTGTTTCACGCCCAGCCTGCGTGCTGCTGCCAGGGACTCGAGGGGCCTGGCGGCCTTGAGCTGCCTGGTGGACTTGGGGTGCCTGGTGGCCTCTACCTGCCTGGTGGACTCAAGGGGCCTGGTGGCCTCAGGGTGCCTGATGGCCTCAGGGTGCCTGATGGCCTCTACCTGTCTGGTGGACTCGAGATACCTGGTGGCCTCGAGCTGCCTGGTGGACTCGGGGTGCCTGGTGGACTTGGGGTGCCTGGTGAACTCGGGGTGCCTGGTGGCCTTGAGGAGCCTGGTGGCCTCTACCTGTCTGGTGGGCTCGAGCTGCCTGGCGGACTCGGGGTGCCTGGTGGACTTGGGGTGCCTGGTGGACGCAGGGTGCCTGGTGGACTTGAGGGGCCTGCTGGCCTCGAGGTGGCTGGTGGACTCGAGAGGCCAGGTGGACTCGGGGTGCCTGGTGGACTTGAGGGGCCTGCTGGCCTCTGGGTGCCTGGTAGACTCGGGGTGCCTGGTGGCCTCAGGGTGCCTGGTTCTCCTGCGTGAGTGGTGGCATGGAGCGCGTGGGCCTTGCTGAGCGCAGCCCCAGGCCTGGGGGCCGAGGACGATAGGAGGGCAGGTCTTTGGAGTGGTCAGTGGACCTGCATGCCTGCAGCTGAACAGCTTTTTAACCTGCTCCTCCTTCCCTCTCGTGTGACGTGGGGGCGTTGTCCCCACCTCTCGTCAAGGCAGAGGCCTGGGGAGGGGCCAGCGTCTGCCCTCAGACCCTCCTGGACTCGCTGGGTGTGTTCAGTGGGCTCTCGGGCCGTGTTGGCAAGAAACACCCCCTGCCAGACGCCAGTGCCAGCACGTCCTTAACCTGAAAAGTGGGTTTTGTGCTGCTTTTTTTTTTTTTAATTAATCTTTTTTTTTAATTCATTTTTTAAAAAAATATTACATTAAAAAAATATGAGGTCCCATTCAACCCCACCGCCCCCACCCCCCACTCCCCCCACAGCAACACTCTCTCCCATCATCATGACACATCCATTGCACCTGGTAAGGTTTTGTGCTTCTTGAGTGCTCCCTCTGTCTCTCTTTTTTTATGTCATTGCTAAATATAGCTAGACAGGAGTAAATGACAGTACAGAAGCAGCCGCCCGTGCCTTGGTTCTCAGCTCCTGAGGGCTGGGTGGGGTCTGTTTGACCCCTACTGTCAGAGCCTGTGGCCGGCCCAGGGGCTGCCACACGCTAAATTGTCACAGATAGTTGTCAAATGAGTGAACAGAGCAAACGGTGAACACGGAAGTTGTGTGCGTACTTGAATCAGATACGAGAGTCATACAGTTGGTAGTTTTTAGAAAAGTAGCATCTCTAGAGTTTATCCAATTTTTTTCTATACGTGCTTTAATGTATGTTTTAGGTTTAAATTTTTAAAATCAGCTTCGCTGAGGTATAATTCCCACGCTATGAAACCCACCTCTTTGACGTGTGCAGTTCAATATTATTTTGTAATTTGATTTTTTCTGTTTTAGTTTGTTGACTCATCTGAAGCTCTGTAAAGACTTTGAAGTTGATGACCATATAAAAGATTTTGCTGCAAAGCTATCTTTAATACCCAGTCCACCACCAGGACCGCTCCATTTGGTAATTAAAATCTGAAATGCTACAGTGTTTCTGCTTTTTCTCTGAAAATAGTAAAAGTAAATTATAGAGATGGTTCAAATGTGGTTAGGCCATCCTCCAATCCCACCAGTCGTCCTCCCGCCTCGCTCTCCAGGTTGAGGCTCCCCCACCCACTGCTCAGCCCACCCTGGGCCCAGCCTCGCCCCACTGCATGACCTGGGTGACCCCTGCTCTGTCCACCTCCGTTCTCGACCCCATGGTCATCTTCTGGAGGGGCCCTTAACACCTAGAAAACAGGGTGACGCCTCTGCTTAGAGCCCCGCGGTGGCTTCCTGTGTCCTGGTGCCGCACTACTGCCCGGCTCTGTCCTGTGTCGCTCGCTCGCTGTTCTCCAGCTGCCCTGGCAGGTGCTGCCACAGGGCTCTTGCACGTACTGTTCCTGGAACTACCGCTGACTCCATTTTCTCATCTTTTGGGCCATGGGTCAAAGGTCCAATTAGGGCTTGCGTGCTTGTGTTTTTATTGTTATTCGATGTCTTTCTCCTCTGTTGGACTCTGAGCTGGAGGACGGGGACCACGTCGAGGACTGGATAGCCAGAGTTTCCCACCATGCCAGCCCTTAGCAGCTCAGTTACTAGTCGTGCAGCCAATGAATGGACGGACGAACACGTCGTAGCGCGAGCCCATAGGCGCCCATCGAGTCTGGATCTTGGGTTCGAGTTAGGCGATGTAACGCGGGTTAGGCTTGACTAACCAGTTTTTGGCTCTATGTGGGTGTAAGGGTCGTGCTTTAAGGCATGTTGTATTAGGGTTACTTAGGGAAACAGAGCTGATAGGAGGAGATATGTATGTATATGCATATATATGTGTATATAACTAATGTAAATAAGGAGAATTTCTATAGGTTCACGTGACTGTGGTTCACATGACTGTGGGGGGGGGGGTAAATCCATATTCTGTAGGGCAGGGCACGAGCTGGGAACTGCAAGGTTTCGTGAGTTCCTAGGAGAGGCTGGCTGCCTGCTGAAATCATCACTTCTCCTTTCAAAGCCTTCAGCTGAGGGGATGAGATGCTAAGGGCCGTCTCCTCACGTGACGGTAGATGCAATCAGCCATCGATGCCATCAGCGCACTGATGATTAAGTCCATGACATGTCCTCTCGGTAACCCTCCAGTCAGTGCTCCTTGACCAGACAACGGGGCGCCCCGACCCCGGAAAGCTGATCTGAGAATTTAACCATCTCTGTCGTAAAATGGTAAATGTTTATTGTTTGGAAGAAACCCAAGAGGACACTGGGGCTAATGCCTTCTGATACAAATGTTTTTATATAAACGTCCCAGTTCCGAACACCACTTCTCAGCCTGGAGCCTTGAATTCTGCTTCTGTGGACACGCTGCGACCAGAAGGAAGGAGGCTCCGGGGATGACATGAGGCAGCACTTACTGCTGTCTGACTTGGGAACGTGTTCTGGAGCAGGGCCTGCGACGACGCTGACCGCTCATAGTCCCCCTCCGTTCCTCTGACCTGCTCTCTCGACCCCTGTCCAGGTGTCTCTTTGCTGCAGCCTTGCCGTCACCTTCCTTGCTTCTGTCCCCTTCATTTCCTCGGCTCTTGTGCCTATAATACAGACATCCAGTCTGCCTTTTTAATTGAGATGGGGGGGTACCTAAACTTCCTGGGCACCCCCCCGTGCGGGCTGCACCCACAGGTGAGGCGCTTTGCTGCCTGGAGCTGCATCTCCTTGACCAGCTCGGAAGCGCCCCCGGGAACCAGCCTTCCTCTCCTGGCCCTCTGCCGGCATCTGGCAGCGTCCTCGAACGCCTAACGCCAGTGACAGGAGCGCAATCGAAATAAAGTGCTATTTGAGAAAATCACTTAGCAAAATAAACTGTCTTTCTTAAAGTTTTCTGAAATACCTGTCTTTAAGGAGCACCGATTATCAAATCAAATTGAAAATACTATGGAAATACATAAGCTAGAATAACTAAGGATGATGTGTAATAGCTAAGAATGATTTGAACATGCTGATTTGGACAGATATCTGCGTAGAGACAAATCTTTGGTCAGTAAACAGCTTGCTGATTAATTAAAGAGTTTAGAGAAGTTAGGCTTACTTAGAAAAAGACATTAAGTGCTTAGTTTACATCTAATCTGTTGCCGGCAGTTCTGTTAAAAGACGTCTAGTCTTTCGGTTTTTCTAGAGCTGTACAGTAGGAGTGTGAATCTTCTAAGGGATTTGCAGCCCGGGCGCCTTCTGCGTGGAAACAGGGACTCCTGGTGCGTTTTGGTCTCTGCTGGGAGCTGCTCTCTGAACTAACTGTGGGAATTGCTTGTCGCAGATAGTCAACATGAAGCCGCTGCAGGTGGTCTTTCCCTCCCGGGCGGACCCGGAAAGCCCGGTCGTAGACCTGGACCTTCACCTGCCCTTCCTGTGCTTCAAACCCGAGAAAGTGCTGCAGGTACACACCTCTCCACACCCGGAGCGTCCCGCGCCGGCGGGCATCGCGGGGCGGCAAAAATGTATCAAACCACAATCGAAGTGGAGGTTTATTCCCCAGCGCAGAGCCAGTGTACTTAAAATATTTCTATTTTTGCTGAAAGCCAGTGTTCCTATAGTACCCAGTATTTGCAAAAACACTTTTTGGGGGACAGTTCATGGCTTTTGTTTCGGCCAAAGAGGGGGACCCAGGGTAAGGCGTGTGCTTGGTTCTGGGGGTGGTCTCGCGCGGGGGGTGTCCTCGGGGCGTGGTGTCCGCGACGTGAACGGCGCCCCGCAGATCCTGGCCTGCCTGCTGACGGAGCAGCGCGTCGTGCTCTTCTCCTCCGACTGGGCGCTGCTGACGCTGGTGGCCGAGTGCTTCCTGGCCCTGCTGCAGCCCCTGCAGTGGCAGCACACCTTCGTGCCCATCCTGTCCGGCCAGATGCTGGACTTCGTCATGGCCCCCACGTCTTTCCTCATGGGCTGCCACCTCGATCACCTGGGAGAAGTCAGCCAGGTGGGTGTGCGGCCTTGGACTAGGGTGGCGTGGTCCCCGGGAGGGCGGAGGCACGGCGAGGTGGGCGTGCACGTGCGCCCTGCCCCGGGACGGCCGCTGAGCCCCGGGGGCCGTGCCGCGCCCCTGCTCGGGGCTCTGGTTTAGAGCTCCCGCCGCCTCCCAGCGGCCGGGGAGGTGGCCAGGCCAGGGCGCTCCCGGGGGCAGAGCCCTGCAGCAGCCCACCAGCCCCACGGGGACCCCGGGGAGCAGAGCACCGGCAGATGGGCGGGTTGTCACCTCTGCTAAGCCTCCGTTCCCTGGCCTGGAGAGTGGCAGGGCCACCGGCGTGGGGCAGGGCCCCTGAGCTTATGTTTTCACTCCCTGGGGCAAACACTCCATGTCCTACTTCGGGGAGCCTCGAGAGAACATTCCAGAACCCTTGGGTGCACGACAGACACTCAGGTCTCAGTGTGTCCACTTCGCGGCCAGCTCCGCCGTCCAGCTCACACCTGGTGTCTGTCCTGGGCTCGGCGACCACACGCACGCAGGAGTGTTTGAAATATGCACGAGGGCTGTTTGCACAGTCTGGTTTTTGGCCAAGTAGACAAGGCATGAGTACAGCACAGAGGCCCGTGATTCAACAGCCTGGGAATGTGGCGCTAGAATCTCCCCGGAGGTCCCGACCGCGCGGCTTCCTTCTGATTCCAAGTTCCGTGCGGCGCCTGAACCGGGCTTCGTCTCACCCTTCCGGGCAGGCGCGCAGGACAGTGGCCCAGGGTGGGGGGCAGCGCGGCCCGTGGCGGGCGCTGGCACGAGCCTTCCGTCGCTGCCTGGACGAGCTGCGGGATCACTTCCCAGCTCTCTCCTTCCCACCCCGCCACCCACGACGAAAAACATTGCAGCAAGCCCAAAACACTTTCAGTTTCTGCTTCTGGAATCTTCCAGAAGGAATAAATACTCAGGGGTTCCTTCAAGACTGCCGAATGGAATCGTGAGGTAGAAATGCCAAAGGATTTCCTTCTGAAGGTCTGAAATGAGGTTTTTTTTTAACCGTGGGGACTGAAAAAGGAAACCTGTCTTTAAACTTCAGAGCATGGCCAATTTTTTTCTCGTTTGCAGAGCAGACCGGATGACATTTTTCCATTTCTTCCATGAATGTGTGGAGGGACTTTTCCTAGAGCGTGTTTTTCCCCTGGTGAATCACCTGTGTTGGCGAAGAAGCGGCAACACCCTGGGCCTCTTGTACCCTGGGCCTCTGGGATTTTCTCGGAAAGGTTCCAGGAAGCAACAGGGGAGGGGGCAGCAGTGCGTCTGGCAGGGTGAGGGGTGCACGGGGATTCCCGTACTCTTCTATTTTTGTGTGCATTTAGGAAAATATTAAATATAAAGTGAAATGAAAACCTACTCTGTACAAGAGGCCAGTTAGCACACAGAAAGATGCCCCATGTCACATGGGCAGGGAATTGCAAATCCAGACGACAGTGAGATGACGGCCTGAGACAGAAACGCGTGCCGGCAAGGACGCGGAGAGCCGAGCCCTAAGTGCGGCGGTGGGAAGGGGAAGCGGGCGGCCGCTGCGGGAAGCAGCCCGCTGGGCCTTGATTGTCTGTGGTGCGCCCGAGTAGAGTTCTGGAATGTTCCCTGCAGGCTTCCTGGGGTAGTATGTCTGGTGCTTGTACCACGTTGGAGGACACTTGAGAACGTGTTCTGGAATGTTTGCTCAGAGAAAGGTACATTTCATGAAACTCACCCAGTTGCCGTGCCATGCGGTACCTGCTGCGTTTTTGGTAGAGGTGATGTGAGGCTGCTGGTACCTATTAAAGAAGGTAATTTAATTACGATGACACCATCTTAGTGAATGGTGAATGTGTTTTGGCATTTTCAAATATGTATACAGATTCAAAGGTTCTGACCTCTGTGCTCGCATGTCCGTGGTACAGGAAGCCGATGGCCTAGTTCTGGTGAACATCGACTGCGGGAGCGTCACCTGTTCCAGAAGCCTGAGCAGTGACGTCACCATTCCCGACCTCCCTCTCCTGGCGGCTCAGACGTTCATTCAGAGGTAAAAGCAGGGAAAGGGTGTGCCTGCAAACAGCTTTATCCAGATTCTGTATTTGCCACTATTGGGCGTCTTTTCCAGTCTTAGGTTATTGAAAGACGCTTGATATATTTATGCTTTGGAGATCACTTGGGAATATTTTCAAATAGAATTGGTTTGTCTTTATTCCAGTCTTGTTCTAAATACTAATTATGCCCTCCAGGGTCAGGTGGCATCCCCGGGAAGCCTCTGTCTTCTGTGTCCCATGGCCCTGTTCTGCTGATCTTTGAAGTGCCTTCTCCCTTATTCATTCATTTATTCATTTGTTTGTTCATTCAGTTATTCATTAAACAGGTACCAAATGCCTAGTATATGCTTTCATTGAGGTATCCTTGTGGTGGGGGGTCCTTGTGCTGGGGGGTCCTTGTGGGGGGGGGACCTTGTGGGGGGGTCCTTGTGGTGGGGGGCCCTTGTGCTGGGGGGGTCCTTGTTGTGGGGGGGTTCTTGTGGTGGGGGTCCTTGCGGTGGGATGGTCTTGCGGTGGGGGGGTCCTTGTGGTGGGGGGTCCTTGTTGGGGGGGTCCTTCTGGTGGGGGGTCCTTGCGGGGGGGGTCCTTCTGGTGGGGGATCCTTGGGGGGGGTCCTTCTGGTGGGGGTATTGCGCTAAGGAGCACACGGACGCGACCTGCCCTGTGTGCTTTCTCCCGTGTGGACGCTGAGGGAGGTGGTTCCTTCTCCCTGAGCAGGGAGCTGTCTTTCTCTCCAGGTCCCCCTCTCTGTTCGTGCTCTTGTTTTTTGATTCCTTCTCTCACAGCTGCCTTGGTTTTCCATCTCTGCTGCTGAACTTCGTGGGCCTTTGTCTTATTTGCCCGCGCGGCTGGTTTTGGCTTAGGCCGCAGGCCTGTCCTGGCTCACGCCCTGAGGCTGGCGGCTCTACCTCTCCACACCGACAGGGCTCGCTCTCTCCTGGGTCTCGCGCCCTGGGCAGCTCCGGCAATCCTGGGGTCCCTCGGCTGGCCTTGGCCTCCCGTCCCGTGGCGACAGCTTCCCCTTCAGCTTCTGGGACTGCTGGGTTCTCTTGGAAGGCCGCTGGCCACCTGGCCGAGGAGCCCTCCCGGTTCAGTTGGCCACGCCTTAAAGAGCATCTCCAAGAGCCCCTGTTGGCGGGGGCCACCCACGTGAAGAGTGTCTAGAGTGGGTACCTGCTTCCGTCCACCTCGGCCTAGGTGAGGCTCCAGGAAACTTCTGGAAGAAGCGAGACGGCGACCGTGCTGGGCTCTGTGGGCCTGCCCTGCCGTGGTGGCGTTGAGGGGCTCACTTGTACGTGCTGCTCCGGGGCGCGTGGGGGAGGGCGTGAGCGCTGATCAGGTCAGGACCAAGGTGTGAGCTGGGGTGTGGCCGCCCTGGGCGCCACCCCTGGGTGCAGCTCTCAGGGCATGGGCCGACAGGGTGCCCTGGGCTCCCTCGGCGTGCTCTGCGGAGCACATGGCGTTTTCCTTTAGAATTTAATTAAGCGGCAGCTGGAGAGAGTCTCCTTTCCAGTCCTAAGCCCTGCACGTGGAGGATGTAGGAACAAAGCGAGTAATTGCCGTCGCTGCTTTTAGGCTCTTTTGCGCATCGTCAGATTGTACTGGTTTCCTGGCAGGGCCTGAGTGCAGTTTGCGTTTCGTCCAGCAGTGACCTTTTTTTGGCCTCTGGCTGTGTTTTGGGGAGGTCAGAGGAGGAATGCGCTAAAGGCTGCAGCAGTGGGGAGAATGAGGCAGTCTCTTGGCCTCCTTCAACGTGGCCTGCTGGCTTCGTGCTCTTTCTTTGGGATCAGTTACTCCTCCACCGAGAGGGTTTCTGCAAAAGCCGTAGGAATGCTGCCATCGTACAAACATTTAACAGGCATGGGAGCTAAAGTATGGCCAGCGCGTCGCTGGAGTGTTTGTTTTCTCTGTTTGCTATAGGGACGTGGCATCACAAGGGCCCTCTGCGCCTGGCAGACGGGGAGGGTCAAGGGAGCGTCTCCGCGTGGAGTTGGAAGGCGTCTCCTCTGCTCCTACTTGTCCTGTTAACATTCTGATAAGCAAAAGCAGCTTCTGACTTCTAGGCTGTGGCAGGCCGAAGCTGGGGTCTGCTGGCTTCAGTGGCGCTGGCTTTGGTGGCGCTGGCTTCCGGTGGTGCTGGCTTCTGGTGGTGCTGGCTTTTGGTGGCGCAGGCTTTTGGTGGTTCTGGTTTTCGGTGGCGCAGGCTTTCAGTGGTGTTGGTTTTGGTGGCGCTGGATTTGGTGGCGCTGGCTTCCGGTGGCCCTGGCTTTTGGTGGCCCTGGCTTCGGTGGCGCTAGCTTCCAGTGGCGCTGGCTTTCTGTGGCCCTGGCTTCTGGTGGCGCAGGCTTTTGGTGGTTCTGGCTTTCGGTGGCGCAAGCTTTCGTGGCATTGGTTTTGGTGGCGCTGGCTTCCAATGGCATTGGCTTCTGGTGGCACTGGCTTCCGGTGGCCCTGGCTTCCGGTGGCACTGGCTTCCGGTGGCACTGGCTTCCGGTGGCACTGGCTTTCTGTGGCGCTGGCTTTTGGTGGTGCTGGCTTTCGGTGGCGCAGGCTTTCGTGGCATTGGTTTTGGTGGCGCTGGCTTTGGTGGCTCTGGCTTTTGGTGGCTTTAGCTTTCGGTGGCGCTGGCTTCAGTGGCGCTGGCTTTTGGTGGCGCTGGCTTTTGGTAGTGCTGGCTTTCGGTGGCGCAGGCTTTCGGTGGCGCAGGCTTTCTGTGGCGCTGGCTTTCTGTGGCGCTGGCTTCGGTGGCGCTGGCTTTCTGTGGCACTGGCTTTTGGTGGCGCTGGGTTTGGTGGCGCTGGCTTTCGGTGGCGCAGGCTTTCTGTGGCACTGGCTTTCGTGGCGTTGGTTTTCGTGGTGCTGGCTTTGGTGGCTCTGGCTTCCGGTGGCGCTGGCTTTGGTGGCTCTGGCTTCCGGTGGTGCTGGCTTTTGGTGGTGCTGGCTTTCGGTGGCGCTGGCTTCGGTGGCGCTGGCTTTCGGTGGCGCTGGCTTCGGTGGCGCTGGCTTTTGGTAGTGCTGGCTTTCGGTGGCGCAGGCTTTCGGTGGCACAGGCTTTCTGTGGCACTGGCTTTTGGTGGCGCTGGGTTTGGTGGCGCTGGCTTTCGGTGGCGCTGGCTTCGATGGCGCTGGCTTTCTGTGGCTCTGGCTTTCGCTGGTGCTGGCTTTTGGTGGCGCTGGCTTCAGTGGTGCTGGCTTCCAGGGGCACTGGCTTTTGGTGTGCCGGCGTCCGGTGGGCCCTCTCCAGGGCTGACCTTCCTGGAGGACGGGAACCTCCGCTCCGTCTGCGTGTCCCTGCTGGGATTCTGTAACAAGTGCACACGGTGGTTCGGCTGCCGCTTGGGCTCTGCGGGGCGCGCTGTCTCCTCTGGCCAGGGGTGACTGTAAATGAAGGTGTCCCCCGCCCAGCTGGTGGGACTCCTGTCGAGGAGCCCTCAGCACCCCACCCAGCCGTGGTGGCCCGTGCTCGTGCATGCAGCAAGTGCGTGTACAGCCGCCGGGAGCCGCATCCCCTGCTTTGCCCCTGCTCCCATGTCACCCACCCTCCCGGCCGTCCCCGTCGCAGACACAAGAGTTGGGCTTGCCCCACCCTCCAGGGACCCCAGCTGGGTGAGAGGGGAGGCGGGCTCCAGGGGGTCCAAGGGCAGCCTTCTTCAGATCCGACTCCCCCTGCGCCGGAGGATCCAAGGAAAGAAAGTGCCACTATGTGCCGCTGGGTCACGTTTTTTTGGGTACATAAAGGCCGGTGGCATTGCTTTCCCTGTGGTCCTCTGTGCTGTGCTGGGGGGCAGCCTGGTGCCAGTGAACATCGCACTGCGGGTTCCCACCCTTGCCCCAGGCGAGGTCAGTGACCCGGCGCCCGGTCAGGCGGGACCAGCCAGGCTGGGCCCCCATGTCCCCGGCGCAGTGTCTCTGGAGCCCTCCTGCTGGCCAGCACCTGCCCCATGCCAGAGCCGCCCTGTGCTGGACCCCCAAGTCCCCAGCTGGCCCCCACCCCCGGCCTGTGCACGGTCCCCACGTCGTGCCTGTCGTGTTGCAGGTCTGAGGCTGTCCCTGGTCTCCAGCCACCCCGTCCAACCACCTTCTAGCCCCGGGAAGCTCCGGGGGAGTGCGCTCTCCCGCTGGGCCGGGCGCTGTGGCCCGGGGCGTGGGGTGCGGGGGGTGCATCGGAGCCTGCCTGGGAGGGACAGAAGCTCCCGGAAGAGCTATCGCTGCCCCTCCTGGGCAGCCCTGCCTGCCGGTCAAGAGGCAGCTTGAACTAGGAAGCCCCGGCCTGGCAGCGCGAGGGCCGCAGGCGCTTTTGCTTGAGTAAAACTGCGTGGTGCAAAGTCCCGGCTGCGGTGGGTGCTGCGTCAACAGCCTCTTCCTGTGTGGAGGAGATGAGCTCCTGCAGTGAGGCGCTGCTACTGCCCACCCCTCCAAACGTGGAGAATCCACGGGATTCTGAGCATTCTAGACGTGGGCAGTGCCTCCTCCCGGCGCCTCCAGCGCCCCGGCTGCGGCCACCCGGTGATGTGCAGCCTGCCTCTGCTTCCTTCCAGGGTCCAGGGGCTGCAGCTGCACCGCGAGCTGGAGCTGGCGCACCTCGGCGCCAGCACGGACCTGCACGAGGGGCGGGAACGCCAGCGCGCCTGGCAGCAGAGGCTCAACGGGCAGATCCAGGGGATCGCGCTGCAGCTGCTCGTCAGCATCTTCAGGTGTGTGGGGCGGCGCCGGGAGCGTCCGCAGGGGGCGGCCCCGCTCTCCACCCTGGTGCCTGCAGGGCCGGCAAGGGGTGCGCCCCGCCAGGCCTTCCCTGGGGCCGGCTAGAGAAGGCGGGGGTGCTCGGGGGTCGTTCTTTGGCCGATGCTGCGTCCCACCTTCCTAATCCCCTCGCCTGCTCTTGCTAACGATCTCCCGTGGGCTGATTCTGTGCCGGGGGTGCCAGCGGGAAGGCGCGGGCCGGCGGGCGGTGCAGACGAGCCTGCCTGGAGGGAAGCTACAGCAGCGATGAAAGACTTCTCAGTTCAGACCTCGTGTTTGTGGAAAAGTACGTGTTAGTCAGCCAGAGGGGTGCTGATGCAAAATACCAGAAACCGGTTGGGTTTTATAAGGGGTATTTACTTGGGGTAGGAGCTTACAGATACCAGGCCATAAAGCATAAGTTACTTCCCTCACCAAAGTCTGTTTCCACGTGTTGGAGCAAGAGGGCTGCTGACGTCTGCCAGGGCTCAGGCTGCCTGGGTTCCTCTGGGCTCAGCGCCTGTTCGCTCCACAAGGGCAGCTGTAGGCTCTGTCTCTTTCCCCAGGGCTCCAGCTTAAGGCTTCAGCATCAAACTCCAACATTAAAACACCAACATCAGGAACCCCCAACTCTGTCCTCTGCCATGCCTTTTATCTGTGAGTCCCCATCCACCAAGGGGCGGGGACTCAATGCCCTAATGACATGGCCTAATCAAAGCTCTAATCGTAACTCAGTCATGCCCAGGTACAGACAAGTTTACAAACAATCCATTACCTATTTTTGTAATTCATAACCGTATCAAACTGCTACAAGCACTTAGGCCTCCGTTGCTTCTCCCCTTCTCTTGCAGCGCCCTTTCTTCTCCTGCTGCCTCCCCCCCCCAGCCACCAGCAAACGAGAGTGGCCTGATGTAGGGAGGCGCCACTTGGAAGGGCTTTTAGGCAGTGTTCCCCGAGTCGACGATGCTTATGGGATTATTTCAAAACTGAAATTATGACGGCCTTATCCTTTCAATACGTTAATTTATAGAAAGCAAATAATTTGTGAGGAAACTTTGGGGTGGTGTGTTAGAGACAGGTCCTGCCATCTCTTGCTCAAGGCAGTATAATTTGGGTAGGTTGTGTTTTCTCTTTGCTCTTTGAAGAAGTTTTCAGGAACAGTGCTCTCTTTACCAGCTCAGTGTGTGAATTTTAAAAAGCTGATGACGTGACTGCAGGTGGTAAAACTTTATTTCCCCTACTTGAAATCATTCCTTTCCCAATAGATGGAAAGGAATTGAATATGCCCTGGGAGGCTGGTGATTCTGTTTGTAGAATCTTCCTTTAGATCTTGGGGATCACGTGCTGAGGCCACCTTGGCTTTCCAGCTGGGGAATCGGGGTACACAGGTACAGAGCAGCCGGTTCGGGTCGGCCTGGGCTGGGCTGGCTACTGCTCCCCACTCGTACCCGAACCCCAGCCCCATTTTATCTGAATGAACAAGTGTTGCACCTCACTGTGAAGAACCGGGGGCTTGGAGAAGGGAGGCCAAGGGGAAGCCTCCTTCCCCAAGCTCCTTCTATCAGAGGGGAAAGTGCCTCCAACGCCAACAGCTTCTCCCAAGATACCCTCAAACGCAACACGTGGGTCAAATTAATCCTTTGGAAGAAGAGGGTTTTTCGGAGTGTGTAGTGCCTGCCATCGTTTTCCTGTTGGTGATAGCGATGCTTCCCCTGGGTTTAAAGCACTTCCATGCTTAGTCTCCCTCTCTTTTTCAGGGAAGTGAAGAATCACTTGAATTATGAGCACAGAGTATTTAATAGTGAAGAATTTCTCAAAACGAGAGCCCCAGGGGACCAACAGTTTTACAAACAGGTAGGAGCTATGGGCTTTGTGTGTCTGTGGGCATTTTGATTCTTTCTGCTTTGCTATATTCAAAACATCTCTCAAAATGAGCATGTTAGCTTTTCCGGAAAGTTTGCTTCCACGTGGTTCCTGCTGAGCATGAGCCGTCCTCATCTTTTCACCAGCCTTTTCAGGTGTAATTTCCATCCGATGAGGAGATCCCACTTGAAGCGTGTAGCTGGTGGATTTGGGCTGTCACACGTGTCCGCGTCACCGCCCTCCCCCCAACCTAGAACATTCCTTTTGACCCACACAGCCCCTGCACCTGTCGCCGGGCTGGCGTCTGGCCCGCGGCCCTGCCCAGGGCTGCCCACTCGTGGCGTGGCCAGGTTTTGAGCTTGCCCCCCGCTGTGTGCCCAGCTCCGCCTGCCTTTCCACTGTTCCTTTTGCACGAAGCGCCCTTCCCCGTCTGCTCGCCTTTTGGGGAGCATTTGGGGCATGGTCAGTTTTTAGCGTCTCTAAGTACAAGTGCTGGGGGCTTCGCTCCCGTCGGGGTTGTTTTTCCACGCGCAGGGCTGCGGAGAGCAGGCCCTGCCGCGTGCCCCCCCGGCCGGGTCCTAAGTATGCCCACGCTTAGGCCCCAGGCCAGCCTCCGTGCCCGCTCCAGCCGTCTGCAGCCCGAACCCTGCCCTGCCCTTTGTGAGCGCTCAGGAGTAGCCCCCCCAGCTTCGGGCCGTCTTCCACCCAGTTGGGTGGGCTTCGCCCTGCGGGTGGGCACTTCAGCGCTGGGCAGAGGCTGCAGGGCCCTCTGCAGACTTCCAGAACGCTCTGGCCGGCCGCTCCTCCCAGAGCCCTGCCCCGCAGCCCCCCGTGCCCTCCAGCTCGGCTCCTCAGCGCAGCCCTCCCCGCAGGCGTCCGGCCGGGGGCTGGGGGCCAGGGCCCGGGGCAGGTCAGGGACCGCGGCCCAGGGCCATCTCTTGCCCAGCGTCTGGGGACAGCTGTGCCATGGATTTTCCGGCAAGCGTTTGTCATTGTTGTAAAATGTGCTTTGCGCCATCATGTGGACACTGTCAGAGCCTGCGCTTCAACGGGCTAAAGTAATACTCGTGCTCGGAATTTTTTTTTTTTTTTGCCTCTAATGATGAGCAGGAAAAATACGAATGCATCCACTCGGTGACTCCACTGGGCAGGCGCGCTGGCGTGTGGCCCGGGTCCCGCCGTGCTAGGGCGTGAGGCTGCGGCCGTCGGGGGCCGAGGGCCTCCGTCCACCGCGCAGGCTCCGTTCTGGCCGGGAAGGCGTCTGTGGGAAACGGGGAGCCACCGGAAGCTTCAAGCAGAGGGGCGGCCTGCTTGGACTTCAGAGGTGTCCGGTCTTAGAACAGACGCGGGGGACAGAAGCCGCCGCCCCGGGATGAGTGCCCCACACGGGAGGGGGTGAGGGTGGGGCCGGGGTCCCCCAGGAGGCCGGGGAGCAGGGCAGGAGCCACCTGGGCACGGAGAGAGAGCAGGTGTGTCGAGGGAGGCGGGTAGGGCGTGTGGGTGCAGGTGCAGCAGGTGGGCGGGGGGCTCCTGAGTGTTTGGGGGGGCCTCGGAGCCTGCGGAGGGGAGTGGGAAGGGGCGGGCGCCGCGCTCATCTGTGGGGCTCACCCACCCAGCGCCTCCCTAGGGGGCCTGCCCACCCACCCAGGTGGGCCCCCTGTAGATGGTAAATCCCCCTCCCCCATTCCTTGCTTGCTGGGGCCCCCTCTGCCGAAAGGCCCCGGCTGCGCCCCTTCTGCACAGCCTCTTCTCCTCCTTTGCTTTCCGCCTGGGTGGCGTCCACGTTGGCTTTTCCTCCCGCTTGCCCCCCGCCTTGCAGTGAGCAGCTTGCTCCCCCTCTCCTTGCCTGGGGGGCGGCAGACCTCTTTGTCTGCCCGTTGGGGGGCAGGGGCCAGGCGGTGGGAGGTCCCCCTCTTGCAACGAGAAGCCGGGAGCCTGCAGGGGATGAGGGAGACGCGGCAGCACCTCACGCCGGTGCTGGGCCGCCGCGGGGTGGGTGCCGAGGCCGGGGCCCCAGGCGCAGCCCCGCCGCCCGCCGGACGGAGCCTCGCGGGGGCAAGGACCCTGCGCCGTGGCCCCGCGCCGGGCGGCCTGCGGTTTGGGGCTCTTCGTTATTTCTGAAATGGAAAGAGCGGCCGGTTCAGATTGGGGGTGAGGCATGAAGGAGGTCTCAGTGGATTTATCGTGATTGGCACTCATCAGTTAGGAAAGCTCTGGTCTTAGGACCTTCTGTCCAAGGGGGCCTGGGGGTGGGAAGCTTCGCAGGCGGGCCAGGGACGCTGCGGAGAACCTGCGGGCAACGGTGTGCGGGCGGCAGGGTGGGCCGGCAGGATCCTGGCCGCGGTGTCCCCCAGGTGTGCAGCTTTCAGGGTGGGGGCCGGCAGGAACCTGGCCGCGGCATCCCCAGGTGTGCAGGTGGCATGGTGAGGGCCGGCAGGAACCTGGCCGCGGTGTCCCCAGGTGTGCAGGTGGCATGGTGGGGGCCGGCAGGAACCTGGCCGCGGTGTCCCCCAGGTGTGCAGGTGGCAGGGTGGGGGCCGGCATGAACCTGGCCGCGTTGTCCCCCCAGGTGTGTGGGCGGCAGGGTGGGCCGGCAGGAACCTGGCCGCGGTGTCCCCAGGTGTGCGGGCGGCAGGGTGGGCCCGGCAGGAACCTGGCCGCGGTGTCCCCCAGGTGTGGAGCTTTCAGGGTGGGGGCCGGCAGGAACCTGGCCGCGTTGTCCCCCCAGGTGTGCAGGTGGCAGGGTGGGCCCGGCAGGAACCTGGCTGCAGTGTCCCCCCAGGTGTGCAGGTGGCAGGGTGGGGGCCGGCAGGAACCTGGCCGCTTTGTCCCCCCAGGTGTGCAGGTGGCAGGTGGGCCCGGCAGGAACCTGGCCGCGGTGTCCCCCAGGTGTGCAGGTGGCAGGGTGGGCCCGGCAGGAACCTGGCCGCGGTGTCCCCAGGTGTGCAGCTTTCAGGGTGGGGGCCGGCAGGAACCTGGCCGCGTTGTCCCCACAGGTCTTGGACACCTACATGTTCCACTCCTTCCTCAAAGCCCGGCTGAGCAGGAGGATGGATGCCTTTGCGCAGGTGGACCTCAGCACGCAGTCCGAAGAAGACAGGTACTGTCTTGGTGTGTTTTAGATACACAGCTTTATTGGATCCAGGTGCCCAAGTGACATGTTTTTTTTAATTATTAAATTGTCTTTTTCTTTTTTTATCTATTAACTTAAAAAAAAGATAATTTAAAAATAAAAAATAAAAATAAGTTTTTTTTTAAGGTACATAGATAAAAAAACATTACATTAGAAAATATAAGCGATTTCCATATACCCCACACCCCACCCCACCCACTCTGCCACATCAACACCATCTTTCATCAGTGTGGCGCATTCATTGCATTTGGTGAATACATTTTGGAGCACTGCTGCACTGCATGGATTATAATCTGCATTATGGTTTACATTCTCCCCCAGAACATTCAGTGGGTTACAGCAGGATATACAATGTCCTGCATCTGTCCCTGCAATATCATTCAGGACAACTCCAAGTCCCGAAAATGCCTCCACATCGCATCTCTTCTTCCCTCTCCCTGCCCTCAGCAACTACCGTGGCCACTGTCTCCATATCAATGCTACAATTTCTTCCATTACTAATCACAATAGTTCCGTAGTAGGATATCAGTAAGTCCACTCTAATCCATATTTTATTCCTCCGTCCTGTGGACCCTGGGATGGTGATGTCCACTCCACCTCTACATTGAGAGGGAGCTTAGATCCCACATGGTTGACAGACGTTGTTTTATTTTGATGGAGTGTTATAAATATAATTGGAAAAGTCTTATGTTTAGAAATCATGAGTGGGTGGTAGCAGGTAATCGGGCTCCTCTGCATAGTTTTACTTCCTGGGGACACCTTGATGGACCCCGTGGTGGTGCATTCCCCATCTCTGTCCTTGCTCCTCTCGCCCACCTCCCCCTTCGCTTCTGTTTTGTACCCGGGCTCCAAGCCTGTTTGTCTCCCACTCTTCCAGGGTGCCTCATCCGATACCCCTCAAACACGTGTCAACCCTTGATTGTTTCTAAAACCGTGAACTGTTCGTAAGGACAGCCTGTCCTTCGCCCTTAAATTAGATGACCTAGTACCACTGCGCTCCTTCCCCCTTGTGCGCTCACAGCGGGTGCCGGCCCCTCAGTTGGGAAGAGGGCTGGGCGGGGCGCCCCTTGCACGCTCACAGGGGGTGCCGGCCCCTCAGTTGGGAAGAGGGCTGGGCAGGGCGCCCCTTGCACGCTCACAGGGGGTGCCGGCCCCTCAGTTGGGAAGAGGGCTGGGCGGGGCGCCCCTTGCGCTCACAGCGGGTGGCGGCCCCTCCGCTGGGAAGAGGGCTGAGCGGGGCGCCCTTGGCCATCGGCCGCCCGCAGAGCGCGCTTCCCCCGCCGCAGGCTGCACGGGGTGCCCGCGAGTCCGTGCAGGCCCACGGTGGAGAAGACGGTTCTGCGGAAGTTGTCCCCGCTGCACGCGGCCCACCGGCGCATGGTGGTCAGCATGCCGAACCTGCGGGACATCCCGGCCCCCGAGCTGCCGCCCCGGAACGCGTCGCTGCGCAAGATGGACCCCGCGGACCACCCGTGCGGCAGAGCCGGTGAGACGCGCGCGCTTTCCTCCGCCGCCCTTCCTCGGCCGCTCGAGTCCAACGTCGGAAGCCACTGAGGAGCCGACGTGTTTCAGAAAGGGGGCGACTGTGTATCAGCTCAGTGATCTGACGCTTTTAGGACATTTACTGTGCAAACCGTGCTCACTGCACAGAGCTACCTCGTGCCGTGTTTTCTGCCGCCTAACCTCACGTGGAAGATGGCTGTGCGCAGGGCCGCACGCGCCTGCTGCGTGTCTGTGTGTCCCGGCGTTTAAGGGGTCCTAACAGATACCGGGTCCCGACGAAGGCCAGGCGCTGGCAGACACTGGGCCTGACATCGAGACATGGGGACAAGCACCCCGCGCGGTGCGCATGGGGGTGGGCCCCCGCGTTCCTGCAGCGGTGCCACCTGCGCCTGGGGGAGCCCGTGCCAGGCGGGGGGTGGCCCGTGCGGCGTGCAGTTCACCCCGCCCCTGGAGCAGAGCCTGTGTCAGCGCGATGTCGCCTCGAGGTGTAAGCGGCCGGTGGCACGCCTGCCGTCCGCGTGTCCTTGTCGCTGTGAGCTGCAGAAGGGCCTGCCCCCAGCGCTGGCTACTTGCAGGGCCGGACACGGGTGGGAGAGGACACGGCTAAGGCAGCAGGGTCCGGGAGCGCCCCCTGGTGGAGGCGCCTGGCAGCTGCAGGAAGGTGAGGCTGAAGGCCCCTTCCTCACCCGGGGCAGGGCTGCAGGTGCCAGGGGTGGGGGCGGGAATGAAAAGCTCTTTTGTCCTAGCTCTGGAGGCCACCGCTGGGTGTCCGGGGCTGCGGACAGCTGCCCTGCGCTCGTTCCGCTCTGCGCATGTGCTCTGCCCCTACCCCCGCCCAGCCTTCCCTTGGCTCCCCCTGCCCTCGCCTCCCACCGTGGGCTGGCCTTGTCGCAGCCTCTGGCCGCGGCCCCCTGCCCGCCCTGGCCCCCCAGCCAGCGGGGACTAACAGCCCAGGTCCAGAAGGGCTGGTGAGGGGGCCTCAGGCCATATCTGCGGAGGCACCTGGCTTTAATTCCCAGCGGCTGTGAGCCCGGGACAAGCCCCCTAGCCTGGAAGCCTCGGTCTCCACATCCGTGCCATGGGAATCGGAGTCGTCATCCTCCCCGTCGCACAGGCTGTTGTTCTGAGAACGGAAAAGACGGTTTTAAAAGGCCTCGCCCTGCCTGGTGAATAGGTCTTGGCTCAAGTCCTCAGCTCACTCCTCAAATAAAGCCTCAGTGCCAGGCGTTCCAGCGTAGGATTAATCGTTTCAGCCAATAAAATCGTGTTGGGTGGAGTGGGGGTGGCCCAGTGGTTTGAGCACCTGCTTCTCCTGGACGAGGCCCCGGGCTCAGTCCTCCTAAAAAAACCCACCGGACAAACACTAGCTATTAATTATTATTGTCAGGGTGCTACGGAGGGGAAACGAAGGGCTCTCGTTCGGCCTGGGTGCAGGGCCCTCTCTGGGGGAGACACTCCGGGCCTTGCTTTATTCTGGGCAATGTGGAGAGACCTGGCCCCCCATGAAATGATGCGATGGGAGGGGCTTTCTTTTTAAGGCGTGTGCTCTCTTCCCTTCATTCTGTAGTTCTGGACGTGGCCTCTCGGTCAGTGTGCACGTTCAAGATTCCAGAAATCCACTTCCCCCTGGTGGGCCAGTGCGTGCAGACGTACTACAGCGACTTCGTCAGCCTCCTGAGCAGGGCCATGGGCTCGCTGGCCCCCGACAGCTCCGTGCTCCTGGCCAGGTACGTCTACCTCCGTGGCCTCGTCCACCTGATGCAGGGGAAGCTGCTCAGCGCCCTCTTGGATTTCCAGAACCTGTACAAAACCGACGTGCGGCTCTTCCCCGCCGACCTCGTCAAGAGGACGGTGGAGGCCCTTTCGGGGCCCGAGCGCGCCCAGGCGGAGCGCACGCCCGAGCTTCGGAGGCTCATCAGCGAGGTCACGGACAGGCCGCGGGAGGCCGCGGAGCCCGACGGCCACGTCAAGAACTTCGAGCTGCCCCGGAAGCACCTGCTGCTGGACGACTTCGTGCAGCGCGTCCAGGAGGCGGGGATCGCGACGGACGCCAGCGTCATCCACCGGCTGTTCGAGGCGTTAACTGTGGGTGGGTAAGAGGGACAGACCCAGGAAGGAAATGTCCAGAAGTCCAGGGCGGGGCGGGCAGCAGCTCCGGAGCCCGGGGTGGCCCCCGCCCGCTGCCCGGCTGCCCCCACGGCCCCCGGCTGTCCCCTGCCCGGCGCTCTGCGGGGGCCGGGATGGACGACTGGGGCGCGCGATGGGAGGCGCAGGGAGGAAGGGCTCGTCCCGGCGGGTCGCACTCGTTGGGTGACAATCCGCTCATGTCCACGCGGCCCTCGGTGGAGGGACTTCACGGGCACACGAGGGCGCGGGCACACGTGCCAGTGCTGGGCCGCCGTGGTTCACGACGGCTGCCTTCCCCATCCGCTGCGCTGCCTTGGAGCTCTTAGGTCCGCTGAGCCGGGCCCCCTTCCCAGCCCCTTCCTGTCCCCGCACCCCCAGAGCCCCTCTCCCACGCCAGACTCTCCTTCCAGACCACTGTTGTGCACCTGCTGCAGCCGTGTGTCCAGAACGTGCACGGCCTTTAACCCGTGCGCGGCTTGCCTGCTGTTTGTCCTCCACCCCTGCTCTTTCCTGCAATGTCCTGTTCCCAGGCTTACCCGTGTGGGTGACGTAGCTCCGGTCAGTTCACTGCAGTGGCCGCCGGCTCTGTCGAGGGACGGCAGCGCAGCACGTTTATCCGCCTTACCAGGGCGTAGCCTCGGGGATTTACCTCCAAGTAGTGACTTGGTGCATTCACCTGCTCCTTCGGCACACGTGGGCGGGTGTCTCCAGCTCACGGCCCAAGCAGCACCGTTTGGGGGTGCAGCCCCTCCAACTCGACTGCCTAGCCTCACAGCTCCCGAGGGGCTCCCCAGGTCGCGCCCCACCTCCTGGGCAGCTCTCCTCTTCAGAAGCGTCCCCTCTCCAGGGCGGGAAGCCGCCGGCCCCTCGTGTGGGCGGGCGTTGTCCTGATTACTAACCGCGCGTCCACGGGGGCGCTGCTCGGCCGTTCTGGCTTCCTTTTCTGTGAACCCACCTTTCCAGACACCTGACCTGTGTTTGTGCTGGGACAGTTCTCTTTTCCTCTTGATTTGTAGAAGTTCTTGATGCATTCTGGAAAATTTGTCCTTTGCTGATGATAGGCATAGCAGCTACCCTTCCTAGTTACCCCGTCCTGAAGAGCGTTGGTTTCATTTGGTTTTTTGTTTGCAAAGCTGCGAAGGACAGATGCGCGGCGTGTGCTGCTTTCCAGGTGTGCCATACCTGCGTTCCTGCGGGGCTGAGCAGGGCACTGCCCTTGGTCTCACTGAGGTCCAGCTCGGCCAAGCGCTGGCGGGTCACCTCTGTCAGCCTGTGCTGGAGGCGGGGGCGAGAGGGCGTGTGGCCCCTCCCCAAGCAGGGTTCATGCCCACCCCCCAAGCAGGGCGCGCAGCCCCTCCCCCAGAGACGAGAGGGCGCACGGCCCCTCCCCAAGCAGGGCGCGCGGCCCCTCCCCCAGAGACGAGAGGGCGCACGGCCCCTCCCCAAGCAGGGTTCATGCCCACCCCCCAAGCAGGGCGCACAGCCCCTCCCCGAGAGGCGAGAGGGTGCACAGCCCCTCTCCAAGCACAGTGCACGGCCCACCCCCCAGGCAGGCGCGGGAGATGTGCTCGTCGGCGCTGGGCCGTTGGCGTTGCCCGGAAGCAGCGGCAGCGGAGGAGCAGCCCCTTGCCCGGTCCGAGGGGAGATGGCCCTCGGACGCGCCACCCGGGGTCTCCCGGAGGTGCCCCCGGGGGCTTCTGGAACCAGTGAGGGCCCCGCCCCTTCTTTCCTGGGTGCTCCCCCAAGGACCCAAACGCTGCGTTGGCCGCGAGCCTGAAGCATGGCCACTTAACCCGGCCAGGGCTTGTCCTCACGTCTTGGGCGCGGCGGCTCTGTGGCACCTCCGCGGGACCAGCCCCCTTCTCTCTCCTCCATGTCCCCTCGCGGCCCGGGGCCTCCCCAGACCCTTGACTCTGTTTCCAGCAGGGAGGAGGGGCCTGCCTGGGGGCCTACGCAGCACCGCCCGCCCCCCTCCCGCGGCCCGCGCAGCCACCCAGGGCCCCTGCACATGGGGTCGGGGCTGGCGCGGCCACCCATCCCCTGGGCAGTCGTCAGCGGGGCAGCGGGGCGGCCTGGCGGCGACACTGCCGGTGCCGGGCGCCCTGCTGTGCTCGGGCCCCACCACCCTGCCCGTGGGGCCAGCACAGCCCTGCCAAGTGAGGCTCTTCCTGTGACCCGTGGTCCCCGCTGTGGCCAGACAGCCAGGGGTTAAAAGCCAGGGTTCGGTCAGCGCCGAAAGCCACCGGGTGAGGCCACCGGACGTGGCACGAAGGGAGACCTGAGACTTTATTTTTAAAATGACCGTTGCAATGTTCTTACTACACGGGTTAGTGGTCAAAACTGAATCCCCCGCGCAGGCCTCTGAGCGTCGGCACGGCCAGCTGCCCGCGGGTCACCCCGGCGTGGATGTGGCCGGGCGCTGCTCTCCGGCCAGGCTTCTGGCTGACCCTGACGGTGACACCGCGTCCGTGCTGCTGAGACGAGCTGGAGGCTCGGGGGTGACAGTCGGGCAGGGGACGGCTGGTGTTGGGGCCAGAATTGGGGAGAGATGGAAGAAAAGGCGCTCTGTGCATGTGAGTGTGCACCAGGCCACAGGTGTGCATGATTGTGTGTGGGTGATGCCATGGGCGTGCACGAGGTCATGGTCGTGACCTGTAGGATGGCTGTGGGTGGGCACGGGGCCATGGGCGTGCATGTGTGAGTGTGCACGAGGCCACAGGTGTGCACAGTGCATGTATGTGTGTGCACAAGGCCACAGGTGTGCACAGTGCATGTATGTGGTGTGAGTGTGCACGAGGCCACAGGTGTGCACAGTGCATGTGTGTGGGTGTGTGTGAGTGTGCACGAGGCCACAGGTGTGCACAGTGCATGTATGTGTGTGCACAAGGCCACAGGTGTGCACAGTGCATGTATGTGGTGTGAGTGTGCACGAGGCCACAGGTGTGCACAGTGCATGTGTGTGGGTGTGTGTGAATGTGCACGAGGCCACAGGTGTGCACAGTGCATGTGTGTGGGTGTGTGTGAATGTGCACGAGGCCACAGGTGTGCACAGTGCATGTGTGTGGGTGTGTGTGAATGTGCACGAGGCCACAGGTGTGCACGATGTGTGTGGGGGTGATGCCGTGGGCGTGCACGAGGCCATGGCTGTGACCTGTAGGATGGCTGTGGGTGGGCACGGGGCCGTGGGCGTGCATGTGTGAGTGTGCACGAGGCCACAGGTGTGCACAGTGCATGTGTGTGGGTGTGTGAGTGTGCACGTGTGTGGGTGTGTGTGAGTGTGCACGAGGCCACAGGTGTGCACAGTGCATGTGTGTGGGTGTGTGAGTATGCACGAGGCCACAGGTGTGCACAGTGCATGTGTGTGGGTGTGTGTGAGTGTGCACGAGGCCACAGGTGTGCACAGTGCATGTGTGTGGGTGTGTGAGTATGCACGAGGCCACAGGTGTGCACAGTGCATGTGTGTGGGTGTGTGTGAGTGTGCACGAGGCCACAGGTGTGCACAGTGCATGTGTGTGGGTGTGTGAGTGTGCACGAGGCCACAGGTGTGCACAGTGCATGTATATGGTGTGAGTGTGCACGAGGCCACAGGTGTGCACAGTGCATGTGTGTGGGTGTGTGTGAGTGTGCACGAGGCCACAGGTGTGCACAGTGCATGTGTGTGGGTGTGTGTGAGTGTGCACGAGGCCACAGGTGTGCACAGTGCATGTGTGTGGGTGTGAGTGTGCACGAGGCTACAGGTGTGCACAGTGCATGTGTGTGGGTGTGTGTGAGTGTGCACGAGGCCACAGGTGTGCACAGTGCATGTGTGTGGGTGTGAGTGTGCACGAGGCCACAGGTGTGCACAGTGCATGTGTGTGGGTGTGTGTGAGTGTGCACGAGGCCACAGGTGTGCACAGTGCATGTGTGTGGGTGTGTGAGTATGCACGAGGCCACAGGTATGCACAGTGCATGTATGTGGTGTGAGTGTGCACGAGGCCACAGGTGTGCACAGTGCATGTGTGTGGGTGTGTGTGAGTGTGCACGAGGCCACAGGTGTGCACAGTGCATGTGTGTGGGTGTGTGTGAGTGTGCACGAGGCCACAGGTGTGCACAGTGCATGTGTGTGGGTGTGTGTGAGTGTGCACGAGGCCACAGGTGTGCACAGTGCATGTGTGTGGGTGTGTGTGAGTGTGCACGAGGCCACAGGTGTGCACGATGTGTGTGGGGGTGATGCCGTGGGCGTGCACGAGGCCATGGGCGTGACCTGCAGGATGGCTGTGGGTGGGCGCGGGGCCATGGTGCTCAGACACTGCCGGTGGGCGCGGGCTGTGTGCCATGGGTGGCTTGGGGCTTTGGGTGGGCTTGGGGCCCACCCATGGTTCTCAGACGCCACGGGTGGGCGCGGGCCATGGTGCCCGCGGCTGCCCTGGACATCGTGGCTCACCTGTCTAGTTGGCCTCTCTGTTTCCGAGGCCGGAGCACCCCCTTGTCCTGGCCTGCGCTGGTGCTGCGAGGAGCGCTTTCCGGGCTGCGGCGGCATCTCGCCCTCGCGGCCTCCCCGGGCCCGCGGTGGCCCCGGCTGGTCGGAGTCCAGCTTCCTAAGGGATCGCTGGGCAGGTTTTCTCTCACGTCCCGTCTCGTTTCCCGGTCCTTGGGCGTTCCCAGGCTAGACTCTTTAACTCACGTCCAGTTAGAAGACATGCTCCGTGTGGCCACAAGAGCCCTGATCAAAATGCAGAGCCACAGGGGTGTGACGGGGCCGCCTGGCGCAGGGGCAGCCGCGCCGGACACGGGTCCCCAGTGGAGGGTGACGCCGAGAGCCCTCCAGAGGAGGGAGGGGCCCGCCGCCTGCTGCAACCAGGTCACGTATTTTAAAAACCCACACAGCTGCCCATGCCGATGCCCGTGCCGCCGTGTGCTGCTTTTCTGTTTGTAGCCACTGAGTTAATTTTAAAAACTCAAGTAATATATAATCACTGTAGGGTGATTAGAAAACACGGGGGAATAGTTCAGAATCCCATTGCCTGTCTGTGAAATATTAATTCAGGCAGCATCAGTACTTTTCATTTAGAAGATGGATGCCCGAGACGCTCTCCTGAGACCGGTCAAGCCCGCCCGCGGCCGCCCCCACACGCCCCGGCGGTGGCCACCTGGCTGTCCCCGAGGTGTGCGGCCGTGGTATCGGGTTCCCTGGGCACTGCCACCGCTGGCGCCGTGTGACGGCAGTGGCAGGGATGTGGCAAGCAGGGCGCTGGCTGGGCTGGGGACATTGAGCACACGGCCCCTGCCCCCCGGAGGGGCCGGCAGGCCAGGCCCATGGGCCGCAGGCACGCGAGCGGGCGGTGGCCGGGTTGGCTCCGCCGCTCAGGCCTGGAAGCCCCGGCCCCGGCTTCCCAACCCGCGAGCATTGCCGTCCGCCTCGGGTGGTGGCGAAGGGGGAACGAGTTCCCGTGTCTAGGGTGCCTCACGCGGCCCTCGGCGTATAGCGCAGCCGAATGTGGCAGCGGCATAACGGAACCGCGTGCCCGCATAGCGGTCGCCGGCCAGGAGTGACTCCCCGTCAGGGCTGCCCGTGGACACGCTTACCTGGGTCTTGAGGGGTGAATAAGCGTTTACTGTCTGAGCAGTTGGCGCAGGTGCACGCAGAGGCACGTTGCCACGTGGCCTGTTTAGGCGTTAGATTAGCCGGGTGTTTTAGGCCGGGGCTGGACGGCCGAAATGCAGAACACCAGAATGGGTGTGCTTTTGCAGTGGGGACGGATTTGCTTGCAAGCTCACAGTGTTGAGGCCACAGAGATGTGCAGACCACGGCATCGTCGGGCGACGCTTTCTCCCCGGAGACCGGCTGCCGGTGACCCTGGCAAGGCACGTGGGCGTCCGCTGGTCCCCCCTTCTCTTCTGGCTTCGTGGCTTCAGCCTCTGGCCCCCTCCCTTTGTCTGACTGCATCCTGTTTGTAAACGACCCCGGTAAGAGGACGAAGACCCACCTGGTCCGCGCCTGCTGCAGGGACCTCATCAAGCGGCCCCCCTGCAGGACGTCGATGCCCACAGGAACGTGTTAGCTTTAAGAGCACGATCTCTGGGGTGCATACAGCCTCCCGCTCCCACACTTCTGCAGAGAAACAGCTGTCAGGAGATACGTGTGTACGTATAGGTAGATGTTACCAGATTAATTACAGGAGCGCGTTCACAGGACTGTGGGACTGGGCAAGAGCAGCTTCCACAGAGCAGGCTGCAAGCTGGGAACGGTGAGGAAGGTTTCGATGGGTTCCCCAGGAGAAGCTGCGGGGCCAAAGTAGAGATGAAAATTCTCCCTTCTGACTGCTGAAGTCAGTTTAGCTGATTGGATGAGAGTTCTCTCATTGCTGAAGGCAGTCTCCTTTGTTGATTGTAGATGCAATTAGCCGTAGATGCAATCAGCTAATGATTAAATCTGCAAAATACCCTCACAGTAACAATCAGGTCAGTGCTTACTTGGCCAGTTAACTGGACACCACCCTTGCACTTGACCCTCACAGGAACATGTGGAACAGGGGGTATGAAGAGGAGGAGGAAGGGCCCGATCTGGGGGAGCTGGGGGCCTGCTGTAGATGAGGAGCCTGGAAGTGTTTGAACAGGGAGCAGTAGAGCTGATTTGCATTTTAGACAAGTCGTCCTAGGTCTGGAGGCGCAGCTCTGAAAGCAGGAGCCGTTCAGGGCGCCTTCCTGTGTGGGCTGTGACGGGGCCGCCCTGACGGGGAAGGGAGGAGCAGACAGGCTCAGGGCACAGAAGGAGGTGGAGCCGAGTGAAGGCAGGAGCAGCAGGCGGGGAGGGAGCGGGGCACGCCGAGGCGAGAGGATGGGCAGGGCGCCCGGCCGTGGGCTGGGAACTGAGGGGCAGCAGGGCTTACAGTGGAGTGGGGATTGAGGCGGTGGGTAGCGTTTCTGTTTTATGGGGAAGAAGCTGCTCTGCTCACCGGCTTGCCTGCACTCACACTGAGAAGCTGGGTTCAGGCCTCAGGCTCTCTCCCTCACTCCAGAGCCCATTGGGTGGTTGGAGCGTTTAAGATGATCTTGGTTGAAAGTAATTTATTTGTGCACGTAACCGTGGGATGCAGAGGTAGGGCTGCCTTCAGGCAAGGCTTGATCCAGCGGCTCAGGCGTGCCACCGGGATCTGGTTCCATCAGGGCTAGTTTCATTCTGGGACTCACCCCTGGTGCCCCCAAGGTGGTGCCCACAAATTCCAGGGGTGCTGTGTGTCTTCACGCCACAGGCAAAGAGTGTCCTTGTCCCAGCATGTCCACCTGGAGTCCTGGGAGTGACCGTCACTCCTGTTCACGCAGCTCTCCCCGGGGCCAGGGGCCGGAGAGGGCGGGTGGGCGCAGCCTTGGTCGCGTGTCCCACCCCGGACCCCTGGGGCTGCTGCGGGAGGGGAGGGAATGCCGGGGAAGGCTGGCGGTCGGTGCGCTGCACCCTGCTGCCCTGCTCGGGTCCGTGCCGCCTTCAGGGAAGGCCACGTTCCTGCAGCACGTCTGGGGCGCGGCTCTAGAACCTTCTCTTCTTCTCATGAAACCAAGGACATCAGAAACAGATCGACCCGGAAACTTTCAAGGACTTCTACACCTGCTGGAAGGAGACGGAGGCCGAGGCCCAGGCGGCGGCCCTGCCGCTGGCGGTGACGGAGCACCTGGACAAGAACGAGTGCGTCTACAAGCTGTCCAGCTCGGTCAAGACCAACCGCGGCGTCGGCAAGATCGCCATGACGCAGAAGCGCCTGTTCCTGCTGACGGAAGGGAGGTCGGGCTACGTGGAGATCTCCACCTTCAGGAACATAGAGGTAAGGGGCCCGGGGCTGGCCCCCCGCACACCCGCACCCGCCCGCGCCTCGGCTTCCCTGGCCTAAAGCGGGAGCGACGCTGGGCCCGGTCACGGGGTGGTTGTGCAGACGGTAAAACGCTCGGGGCCCTGAGTGCGGGGGTTTGAACCCTGCACCTCCCATGTGGTAGGCGGATGCTCTATCTGTTGATCCAAAACTGCTTCCCCCAAGTGTATCTTGAGCGTGTGATTTTGTGAAACTTCCTTTTCTTTTTCTGCTGCTGTAGGAAGTCAGAAGTACCACGGTAACTTTTCTGCTCCTGAGAATACCCACGTTAAAAATTAAAACTGTGTCCAGAAAAGAAGTCTTCGAAGCGAATCTCAAGGCCGAGTGTGAATTGTGGCACCTGATGGTGAAGGAGATGTGGGCTGGAAAGAAGCTGGCCGACGACCACAAGGTCTGGGAGCGGCAGTTGGTTTTGCTCTTTCGCCGTAAATCCGGGCCCGGCCCCGCCCGAGTCTTTGAACTGTGCAGGCGTCCGCGCTCGGGACGCGGCCCGCTGCTCTGGGCCGGGGGTCGCTGCGGCTGGGGCTTGCCGGAAGGCGGTGGAGCTGCCGTGGCTGGTCGGGCAGACCCGTGGCTTGGGGCGTGCGTGTGGCTGGAGCCGAGGGGCGCCCCGCGCCGGCTCCCTCGCCTCCTCTCCACGTCCCCTTCGGTTCCAGGGACATCCCAGGGCATGGGGGGACAGGAGCTGCCAGCGCTGACCGGCCTCTGCCGGGGGGCTTGGGGCTCCAGGCGCCTCCCGCTCTTCATTGCCACAGGGTTCAGGTCTGGGGGGCAGATGGCTTCCTTCCAGTCTATATCCTGGGGGCTTCCGTGCCAAACTGATGGCTTTGATTACGCCAAATTAAGGTTTCGCCTCCCTGAGGGATACGGAGGCAGCCTTAGCAGCGGGGACAGGCTGGGGACGATGCGGGAGTGGTCTACGCGGCAGGTGCCAGGAAGGCCGGTGGACAAAGGGGCAGAGCCGACGGGCAGCTGCTCCCCAGGCCCTAGAGGGGTGCGCGGCCCCCGCCTCCTCCGAGCAGCCCGCCCCGGTGAGGCCCCAGCAATGGCTGCGGGCGAGGCCTTGCCCAGACTGGGGCGCGGTCAGGGCTTCCTGGGAGCGCAGCTTTCAGGCCGTGGGCCGCCCTGGGGCGTTGAGCGTAAAGCAGCAGGTCACCTGAGGGCCCGGGCCGGCCGGCTGCTTGTGCAAAGACCCTTTCCTGGGGACACAGCCACACCTGTCTGTCTACCCAGTGCCTGTGACGGCTTTTCTGTGCCAAGGGCAGAGTCGAGTCCTGGGGACAGAGACCCTTTGGGCCCTAAAGCCTCAAATGTTTCCTTCCCGGCCCCTCACAGAAGCAGCTTGCTGACCGCTGGTGGAGAGCACGTCTCAGCTGAGAGAGGGCAGGAATGACGTGGCTTCAAACTGAAATCCCCCGTTCATTTAAACTCTTCCTGTTGTTTTGGGAAGAAGAACCCCTCCTCTTTTTAAGTATTACGTTCTGTGGTTCATAGTCGTGCAGCTTGGGGAGTCCGGTGGCTTCCTGGTGCTGACCTTGTTGCTCCCCTCGCAGGACCCCCAGTACGTCCAGCAAGCGCTGACCAACGCCCTGCTGATGGACGCCGTGGTGGGCACGCTGCAGACCCCGGCCGCCACGTACGCCGCCTCCAAGCTGTCGTATTTCGATAAGATGAAGAACGAAAGTAAGACAAGCACGTATTCAGCATAGCCCGCGTCGGCTTGAACGCCTCAAGTGATTTTATCTGGGTGGCATTTGCTTTATCCATCACAGCTGGCCTCGAGTGTCTTCCTATTTCGGGGGGAGGGTTGGTGGGTGATTTTTCGAGGAGATAGGAGGGGGTCTGAAGCACTTGCTGCATGATTTTAGCTATTTCTGTTTGAATTTCGCTTTAATGTTTAAATGATCCCCTAAAGCCTGTTGCCTTGTGATTGGTGTATAGGACGTGGAGGCTGCCTAGAAGCCACGCGTTGCCGTTCACCTGCTGCTGCTGCAGTGGACTTCTGTCCAGTTGCACAGCGGTAGGAAGCTGATGTAGGGAATGCGGAGAGCAAAGGGGGCTGTTTCCAAACATGCCGTCTCGCCGTGGTCCGCGGCTTTCCTGAGCTGTGGTTCACACACCACACACGTCACCCCTGAGAGCGGGCCAGCCCGTGGTCTGTAGTCTGGTCACGGCCGTGCGGCCTCCACCGCCGTCCATTTGAGAACCTTGTCACCCCCCCAAAGACAACCCCCCCTCCTTTCACAGTCGCCTCCGTTTTCCTCAACTCGCCCCGCCCTGGCAGACACCAAATTCTATGGATTTGCCAATTAGGGGCATTTCCTAGAAATGGAATTTACCATCTGTGGGCCTTCTGGCTTCCTCCGTTGAGCCCAGGGGTTCTTAACCAGGTGTCCACGGATCAGCGAGGGGTCCGCGGGAAGATTTCAGGGCGTCCGTGAGCTTGAATGGAAAATTCAGAAAGCAGTATTCTTGTGGGGCGTGTGGGTGCAGGTGTGCTGCATTTATTAGATAACACAGTAGAGGATGGACTTGGTGAGGGGTCCGTGGCTTTCACCTGCCTGCAAGGGGTCCGTGGAACAAGGAAGGTTAAGAGCCCCTGATCTAGCCTAACGTTTTCAAGATTCATCCCTGACGTGACGTGGCGTGGCCCGTACGTCTTTTTTCACTGAGTGACAGTAGTCCACTGCGTGTGTACACCACGCCTGGTATCCCCTCGTCGCTCTTTTTCCGCTCCGATGCTGGGTGCTGCTGGGAACGTCCTGGGTGAGCCTTGTGTGCACATAGGCTTTCTTCTGGGTTTGTAAGACTTCCTGTCCTGGAATTGTAAAAGCAAACCCCGTGCTGCTCTGCTGTGCCTGTGATGCCTGCTTGTCACTGCTGGACCCACGGGTCTCGAGGGGTCTGGAGCCGCAGCCCTGTCGGGTGGGCAGATGCCTGGCATTGCCGCAGAGCCTGCTGGCCTGTCTTGAAGTCCTGGGGCCGGAAATTGATTGCTCCAGGTTTTTCTTTTCCTTAATTAAGAACAAAATCAAACAAACACTACACTTCAGCTGTTTATATCACTCTAACTCGTGACAAAACTTTGCCAAAAGTGGGTAGGAAAGTCTTCTAACGCCTCTGTCAACAGTTTACAAAGAAATACACAACCAGCGAATGCTCACGCTCACTCACGACTGTCTCATCCCATTCATCAAAGGGGAACATTCTAGACTCAGTGCCATGAGACACCTTTGCGTTCCAAATCAAGAAATATTTCCTGTGTGAGAAGGCTAAGGAGGGGACGATGTGACCCACGACGTAAGGGCGTTGGCTTGAGTTAACAGCTCACGGCCTCGTTCATGATGGAAATTCTGAAAACACAAGGCACAGAATGATAAGATGTAACAGTTTGCCGCAGCAGGCGAAGAGGTATTGGCAGATTAGCACGGCGGGGGCCCACGTGGGCGTCCTGGTCGACCAGCTGCAGTAGCTCACCTGACATCTGTGCATGTTGGGTTTTTCAACTTTTAAAAAAAATGGGGATAATATTAATTTCATCCAGTGGTTGTGAGGTAGAAATGAAACGAGGTGAGAGAGGTGCTGGGCAAGTCGCTGATGAGCACGCCCCGCCCCCGAGTGTGATGCGACCGTGTGATTGATTGACGGGCCCGGCTCTGAGTGCCCTGGGGGAGTCAGCAGAGGGGGCTGCAGCAGAGGAGGGTGGTCCGGGGAGACTGGAGAGGAGGCAGGTGGATGTATAGGAAGAAAGGAGGTGTAAGAGGGTCCTCACAGGCGCTGTCTCCTAAATGGGGCTGTCTTTGCAGCCCCCGGGGGCAGGCCATGTGGCAACGTCTGGAGACAATATTCTTTGTCGCAACCAGAAGGGAGCGACTGGCATGTCGGTGGAGGCCGGCATTGCTGCTGCCCTCGCACCCGGCACTGGACGGCCCGCACGGGAGAGAATTACCCGGCTGAGATATTAGCAGTGCTAACCGGGACGAGAAAGTGCACGTGGATTAGTTCTCTTCATTCCATTTTTGGAAGTTTTAGTTATGGAGAAGTGTTTTAAATCTCCTCTTTGCTAGGTGATGTATAATGGCTGAGTATGTCTAGAGAACAGCCGATAAAGCTTGTAAGCTGAGAAGGGCACTGTGCTCAGAATGGGCAGGGCAGAGCAGTGGACAGAGGCGCTGCAGTTCCGGGCCCTTCACCAGCTGTTTACAGAGCAGGTGAGCCAGAGAGGGCGCCTGATTCAGAGAGAGCTTCATATTTACAGATGTCCAGGTTTTACCCAGGAGCTCATATGCTAAAGAAAGCAGAATTTATGAGGCTTTTGGATGAAATCAGTCTCGTCACGTCCAGTGAACTAATCCCCAAGTGTTTGCATTTTAGTGCCCATGGCAGTTCCACAAACGACCTCGGAGACACTGAAGCACAAAATAAATCCTTCAGCGGGAGAGACTTTCCCACAAGCCATTGACGTCTTATTATACACGCCAGGTAAAGACGGTTTTGTTGATTGCTGATTTTTCAGACAATCTGATACGTTTCTATTTGTTCAAGGCCAGCCCTGAAGTGAGAGAAGATAGCATATCATGAGCAAATGGGGACAGGAAAAAAAGAGGTGTTTTTCTGCCCTTTTTTTTGAGGGGAATCTTGAGCAGTGATGTGAACAAGTGGCTGGTGCTTGGGGGAAGAGAGTTTTGAAATGAGACAGGAGCTCCAGCATGTGTGTTCTACTCAGAAGTAATAATCCCTTGTGTTTGTATAGCAGTGTATAGTTTACAAAGCACCTTTGCTCACATTCTTTCACATTGAAGTTATTTAATCAGATCCTATTGCCACTACAATAAAATGATTTCACCCCAGATATTTGTTTTCTTAGAAACTACATGGACAGTTCACTTTTGCTGATCTGAATGTACTACAATACAATTCTTTTTCGTTTGGTGGCAAAGTATATTATTCCTTCTAGACATAAAGTTTCCATGTCCCTTCAAGTTGCATTAGGATGATGAAAGAAAGAAACTGGCGTCGGCAAATGTCTAGGTATAAACAGAAGTCCCTGTGGTATTGTAAGTCTGAAACTGCCAAAACACTTTTGTTTAATCCCAGTTTGTAGAGGAGGGCAGCAAGGAAGTGACACTGAAGGTTCATCATATTGGAAGATAAAGGAACTTAGTTCTAGGTAGTAAAAAGAATTTTAAAGTCCAGTAAGTTTTCTTCAGTTCATTCAAGTCTGAAAAGTCTGAAGTGATGGCAAGCATCGCTGAGGAACTCTCATTTTCTCCTTCACTCTTCATGTCCTAGCACTACCCACGGGCGTATGACGATTCACAGACACAGAGGTTTTCACCTCCGATGGGTAGAGAGAGGCTCTGCAGTAAACCAGCCTGCCAGTGAGACGGTTCTTATTCTCTGCTCAATGCCCAGGAAAGCCCACAAATCAGGGTGGAGAATAGGGCAGAGTCAGAGTTCATCCTCCTTGAGACTGAGTTATCTAGTCCAGGGCCTTCATTTAATTCACTCGATTGTAAATGAACTCTTATTAACATCACAGGACAAGACATTTAAAAAATTTTTTAACAAGACATTTTAAAAATCATGGCATCTGAATAAGCAAAGTTTTTTTTTTTTTTTTAAATATCCAAGTGGTTTGCTTCATATTTTCCCTTTAATTAAAACTGACTGGACTCTGGGCTTCTGATCATGGTGGATGAAGTAATTCAGACCACCTGTCCTCTGAGCACAACTGGAAAGGCTGGCCTAAGTGTGAAAGACAACTGTCAAGAGTGGTGGGGCCACTTCTTACCCCGGAGTGTCTGCTGCCAATTTTCAAGACATGGCTGAAAAGCTTAGAAGTGGAACAGAGCTCTCGATAGCCTCATGGGGCTGGAGGGACAAAAACTGGAGTTTAGAACCTGCCAAGGAGAGTTCTTGGCTTAGGGTTGGGATGCCAAAGGATTTAGGAATTAAGGAACTTGGAAGTAGTCTAGCCCTCAAGCATGGAAGCCGGCTTCGCATCATTGCGTAGCCGATGGGCTTAAAGGCACGCCTTCTCAGGGAGGCAGACGTCTCCCCAGGGAGGCTGAAACGGGTTCTGGGATGGGTTGAACCTTCTTAGATAGCTTAGGTTTGTGGCCATCCAAAGTTCATTCCTACTCAACAAATCCTTATTCCTTAGTATTTCTCTCCTCAGGGAGACTCCAAATTAAATTAAATTTTCCTCCTTAGGAAGGCAATAGAAAAAGCTTGAGAAACTATGGATTAAAGTCATCCAGGATTCCTTTGTATCTTTAAGGATATAAAAAGTTTGAAATTTTCATTAGAGAACTATAAATTATAAAAATCAACCTCTAGAATTAAAAAAATATATAGTATTGGAATCATGAACTCAGTGGATTGATTTAATAGCAGATTAGACACAGTTAAATAGAGAATTTTTAAACTGGAAGATAAGTTTGGAGACAATAACCAGAGAGACAAAAGGGTAGAAAATAAAGAAAAGAGTTTAACAGAGATATGGGACAGAGTAAAAGGCCCTAAAATACATACAATTTAATCCTAGAAGGAGAAGAGAGAGAAAATGGGGTATAATCGATATTTGAGGAGAAAATGGCTAAACATTTTTTCAAAACATAAAAGACATCATCCCACAGATTCAGAAAACCTTATAACCCCCCAAGCATGATAGAAAAGAAGAAAGCCACAATTGAGCATGTCATAGTAAAACTGCTGAAAAACAGAGACAAAGAAAGAAATCTTAAAAGAAGGCTATAAGACTTTACTTTCAAAGGAGGAACAATAATATGAACAACTAACTTCTCAATAGAAACAATGGAAGCCAGAAGACAATGGGATGATTTCTTCAAAGTGCCAAAAGAAAATAACTGCAGGTGGCAGGCTTGACCCAGTGGTTAGGGCGTCCGTCTACCACATGGGAGGTCTGTAGTTCAAACCCCAGGCCTCCTTGACCCGTGTGGAGCTGGCCCATGCTCAGTGCTGATGTGTGCAAGGAGTGCCGTGCCACGCAGGGGTGTCCCCCGCGTAGGGGAGCCCCATGCACAAGGAGTGCACCCTGTAAGGAGAGCCGCCCAGTGCTAAAGAAAGTGCAGCCTGCCCAGGAATGGCGCTGCACACACGGAGAGCTGACACAACAAAATGACGAAATGAAAAGAACACAGATTCCTGTGCCGCTGACAACAACAGAAGCAGACAAAGAAGACGCAACAAATAGACACAGAGAACAGACAACGGGGGGGGGGGGGGAGAGATAAATAAATAAATACATCTTAAAAAAAAAAGAGAAAGAAAAAAAAATAACTGCCACCCAAGAACTATGTACCCAGCACAATATTTTTCAAATATGAAGGTGAAATAAAGTAATTTTTAGACAAAGAAAACCTTAAAATTCATCAATAGTAGTTTACATTAAAGGAAATACTAAATGATATTCTTTAGACAGAAGGAAAATAATTCCAGTTGGAAGATCAGAGATATAGGTGGGAATGAAGTGCTACGAAAATGATAAATATGTGGGTAAATCTAAAGAAATAATGACTGCATAAAAACATAATTTGATGCGAGCTAAATTTACACAGAGTTAAAATATGTAACCATTATAGCACACAAATAGAGAGGCATGTGAATGAAGTTAAAAGTGTTCTAACAAGACAAGCTGGCCTGTGCAGTGAGCTGGCCTGAGCAGAGAGCTGGCATGCAGAGTGCTGGCCCACGCAGAGTGGTGGACCACATGGAGTGCTGACCTGCATGGTATGCTGGCCCACAGAAGACTGCTGGCCCATGTGGGAGTGCTGGCCCATGTGGAGAGCTGGTGCAGCAAGATAATGCAACAAAAAGAAACACAGAGATAAGACAATAAGAGACACAGCAGACCAGGGAGCTGAGGTGGCCGAGAGATTGAGCGCCTCTCTCCCACTCTAGAAGGTCCCAGGATCAGTTCCTGGTGCCACCTAAAGAGAAGACAAGCAGACACAGAAGAACACACAGTGAATGGACACAGAAAGCAGACTGTGAGTGCAAAACAATGGGGGGGAGGGGATAAATAAATCTTAAAAAAAAAGCATTCTAACATTTTGCATTTTTTGGTGAAATGTCAAAGTTCTAATTAGTTCTTGCCCAAAAGTACTACTTATAGCATAATAAAATAATTAACTACCAAGAAAGGGAAAGAGGGAAAAGTAGAATATTACAGAATAATAAACCCAAAAGAAGACAAGAAAGAAAAAATGTGGACATGAAACATATAAATTGCTTAGTAATATGTTAGATTTATATCCCAATATATCCACAATTACATTAAGTATAAATTGACTAAACAGCCCATTGAGATGAAAAGATTTTGCTGAAAGACTAAAAAACTAAACCAAAACAAGCCACAATTAAAATGTAAACGTACATATATTTTTTAAGTAAAAGGATTGAAAAATATCCTGTGTTAACACTAACCAAAATAAACTGATATAGCTATCTTAATATCAGATAAAGAAGGCTTTATGATAAAAAGCATCATCAGAGATGATTAAAGACATTTGAAATGGAAAACAAGTACAGGTCACTGGAAAATAAAACAATTTCTGATTTATATGCACCAAATAACATAGCCTCAAAACATATAAAGCAATAATGAACAGATTCCAAAAGAGAAATAGACAAATCCCACTAATAGTGGGAAATTAAAACTTTATTACAGAAAATTTCAAGCGTGTATAAAAGTAAAATGAATACTGTATGAAATCCTTATGTACCCATTACCCAGATTCAACAGTTACCAAGCCATGGCCAATCCAATCTTACTTCTTCTGTGTCTCACCAGCTTCCCCTTCCCTCCCCCTGCCTCTGGATTATTTTGAGGCATATCTTAGATATCACAAAATGTCATCCATAAATATTTCAGTTTGTATCTGTAAAACGCAATTACTCTTTTTTAAACAATACCTGGTGGGAAATTAACATATCCTCTTTTAGTGACTGATAGATGAATCAGGATATCGAAGATTTGAACATGATTAGCAAGCTTGCTCTAACGGATTATAAATAGAACACTGTACCAAACAATTTCAGAATACACGTCCTCTTCAGTTGTACAAGAGAACTTAACCAAAATTGATGCCCAAAGCAAGCAACACCCATTTTAAAGGATTGGCATCATACAGAGTATGTTCTCTAACCACAGTGCAGTTAAGCTAGAAATCAATAATGGATCTAGAAATTAAGAAGCACACTTCTAAATAACCTCTGGGTCAAAGTAGAAATCACAATGTCAATTAGCAAATATTTGAACTGAATGGTAATGGACACACAACATATCAAAACCTGTGGGATGCAGTTAAAATTGTGCTTAAAGGAAAATTTCTATTTTCAAATAAATGGGCAAAACTAAATTAGCATGACCATATAAAAACAAGAGTCCTGCCTCAGTGGAGATTATATTAGAACTAAAGAAAGGCTGAAAATCCAAGATCTAATGACTTATCTAAAGAAATTGGAAAAACAACAGATTAAACCCAGCAAAAGTAGAAGAAGGGAATAATATTGATGAAGACTTACTGAGATGGAAAACAACCATAGGAAACGTCCACAAAGCTTCCTAGCAAGGCAGATAAAGAGGGAAAAGAGAGAAAGCACAAATAATGGATAACAGGAGTGAAAAGGAGCCTTCACCACAGATTTTAGAAACATCAGTAAAGGATAGTAGAGGACTTTGCAAAACTTTTATGATAAGAAATTTGAAATATAAATAAAATAGACAAGTTTTTAGAAAAATACAACCTGCCAAAATTGGTACTAGCATAAACAGAAAAGTGAAATAATTCTATAACTAGTAAAGAAATTCGATCAGTAATTAGGAGCCTTTTGACAGAGAAAACTGGAGGCCTTAGATGGTTTCTTCTGTGAATTCTACCCAATGTTTAAGGAAGAAACGTCCCCATTTACACAAACTTTTCCAGAGATTAGAAAAAGAAACAATTCTCAACTCACTTAAGAAGCTAGTTTAACTAGGATATCAATTCTGACAAAGACATTGAGAAAGGAAAGTACAGGCTGTTGTCATGAACCTAGATGCAAAAACCTCCTAAACAAAATATTGAGAAACCCTATCTAGTAACGTATAAAAAGTACAAGGGCCTCATTCTAGACAAATTTGGGTCTGTTCCAGTGATGCAAGGTTTATTTGCCATATTAACATAACAATAAAGGAGACCATTCCCATGAGCATCTGAATAGATACTGGAAACCATTTGATGTAGTTCAACATCCATTCATGACTTTAAAAAATAAAAATAAAAGAGAACTTGGATTGGCAAAGGGTACCTGCAGAACACCCATGCCGTGAACCTAGGAAGGCTGTAAGCTGTAAGGATGTTCTTGTTTTGTTCTTGTACTGGAATCCTAATTGGTGAGGTAAGCAAGATGGGGAAAATACGTGTAAGCGTTGCAAAGGAACCAATAAAACTGCTATCATTTGCAGAAGATCCAATCTTGTACATAAAAATTCCCAAAGAATCCACAAACGATGAAAACTAACGAGTTTAGTGAAGGTGCCAAATTAAAGGCCAGTATAAAGACACTCATCATCCTCTTACATGCTAGAAACAGAAGGGAAAATGTAATAATACTCGCAGTTTCTTAAAAACTGTCACATACCTTGAAAAAGATCTAATAAGAATGGAGTAGACATCTCCGTAGAAGACTGTGCACGCTGACGGGAGAGGTTACAGGGGACTTGAGCCAGTGAAAGGCTGTATGGTGGTCTTAACGGGGAGGACCCGGTGCTGTCAAGACGTCCGTCTCCCCAGGTCTTCGGTGTCGTCCCAGTCAGAAGCCCATCAGGGATGTGTGTGCCACCTGACAGCCTGGTTCTGAAGAGCAGGTTCAACTCCAAAGGGCCAAGATGAGCCTCGAACATCAGCAGGAGGCACGGCTCATGCACTGGGTACCAAGACTTTTTAGAGCCTCGGTGGTTTGGTACTGGCTCAGAGACAGACGAATAGAGCAGTGGAATAAATATCCCAGGAAGGCAGACACACGTACAGGCCAAGGAGGCACTGCAGAGCAAGGGGCCAACCCATCTCCTCGGTACATGGTGTCGGGCATTTGTGTGCCCGTGTGGATGAATGAAACTTGGCTCCACCTTGGATGGCAAGCAGTCATGAGTTCCCAGTGCACCGAAAGCTCAGTGAGAAAGGTAGAAACAACCAGCACATAGAGAGCAGCAAGCTGCTAGAAGATAACATAGGATATAAGCATGACCTTAGGGGGAGGAAAAAGTCTTTCAATATGACATGAAAACACTAACAGTAAAGGGAAAGATGGGTGGACTTTACATTAAAATTAAGAACTTTAAGAACATACCCTCAAAAAAGTAAAACTGCAAGTCATGGACTGTGAAAAAAATCTGTGCCCCGTGAGAGAATCAATGAGGAGCTTGGGCCAAGAATATATAAAGAATAGCTACAAATCAAGGAGAATAAGTCAATTAAAAAATGGGCAAGTGACATGATCACTTCACACAAGAGTATATCCAAATGGCCAGTTAAGGGACATGTAAATAAAACCACCATAAGATAACTTCACCCTGGTAGACTGGCCGAAATGAAAGAGAATGATTATACTAAGTGTTGGCAGAGGTGTTGGACAGTGGCGCTCTGCTCCACTGTTGGTGGAGCGGAAATTGGAAGTGGCAGAAGGCTCCTGCCACACACTCCACACAGCCCCCTCCTTCCAGGTCCTGCTGCATACCCGTTCCCTCTGCCTGAAATGCTCTGTGCCCCCCGGGCCATTACCCAGCCTGGGACCCTGGCTCAGGAGGCCGTCCCGGGCCACGCGTCCTCCGAGCATCGCCCTGGCTCTGATGCCGGCCCCGGGTTGGAGCCTGCCTCACTCCCAAGGCCCTAAGGTCCACGAGAGCAGCTCAGGGTCTAGATGTGCCACCGGGGTATGACCAGCGCCCGGCGTGGGCCTGGCGCTCCGTCGGCACCCAGCGCATACCTGTGTCGTGGCGCGAGTCACCTGCCCGTGATTCCTGTAAACCTGGTTCTTTCCCCTTCAGGGCACCTTGACCCGGCAGAGAAGGTGGAGGACGCGCACCCCAAGTTGTGGTGCGCGCTGAGCGAAGGCAAGGTGATTGTGTTTGATGCCTCCTCGTGGTCGGTTTACCAGCACTGCTTTAAAGTGGGCACGTCCAAAGTGGTGAGTGCACGTCCAGTTAAGCCGGGACCTTTGGGAGACGGGCGGGCCAGCCCACGTGGGGCAGCGGGACCCGCCATTCCAGAGCGTCGCTTGGGGACGGTGAGACAGGCCTTTAGTTTGTACCTCGAGCTGTTCAGTTAAATATAAGTTTGTCTCATCCTTTCACTTATTTATTTCTTTTTAAAGATTTATTTTTTATTTCTCTCCCCTTCCCCGCCCCCTCATTGTCTGCTCTCTGTGTCCATTCGCTGTGTGTTCTTCTGTGTCTGCGTGCATTCTTGTCAGCGGCACAGGAATCTGTGTCTCTTTCTGTTGCGTCATCTTGTTGTGTCAGCTCTCCGTGTGTGTGGCGCCATTCCTGGGCAGGCTGCACTTCCTTCCTGCTGGGTGGCTCTCCTTATGGGTGCACTCCTTGTGCATGGGGCTCCACTACACAGGGGACACCCCTGCGTGGCAGGGCACTCCTTGCACGCATCAGCACTGCGCATGGGCCAGCTCCACACGGGTCAAGGAGGCCCGGGGTTTGAACCGCGGACCTCCCATGTGGTAGACGGACGCCCTTTCCATTGGGTCAAGTCTGCTTCTTACTTATTGAGAATAGAATGGCGTTAATCCAACCCCCCCCCCCAAATCTAAAACCAGGCTTAGTGAGGTGAGGGGCGCCGGTGGACCCTCCCTTTCCCTTCCCTGTGCCCTAAAGCAGACGTGTGGTATTAGTGTGACGTATTTGGGGTTAAGTCCAGTTGAAATCAAATTTGCATGGTATTATCTTCTTGTGATGAGAGCCCTTAATTCTTTGACTTTTTAGGCTGATTGCTTTTTTAAAACTAAAGATAACTTTCTCATTTTGGGATGCTTTCCAGCTTTCCAGGGAAGTCATGAAGCTAGCGCGGCGAGTTTCCGTGCGCCTCGCGCCCAGCCTCGCCCGCTCGCTGCTGGCGTCTTCGCTGGCTGTGGGGCGCCTGCCGCCCTGAGAAGTTGGGGTGCGCTGCCAATTGCGGACGCCACGCGAGGGGCATCCCCCGGGTTTCCCGGCGTGCCCACTTTGTTCTGGCATCCATCTGGGCACCACACTGCCCTAGCGCCGTGCCCCGTTCCCACGGGTCAGTGACGGTCCGTGGCCTCGGCGGTCCTGAGGGGCCTGGTGGGTTCCTGGAGAAGCCCCCCAGCCTGGGCTGTGGGAGGGGCGCCGCAGGGGACGCGCCCCTCACCGAGCCCTGTCGGAGGGCACACGGCAGCAACGTGGCTCGTCCCTGGGGACGGGGTGCCTGCAGGGGCCCCCCACTTTCCACACTCCTCGGGGAGCTGCCCCTGTGTCCAGCCCACGCTCGAGCACGGCGCCGGCCACGGCTTAGCGCTTGGCCGGAAGGCTGGTGCTTCCTCCCGAGGAGGTGGCCCGTCGGTTCCTTCTGGCCCCGCCAGGGCCGCAGAGGAGGCGGCTGCCATGCTGGAGGGCGGCTCGGGATGGCGCCCGCTCGCCACCGCGCGGCGGGCCCGGAGGACGCGTTTGCCAGGCTGGCGCACGGCGGCCTGTCGCCGCGCTTTATCCCTCGAGGCGGCTTTTCTCAGTGAAGAGGTTTGCCTGGTTTGCTGCGGTTTTCTCACCGCACGCCTGGGAGAACCTCCCGCCCTCTGGTTCTCGGCCCTGCCCTGCTGTTGTCCTTTCAGCCGCGGTCTGGGGCCACCGTGGCGTGGGTGCGCAGCCTGGTGCGCCCCGTCCTGCCGCAGACCGTTTTGGGTGCACCCAGGACGGCCAGGCCCCCTGCTCCCTCGCCATCCCTCCAAATGTCGCTGCGGCGCCGCTGGGGGCCACGGCGTGGCCCAGCCCGGTGGCTCCTTCCCCGTCCCTGCCGGGAGCGCGCCGTCGCCCCCGCTCGGAGGCCAGACCGAGATCCCTGGGTGCACAGCGCGCGCTGAGCCCCTGGGGCGTTCTGAGCGCAGGTCCCGTTGGCCCCCGCCAGGCACCGCGCCTGTGTCCTGGGGGCGCTGGGGCACGCCATCGTGGTGCACCCGAGCACGTGCATACGTGTGTGTGCACACGTGTGTGAACGTACATGTGTGTAAGCAGTGTTCCCTAGCACCCCACCTTGTGCCAGCGTCAGCCCGTCTTACAGGTAGGGTCCCCCCTAGCCACTGGGTGTGCGCAGGCTCACGTGCAGCAGGTGTGGCGGGCCCGGGCTCCAGGGCCGGGAAGCACAGGCGTCCAGAGGGAGAGCAGGGTGCTGTGGCACGTCTTAAAGCTACAGAAATGCCGCGTGGCCTCGGTGTGTCCTGGCGCTGGTTTGTCTTCCTTCAATGCTGCGGGCCATGATTTCTCCAGATGACCAGGTGCAGCTTTGGCTCTTAATTCCCTTGACCCTCCGTCTCGATCCCGGGCCTCTTCCTGGTGATGGCCGCGGCATTGTCCCCACCGTCGTCTGTGGTCCCCGAGCTGCGGGAAGGTTCTTTCCCTGGTCCTGGCGCGCACGGAGGGGGTGGATTCTTCGGTGCTGGCACCCAGCTGTGGAGTGCTGGGCTCCGCGGGCACAGCTGCCTCGAGCCAGTGCTCCTCCGCCTGGGCAGCCCCAGACCCCACGCTGGGCGCCCTGTGGTGTGGACAGGCACTTCGCGGCTTCCGGTCCAATGGATGCAGCAGCACCCGCACTGCCCTCCGTGTCTCCCCACCTCTGTGAAGCTGAGCCCGGCCGGGCCCTCTCTTGCGGATTGTGTAGCCTCTGCTCGTTTTTCTCTTGTCCCCTCTTTTCTTGACTTGCAGCATTCGTTTTTTTTTTAAGATGTATTTTATTTCTCCCACCCCCTCGTTATTTCTGCTGTCTGCTCTCTGTGTCTGTTCATTGAGTGCTCTCTGCATCTGCTTGTCTTTTTTTTTAGGAGGCACTGGGAACCATATCTGGGACCTCCCATGTGGGAGGAAGACACCCGATCGCTTGAGCCACCTCTGCGTCCTGCTTGTTGTGTCTCTCATTGTGTTCCTTTTTTTTTTTTTTTTTTTAAAGATTTATTTTTATTTATTTCTCTCCCCTTCCCCACCCCCCACCCCGGTTGTCTGTTTTCTGTGTCTGTTTGCTGCGTCTTCTTTGTCCGCTTCTGTTGTTGTCAGCTGCACTGGAATTTGTGTTCCTCTTTGTTGCATCATCTTGTTGTGTCCGCTCTCCGTGTGGGTGGCGCCATTCCTGGGCAGGCTGCACTTTCTTTTCACGCTGGGCGGCTCTCCTTACGGGGCGCACTCCTTGCACGTGGGGCTCCCCTACGCGGGGACACCCCTGCGTGGCACGGCACTCCTTGCGCACATCAGCACTGCGCATGGGCCAGCTGCACACAGGTCAGGAGGCCCGGGGTTTGAACCGCGGGCCTCCCATGTGGTAGACGGACGCCCTAACCACTAGGCCAAGTCTGCCGCCTCATTGTGTTTCTGCATCGTGTCGTCTTGCTGCATCGGCTCGCCGTGCAAATCTGTCACATCAGCTCGCTGTCTTGCTCATGTTCTTTAGGTGGCACCAGGAACCAAACACGGGACCTCGTGTGGTAGGCAGGTGCCCAACTACTTGAGCCACATCTACTTCCTGTGCAGGCATTTTTTTATTTTGTCATTCACATCCAAAAAGATATTCTGAATTTTCGTCTACTTACCTGTATTAGTTTCCTACAGTTGTTGTGACAAAGTACCACAAATAGGCTTAACACAATAAAAGTGTATTCTCTTTTTATTTTTTTAAATTAAAAATTGACCTATTAAAGGCTATTCCATATACATATATATAAAGTATATATATTAGAGATGTTGTGAGCCTACAAAACAATCATGCATAACGTGCAGAATTCCTACACATCACTCCTCCAACAACACCTTCAACTGTTGTGGAACATTTGTTATAGATTATGAAACAGCATTATCAAAATACCACTGCTAGCTGTGGTCTGTAGCCCACACTTGGTATAGTTTTTCCATATACCGCCTTTTAGTAGCATCATGTGTTAGTTTATTGCACATTTATGAGAGAACACTCATATTTGTACTGTTAACCACAGAAAGACTATTCCAGATTTTAATTAAAGTGCACTCATCAACATTTCTTATACATTTTTTTAAACGTAGCCAATTTATTAATGGTGACTCCAGGCCATCGGTAGCTGTACCCCGTCCCACACTTAACTCACATTTCATACTTGAACATACTTTCCTGTTTACACGTTTACTACCTGGCAGACTCAATCCTGTTCAGGACACTGTGAGGGCATAGAAAAGAAGCCACTTCCTAAGGGACCTTGCTGGGAAAACCCTCGTGCCGTAACCCGCTATAACCTTCAAAAATATTCTTTCGTGCTTAATGTGAAAACGATGTCCTGAAGTTTACATTCTAAGGTATGAGGCGTTAGTATTGATTTTGATGGGTGAGTTACATCATCTAAAAATAGTAAAACTATCAGCACCTTATATGCTTTTGAAACCTGCTGGAGAACAGAGACGCAACTTCCCATACACGTGCCCTTGGGTGGGGACTGCTCCTCAGTGCCCAGATGGCAAACACTGCCTGCTACAAGTGGATTAGTCAGCCAGAGGGGCGCTGATGCCAAGTACCAGAACTCTGTGGGCTGCTATGAAGGGCATTTATTTTGGGTAAAAGCTTACTGTCATGAGCCCCTGAAGAGTCCAACCCAAGGGACCACAGAGGTACTTCCTCACCAGAGTCTGTTGCCACGAGTTGAAACAAGATGGCGGGCGACGTCTGCGGGGCTCAGCCTTCCTCTTCCCTCCCGAGCTCCTGTCTCAGCTGTAGGCTGGCACGGGGCTTGTCTCTTTCTGGGCCCAGCGGCTCTGTTCTCTTCAGAGGTCAGCTGTGAACTCTCAGGCGAATGATTCGTCTCTCTCCCCGGGCCTCTCTTCCTCTGCATCTTCTCAGTGTGTCTACCTCTGTGTTCTTGACTGAGTGTCCGTTTATATAGCCCACCGAGGGGGCGGGGCTTAACCCTGCACGCCCTAATGATGCGGTCCAATCAAAGCCCTCATCTTGATTTACTCAAGGAAAAGTGAAACCTCTGAATTTAATACAGTCAAATGGGTATCACACCCAGAGGAAAAGACCAGTTCACAAACATAATCAAATCTCTTTTTGGAATTCATAAATAATATCAAACTATCATAGCAAGAAGGAATTGCCGAATCTTTTCTTTTTCTATTTTCTCATTCAAATAATAGGTCTCGGATGATTAAGTAATAGGACCTGTGATACAGTAAATAAAAAATATTTCCAAAAGCCTAATTGTGTTTCAGGCCAAACAAACAAAAACAAAGAAGGAGAAATTAAAGGTATCTCTCTTACTCTTAATTTAATATTTTTTCTGTTGGTTCTTAGTTACCAGCATTTCAAAGACTTTGAAATGATAGAATAAGTTTAAAAATCCTACTTAAAATGAAAGCAGAAGTTTGCATCTTGTAGCAGTCTTTGCTACTCTCCAGTTAGGCTGGCTAACATTTAATTTAACAACAAGTCACCCCAGATATGTGAAAATATCTTAGTTTCATAGTTATTTTGTATCATTTAACAGGAAGAAACCTGCATAATTATCTTAAGAAAATGTTGCCTCCTCTGAAATTTGAAGTTCAAAGTAGTTTATCTAAAGACACCTTCTCTTTGGGCCACTAAAAAAAAAAGATATTTTATTAAAACGATTCCAGTCCTCAGGTAGATGCTGAAAAAGATGAGGTTTTTAAAATAAACAATTAATTCTGAAACTAGCAAATTAACATCCTTTTCTGAATTATGGGAATATTTATTGGTAATATTAAATGATCACTTTCCCTACGACCTTTCTTTTGACTTACCGCTACGTAACAGTTCACCACCATTGTACTGAGGATAGAGTCAGTGGGACCTCATTTGACGCTAGCTCGACACATGAATTCAGGTGTGTGTGACTGGCAGTCAATAAAATAAAGCCAGAAAAATAGGTAAAATAAAGCATTCTATGTGCAGAATCAGCACCATTTTCGCTCTGAGAAGCGATGGTGTGCCGTCACCTCGTCATTGTGGCTGGTGGTTTTCGTCTGGTGTTCTCCCCTGTAAACCAGCCACAGCCGCAGCGGGGCGGTGCTTCTCTGTTTTCACTAATGCTATTTAGTCCCTGGTAATGACCCAAAGTAGTAACACAAGAGCAGCGAGGCCAGGAGCTCTGGTAAGCCTGAGAAAAGGCGTAAGCCCCTGTGTTGGATGATAAAATAAAAAATTTAGCTTTAGGAAAGGAAAAAAGCCTCCTTACGAGGTTGTAAGAATGTTAGAGAAGAGCGGATTTCCCCTGCAAGCGTTGCTTTAGCACCCAGGCTGCTGGAGCTTCATCCGTGGCGTGCGACGAACCTTGGCTCTGACTGTGGCTGGAGCCGTGGGCCGGAGCACCTGCGGGTGGCCTGGCGCTGCGTGAGGGGGCCAAGGGCCCTTGCGGGACAAGTCAGCGGAGACGATCCTCATGCAGAGCCGCTGGCCGCCAGCAAGGCTGGGCGTACGGGCTTACAGAAAGAGCTGGCCCGAACATTCTCCCAGTTACCGGCGAGGCTGCCTCTGCAGATGGGGGAGCTGAAGAACTAAAGAAAATCACGGAGGAAGGGGACACGGGCCAAGGCAAGGCTGCAATTGTGACGAGACTGGACTTTTTGGGAAAAAATTGCCCAGTAGAATGTACATTCACAGAACTGCTAAGGCAGGCTCTGGGCGTAAAGTGTGGAAGGATGGAGAGAGAGAGAAAATTTTAAAAATTTTAAGTTACTTCTATGATTAGTGTTGTTTAGTTATTGTTACTAGAGTGTTTGCCTGGTCTATGTAAGAATGTGTGATGGGGGTCTTCTTACAAGAAGTACTAAGTACGTAAGTGCTCGCTGTCACGCGTGGCCTTCTCCTTACGCGGAGGGTCTTGGGGCGCATTTGTCGCTTAAAAGGAGGCCCTGCCGCGTGTGGCCCTCAGCGTCCCTCCACGATGGAACTTCTGCTCTTTGAAAGCTACGTGTATCTGGAAAATTGGAAACGGTTTTACAATTTCTGGTCAAGCGTTGTGTATATAAATTGGCTAAATTTCATCGTCCAGCAACCACTCTGTGGGCTCGAGGCAAGGAAGACGCAGGACGCTGCTCCAGCGACGGGTCGGCTTTACACGCAGAGCTTTATTTCACGTGTGGTTTCCTAACTTGTAAATGTTTTAATCCTTAATTTCCAGTTCCCCAAAGCCTAGACGGCACCACGGGCTGCTGGCCGGGCTAAGCCAAGCCCTGCGCCCGGGCTCTCCTGCCCGAGCCCCGCCGGCGCCCCCCGCAGCCGGCGCCCCCCGCAGCCGGCGGCGCTGACGCGCTGCGCTTTTCCCTCGGCCCCTTAGAACTGCATGCTGATGGCGGAGCCCGGCCAGGTGTGGGTGGGCTCGGAGGACTCGGTCATCTACATCATCAACACCCACAGCATGTCCTGCAACAAGCAGCTCACCGACCACCGCGCCAGCGTCACCGACCTGATCGGCCCGGACGGCAGCAAGGCCCCCAGGTGAGGGTGGGGGCTGCGGGGTCGGGGTCCTCGGGCGTGGACTGCCAGTGGAGCCCACGGGCCCGGTCTCAAGAGCGTGGGGGATGCCGCCGGCCTGCTTCTGTGCATGGCACAGGGGTCCCCTGGCCCTTGGCCTTGCTGCCGAGGTCACTGAGGGGTGGCGGGGCCTGGGGCGAACCCCAGAGGGGCATCCCCCAAGGGAGCATCCTGTTTCCACTGACGTCAGAACCCTGGGCCTGGCGGGACAGCCCTGGGGCTTTCGCCATTGCTCAAGTTTTCTAAAGTCCTTGAACAATGTGCCCACCCTGGAAGCCACCCGCAGGCCGCGGTCTGCTCTTAGGTTCAGGCAGCAATCCGCTCTTAGGTTTAGGCTGCGGTCTGCTCTTAGGTTCAGGCCGTGATCTGCTCTTAGGTTTGGGCATTTCCTGCAGGCCATGGGTTTGAGTCCCGGTGACTCTGGTTAAAACCCAGCGCAGTTGAATGTCCCCTCAAGGCACTAGCCAGCACCCCGCCCTGCCTGCCCGGGTGACACCTTAGATATTGCCAGGGCTGGACCAGCTCCCTTTCCGGGGCTGTGTGCCGCCTCTGCCCCCACCCGGGTCCCGTCCTGCCTGACTCTAAGCCCCGCGGAGGAAGGTGACCCCAGGTCCCCGAGGAGCCTCAGCGTGGGCCCTGACGCACAGGCCAGACTCCAAGTAGATGATCGGGGACGATGGAGGGCGAGATGGCCTCCACCGCCTTCGGCGGGGATACGGGCTTGGCGAGTGGGACGCGCCCCGTCGGGCGAGCCCAGCTGGCCGGGTCGCCGCCCCGTGGCTCCCTCGTGGCTTCCTGCCACCCTTGCCCGGTCCGGTTTAGTGGCCCCGTAGGTGACACCTGGCTCCGAGGACACGAGTGCTAAGCTGGTAGTTGAGCCCGGGCCGGAGGTGGGGACCAGAGCCCGTGGCCGTGGCCTGCGGTCTCCGTGGCGGGCGGGGCTGGCGGCTGATTTGGGCAGCACAGGCGTCTGGGCGCGTTTGCTGCTCCCTCGCCCGCCGGTCTGGCGGCACCTCACCCGCACCCAGGCCGGCCCGGCGGCTGCCCAGGAAGCCCCGTTTCCTCGTGGACTGCGCCATCCGAGGGGCCCTGCCGTGGCTGAGCGCTGCCCTGGCCATACGACAGCGCCCCTCCGGGAGGCCCCGGGTTGGCGGTCCCTGAGTCAGATGCGCAGCGCCTGCAGCCTGCGCTCAGCACGCCCGTGTGCCTCTTTGCCCTGCAGCGAGGTGTACTCATGCAGCTCCGACGGCACGGTGCTGGCGTGGAACGTGAGCACGCTGCGGGTCACCAGCAGGTTCCAGCTGCCTGGCCGCCGCCTCTCGTCCATCAGCCTGCACGACGGCCGCCTGTGGTGCTGTAAGTCCACCCGCTGGGCATGCCTGGCGCCCCTTGCCCACCCTGCCCCGCCGGCCACTCCCGCCTGTGCACCTGCTTCTGCACTGAGCCCGCTCGGACACCGCCCACGTCCCCGCTGTCCCCTCCCGAGTGTGCCCCATCCACGGGCAGGCCTGGCGAGACGCACTCATGCCCACCCAGGCCTCTGCCAGCACGGGCCGCGGTCCGGGCGCCGGCCCTGCTCCCCAAGCGCAGAGCTCAGCAGGGGCCTGGCAGGGGGACGCCGGCGCCGCGCCCTGGTTCTGGCCCTGGCAGGGCACACGCGTTGTCCCCATCCTGAAGCCGTGCCTGGCATTGCCGGGTGAGGTGAGCGGCGGTCGGGAGTGCATTTGTCTTCCCGTGGTGCGTGATTGACGTGTAGGAGCGCGCACAGAGTGTGAGGGTGGAGTTGTGCCTTCCTGAAGGGGTCACCACGTGCCCCCAAACACGTTGAGAGGCAGAGCGTTTCCCCTCCCCTCCAGCCCCCCTCCGGGAGCCCCTGCTCTGAGTTCTGTCACCCTGGATTTGTTTTGCCTGCTCCTGGCCTTCCTGCAAGGAACAGTGTGTATCTTCCCCCTGCTCTGCTCAGCCAGCACGCTTTCAGGCTGCACCTGCGGTGTGTGGAGAATCTCTAGCTCGTTCTCTTTTTATTGCCACCTAGTAGTCTGTTTTATGAATTTACTACTGCAATTTGGTTATACCTTCTGCTTTGGCTGGACATTGGGTTGTTTCCATTTTGGGGCTTTTATGATTAAAATTGTTCTTAACATTTTCATGAAGGTATTTTTTTTTGAAGATGTATTTATTACCCCCCCCTTGTTTGTGCTCACTCTGCTGTGTCTGTTCATTGTGTGCTGTGTCTTTTTTTTTTTTTTAAGGAGGCATTGGAAATCAAACCTGGGACCTCCCATGTGGGAGGGAGGCGCTCAATCACTTGAACCACAACTTGTCCCTGCTTGTTGTGACTCTTATTGTGTCTCCTCATTGCATCATCTTCTTGTGTCTGTTCACTCTGCTGGCCTACCATGCCAACCTATCATGTCTTGCTCATCTTCTTTAAAAGGCACCAGGAACCAAGCCCGGGACCTCCTGTGTGGTAGGTGGGTACCCAACTGCTTGCACCACTTCTGCTTCCTGTAAAGGTATTTTTGTGAACATAGGCTTTCATTTCTTTTGTTAAATAACTGTTAGGGAAACTGCTGGGTCAAAGGAAAGGTGTTAGAAGAAACTGCCAAACGGTGCTCCAAAGTAGATGTCCCATTTGCACTCGAACCAGTGCTGCCTGAGAGTTCCAGTTGCTTAATGTCCTTGTCGACACTTAGTGTTGTATTTTGAAAATTTTAGCCATTTTAGTGGGTGTGTAGTCGTATCTTGTTGTTTTCTTGGAGGGGTGGGTACCGGGGATTGAACCTGGGACCTCATACATGCAAAGCAGACACTCAGCCACTGAACTAAACCACCTCCCTGTGGTGTGTTTTCATGAACTGAAGTTTTTGGTTTTGATGAAGCCAGTTTATCACTTTTCTTCTATGGTTAGTGCTTTTTGTGTATTATGACAGCCTTTTCCAATAGAGCTTTCTGCGATGGTGAAATAGTTTTTTTCTGTGCTGTCCAATAGGAGAGATTTTAGCCACATAAGGCATTTGGATACTTGAAATGTGGCTAGTGTGACTGGGGAATTTTACTTTTAATTTTATTTAATAGTAATTTAAGTTTGAATTTAAATACCTGTGTGTGGCTAGTGGCAACCATATTGGACAGCACAAGAAGAAATAGCTTCTTTCCCCCAAGGTTACAAAAATAAGTTTTATAATTTATGGTTTGAGCTTTTACGATTTGTCTTTGATCTATCTTGAATGATTTTTCGTGAAAAGTGGAACGCAGGGGTCAGAGTTCATTGTTTTTCCATATAGACATCCAGTCCTTCCAATACAATTTGCTGGAAAGGTGTTCCTTCACGCATTCAGTGGCGTGGGTCCTTTTGTGGAAACCATGAACCATGTATGTGTGTGTCTTTTTCTGGACCCTTTGTTCTGTTGACTCGTGTCTATCCTTATGCTAAAACCAAACTGATCCATCACAGTAAGTCCTGACATCAGCTAGCTTAAGTTCTCTAACCTTGCTCTTCAAAATCGTCTTGACGACAACAGGTCTTCTGCATTTCCATAGAAATTTTAGACTGCACTTAGAGGTTTCTACGAAAACATCTGGAGTTTAAAATTAACAATGTTAAGTCTTCGGATCCGTGAACCCGATACTATTTCCCATATATTTAGAGCTTCTCTAATCACACTCATAGTGTTTTGTAGTTTTCTGTACCTAGATCTAGCATATTTGTTAAACTTATTCCTAGGCATTTTGACCTTTTTAATACTATTTTAAACAATATTTTAAAATATTTTATTTTCGTGGTTAGTGTACAGAAATACAATTGACTTGTATGCTGACGTTTTGTCATGAAGGCTTGCTGAGTTCATTTATCAGTTCTAGGAGCCTGTGTATCCTGTGGATTTTCTAGGTACACAATCATGTTGTTCACAAGTACAGTTTCTTTCTGTATGTGTGATGGTTAGGCTATTGTGTCAACTCGGCCAGGTAATTGTTTGGTCAAGCAAGCACTGGGCTGACTGTAATACCGGGGTACTTATGGACTTTAGTCACCATTGACTTTACTGCAGTGGTAAATCATGGATAGCTGGTTATAATTACATCAATCAGGAAGATTGACCCAATAAGTTGAATCCCTTAAAAGGGGAAGTGATTCCAGCATTGAGAGAGAATTTCCCAGCTCATCTGGGACAGCCAGTGTCTCCTAGAACTCATCAAGAACCTTCACTGGACTTCCATTGCAGCCCCTGGTTGCACCTGCCTGCAGAACCTGGACTGGTGCATCCCCACGGCTGCGTGAGAGACTCTTACAGAACCACATACTATGGACATATCTCTTGTTGATTCTGTTTCCCTAGAGAACCCTAATACAATATGCTTTTAAAATTTTTCTAGCCTTATGGCACTGGCTAGTACTATTGATAGAATACTGAGTATAAACAGCAAGAACAGACACCCTTGCCTTGTTCTTGGTCCTAGGGGTAAAGTGTTCAGTATTTCACCATTTTGTATGATGCTACCTGCAGGCTTTTAAATTACCCTTTTTAAAATGAAGGATCTGCGTAGATGCCTCTTTTTTCATTTCTGATAATGGTAAATTCATAGAGACAGATCATAACAATGATATAGCAATGGGGCCAAAATGTTCTTGCAACCTTTCTCTAAGTTTGAAATCATATTAAAATAATGTGTTTCTCTGGCAAGTGGATATGACTCAGATGATAAGGCCTCCACCTGCCATATGGGGGGACCCAGGTTCAATCCCTGGGACTTCCTGGTGAAAAAGAAGGCAAAGCGTGCCTGCGCAGTGAGCCGAGTGCGGCACGAGGGCCTGCTTGGCAAGCCGAGTGCCCGCGTGAGTGCCCGCGTGGTGAGCTGGTGCCTGCGCCAGAGAGCCCTGCAGCAAGACGATGAGGCAACAAGAGAGAGTCAAAGTGAAGCGCAGCAGAGACCAGGAACTGAGGTGGCGCAATCAACAGGGAGCCTCTCTCCACATCAGAGGTCCCCAGGATCAAATCCTCATGAATCCTAGAGGAGAAAGATGAGAAGACAAAAAGGAGAAATAGATACAGAAGATCACACAGCGAGTGGACACAGCAGAAACAGCAGGGTGGGGGAAAATCTTAAAAAAAAATTCATGTTTCTCTTTTAAGCAGCATATAGTTGGGACTTAGCTTTTTTAAAAATTCAGTCTGACAATTTATGCTTTTTAATAGGAGTGTTGTGTATTTACTTTTTAAAAAAAGCTTTATTGAAATACAAGTAGCATACCATACAGTTCACATTTGAAAGAGTACAGTTCAATGGCTTTTAGTATATACATATAGTGCAACTGTTTAGGCAATGTTAGAACGTTTTCATTATCCCGAAACTCTGTACGCCTTGGCCGTCTCTCCCCAGTCCCCTGGTGCTTCCTACCCTCTGGCAACCACTGGTCTGCTTTTTGTCTCTAGGCATCACCTCTTCTGGATGTTTCATAAATGCTGTCTTGTAATATAAGGCCTTTTGTGACAGGTTTCTTTCTCTCAGCATAATCATCAGGGTTCATCCACAATGTAGCAGGTACTTCCTGGGGGATGTGGAGTTGTGCCTAATTAGGGTTTGATTGACATTTCCCAGATGGCTGATGCTGTCAAGCCTCTTTTCGTGTCTTATTGGCCACTTGTCTATTTCCTTCAGAGAACTGTCTATTAGAACCTTTGTCCATCAATCTACTTTTTTCTTTTTAAGATTTTTTATTTATTTCTCTCCCCACCCCCACCCTCCCCAGTTGTCTGCTCTCTGTGTCCACTTGCTGTGTGTTCTTCTGTGTTTGCTTGCATTCTTGTCAGCGGCACTGGGAAACTGTGTCTCTTTTTGTTGCGTCATCTTGCTGTGTCAGCTCTCTGTGTGTGCAGTGCCACTCCTGGGCAGGCTGCACTTTTTTTGGCGCATTTCGCCTCTCCTTACTGGGCGCACTCCTTGCGCATGGCACTCCCCTATGCGGGGGACACCTCTGTATGGCAGGGCACTCCTTGTGCGCATCAGCACTGCGCGTGGGCCAGCTCCACACAGGTCAGGAGGCCTGGGGTTTGAACCCTGGACCTCCCATGTGGTAGGTGGATGCTCTATCCATCGAGCCAAATCTGCTTCCCCATCAATCTACTTTTAATGCTATTAACGACATGGCTGGAGGTAAGTCCACTAATGTCTTCTCCTCCCCCACCATTTTTCCCATCTCTTCTTTTTGCTCTTGTTCCTCCTTCTCTGTCTTATTTTGGATGAATATTTTTTATAATCAAATTTATCTCTTTTATTGTCTTTTTAGCTCTACTTTTGGTTTTATTTTTAGTGGTGGCTTTCAGAATTGCAACATGCAACCTTAATTTATTACACTTTTAAATAACTACCATGCCACCTCACATATAAGAAGTTTATCACAGTAAAAGTCTAGTTACCCTTTTCTGCATTTTGTGCTATTGTTATATGCAGCATTTTGTTTCTATGACTGTGAAATTCCACCATATAGATTTAAATATTTTGCCTATAATCAAAGGTCTTTCAAAGAAATTAAGAATTGTTTTTGCCCATATATTTACCATTTGTGGTGAGCTGCTGCTTTCCCTAGGAGCCAGGTCTCTAGCCTGACTATTTCCCTTTAGCCTAAGTGGCTTCCTTTAGCCTTCCGTATAATTCGAGTCTGATAGTTTTTATCTTTCCAGCACTTTAAAAAGATCATTCCCTTGTTTCTAGCTTCCTCCTCCTAAGGGGAAGTCTGCCGTATCCCTGTTCTTGTCCCACTGAAGATAACTTATGTTTTCTTCAGCTGCTCTTAGGGCTTTAGCTGTGCTTTCCACGAGCTGCACTCCTACATGTATGTGATGGTTTTTGTATTTATCTTGCTTGGGGTTTACTTTCATACGTTTGGGGAAAATTTTAAATCATTATCTCTTCAAATATTTCTTTTGCCCCATTTCTTTCCTTGTTGCTAGGGTCTCTAATTATGCATACATTAGACCATCTGAGACTGTCTAACAGGTCTTGAACAGCGTTTTTTCATTTCTTTTCCTTAATTTTATTTTGAAAAATTTCTGTTGACTTTTTTTTTCTTCTCTGTCCTGTCTGCTGATAAGCTTTCCAGTGAGTTTTCATTTTAATCTTAGAACTTCCATTTCTCCCTAAATTTCTTCTCTCATGCATTTGCTCCATATCTTCCTGTTAATTTATATATATACTTGTTAAGTTTGAAGTCCTTTTCTGTTTAATTCAAATTTGGATCATTTGTGAGTCTGCCTCTGTTTTTATGTCTTATTAGTCTCATTTTTACGCTCCGTGTGTATAGTTATTTTTTATTGTATCCTAGACCCTGGATCATTGAAGAGATTGGATTATTTTATCTTTCTCTAATTAATATTAAGTTTTTATTCTAGCAGGCTACTATTAGATTGTTGGTGGGCCCTGCTGATGCGTGGAGGCTTGGTTTCAGGCTTTCCTGGGGTTCCGCTAGCACGCCCAAGATGAATCCACACCTTCCTACCTTGATGTGGGTTTTGAGTCCTCATTCCTTCAGCAGGTGCAGCTGCTAAAATCCCCTCAGCTCTTCAGGGTCCCAGCTGCTCACTTCTGCTTTGGTATGCATTTAAGCCTCAGTCAAGATTTCGAGGGGGATTTTACAAATATTTTTACAGAAATGAGGTTCGTTTTTGGGATATTCCCTCTCCACTGCAGGCACACTGGGCGCTCTGGATCACAGGCTAAGTTGGACTGGCGAGTACTGCCGGAACTTTCTCTCCTTGGTTAGTTGGTGGAGGCCGGAAGGGCTGTGAGGTGCCTGAGAGAAAAAGCCTGGATTGCTTTGAGGAGACTGGGTGGAAATACGGATGCGAAAGGTGCTTCCCACGAGGCCTGAGAGGCAGCGGTGATGTGCTGTTGGAGACTGGAGGACAGGCGGTCCTTGGGTCAAGGTGGCAGAGGACTTGGGGAAACCGAGTTCTGACGCTGGGTGGAGACAGAGTTTGAAAGCGATGAACTCGGATATTTAGCTGAGGAGAGTCCCAAGTGCGGAAGGTGCGGCCTGTTTTCTCTTTGTAGCTCAAGGTGAGAGAGAGAAGAAAGGGATACACTGAGAAATGAACTATTCAGTGCAAAGAAACCAGAAGCTGATGGTTTGGGCACTTCTGAGCCTGTCCAGTGTGTTCCGAGACCGGGCAGAAGCGGCTCCGGCAGGGACGTCCCTGAGCTTCCGGAAGGCGAGGCCCCGCGCGCAGGGCTCCTCGAGGGTCTGGGTGAGCACGGGCCCAGCGAGCCCACAGTGAGGTCAGGGCTGGCGGCGCCGCTACGCTCGGGGACCTGTGGGAGGTGCTTCGGTCTGGCGGTTTGTACCCCTGGGACCTGCCACAAAGCCAACATGGCTGTGTGTGATTTGTGAGAGTGGAGGGAACCGCTGCCTCGACTGAAAGGGGCGGAGAGGGACACGCTGAGTAAGAGTGGCTTCAGGGCAGAGCCAGGAAGCCCAGGTCTGGACCAGAGAGCGCCTCAGGCCAAGGGGGCAGGCCCACGGTGTCCACGGAGAGGGCGGGCCACGGTGTCCACGGAGAGGGCGGGCCACGGTGTCCACGGAGAGGGCGGGCCACGGTGTCCACGGAGAGGGCGGGCCCACGGTGTCCACGGAGAGGGCGGGCCACGGTGTCCACGGAGAGGGCGGGCCACGGTGTCCACGGAGAGGGCGGGCCACGGTGTCCACGGAGAGGGCGGGCCACGGTGTCCACGGGGAGGGCGGGCCACGGTGTCCACGGGGAGGGCGGGCCACGGTGTCCACGGAGAGGGCGGGCCACGGTGTCCACGGAGAGGGCGGGCCCACGGTGTCCACGGAGAGGGCGGGCCCACGGGTGTCCACGGAGAGGGCGGGCCACGGTGTCCACGGAGAGGGCGGGCCCACGGTGTCCACGGAGAGGGCGGGCCCACGGTGTCCACGGAGAGGGCGGGCCCACGGGTGTCCACGGGGAGGGCGGGCCCACGGTGTCCACGGAGAGGGCGGGCCCACGGTGTCCACGGAGAGGGCGGCCCCCACGGTGTCCACGGAGAGGGCGGGCCCCACGGTGTCCACGGAGAGGGCGGGCCACGGGTGTCCACGGAGAGGGCGGGCCCACGGTGTCCACGGAGAGGGCGGGCCCACGGTGTCCACGGAGAGGGCGGCCCCCACGGTGTCCACGGAGAGGGCGGGCCCCACGGTGTCCACGGAGAGGGCGGGCCCACGGTGTCCACGGAGAGGGCAGGCCCACGGGTGTCCACGGAGAGGGCGGCCCCCACGGTGTCCACGGAGAGGGCGGGCCCACGGTGTCCACGGAGAGGGCGGGCCCACGGTGTCCACGGAGAGGGCGGGCCCACGGTGTCCACGGAGAGGGCGGGCCACGGTGTCCACGGAGAGGGCGGGCCCACGGTGTCCACGGAGAGGGCGGGCCCACGGTGTCCACGGAGAGGGCGGGCCCACGGTGTCCACGGAGAGGGCGGGCCACGGTGTCCACGGAGAGGGCGGGCCCACGGTGTCCACGGAGAGGGCGGGCCACGGTGTCCACGGAGAGGGCGGGCCCACGGTGTCCACGGAGAGGGCGGGCCACGGTGTCCACGGAGAGGGCGGGCCCACGGGTGTCCACGGAGAGGGCGGGCCCACGGGTGTCCACGGAGAGGGCGGGCCCACGGGTGTCCACGGAGAGGGCGGGCCCACGGGTGTCCACGGAGAGGGCGGCCCCCACGGTGTCCACGGAGAGGGCGGCCCCCACGGTGTCCACGGAGAGGGCGGGCCCACGGTGTCCACGGAGAGGGCGGGCCCACGGGTGTCCACGGGGAGGGCGGGCCCACCCGTGTCCATGGGGAGGGCATGGGCCCACCCGTGTCCGTGGAGAGGGCGGTTCACCTGGTGCTTGGGAGGGGGCCGGCACCTGTGGGGTGACTGTGGCTTTGGGGACGCCGTGATGGACTGAGTCATTCTGCGTGTGAACAGAACGTGTCATCTCGGGCCCACGGGCAGACCATGAGGGTTGGAGGTCTGTGCCCTGAAAAAGCGTGTTCTTAAACGTACTCCCCGGGGGTGCGCGCCCCTTCTGAGCAGGCCCCTTCGAGGGGCCGCTGGCACCTGAGGTGCGGCCGCCTCAGCAGGACGGGCCCCTCCTGTACTGGAGCCCCTGCGGGGAGTGGCCGGAAGCGAGGTCAGCAGAACCTGGAGGGAGGGGGGAGGCCAGCAGGGGCCGCCCAGGCCCCGCCACGTAGGCCACCACGTGGGCTGTCACGCGCACCGCCACGCGCACCGCCACGCGGCAGGAGCCCAGCCCTGGAGCACCGGGCTTCTGGAAGGCCTCACCTGGGGGCGCCTTGAAATGCTTCCTGCCTGGCACCTGGGAGCCGGCAGCTCCCCGGGCTTCTGGAGTAAACCCCTGGTATTTGCTTTGCACCGGGGACGCGAAAGCCCTGCTGCGCCCGGGTAGCGCCGTGGAGGCCACACACGCGTGGAGGGGCTGGGGCCGTGGACGTGCGTGTCCTTGACAGCCCAGGCTGGCTTCTGAGTCCAAGGGGGGCCCAGGGCCGGAGGGGGTCCTTCCCCCAAGGGGAGCCTGGCATCTCTGGCGGGCCAGGCCTGCCCAGGTGGGGTGGCCGCACCCCGACACGGGGCTTCGCTGTCTGGGGGGCGGAGGGGGGCGCTCTCAGAGGGCACGGCTCGTGTCTTCCTGCCCTCGACACGCCAGGAATAAGGGGCATCAGCAGTGGGGGGCGGGCGCCCACGGGGCACGTGCAAGAAGCGAAAGCCTCGCAGCGCCCCCGTTCTCACAGGCGGTTTCGCTCTCCTCTGCGCGCACGGCTTCTCTGAGGTAACAGTTTATAGACGTGGAAGTGCTCCTGGTTTGTAAAACGGTGCTGTACTTTAGTGGGTGACAGAGTAGGCTGAGAGAAGCCCTCGAGACGAGCAGAGGGAAGTGGTCCGTCGAGGCAGGGCGGCCTTCTCCGTTCTAAGAATCACCAGCTTTGGTGTCGAGGGACGGAAAACCCAAAACGGCCGTGACAGGAGAGAGTCCAGTGGCTGCGTTGTCTTCTCGCCACTTTGAGTCCAGCCTCTGTAGAGGAGGGGGGTTCCAGCAGGTTCCTCCTCAGGAAAACTGGGGCTCGTGGCCACGGGTGAAGGTTGGTGGGCAGATGTGGCCACGCCTCGCCCGCGCTGGCGACGTGGCCCCGCGGCTGTGGGTGGTCGGTGCTGCCTCTGGAGCGAGCCGCGGGCCTGGCCTTGCCCTCCCCGACCGCCCCAGCTGCCCGGCGCTGCCTGACCCCGCCTCTCGCTCGCAGGCACGGGGCAGGGCATCGTGGTGGTGACCACCAGCGGATTTCTCCGTCAGGAACTGAGAGTCGAGGGGGACCTGAAAGGCCCCCACACCTCCTTCCTCGGCTTCCAGCTGATGCCCGAGGTATGCCCGGGGCACACCCTCCGGGGGGCGCACGCCCGCGACGGGGGCCCGCGTGACGGCGCCCTGTCCCCGCAGGAGCAGCTCTGGGCGGTGTGCGCTGGGCGCGGCGAGGTGGGCGTCTGGAGCACGCGGGACCTCAGCCAGAGCCCGCGCTGGGTCCCGCTGCAGGGCTGCGCCGAGGTCACCTGCATGATCAGGGTGAAGCGGCAGGTAAGGCGGGAGGCGCCCGGCCCCGGCCCCTCGGCTCCTTCGCGGGGGAGGCGTGGCGCGGGGCCCCGGGGGCGGCGCAGTCAGGAGGCACGGGCCCCCGTTTCTCCTTGCAGATCTGGGTGGGCGCCAGGGGCCTGTCGCAGGAAAAGCCCAAAGGGAAAATCTACGTGATTGACGCGGAGAGGAAGGCCGTGGAGAAGGAGCTGGTGGCCCACGCGGACACGGTGACCACCCTGTGCTCGGCCGAGGACAGATACGTGCTGAGTGGGTCCGGCCGGGAGGAAGGGAAGATCGCCATCTGGAAGGTCGAGTAGGCGCCGCAAGGCCCAGGACCGGCGCTCTGCGGGCGGGAACCGCGGGCCTGTGGGCTCTGGGGGGGGCGCGCGGGGCTGGGACCCGAGGGCCGGCCTCGGCGGGTGGGTCAGGGGGCCGGGGCCGGACGCCCCACACGGGCCTCCGTGGTAGAGCCGAGCGCCGCGCCCCGCTCTCTACCCCGCCGGGGGGTCCCGGCCCCTGTGCCCCCTCACTGCCAGCCTGGCCCTGGGCGCCTGCCACGCCGAGCCTGCTGGGCACTTGTGACCTGCACCCGTGCCTCAGTCACTCAGCAAACACGGGCGCGGGTGGGGCCCGCGGGCGGTGCTGACCCGGGAGCCCTGCGGCCTCGGGCTCTCTCTCCTGGGGTCGAGTTCTGGTCTCAGGTGGGCTGGGGGCACCTGACTGTAACCAGGTGTGGCTGAACCGGCTTGGGCCTGCCCACGAGGGGGCTGGCTGGGCCACGCTCTGCCCTTTTCCTTCCTTCTTAACGAAACCTGAGGGGACCTTTTCTCCTACTGATGACGACAAGTCATTTTTATGAGACAAAAAAAAAATCCATTGAAAATAACACATAGTACCTAGTGTGCCAGTAAAGTCACCACCACATCCACGGACTGACAGGCTGCCTCCACGTGCGTCTTGTGGACGTACTGTGTGTGTGGAGAGAGATGGTGCTTCCTGTTGAAACTGAAAAAGCTCTCATTGGCTCCAAAATGACGCTTGGCACATTTTTATCCTGTCGCGGCTGCCCTCCTTGGATGCTCCAAAGGTGGCGTTGGTTGGCTAAGGGCCGTGGAGAGGCACCTCCCGTCAGCACAGGCGGGTGCTGCTGGCCTGTGGGCGTCACGGCCGGCCCAGGGCTCTGGACAGGCGCTGCCCCGACCTCGCTGACCTGAGAGCTCTCCGAGGCCCTCTGCCCACCTCCCAAAACAAGGCCAAACCTGAGACTGTCGGTGGTTTCCAGAATGAACGCTGTGGCTGGAACGCTGGCTTGGACCAAGTGTTCTGGAAGTCCCATGTTGTAGACTGATTTTCTCCCAGGGTTTGGCCTTGGGTAGAGCGCGGCGCCGCCGGGCGGCCTAACACGTGTGCTGCTGCGGGGCGCAGCCTCTGACCCCTGGGAGGAAGGCTAGCCGGCGCCAGAGAGCGAAGGGTTGACTTTTGCTTTTATAAACAAAAATTACAGCAAAGGCCTGGCAGAAATACATTTATAAACTATTTAATGCCAGTTCAAGTGTAATTAGGTATTTTAAACGGTTTGGTAATAAATTCTTTCACTTAATAAATGCTGATGTCACTTTTCTTACTTTATACAACAGATTTATCAGTAGAAGAGAAGATCTGACCAATTTGAATTTGCTTTTAATTCATTCTAAGTTCAGATCAAGTTATCTCATGTGGGGTTTTCAGTTCCTTGATTTTTGGTAATAATATCCAGCGTATGCCTTGACACTGACTGTGTTTGAACCTGCCAGTACAGAAAAACTAGTGGCTTTTAGGAATATTTATATAAAAGAAAAAAAGGAGTGAACAATTAAAAGTGGAATCAATGGGCTGAGGGCAAGTGTGTGTCCTCTATTTGTGTAACTAGAATCCTAACCAGTGGGTTTGCTGAAACAAAAAGGGCACTTTTAGTTTTTCTCCATGCTTCGAAGAAATTCCATTATGAATGATTTGTCATGAGGAGGATCAAAATAAGCTTGAATTCATTAAACAGGCTGTGGTGCCTTCACAGTCTTGGCTTTAGAAAGCTGAATTGGCATAGCAAAAATGTTTATTGTAAAGCAGATGCCAATATTTGATTTCAGTATAATTTCAGCTCTTTTGCCATATTCCAGAAGGTAGAAAAAGCGGCCTGCTTGGGCCCTGCTCACACACCCATCAAAAGCTTGCCCTGAACCCCGGGTATTGCTGCAGAGGCTGTAGAGCGACCCCAGGGTAACGTGTGTATGACCTGTTCTCAGATGTGCATGCGTCCGCTTTTCTCAAGTTACAGCCCCTTTGTGGTGCTTCGAAGGTATGTGCACCCCAGAAAAATTTAATCCATTCCTGAGGTGTGAACCATTGTAAAAGGGACTCTGTGATGAGGTTATCCCAGCTAAGAAGGTGCAGCCCCCCTCGGTCAGGCGGGGTCTTCATCCTACCACTGGAGTCCTGTACAAGTGGAGTGAAATTCAGAGCGAGTGAGCAGCCAGGAGCTGCTCGAGGAGAAGGCAGAGGCCGGGCGAGGCCGCTGTGCGCCCACCGTGTGACAGGAGCCCAGGACTGCCGGCAGCCAGCCCCAGCGCACGGGTCTTCAGCAAGAAAGCATTGCTTTGAAGATGTCTTGATTTGGACTCTTTTAGCCTCAAAACCATGAGATTCCCATTTTTTAACCTGACCCATTTCACGGCATTTGCTTGAGCAGCCTGGGAAACCAAAACACCTTGGAAGTGGTTACCATAACAACGTCTGAATTACAAACGCAAGCACATGGCTTACATCCATTTCTGGAGGATTCCTTAGGAAGGTGGACGAGTACTCTCCAGGTTCCTGCTGTCCATGCTCTTTGTGTTTCATGGGATTCTCCTAGCTGGATACCTGGCCACGGGACCCAAGCCCTCTGTACCACTGGCTAGTTCCTTCTTGCAGAGTTGGTGTGGGGATTGAGTGAGAGGGAGCGTTGAATCCGAGCTGCCTGTGGGGCTTTTGTGGAAGGTGAGGAGTATACATGCAGGAGCTACTTCGGTAGCTGATTGGTGGTCCTCCAAGATATACGCCCATTTCCTACTCCCCGGAACTGTGTTACTGTTTTAGTTTGCTCAGCTGCTCAAAGCAGCTATCATGAAATGTGTTGGCTTCAACAAAGGGAATTTATTAGCTCACAAGCTTACAGTTTTAGGCTGAGAAAAATGTCCAAATCAAGGCATCGTCAGGTGGTGCTTTCTTTCTGAAAACCAGCTGCCGGTGATCCTAGACACGTGGTGGCATCTGCTGATCTCTCGCTTCTCTTCTGGGGTTTGTTGCCTTCAGCTTCTTGCTTCTGAGACTTTCTCTGTCTGAATTTCATTCTCCTATGAAGGACTCCAGTAGAGTATTAAGAGCCACCCTGGCCATGCCAAAAGGTCTCACGATAGAGCCACACCCGCAGGGGCGGATCAGCCTTAAGAACATGACTTCCTGGGGTCCATACAGCTCCAAACCACCACACTTGGGGAATGGGTCTTTGCAGATGAAGTTAAAGGCCTCGAGGTGAAATTATCCTGCATTTAGGGTGGGCACTGAAGCCAGTGGCAGGTGTCTTTGGAAGAGGGCCTGCCCCAGTCAAGATGGTGGAGAGAGCGGTTCTAGGGCTCCCTTCCACAGAAGACTTGAACAAGCAAGAGCTGACAAAAACATCTTCCTCAGAGCTTTGGAAAACAGTTAAAGGGTACCAGTAACAGGAAGAGTGCCAAGTCAAGAAAAAAGCAACTTAAGAATGGTAGGATTCTGTGGCACCCTTGCTGGCCCCTCCCCACCCCATCACTACTTCTGTGTGAAACTGGCACACGTTTCCAGGGAGGGCCTCTGGTCCCAGTTCTGGAGGGAACAGGGTAACTTTTGTGCCCCTGCCGGTCTGTGTGGGGGCAACCTAAAGACTGAACCAGGACGCGCTCACCAGCTCACCATCACAGAACGTTCTGGACCTAGAAGCAGCTCACAGAGCTCTCTCTGAAATACTGTATGAGAGAAGCTTGGGGTAAAGGGTTGCTGGCTGTTGGACATACAGTGGAGCACTCAGGACTGTGAGAAAACGTTCTTTCCTAGGGGAATGAGGCTATTCCTTGCATCCCTGTAAATGGGGAGTTCCTAGGACCACACGCACATGCCCAAGGACAAAATGCATGTACAGAAAAGACCAGGAGGGACTCTATGCTTTTGCCTCAGGCTGTCCTCTAAACTCATTATTAGGACTGCTAAGCTCGGAAGGAGAGTACTTACACAGGCCAGTCTGCAAAGACTGGGAAAGGTGTTTCGTTTCTAACATTTTTTCATAGCTCTTGGCAGTTCAGGAAATCTGTCATAACACTAGCTGGATACAAGCTTAAGACACTGATGTCTCAATCTCTAAATCCAGAGGTAACACATTAAAATATCAAAATGTCCAAATTACAACACAAGATTTTAAAGCACACAAAGAAAGAGGATGTGATGGCCTATACAAGGAAAATATTCACATTAGAAACCATCAGTGAGGAGAACCAGACTTGGAACTTTCCAGACAAAGACCTTAAAAAATGGTCCTAAAAATGCTTCAAGAGCTCAAGGAAAACACAGATGAAGAACTAAAGGACACCGGGAAAACAACAGATTAACACAAGGAGAAGATCAGTAAAAAGAAAGCATGAAAAGGAACTGGAATAAAAGTTTACTAGAGCAGGCCAACGGCAGGTGGGAGTTGTCTGAAGAAAGGATCAGTGGGTTTGAAGGTAAGAAAACTGGCATCACTCAGCCTAAGCAGCAGAAAGAAAAGCGAATGAAGACGGTGAAGAGCCTGAGGGCCAGTGGACCACTGTGGGAGTCCCGGAGAGAGGAGAGAGAGGAAGGGCTGAGAGCATAGTCAGAGAAATAATGGCGATAAACGTCCTGACTTGAACAAAATTTCATTAAAATCTTATAGAAACACATCCAAGACACCCAACAGTTAACTCCAAATAGACACAAACCAAGATGCATTATAATCAAACTGATAAATGCCAAAGATGTGGAATTCCTAAAGCGGTGGGAGAGCAGCAGTGTGCACACACCACGGAGCCCAGCGGGGGGAAGGGCCGTTTTCTCATCAGAAACCATGGAGGCAAGAAGGAGTGGGATGACAGATACAAAGTGCTGAAAGGAAAGAAACTGCCAGCCAAGAACTCTCTATCCAGTGATGCTTTCAAAAAGGAGGGAGAGACTGAGAGATTGCACACACACAGCAGCAGGTCTCGGTCGTCAGCACTAGAGCAGCCTACGAGAGGTGCCGAGGGAGGCCTTCAGGTGGAAAGGGAAGGCCCCTGGACGATGGCTGGGCAGCTCGGTGAGCAGAGGTGCTGACGTGGACGATGACTCAGCACGGAAGAGGAACGGGGCTCTGAGCCTGCCTCTGCACAGATGAAACCTAAGAACATCCCGTGGAGGGAAGGGAGTCGGGCGCGGCGGCGCAGGTCTTGTCTGATGCCACATAAATAGCTAGAATATGCAAACTCACGGAGACAGCAAGCAGGGGGCAGGTTCCCGGGGCTGGCGAGGAGTGGGTGGGTGAGAGTTCACGCGCGATGGATGTGGAGCTGCAGCTCGGGGTGGTGCAAGATTCCGGTAGAGGGTGGTGGTGAGGCTGGCGCAGCAGGGGCTGTGCTCGGTGGCACTGCACAGGCTGCCCGGGCCGGCGAGATGGCGCGGCTGTGCTGGTGTTTCCACCGGGAGCACCGCAGAGACGAGGAAGGGGGAATACAGGGCACAGTCCCGGCTCGATCGGGCGGTGGAGGAGGAAAGACCCGAAAGGACGTTCAAGGCCAGGTGAAGAAGCTGGCACGCGCCTGTCAGCGTGCCACCAGAGTCGGGCTCTTGAACTCGGTAACTGCACGTAAGGCAGTTGTAACCCGTAAGTGAATATCCTTGCTCTTGGAAATGTACACGGCATACTCAGTGGTCAAGGCCATGGTGTCCACAACCTACTTTCAGACGCTTAGAAAATAGGTGGATGGATGGGCGGATGGATGGATAGGTAGAATGATACGGCAAATGTGGCAGAATTTTTTAAATTGGGGAGATCTGGGTGGGAGGTTATGTTGGAGTTCTCTGTGCAGTTTTGTATTATTTTTGCAGCTGTCCAGTAAGTGTGAAATGACTTAAAAATAAACATTTTTGAGTGGAGAAAAGCAGACGATGACACAGACCCAGAGCAGGCCATGTGAAGACAGGCACAGGATAGAGTGGCCACGAGAGCCCAGGCACCCTGGGGCCACCGAGGCGGCAAGAGGCAAGGAAGGGTTCCTGCCTAGAGCCTCCGGCACGAGCGCAGCCCTGCCTGGTCTTGATTTTGGGCTTCTTGACCTCCAGGGCCGTGAGAATAGATTTCTGTCGCAAGCCCCCGTGTTTGTGGTACACTGTTTCGGGGGCCCTGAAAACCCACCCCCCAGCCGTGGCAATGGCGCGTGGGCTGCAGGGTTGTGGGAACCTTAGGACACCCCGTGAGGCTGGGTCACCGTGTTTAACGTCCCAGGAGGCCCTGCCTGGACTACCAAGAGCACAGTGGGAGGCTGAGGGGCTCAGACCCTCGCCCCCAGGATGCAGGGGTGGGGCTTGCTGTGGACGGGCTGTTGCGGCACAAGGGACCTGGCTTCTAACGAGGCAGTGGAAGGGGGTGGCAGAGGCTGGTGGCCCTGGGGCACGTGAGCCACCCCTGCCCTGCTTGGGGACGACCCTTGGGTGCGGGCGAACTCACCTTCCTTTGACGATGGAGAAGAGTAAACCTCACCGGCTCTGCATCTTTACCTGACGGTCAGAGGGTATATTCCGTGGCTGCGGTGCCCACCAGCTACCCACGCCTGTGGTTTCACTGGGGTTAGTGGTGAGAGACCACAGCAGTGTGCAGAGATTCATGGGAAACTCAGAAGAGGTGACGCAGGACAAAGGGGTGGGCCTTGAGCACCGGCACCACTGACGCCTCCACACGAATGACCATAACACTTAAAAATATTTGATTTACCAAAAAGGAGACAGGAAAGGAGGGACTGAGGAACAAAAAACAGACGCGACAAACAGAAAACATAGGAAGATGGAAGAGTTGAGTCTAACTATATTGGTAAGTATAAGTGGACTAAATACTCCAATTAAAAGACGCACTGTGTAAAAAATAAGCCCCAACTGTACATCGCCTACCAGGGAAGCACTTTAAATCTACACACACGGATGGGATAGGAGGAAAAGATGAAAAAATATATACCATGCACTTGGTAAGCATGAGAAAATGGCATGGCTATATTACCATCAGACAAAACAGATTTCAATTCAAGGTTAAGAAACAAACAGGGATATGCATAGTGATTAAAAGGTAAATTCATCAAGAAAACAATGTTACATATACATGCACTTAATGGAGATTCAAAATACATAAAACAAATATGGCAAAACTCTATGGGGTACTGGGCAAATCTACAATCATAGTTGGAAATTTTAACACCAGTCTCACAGTAATTGATAGAATAATAAATAAAAAAAGAAGCAAGGATGTAAGAGACTTAACAACATGATCAGCTGACTTAACCTACCTGACATCTACGAAACACTTCACCGACTGCAGCGTGTGAAATTTCACCAAGTTAGACCATATGCTGGATCATAAAGGAACAAAACATTTGAAAAGACCAAAATCTAACAGAAAACGTTCTCTGACCACGATGAAATTTAATCAAAAGCAATAAGATACCGAAAAATCCCAAAATTAAAATTATGTTGGAAATTAAACAATATATTTCCACATAACGCACGGGCCATAAAAGTCACAAGGGAAATTAGAAAATATTTTGAACCAAATGATAGTGAAAGCACAATATATAAAACTTCATGGAATACAGCCAAATAGTGCTTGAAAGAAAATGGATAGTTTTAAATGCTTATGTTAGAAAAAAGGCTTAAAATCAGTTATCTGAGTTTCCATCATAAGAAGATGAAAAATAAAAGCATATTTAACCCAAAATACTTAAAGAGGGAAATTATGAAGATAAAAGCAAGAATTGATGAAGTGGAATACAGAGATTCAACAAAGCTGAAACTTGGTTCTTTAAAGTAATTGAGGGAAGTGGATTTGGCTCAATGGATAGAGCATCTGTGTACCACATGTGAGGTCCAGGGTTCAAACCCAGGGCCTCCTGACCCATGTAGTGAGCTGACCCATGCACAGTGCTGATGCACGCAAGGAATGCTGTGCCATGCAGGGGTGTACCCCGCATAGGGGAGCCCCACGCACACCCCGTAAGGAGAGCTGCCCAGCGTGAAAAAAGTGCAGCCTGCCCAGGAGTATTCTGACAAGAATACAAGCAGACACAGAAGAACACACAGCAAATGGACACAGAAAGCAGACAACTGGGGGAGAGAAATAAATAAAGTGATGACTCCGATGAACTCTAGCAAGACTGATCAAGAAAAAAAATAGAAAACACAAATTACCAATCCATCAAAGGATACAGGGATATTATGAACAACTTTATGGTAATAAAATCAATAATTTAGATGACATGTACAAATTTTTCAAAATCAACTTTCTGAAACAGGAAGAAATGGAAAATCTGAATAGAGTGCTCTATCTATTAAGCAATTTGACTTTGTAGTCAAAAACCTCACAAATCTCCAGGCCTACTTTGGCTTCATTCATTTGAGTCTCAACACACTCTTAAGGATAGACTAATACCCTTTCACAGAACCTCTTTCAGAAAAATGGAGGAGAAGGGACTATTTCCCAGTGCAGTTTAGGAGGCCAGCACGACCCTGTACCAAAACCCAACAAAGACCTTACATGAAAAGGAAAGTACAGATCACGTCCCCGGTGAACAGAGGCACAGAATTCCTAAACAAAATATTAATGTATTGAATCCAGCAGCATTTTCAAAGGACAATAAATCAGGTGAACATGACATTATAAAATTAATACCATTTAACATATTAATAGAATAAAGATTATTATGCTCATCTCAAAAGATGTGGAAAAATTTTTTGATAAAATGTTCGTGACAAAAACTCTCAGCAAACTAAGAAGGGAAGGTGTTGGGAAGCAAATTTGGCCCAGTGGTTAGGGCGTCCGTCTACCACATGGGAGGTCCGCGGTTCAAACCCCGGTCTCCTTGACCCATGTGGAGCTGGCCCATGCGCAGTGCTGATGCGCTCAAGGAGTGCTGTGCCATGCAGGGGTGTCCCATGTGTAGGAGAGCCCCACGTGCAAGGAGTGTGCCCCATAAGGAGGGCAAAAGAAAATGCAGCCTGCCCAGAAGTCACACTGCACACACGGAGAGCTGACACAGCAAGATCACACAACAACAACAAAAATAAATGAGACACAGATTCCAGGCGCCCCTGACAAGAATGCAAATAGACACAGAAGAACATGCGGCAAATGGACACAGAGAGCAGACAACAGGGGGGCGGGGAAGGGGAGAGAAATAAAATCTTAAAAAAAAAAAAAAAGAGGTGTAGTAGATTAAACTGTGTCCCCCAAGAGGATATTTCAAATCCGAGCCCAGGTCCCTATGAATGTGACCTTACAAGGTCAGCTGTAAGCCACAAGCTGAGGCCGCCTGGGAGCAGGTGCCTCGAGCCCGTGACTGCTGTCCTGAGAGGGAGACTCAGAGCCACCAAGGACACGCACAGAAGATGGCCACACAAGGATGGAGGTTGAGATGGGCCAGACTCAGCTGCAAACCAAGGGACGCCTGGGCACGCAGGGCCACCAGGCTCCAGGGAGGGACGAGGCTTCCAAGGGAGCATGGCCGTGCCACTGCCTTCCCGGCCTTGGTCCCAGCACTGGGAGAGGTTTCTGTCGTCGTAAACCGCCCAGGTTGGTGCTTTGTCAGGGGAGCCCAGGAAACCAAGACAGCAGTGAGCCTCCTCAGCCTGCCAGCAGCCTGGCACCAGCGCCCCGCCGCGGGGAGAGGCGCGCCATTTCCCCGAGACGGGATGAGGCCGCCTGCTCCAAACCCGGCGGGAGGGCGGCGCTCCGGCAGGAAGGCAGGGCAGGTGCAAGAGGAAGGACTGGACTGGAGGAGGCGACACTGCCCTTTTCAGAGAGAGCAGGACAGATGACTTATATAAACCCTGAAACAGAGGATTAGAGTGACCCACGCAGCAAGGGCACAGGATGTGGTAATCACTACACTTCTGTATTCTAACAGCAAATAATAAGAAAGCAAAAGCCGAAGATACCACTTACAGTACATCAAAGACACACCAAATGGGCACAAATTTAATGAAAAACGTGTAAGACCTGTACACTGAAAACTCAAAACCACTGCTGATTAAAACTAAAGACCTGAATAAATGAAAAAAAGAAATGATCTCAGTCATATTCATTGATTCAGAGTCAATATTGTAAAAATACCAGTTATCCCAAATTGACCAACAGATCGAATTTATTCCCAATCAAAAATCCCAATATGTATTTTTAAAAAGAAATTGAGAATTTAATTTTAACATGCATATGGAAATGCAAAGTAGAATAGCGCAGACCACCTTTAAACACAAGAACAAAGTTGGAGATTTCACAGTACTTGATTTTAAGCTTTACTGAAAAGTGACAGTTATTTAGACAGCGTGGCACTGGCAGAAGGCTAGAGAAACAGAGCGGTGGAGCAGGTGTCGCAGATGCCCAACTACACAGCCAGTTGTCGTTCAAACAAGGCTCCAAGGTGGCTTAAGAAGGTGCTGGAACCACTGGATACGTGCGTGGGAAAGAAAAGACATCAGCCCTCATCTCACTCCGCAAAGTTTGATTCAAGGTGGTTCTCTGACCTAAATGTGAAGTTAAAAGTTCTAGAAACAAAAAAAAGAGGATGACTGCCTTTGCAACCTTGGCACAGACGGAGATTTTTTTAGAGTAGATAACAAACGCTAAACATAAAAGAAAAAACTCATACATTGTAGTTTGTCAAAATACACCATTAAAATGAAAAGAGACGCCTCAGACTGGGAGAAAATTTTTGTAATATTAAGAGAAAAACTTGCATCCAGAATGTATAAAGAGCACTTAAAAATTAACCAACAGTTCAATTTAAAAATGGGCTACTTTACCAAAAAATATATATTTGGATGGCCAATTTGAAAAGAGCTTAACATGATTAGTCATCAGGGATATGTGCATTAAAACCACAGTGAAATACTACTTGATGGCTAATATTTAAAAGGCTCAAAATACCAAACGCAGATTAGGCTGTGGTGCCAGTGGAGCTCCCAGACATGACTGGATAAAACCAGTGAAACTGCTTTCTGATATTCACAGACCTGCCTTGCAAACCTGCAAATCCACTTACTGTTTAGTCAAGAGCAACGAAAACAAATGTACAGTCTTTCACAAGAATGTTACGGCATCTTTATTTTGTAATAACCCGAAATAGGAAACTCCTGTGTCCCAACAACTGGAAAATGGTCACTTGCGCAGTGACAAGGACGCCAGCTCCTGAGACACACAGCATGCCGTGCGGAGCCCAGGTCGGCTGCGTGCCAGGCGGCAGGTGACTTGCCCGTGGCCACCTGCGTGGCGCAGAGGGGCGAGAGCGCTCCCTGGGGCCCCGGTGGGTGGGGATGGCGCGGGCAGGGAAGGAAGGACTCCGTACAGGCTGGGCCGGGCACACAGGCGCTTGCGCTTTCAAAGCCCAGGAGTGAGCTCGAGGCTCTGGGAGCTTCCCCGGGGGGCCTCCCTCCTCTGGAGCTGGGCGAGGCAGGACAGCCGAGCAGGGGGCTTAGCCGAAGACCCTGCCCCTGACGGAACTACCCGGCGGGGCCGTGGTCCGGGAGGGCCGCTTCTTTAACGTTAGCTTATGTGGGGAGGAGGATGGGGGGAGCTGGGGCGGCAGGACTGCGCGCTTTGTCCTTGCTGGGCCTGGAGGGGGCGGCCAGGCCAGCGCAGGGATGGCGCGGGGCGCCCGGCAGACGGCAGGGGGCGCTGCAGCTTCTGGAATCCTCGGGTCACCACCCCGCTGCCCCAGTGGGGCCCTGGCGCCTGCAGGCGCCGAGACGACGACTCCCTTAGTTTCCAGGGTGGATGGACTCTCACCGCCAGGGCTGGCCCAGGCCCGAGAGCCCCTGGACCGGCTGCCCCACCGTCAGCAGGGTCTGCGGCCTCTGGGCGCCCCCCCCCCCCCCCCCCAGAGTCACGGGTTCACTGCTCACCAGCCACGTGACACCCCCATTTCCATCGAGGCCCCCGGGGTGCCCAGGCACGACATGGCGTGGCCGGCCTTCGCCCTTTTCTCACCTGGCCGTGAACTCGGGGCGGGGCCCATCCCGGCTGGGGCTCCCAGCCTGGGGCTCCCCGCGCCCCGCCCAGCTCTCACCTCTCAGGGCCCAAGTCTGCTGCTGCTGCGGGGCCAGGGCTCTCGGGGCAGGCTGCCTACTGCACCTCCCCGGGGTGGGCTCTTCAGAAAGCAGCCCAGGAGGGTCCCCCAGAGCCAGCATCCGGGAGGGGTCCCCCCACAGCCAGCACCTGGGAGGGGTCCCCCCATAGCCAGCGTCCGGGAGGGGTCCCCCCACAGCCAGTACCTGGGAGGGGTCCCCCCATAGCCAGCACCTGGGAGGGGTCCCCCCACAGCCAGTACCTGGGAGGGGTCCCCCAGAGCCAGCACCCGGGAGGAGTCCCCCCACAGCCAGCACCTGGGAGGGGTCCCCCCATAGCCAGCACCTGGGAGGGGTCCCCCAGAGCCAGCGTCCGGGAGGGGTCCCCCCACAGCCAGCACCTGGGAGGGGTCCCCCCATAGCCAGCACCTGGTAGGTGTCTCCGCCTTAGCCAGTGTCCTGGGAGGGGTCCCCCATAGCCAGCGTCCTGGGGCACCCTAGCTGGCTCAGCCCAAACCCCTGGAGCCAGGGGAGACCCCCGCCCCCACAAGGGAAACCTGGAGTGGGGGAGGGGTGCTCGGAGAAGGGCCCCAGGTTGTGGCTGGGAAGCCCAGGAGGCTCAGGCTTGGGGCCCACCCTGCAGTGCAAGCAGTGTGAGGTCGCCTCGGGGAGGGTGGGGCGTGCACAGCCCCTCAGTGTGTCCCCAGGCAGGCAGGAGGGAGGGCAGGGCAGGCGCGGGGTGGGGTGGGGAGGGGGCGTGCACAGCCCCTCAGCGTGTGCACAGCCCCTCAGCGTGTCCCCAGGCAGGAGGGAGGGAGGGGAGGGCAGGGCAGGCGTGGGGTGGGGAGGGGGCGTGCACAGCCCCTCAGCGTGTCCCCAGGCAGGCGGGAGGGAGGGCAGGTGTGGGGAAGGAAGGAGGCACGCACTGTCGTCAAGTCGGGAGGGGAGCGTTTATCAGAGGTCAGCGCGGAGGGCCGTGAACCGCGGGCAGCAGGCGCCCGGCTGCTCGGGTCAGCAGGGACCGGATCGCAGACGGGCGAGTGAGCAGCACGGCAGGAAGTAACGTTTGCGTGAACAACACACACCCCCGAGGGCTCCGAGCAGGAGCACAGACCTGGGGCCCCCTGCGCCCACTCGTGAAAAACGCAGTCACGTGCGCGATTACTCTTTATAATCGCCCTCCTCCTGAAATGCGTGTGCAACATTCATATCGTTGCTGAAATCCGCAGGAGCTACTACAACGCTCCAACTTGCTAAGTTGGTAAAGTTGTCCTGTGGCCAGTTCACAATGGAACTGGTTTTGTTCCGCGATCCCCAGGGGAGTTTCTCCGGTAACGAGGCATTTTCAACAATCTGGTCCTTTTACCACCGAGATGGCCTCGGTCCATGTCACACCAGGAAGAGCCTGCAGCAGCCGTGGGGAGACAGGATGGGACCCCCGCCCGGGCAGCCAGCAGCACTCCTGGAGGCCCCAGTGGAGCAAGCCGTCCTCAAGGGGCAGGCTGGCCCGGGGCCCCTCAAGGCCAGGGCTCAGGGCAGGACACTGGTGGCTGGCTTGGCACAAGGCGATGACAAGAACTACCTTCAGCTGGCCCTGAGCACACCGCGTCCAAGGGCTGAGCTCAGCCCAGACCCAGCTGGGCACCGCAGCCCCAGCCCCCAGCGAGCACCAGCCAGACCCTGGCAGAGTCCCCTGAAGGTGACGGCCCCCCAAAGAAGGCCTGCAGACGCCCGGGCACGGAGGCAGGCGGGAGACGGCCAATCTCCCAAGCAGCCTGCCAGGTATTGCATGTGCATGGGGAGACAGAGGCCTGTGGCCGCCACGCAGCCCCGGAGAGGGCGCCATCAGCCCCGGGCGCTCCCGTGGCGCTGGTGGAGGTGGACCAGGGCTTGGGTGGACGCATGCAGCGGGCTCCGCCGAAGCTGGCTGGTGGCCGGTGTGTTTGGGGAGCAGCTGGCAGCTTCGTGGGCGTCTTCCAAGCAGGCCCCAGGACACCGCGGGGCCCGGGCGCCCCGGGAGCAGAGCTCTGCCTCCAGCCTGAGGCCCTGCTTGCCACGGCCCCTGTCCGTCAGTGGGTCCAGCTGGCCGGCTGCCCATCCCCAAAGGGGGTACCCTGGCTGCTCTGGGTGCTCTCGCCCTCCTAGGCAGCGGCAGGGGCTGCAGGCTCGGGCTGCGCTGTGGTGGCCCGCCTCATCTGGGACCCGCGACGTGGGCCGTGCAGACCGGAGCTCCACTGCCAGCCTGGCGGCCCTGTGCCAGCGGTGCCAGGGAGGAGCGGGGCAGCCGCTGCCCGGCCTCACGCCTGCCTGTGCTCTCCTCCCATCAGCTCCCGCCCCTGCAGGGCCGGGGGCGTCTGCCGCCACACGCGAGCACGCAGCTCCTTAAAAGACTTAGTTGGCTTTTACAGGGAAAAAAAACATCCCTGCGAGTCAGACGAGAGGATCCCTATTTTGGTAACATCTATTTATATTACCCCATTCGGCCATCCGAAATGCTGCCAAGTGCCGTCGCGTCCCTCTACTCAGTTGTGTGGCGGTGCCACTGGCTCCTGCACGCCCCTGCAGCGCCTGCCGGCCCACCCCAGGCCCCCAGCCCTTCCTCTCGAGCCAGCAGGCTGCACACCAGTGACCTGGGGGCCCCTCCAGCACGGCCCCCACCAAGCCTCTACCGTTAGCCCACCTGGGTCACACAGGCCACGCAAGCTGTAGCCAGCTGCGGGGACGCCACCAGCTCCTCTCAGCGCAACACGAGGTGACAAGGACAGTTTCAACGAGGGCCATCCTGAAATAAGCTCTTGGAAGGGGGGCTGAGGTGGTTCTCCCTGCTTGGGCCCACCCTGAGCACGAGGCCTCAGGCTTACCCGTTTGGAAACCTTGAGCCTGTTCTCATCCAAACTGCAGAGCACAGGCCCCTCCACTGGGGCCAGGCACTGATGACACTTACCCCGTCAGACCTGGACCACAAACATCCCGAAGGACGTGGCGCTCCAGAAACCTCCCGAGCACGGCCGCCTGTCGCTGACGGACGAACGGGCCCCCGGTGCTGGGTGGACAGCCGACAGCCACCAGCACCCGCTCTGCAGCGTTACGGTTACTCCAACAGGGGCCTGAGTGAGGCCTAACGTGGGGACGCGCGGCTTGTGTTTGTTTACTGTGTTTATTTATTGTGTTTATGGTGCAGTATGAGGCTGGGATCTCGAGGGCTGGTGCGCTGCTGGAGGGGTGCCGCGCCCCATGGGGACAGGCCTAAGCCCGCTTGTTCCCAAATACCTGCCTCAGGCCAGCTGCCTGCACACACGCCTGCCAGGGACCCGCGTCTGGGGCTGCGGGCCCCGTCTCCTGGGCCGGCGCTGGGCAAGCAGGGCCCCCCTCCCCCATCCCTCCTGCCTCCCCCTGCTCCCGGCCCACCTGGAGGCCCTCTGAGGAGCAGGGCCGACCCAGCGGATGGTCTGAGCAGGTCGAGAACCCAGAACCACCCTAAAGCCGCCGAAGAGAAGCACTGCACTCAGGTGACCCGAGGACACCTGGCGGAGGGGAGGGGGCAGCGCCACCCGGCCCTTGGCCCAGCTCCAAGCAAGGCGGGCAGGAGACCCTTCGAGAGGGCGGGCGACGGCCGCCGGGGGTAGGCTTGCTTTCTGGCCATGCACGAAACTCCACTACCGCCCTCCAGTCTTAACACGCTGAGGGTGCTGGGGTCTGCGCTGGCCCTTCCCGGGGAGGACGCCCACACCACGGGCAGCGCCCTCTGCTCTGCAGGAACGCCCTCACGTGAACGGGAACAGAGCAGCGGCTTGGACACAGTGAAGCACGACCTACAAGACGCCAGCAGCGACGGGCAGGGCAAAGCCAGAGGTTAGTTCAGGGCATTAAACACACTTAGCCTTTCGATACAAAGAAAATTCAAGTCATTTATTGAAAAACTGCTTGGTTTCGTCTTGAAATATATATTTGCTTTAGAATGATGTATTGCAGCATGATTCTCATGCATTTTAAAGTCCTTTACTTAAAAAAAAGTCAGCTGGAGGCGGCAGGAGTGTCACAGCCGCCGCGGCTTACCCACTGGCTGGGCAGGCCTCGCTGTCTCCTGAAACCAGTGGGTGCAGACGAACCGCTTTGAATGCGAAAAGCATCAACTGTGAGAGAGAGACTGCGCTGTGAAGCACGGTTCTGAACAGCTGAGGTGTCTGGGTACTGCACTCCCCCGGAACCTGAGGGCCTGGACAGACGAGGAACACCGCGTCGAGTCACTGGCTGAGGACGCATGCCTTCTGTTCCAGGCGGAACGGCGTCTTCGCAGCTCCGACTCCGGCGTCAAGCGAGGTGAGCAGGTGAGGAAGCTGGCAGAGATCATGGCGTGTGGGCCCTGGCGCTCACACGCGCCCTGCGCAGAGGCCAGCCGCCACCACACCCCGAGGTAGGCCTTGCTGGCAAGCCCGCGGAGGCTGCGCTGTGCCCGCCGCTCGGCTTGCGCGATTTTCCCAACGAGTGGCGTGCGGATGACGCGAGCGTCACGAGCAGCCTGCGGCTTCCTTCCCCGAGCCGGGGCGCGGAGGCCACCTGGCCTCCCTGGAGGGGCTTCAGACAGGGCTGCCGGGGACCGGGGCCGGGCACGGGCGCGCACGCGCACACACGCACGCACGCACAGCGAGGCTCTGGGATGGGCTCTGCACGCGGCCGCTCCCCACCCCCGAGCGAGAGCTGCCCGCGGGCGCCTCCTCGTCCCCTCCTCCCCGGGGTGGCCCGGCCTCTGCCCGCCGCCCACGGTCGGCGCCGCCAGCGCACAACTGTCAGATTCTCCAAGGGAGAGAGGAGAGGCTGTTCTGAGACAGGCCCGGTTGAGAACCATAAAGTAAACTCCTCTCCAGCAGCTGCAGCACCAGCCGGATGCGGGGAGACTGACGCCGGAGGTCCAGAGGCCTGGAGGCAGCCACAGGGAGCAACAGCTAAGGAGAGGTTTAGTCACCGACTCCACTGCCGCTACCTGAAGCATTTGGGTGGGACACCGCAAGGGATGTCACAACTGGTCAATTTCAATTATAATCTTAGAAATACAAAATCTTATTCTTTTCTAAATTGTGTAGTCTGTATTGCAAATTCGTTTTACAATTTAAAAACATGCAGAATAATATACCTGCAGAATAAAAGATAGAGTTGAAATCAAAAGGTCTTTTTCAATTAAAAAAAAAAAAAGGATTTCAAATGATTTCTTTTAATTGTGGAAAAAGTACTTAGTGTGGTATTTTTGCCTCGTGGCTCGAACCTGCGCTAGGAATTACGGCGCCTCGACTACTCCCGTGCGTGGACTCGGCGCCGCGCTTCAAGCGGCAGCGGCTGCAGCCCGCCTGGCAGCGTCGCCCCCGCCCGCCCGCCTGGAGCCCCGGCGTGGAATGTGTGGACGGCGGCGCTGGCTCAGACCACGGACTCCGTCTCGACCGGTCCCTGCAGGCCCTCCTTCCGCGACAGCTTCAGCACGGTGGGCGTCTCGCCGCCCACGTCTGCTTGGCTGCCCGCTGGCTGCGACGCCAGGCCCTTCTGCTCCTCCTTGGCCTCCTCGGCCACGTCGGGGTAGATGACCAGGAACGTGGCCGCCAGGAAGCCCAGGAAGGAGCCCACGGAGGCCACCACGGGGATGACGCGGACTGTGCCGACGGCGTCTACCACGCTCCCGAGGGCCGACGCCACCAGGATCTGGGAGATGTAGACCTGGCAGGAGAGGATGGCGCAGTCGATGCCGAAGCCGCGCCTGGAGTTGCCGGGGCTGTGGTGGACGTACTGCAAGAGAGAAGGACAGGGGTGAGGCGCGGAGGAGCCGGGGGCGTGTGATCTGGGCGTTACCGCGGAGCACTGGGCACGAGCCTGGCTCCTGCTGGGCTTCCGGCAAGCACGCTGCCCGCGTCCCAGCCCCGCTCCAGGGCGCGGGAGAGGCGGGAGGCCGAGCTCACCGGGCAGGCCGGGGGCGGGCGCGGGCCCCAGCCTGAGTGAGCGTTGGCTTCCCTGGGTCCGCCCGGCGGTGCGACGAGGCGATCTCAGCGCTCCCAGCAGCACCGCCTCATCGGGCGTGCGGCCGCAGCTCACCGGGCAGACAGGCAGGGCCAGGGGACCCTCATTTTTGTTTCTTGAAAAAATATGCAAAAGAAATCTGGTGTAGCTATTCTGCTAATATAGTAGACATAAGATTTATTACACAAAGTCCCTTTTTTAGAGGGAATTTTATTCCTAAAGATAACTTAAAAATATATAAATCCTCTCAGAAGATAAAAACAAAACTGTGAATGTGTGCACGTAGTCTCAAAATAGAAAAGGAAAACTAAGAGTACAGCAAAATAGACCAAACCAACAGGGGATTTTAATCCACTTTTCATGAAGCGGACAAAAACCCAGTAAGAGAAGGGAAGGGCTCGGCAGCGGACAGACTGCGCAGCGACCTGGCCTGACTGGCGCACAGACGGGCGCGGCGCCCTCGGGGTGCGGGAGGTGCCTGTGGCCGCCTGCCCGTGTGGGGCTGCAGGGGCGGCCTGTTAGCCTAAGGGCTGGGCCACGCAGAATGTGTTCTCTGTTGCGGAATCAACTAGAAATCGTTAGTGACAGGGTAACTAGAAAATCCCCAAGTGCTGGAAATTCATCAACACACTTCTAAATAATTCACGGTTGAAACAGAAATCACAACAAAAATTAGAAAAAAAATTAAACTGAAGGAAAATAAAACAACATATTAAAATTTGCAGAACACAACTAAAGGTGTGCTTAGAGAGAAATTTATAGCCTCAAGTGCAAACATCAGGATGAAAACTGCAAATTAAACCTAAAAAAAACAGAAGGTAGGAAATAATGACGCTAAGTGCAGCGATGAACAAAACGCCCAGCAAACACACACTGCAGAAGACGGGGGGCGCCAACCTTCTTTCCAATTACGTTAGCTCCCAGGTAATTAATGCCAGGACCAAAAAAGAGGGCATCGTTGCAGGTTCTGTGGATACCACAAAGATCATATTATGAATAATCTAATGCCAATAAATTTCAGAGTTCAGATTAAACAACAAATTCCGAGAAATACACAATTTAGAGTATCATCCTTCGTGCTAAAATGTTAAATACTTCCCCTCTGAGACTGAGAGACCACGGCTACACAGCATTGTATCAGAGGCTCTACCTACTGCAACAAGGCAAGAAAAAGAAAATGTATGGGGATTTGAAAGAAATAAAACTTCCATTACACACAGATAATATGACTGTGTATGTGGAAAGTCCAAAAGAATCTATGAGGGCAGCGGACTTGGCCCACTGGTCAGGGCGTCCGTCTACCACATGGGAGGCCCGCGGTTCAAACCCCGGGCCCCCTTGACCCGTGTGGAGCTGGCCCATGCGCAGTGCTCATGCGCGCAAGGAGTGCCGTGCCACACAGGGGTGTCCCCCGCGTACGGGAGCCCCACGCGCAAGGAGTGCCCCGTAAGGAGAGCCGCCCAGCGCAAAAGAAAGTGCAGCCTGCCCAGAAATGGTGCCGCCCACACGGAGAGCTGACACAAGATGACACAACAGAAAGAGACACAGATTCCCGCGCCACTGACGACAGAAGCAGACAAAAACAAGAACGCACAGCAAATGGACACAGAGAACAGACAACTGGGGCGGGGGAAGGGGAGAGAAATAAAATAAATCTTAAAAAAAAAAAAAAAGCTGTGGCCACTGAGTGGACCACAAAAAAGCCTGAAGTGCTGCCCCAAGCCAACTGCACGGGCGAGTCACTGACACGAGGCCAGAAGACGGGACAGAGGCCCCCTCTAGGGAGGTGGAGGCGCTCGGGGCCGCCGGGGCTGGTCCTGCTGGGCTGCTCGGACAGGCCCAGCTTCCCGAGGGTGCTCTCCTTCCCAAACACCCATTAAGTTGCTGACACCTGACGCGCACCCTTTCCATATTCACCTTGCACTCCGATTACACGGCGTAATTTAAAAATAATGCTGCCGTTAGATCCCCACTGGTGGTGCATTTGGGGTGCACCTAACGGTCAGCTTACCTTGCCTGAGTAATTCTGTAAGCGACTGGAGACTAACTAGTTTGGGTTTAGGAGGAAAGAGACGTGCGCTCCTGGTGTTTTTTCTCCTTTCCCTTTCCAAGGCTCTGCCTCTTAAAGCTGGGGCCATGACCAGCTGTGCCCTCAGCGCAGCCGCAGGAAACGGGGCTGGACAGGCTCGCCACGTGCTGACAGCACCACAAACACTGCGTGTCCAAGACTGGGCTGCAGCGTAAGGTACTTCTGCGGTAAACGCTACCCTGGTCTTGGGCCCTCGACTCATGCTCGTTTCCTACTGATGACCCGTTGAAACGATCACGTGTGGGTAAGTGAAACGCGCCTTCCTTAGTCTATCCACCTGAAGGGTTCAGCTCCGCCTCAAGGGGCGTGGAGAGGAACGAGCACGGCCTGGAGCCGGACAGACCTGGGACGGGCCCCGGGGTCGGCGTCCAGCCCTGGCGCCCCCGGCCCCGGCGCACCTGCTTGGCCTCGTGGTACTGCCCCAGCAGCGCGTAGGGGCAGTAGGAGATGCTCATGGAGACGATGCCCATGGTGCTGAGCATGGCCATGGCGACGTAGACGTGTGTGAACATGGCCATGACGGCCGTGCCCACCGAAAAGCCCAGGGTGCCCAGCACGTAGATGACGCGGATGCTCAGGTCGTAGTTGTCCAGGTACTTCTGTAGCAGGGCTGCAGAGAGAGGGCGGCTGCGGGAGCGGCTCGGGACGGCTGCGTCCCTCCCAGGCCCTCCCCGCGGCTGTGGCACTGACCTCCGACCCGGCTCAGGTACACACAGCCACTGCCGCCCATGCCCACCCACCCCGGGTCACACAGGCACCCCGACAGCCAGGCACCCTGCCCGCCCACCAGGCTTCCTGATCTCGGGCCATCCCTCAGGACATCCCCCTCCCCGGCCCCACACCCATGGCTTGGCCCCGCCTGCAGCACCCTGGGGGCTCCCGGACCCGCCAGGCCTGCACAGGGGGTCTGCTCTGCCCCGCCCCGGGGCTCCCCTCTCCTCTGGAGGGCAGCACCTGTCCGCAGGGGCTGCCGCCCACACCCGGCCCTGGCTTCGGGATGCAGGTCACTGCTGGATTGCTGTGGCTGCTCTCCAGCCACCCTTCCTGACCTCTTCCAGGGTGCGTCTCCAGAGCCCCCCGAGCGCGCCTCTGTCAGAACCCGCAACACCCTGATTCTTGCAGGCGGGCAGCCGGCCAGGTGGCGTTCCAGGACACGGAGGGCGGGACGTCTCGTGCTCGTCCCCAGGCCAGGCCGAGGCCAGAACAAAGCCGGCCTCCCCCCTCCCCCTTCAGCTCGAGGGTGGGCAGCAGCCCAGCCCGTCTTCCCAGGCCTGCCCAGGCCGCGCCACGCCAGGAGCCAGCCACCTGCCCCTCTGACGAGCGAGAGCTGTGCCTCAGGGGCAGCCTCTTCCCAGGGCCAGAGGCTCCCACTGCCCCTCGCCCGTGGGCCTCGCCCCCAGGACGGGGCCACCATGTCCTCTGCCTGCCCCGTGCCCTCCTGCTTGGCTCCCCGGCTCCTGCAGGCACCGGCAGCACCCCGTGCCCGCCCTGCTCTCTGTCACCGTCGGAGGCCAGCTCTGAGCCCCCAGGGCCAGGAAGTGGGTGGCTGGGGGCCAGCGAGCTGCTGCGACAGGGGACGGGGCCAGGCGTCTTTCCGAGCGGCGGCCTTGCTCGCTGCAGGCAGAGCTGCTGCCGGAACCGCCTCGGGAGTCCTGGCCTCCAGGCAGCACCGGGTGCCGCCACGTCCCTGCCGCCGGGCAGCGCTTACCTGAGCAAATAGCACCAGTGGCCGCGTAAATGACCAGGCCCCAGCAGCCCATCTTCACCCCGGCGTTGTAGGCGTGCCAAGCGGTCGAATTCGAGGGTGCCTGTTTCAGAGATAGAAACGTGTCTCAGGGGGTGGGGCAAATGCCAGTCTCTCTGGATAAGAGCGCTTAGTCCCTGTTTCAGCTGCAGGCAGCTGCTTATCTCAAAAGAAATGATGAAAACTATACTCGAAGGGTTCTCCCAGCCTCCCAGAGCCGTGCCCTTCTAACGTGTGGTGACTGCCATGCGCCTGTCAGGAGTGGCTGCTCCGTCCCTCGCCTGCGTCTACCTGGACCTGCTGGGCCAGAGCTCAAGCCCCCTCTCTTCCGGGCCTCACCCAAGAGGCCTGCAGCCAGGCTGGGCAGCTCAGAGCAGACACCCAAAGGTGCCGGGCCGCGGGGTGGGCCACCCAGACCTCCCAGCCGGCCCGGCCCAGCCCCCGTGCGGCCACGGGCACGGGCCCAGCCAGGGCTGGGGTCTGAGGAGCTCACAGCCGGGCCTGGCCAGGGCCGTGGGAGGTCATGGGCCAGCCGCTCTGTCTGGGGTGGTGGGGGGCGGGCTCACCTGAGGTCTGCTTTAGAGACCCCAGCCCAGCCCCGCACCCCAGCTCGTCGCCAGGCCCGTGCTGCCGGCTGGCGCCCGCGTGCCCACTCAGCCCTGCACGCCAAGCCCGGCACAGCGCGGCCTGCGCCCCACGCCCGGCCCAAGGGCTCGAGGACGCGCGGCCTCGGCGGCCGGTGGGCGCGCCCCGCGGAGGGGGGTTCACACGCCGGCGTCGCCCGCTGCCGCTCGCGCCTTCCCGCGCGCGCCTCTCCTCCTCGGCGCCCCCGTCCCGCACGCCCGGCAGGGGAGGGGGCGCCGCTCACCTTGGGGTCCCCCTTGAAGATGACCTGGCCCATGAAGTCGGTGTAGAAGACGGCCTCGGCGATGACGGAGAACCAGGTGAGCAGGTGGCAGAGGCAGAGGCGCAGCAGCTCCCGCGGCATCTTCAGCATGGAGAGCCAGAGCAGCCGCACCGTCGTCTCGCCCTCGCCCTCGCCCTCCTCGCTCTCCGTGTCCCCGCTGGAGGTGGTGGCGCCGCTCTGGTTGCGGCGCCGGCAGCGCTGCCGCTGCCGCTGCTGCAGCTCGTACAGGTCGTTCATGCTGCGCGAGGGCTTGATGAGCACCACCGCGTTGGCCCGCCGGAAGCGGTAGCAGTGCGAGCCCATCTTGCCGTAGTAGGAGAAGGTGCTGGAGGCCTGCCGGCGGAACGCGTGCCGCCGCCGCCGCGCGGAGCCCAGCGCGCCCGAGGGCTTCACGTCCCCGCGGGTGTAGCCCCGGAGCACGTCTCCGCGCGGGGAGCTGCTTCCGTTTGGGACTTTGGCTTCGTTCAAGTGATTATCGAGCAGCCCGCCGTCGTCCCTTGCGCCTTCCCTGAGGAACGCCGACAGGCGGAGTGGCGTGGCGTCCGCCAGCTCCTGGCTGGTGCTCCGCGGGGTGCTGGGGCTGGAGGCGTCGCGGAAGATGGACGGCTCGATGTCGCGCAGGAAGAGCAGCTCGGGCTCCAGGTCCAGGGCCGCGTCGGGCACGTGGAGCGCCGAGTCGCTCTTGCTCCGCACGATGCCCACGTCGAGGTAGTCAAGGCTGAGCTCGTGCTCCGACTGCACCTCGTCGGGGAGCAGGGCCACGCCGTAGGGCCCGGCCCCATCGGGGGCCTCTGCGCGGGCAGCAGCCAGCAGGGGCCCGAGCCTGGCGTGGGCCTTGTCAGCGCCCCGCTCCTGCTGGGGGCTGTACTGCTCCTCCTCGATGCTGAAGAGGTGAAGGGCCACGGACACCGTGAAGACGATGGCGGCGAAGAAGAAGAGCACCTGGTTCTGCGTTTTGAACCAGCTGCCCAGGAACGTCTGCGTCCAGTCCAGGCCTCCCAGGACGTAGCCGACGGCCCCGCCAAGGCCTGGGGGTGACAGAGAGCAGAGCGCGGCTGTGAGGAAGCAGGAGCGGCTCGCGCTAAAGGTCTAGAAGGTTCCACCCTCCGGTGGGGCAGGGCCACTGCTCAGCTGCAGCTACGTTACCAGGGAGGGGCCACTGCGTACGGACGGCGAGGAAGGAAACGGTGAGGAAAAACAGAACAAGGGAAACATGAAAAGCCGACTCGAATCTAACCAAATCTGCAGAACCCAGCTCAGAACCGGGGGCGAGCCGCGGCCGGAACCCGCCTCCTGTGCAGGCGACTCCCCCGGGGTCCTCCCTGGGCATTCCCGCTCCCTGGGGGGGCCCACACGGGGCCCTCGGCTTCTCCCACTGGGGAGGCCGCCACCATGCCGGCTGGCCCCCCGCCCTCCCCACTCCCAGCTCCCACCGTCCCCTGGTCCCGCTGGGTCCCGTGGTCAGCAGAGGACGCCCCGGTGGCCCTCCAGCCAGAGCCCTGTGGCTCTGAGGCCCTTGGCCGCGAGTGGCCAAGGATGCAAAGGGAGCCGCCACCGTGCAGGACCGTGTCGCCTGCCCAGAAGCTCGGGAAGGGGCCTGCCAGGGCGCCAGCACCCAGCCCCCGCGCCGCCCATGCTCTCCGTGCACCAGGACCCAGGCCGGGGCGAGCATTACCGGCAGAGAAGGCGTGGATGTTGAGGGCCATGTCCTGCTCCTCGCTGTCCACCACGTCCAGCAGGTAGGCGCGGATGGGCCCCTCCGTGGCGTCTGCGCTGAAGTCCAGGACCACCACGCCCAGCACCGTGAGGACGATGCCCACCGGCTGCCGGCCAGGGACATCGCCGAGCGCCAGACCTGCGTGGGGCACACGACCAAGGACAGGTCCAGGGACAGGCGCCGCACCTTGGGGCGTCGCGACCACGTGCCCGGGGCCAGGAGGGGCGTCCACGCCCCGTGCCCCGGGCCCTCGGGAAAGTGGCTGGCCTCTGTTTCCCATGCTGGCTGGCAGCAGGGTTATTTTCCCTCCTTCCTCACAGCAGATGTCCACAGAGCCTTAAAGAGCTTCTCCTCCTCCTCTTTTTAATCAAAAAGGAGAAAACAGCCCCTCCTGTCCCCACACCGCCACGATGGCAGTGGCTGCGCGGGGAGCAAGATGGACGCAAGTCCGCGCTGCCCTGCGTGGAAGCTAACGCCAGCCCCACCCCAGGCCTGGGTGCCAGGGGGGAGCATGCGGCTTTGTCTGCCTCGGTGCCCCCGCCCCTGGCACAACAGCCAGCACCAACGCGCAGTCGTATCGCCTGAAGGGATAACGCATCCAAAACTGCCGCCTTCCAGAAGGAAGACCCGGTTGGACCGGTCTTTCCAGTGCTCTACAGTTAGCACACATTTCTTTATTTTCAAAGTTTCTTTAAGAAAACTTCATCTCTGATGGCCAATCCTCAGACTGTTCGAAGAACCAGGCTGCAGCCAAGGCATCCAAAGGAGACCCACAGCTACCTGCACGATATCCCGGAGGGACTCGAGACCTGGAGGAAAGTAACACCGCAGCGCACTAACTGCTTCGCTGGGCGATTTCCAAGCTAAGTCTCTGATCAGCCTGGCTTTCCGGGAGAGATGCAGCCACGAGGAGAAAGATGCTAATGGTCTCACCTCCTGAGCGGGTTTTAAACCCCCCCAAAGCAGCTTTGATCACACCTGAGTTCCACCTGCCGCAGAGGAATCTGCTCTTGAGCCCAGGGATCAAACTGCTCTCCCACAATGGACGGAGCCCCCTTCACTGCTGGTGAGACCCTGCGGGACCCACCCTCTAGCAGAGAGAGGGGGCGGCGGCAGTGGCTGCAGGTCTGCAGCTGGGCCCAGGGCCAGCACGGACATGGAACACCTGCCCCCAGGAGGCCGCGAGGGGGCTTCTGGCTGGGAGCCCTGCTGCCTCCTCCGGCGGAGCTGCCCGTGGAGGGCGCGGGGCCCGAGGCGGTGCGGGCCAGCCAGCGTGTCGGGTCACTTTCGGGTGGGGTCAAGCCCGAGAACGTGCCTAAGACAGCATTCTCTCTGAACCTCAGTTTTCTTCTCAGTCAAAATGAAGGAAGTAAAGGTGACTCCCAGGCCCCAGCTGCCCCAGGCCCTGCAGGTGCCAGGACGAGTAGCAGCCCCTGGACTTCAGCCTGGGGGTCTCGGGGAAGCTCGCCCCCAGCCCCATCCTCACGGAGGGCTCTGATAAGCTAAGCAACTTTCGCTACACCGCTACCAAGTTTTCAGTGCACGTACTCCTCTTCCAGAACATTCCAACACCACAGCTACCATATGAACTGAGGCAGACCTGGAGGCAAAGGTCTCTATTTCAGAACAGATTATGCTCCTGTCTTAAAAACTTGTTGCCAGAAAATAAGGTTTTCCTTTGGACAGTTTGATAGGTGCCCTGAAGACAAACATTATTTTCCCACACACAGTTGCTTTAATTAAAAACAACAAGAATAGGCAAAACGGAACAAAACACACACGTGGAACAAAAAACAATACAAATATTGAATTAGGTTCTGGACATTTTCAATACCACATCTAAGAAAAGGAGAAAAAAAAAAGAAAAGATAATTTCTGAAAAAATGCTGGAAACAGGATGCGGTGTCAGATATGCATTAAAACAAATGGATCACAACAGGAAACCTTTTCCCTGTGAACAGGTTGCTCCGGCTTTCCCAGCAGGCCGGCTCCCGCGCTGCCGAGCGCGCCGTGCCAGCAGCCAGCGCCAGGGCAGCTGGCGGCCAGGCCCGGCTCGGCCACCCGCCCCTGAAGCGCAGGGGGCCCGGCCCAGAGCCCGCCGAGCCAGTGAACACGACGCCCCCCCGGCAGGGAAGTCACCGGCCAGGCCTCCGCTGCCCGTGCTCTGGGCTGCGCAGCACTTACCGATGGCAGAGCCGTTGAGGAAAAGCGCGATGCCGAAGAGGACGCCGATGCAGAGCGCTAGAATGAACGGCCGCCGGCGGCCCCAGCTCAGGGTGCAGCGGTCACTCGCGGAGCCAATGAGGGGTGTGCAGATGAGGCCGAAGATGGGGCTCAGGAACCAGGTGAGGCTGTAGTACTGCTCCGGGAGGCCTGGAACAGCACACGCCAGTTACACGCACACGCAGGCACCGGGGACACACACGTGCACACAGACACGCAGGGACACGCAGATCAGAGGCTGCTCAGGGTGGACCTGGTCCACCTGCGAGGTGCGGTGATGCTAAACCAGCCACCCCCGCACTGTGAGGACCAAGGGCCAGGGCCCGGAGCCGCCGAGGGCAGCCCTGGACTCTGGAGCCCGGGCGGGCCTGCAGCCGGCCCAGGTCCATCACCAGGGCTGGGAAGGAACGCGCGCACACGGCGGACACACAGCACGCTGGAGCCTGGAAGGCCCCTCTGGAGAGAGCCTGGCCCAGGGCCTGCGGCAGAACCCAGGGCCTTCTGGCACGGGAGCCGCCAACGCCACCTCAAGGGTGCTGCGCACTCTTTCTCCGAGCCCAAGACACTGTCCCTCGACAACGGACAGCCCAGAGCAGGAGCTGGATGGGACCGCGGCTCCAGAGAGGCCGTAGGAACCCAAGCCAAGTGCACACTGGGCTTCGCGGGCTGACTCGGGGCGGAGGGGCCAGCTGCACCCGACATGGCCCCAGGTGGGGTCCGCTCGTGGTGTCCAAGCGGCTGCTGAGTGGGGGACAGGAAAGAGCACCAGCTGCGTGCCCAGCTCGAGTTCGGCCTGGGGGTGGGTTATCGTGCCAGTCTGTAGATGTGGACTCCGAAGCTCAGAGAGGTCAGGCAACCTGTCCTGGGCCATGCAGCTGGAGGACTGACAGCCAGGGCTGCCTGAGTCCAAGCCCACCCCCCCACTCTATGTGCTGCTCGCACTGCCCCAGCCCAAATGCCTGCTGGCAGCAGAACGGGTAGACGACGAAGCAGCTGTCCCAAGAAGCTCTCCCCAGCAAGGAGGAGCAACAAGCCACAGCGACTCGCCAAGGCAGGGTGGCCTCTGGCGCCTCCCTGTGAGCCTGAGGCCAGACACAGAAGGGCACGTCCTGAGAGGCTGGCCACAGTGCGTGCAGCAGGGTGGCCTGCAGCGGGCGCGCGGGGGCGGGCTGGGGGCGCGGGGGCGCGCATGCGCATCCCGTGACCAGGATGGCGGTCACGTGCTGTGCTCACACGGTGGCAACTCGTCGAGCTGGGGACCTCGGATCCAAGCACTTCGGCATGTTGAACTTTAATGGAAAAGTTCACTTAAAAAATCAAGGCACGCAGGCACCGGAGAGGTGCCTGGCTAACAGCGACCCCAGCACAGAAAACTGAGAAATGGAACATTGTGTTGAACTGGTAAAAAAAATAAGCTCGTGGAGAGGAGGAAATCATTTTCAAAGAAGGGAAGCACCTTTCAAAATTACTGCTAACGTGCCCATTAAAGCATGGATGCGTGCAGGCTAGAATTTAAGGTGTTTGCTTTGACCTTGACCTATACACGACTTCAGGAAGGTTGAGTTTTATTCCTGTTTGAAGTCAGCAAAATGCCTCAGGAAACACGAAGCCTGCTGAGTGGGCTCCGGCGGGGTGTGCTGTGCTTAGGCGGCAGGCCCTGGCTCCTCATCTTTCATCGCCCAAGCTCTGCGGAAAAGGAGCAGCAGCTGCTGCCCGCCGTGGCGACGGTGGCCACGCTTAGGAATGCGCGGCCCGTGCAATGGGGCCTCCCTGCAGGGCCACGGCCCATGTGTGCCCATGGCACCTGCCTGCCCCACGGCGCCTGGCCCCGCCTGCCCGGGCCTCCGACGCCCGGAAGTGCTTCTGGCTGCCTGCACACAGGCTGACACCCGCCTCCCTGCCTTTGCTCAGCACCTCCTGTGCCCCTCCCTTACCTGGGCATACCACTGCCACTGTCATTTCCACATCGCATGGAAGCCCTCAACGCGCCTTGGGGAGACGGAGCTCCCTGTGGGCAGTGGCTGCTCAGCTGCCTCTCCCCGCTGTTGCCCACCTGGGCAGCAGACACACACGGAGGCACTGAGTGCTTGTCGAGCTGTGCCAAATGTGCAGGAGCCGGGCAGGGAAGCCCACTGCGTCCCGCTTGGGGTGCAAAGTCCACGTCTACTGGTCAGGTCTGCACTCCCCGTTCTGCCCAGCCGCTCCGCTGACCTTCTGCTCACTCCCTCTCCTGACCCAGCACTGCCACCCGGGCCAGCCCACAGTCTCCAGCACCACCTCTGCCCCTGCTCCCAGCGGCCTTCAGTGTGGCCTACCAACTCCTCTCCCAGATCCTCAGCCCCGGAAGGCCACCAGCTGCTGTCTAACTGGACGCTTTGCTTCCTGCCCTCCCAGGCCTGGCCTGGCCATACGCACAGGACCCTGCTAGCATCGCAGCTCGGGCACTGGCTGACTGGTGGGACGCTGGTCCGGGCACTGGTGGCCTGGCACCCACGTGATGAGTGGCCTGTGGGCTCCGCCCTGAGAACGCAGCCAGCAGACCGCAGACGTGGCCGCCCTCATGCCTCCCGGTCCAGGGACAGGCAGACAGCAGCAAAACAGCACGCTCGTGGAGAAGCCTGCACGCAGGAGCGCCACAGGGCGACCCGGGGTAGGGAAGCTCACGGTGCCACCGAGCCGAGGCCAGCGGGGCGAGCAGGCCAGGGAGAGGAGCAGGACGAGCTGCAGGCAGCGGGGGCAGCGTGGCGACGAGGCGGTCGAGAGGGCGGAGCTGTGCTGGCGCCAGCTGCCTCCTCGGGCCCTGCTGCCTCGGGACAGGACCTGCCTTCGGCGTCGGCAGGACCAGCGCCTGCGGTGGGCCCTGCGGCATTCCAGCCTGCTTGCTCAGGCTTCCTCCAAACCTGATGCCACATCCTGCGGACACCGTCTGCTGGCCGTGACCCTGGCCGAGGCTGCAGGGGTGCCATGCACGCGCGCCCAGCTGGGAGGTTGGCCGGAACCCCTCTGCCATCACCTGTGCTATTGGGAGAACCTTCCGTGTACACTCAGGGCTTCTCTAGTTCTCCGGGTCCATGGCTCTGAGCAGGGGTTGGCAAACCACAGCCTGGGGCCAAACCTAGCAGGCCACCTGTTTCTGTGCAACCCACAAGAGTTTTTACATTTTTAAACGGTTGAAAAGTTGGAAAAAATTCAAAACGAGACTATTTTATGTAAAAATTCTATGAAATTCACATTTCCATGTCCCAAATAAAATCTTACTGGAAGACGGCCATGTTCATTTGTTTACATAAGGCCGTGACAACGGGAGGGCTGAGCCGGGCCAACGGGGACCACGTGTCCTGCAGCGTCTAAATACCGACCGCCGGGCCCTTCACAGAAAAGGTGCGCCCGCCCGCCCCAGCTCCAGGAGGTGGCTTGGTCTTGGCATTGTTGAGAGCGGCTTTGCCTCTTGTGATTTTCTCTTTACTTGTGTCCCCAACGAGCCTCGACTCTGCCCACAGGGACGCTCGAACACGCGGCCGTGGCCGTGGGCCTGGAGGTGAGTCCCCGGCACACGCACGCTGCGGCAGTAGAGGGCCTCGCGAGCGCGCCTCCCTCGGAGCGCCTGCCAGAGCAGCACCCAGGGGCGCTGTGTCCTGTGCCAGAGCCACTGCTCTTCTAAGGCCGCGCGGCCCCAGGGAGAAGGCGGGTCCGGCTTCCTGCGCACACCCCCAAGCCCCCGGCGGCGGGACCGAGCCCAGCTGCACGTTCCCAGAGCCGGCGCTGCTGTGCCAGTCCTCAGTGCGCCGCCCGGCCTGGGGGGCCTGCCCGCTGTGAGGGGCCGTGCTGGGGTCGGCGAGCGCGTGCAATGGTGCCGCGGCGGGGGGCGCCAGGATGAGCCTCTGCCTGGGGTGCGCTGCCGTGGCAGCCAGGCATGGAGGGCGGCGCGGGCCAGGAGAGGCTCCCAGGGACGGCGTTCGTAGGAGGGGCTTTGGAAATTCACTCCTGTCTGGCAAGAGGCGTGTAATCTGAACCTGACCGCTGTGGGGAGGGGTGCTGCGCGGGCCAGGCCCACGCTTGACTCGCTGCTGCCCGCCCGGGGAAGAGCAGCGGGCAGGCCTCGGGAGGGAGGGGAGCTGCCTGTGCGCCCCCCAGAGCCTGCGCCACAGCAGGCCGTCCCGACAGGTGGCACCCCCACGCCCCTCTTCCCCCGCCCCCCCCCCCATGCCCAGACCCGGAGGCACGCTGAAGCCACGCCACCCCCCACTGCCCTGGAACCTGCTCCAGGTCACAGCAACACTCTGAGCCCCGGGGGTCTCCCAGGGCCAGGCATCGACACCCACCCCACGACTCCAGCCCCGCCCGCCACCTCCAGGCCCAGGGCTGCCTCCTCCCGCTCCAGGCCCCACCTGTGCCCTCCAGAGACCGTGGGGCCAGGGCCAGGCTGCCCCCACCCCCCTGATCGAGGGGCCGCTGCGGGCCTCGCAGGGGATGCGGCGCGGCGCTGAGGACGGAGCACCCCCAACACCCTGCCCTCCAGGGGACCAACAGCGTCCCATGAAGCAGTGGGTCCAGGGCCCCACAGGCCCCCTGGGCATGGAGCAGGGGTGCGGCTTAACTGCTCCCCTCACCCAGGGCGCCAGAGGCCATCTCCCGAGGGACAGCAGTCAGGCCAGGCCAGGGACCAGGGGACCCGGGGGAGTGGACCCGGGGGCACAGACCAGATGGTGACTGCGCTCCACCGGGCACTGGTGGGCAGGGGGCTTCCCTGACACTCTGGACCGAGAAGCCTGGGCACGGCTGGGTCACACCCGGGCAGCCCGTCTCCAGCCAATATGCCCACCCCTCACCTACTGCTGACTCGCCCAGCGGGCCATGTGCAGGCCAGCGCAGCCTGGGGACAGGCTGGTGGCGAGGTGTCCGCTCGGCCGTCATCTGCATGCCCACAGGACCCCGGAGGCACAAGAGGAGCAGAGCCCAGGGGAGGCTCCAGCCACGCCCGCTCCGCTCCGGGACAAATGCTTGGGGCCCCCAGAGCTGACACCTGCCCCCACTGTGCTGGGCGCCAGCCGGTCACTTCAACCAGCTGCCGCGAGGGCCCAATGGAGTGAGAGGTATCAAATGTCCTATGAAAGTGGGGTGCAAGCAGGGTCTCCCACACTCCTGCTGACACAGCCGGGGGTGCCAATGGGACCACCAGCAGCAGGCACCGCCCAGCACTAGCCATGTCCAGATGGGGAAACCGAGGCATGGGGAGGTTATGTGGCCTTCCCAGGATCACACACGGGCCAGAGCAGTAGTCCATCGGGAAGGCTGGCTGCAGAGGCTGGACTCCTAACCAGCGCAGGGTGTCACCCCCGTTTTGTGGGTGGGCCCCACTTCCCAGTGGATCTCGGGCTCCTTCTCAGATGTGCAGACAGATGCCACACGAATCCAACAGCTCCGGCCCCCAGGCAGCCCCGGGGCGCCGTCTCCTGGAGGGCTGTCCCTGGAGGGCTGCTCTGCCAGCAGGCCCCGCATCCAGGGGCTCGGGAGGCCGCGGCCACGGCCCTGGGAGAGCCAGAATCCCACCAGAGCGCCAGGGGAACCAACTGGGGGGGTCGGGAGGGGTGCCGCGGCTGCGCGGGCCGAGGAAGGTGGGCGTGCCCCAGAAAGCCTTTCTGCTCAACTCCCTACAAGTAAACTCTAGGCTGCAAAGAAGGTTTAAGCGCCAGGCACTCGGCCCTTGTTTCAGAGCTCCCACGGCAGAGCTCACGGACAGCCCTGCGGGAAAGTGGACACGGTGGGGGCGTCCGGGGCCCGGGGCAGCGGGCTGCAGTTAGGCATGTTGGCCAACAGGATAACTGTTACACACCATTTCTTTAAAGGAATCAGGAAGCGCACGGGGTGCAGCCGCCCCCTCCAGCCCGCCTTGCGCCCCGAGCGCCCGCTGCCCACAGGCTGCCCTGAGCCACCGGCAAGAGGTGCGCTGGGACGCGGTGGCCGCGGCACTTCCCAGAGAGCTATAAACAAACAGCACGCCAGCTCCTAGTAAATAACTGTTGTTTTTTTCCAGGCAGAAGCTGAACAACAATGGTGGGAGCAGGCAGGCTCACTGTTCACAGGAAACACTCACCGTGTCCCCTCCAGGCACAGGGCCGTGAGGTCACAGGACGGCGCGCCCGCCCCCATTCACTGCGCGCCTTTTGATAAACTGGTGCATCGGGGAGGGGGGGCAGCGGGAAAGCTGCCTGTAAGTGCTTAACAAAGGATCTGAAACAGGAGTGGGAACTCATACTCCTTCTCTCAATGAACAAAGCCTTCCACATCAAGATACGTTTGTATTATTAGACAAAATGTCACAAACACAGTAAATCCATGAGAACCAGCTCTCGGTGGGAAACACTTGACATCCTCGAGTGACCTCTGACGGCTTAAGTCAAAGATGAACGACCACGACCATCCACTCTCGGGACCACAGGCCTGGGAAAGCAGCAGGCCCTGTCCTTTGGAGGCAGGCGCAGACGCACAAATGCCACGTGTCCCCGGCTCATGCAGCAAGACCCACGAAGGGCTGCTCTGCGGCTCTGGGGAGGCCTTCCTGGGCAGATACTGCAGCCAAAGGGGAGGGGGCACAGAGCAGCAAGGAACATTCCAGAATCACTGGAGTCATGGGACTGCTAGGAGGAGGGATGCAGAGGAAGGAAAGGAAGCTCAGGTGCTTGGGGCTCTGCTTCCAACAGCACCTTCCTGCCGTTTGAAAGCAGAGGGGAGTGTAGCGGCACGTGCCCTTCCTCCTGCCACCACAGGGGCCTCTGGGCCCCTCCACACCCGGGTGCGTGGGCGAGGCCATGGAGCCCCTTTCCCAGGAGAGGCCCAGCAGCGGGAAGGCCGAGAGGAGCTGGGCCCTGAACTCGGCGCCCGGGCAGGCCTGGCCGCGGCTGCGCTGCGCAGGGGTGGAGGAGTCACCGGCACTCAGGAGCACGACGATGGCAGCGCAGGAGCAGCTCTGAGAGAGGGGCTGCTACAGAGACCCCGCCGGCTCTCGTCCGGCCACTTTCCCCACACCGCGAGCATCCTCAGGGAAGGCTGTGGCTGTAAAGAGGCGACATGGAAGGCCAGGCTCCGTTTCTCCACTGAGTGCTCCCCACAGGTCTGCAATGGCCAAAAGGGCTCCCCACACTTGGAGCGGGGGCTGTGGGAGCAGCCAGCACTCAGCGGTGGTGCTCAAACCAACGCAGGACCTACTAACGTAATTCTGGCAGTTTCAAATGATCTTTCTTCTGGTAAAACCATCATTCACGGCTCCTTACGTTGCTGCCTGAGGCTGGGCTGAGGGTCAAGGGAACAAACGGCCACGGCCACCGCCAGCCGCAGCGCCAGGGCCTTCACCACCCTGTGCAGGGGGTGCTTCTATTTGTAAGTGAGGAGGGGCCTCGACAGGCCAACAGACTCGCTTGGCCAGATCCGAGTAAGGCCTTGAGGCCCCAGTGAACCACAGGGGACCCCGCCGCCCGCTTTTCTGCTATTTTCAAACAGACCTTTGGTGCCCGGCATCCAGGGAGCTTCCGCGGCCCCTGGGCCCTTTGGGGGTGCGGCCAGTACAAGCCGGGCCCTGGCTGCTCTCTGCCCTGGCGATGACACCAGCCACCCGTCCTCACAGCTCCTTAGGACAAACGCCGCCAGGACCAAACATCCCCTTGATGACGCCGGCGATGCCGTCTTAGGTGAACAGGAGCTATGGCTCTTGGCCCTGGATCCCAGAAGACACGAAGCGCCCTGCTCCAGGGTCAGGGCCTGCTGCCACCCTCTGCAGCCCGTCAGCGCGGGTTTGTTATTCCCAGACACTAACTGAAACCCCTGACCTAAGGTGTGGAGATTTTTCTGAGACTCAGGCCTTGGAGTGCACGGAGAAACAAAAAGCTCCTCAACCAGCATGCCCAGAACCCAGCTCCCGGCCTGCCACCCCCAAATCCAGACCCCTCTGGGAGGCCCCATCTCAGGAAAGACACACCCACCCTTAAAGCTGGCTGGACCCCCGGGCCGCCCCGGGCCCCTGCGCTGAGCCCGCATCTCGGCGTTGCTGTTGTCGCTACACCGTGGTCCCAGCCGCCCCCTCTGCTCTTGTCCCTGCTGCCCACAAAGGGCCGGCACAGGCTGCTCTGGCCACCCAAACATGCGTCAGCCCACCTTACTCCCTGGGCCCTCACAGGAGCCGAGAGTGCTGCTCTCGAGGGCACCAACCTTTGCCTGCCTCTCTTTACAGCCCCTCGGCAGCCAGGGACCCTTCACAACCCAAGTGAGGCCATGCCACACCACTGCTCAGACCAGCACCTGGAAGGAAAGCCAAACCCTTCCCAGGGCCTGCTAGGGCCTGCCTGCCCCTGGCCGTGCCGCCCCGCGCCCGCTCCGGCTCCAGCCACCCCACTTTTGGTTCCTAGGACACAGCTGCTCACCTCCACGGCAGGGCCTTCGCCACAGCAGTGGCTCTGTGCGGACATGCCCCTTCATCTTCGCAAGGCAGCCTCTCCTGTCACTCAGATGCTCCCCCATGGCGCCCACGTGGCCTTCAGTGCACCCCTCACCATCCCAGCTCCTCTGTCCACTGCTTGCCGTCCTGCTATCTGGTGTGCACTTCAGGACAGCAGGGTCTCACCCGCCACCAGGTCCACCCAGGACAGCACTGGGGCACCCATGCTCTCAGCACACACAGCTGCAGCGAGGTGCCTGGTACGGCAGCTCCCGCCGGCCTCCCAGGGGCAGAGTGCATGCCAGCACTGAGGCAGAGCGGCTTGAGCACGTGCGCGTGGGGCGCCAGGCCCTTCCAAGCCAGAACCCCGCAGCGCCCACAGCTGGCTCGCAGCCGAGCCCCGTGGCACCTCCTGCTTCCTGCTGGCTGCAGGTCCTGGGAGTGGGTGGCCCAGCACCCGGCAGCTCACATGCCGGGGCCATCGTGGCTTCAACAGGGTGCGGGCACCCCCCGGCAACCGAGGCTGCAGTGGCGTCGGGATTTAAATGGGCAGTGACCTCGGAGCGCCGGGACTGTGGGTGAAAGCCTCGTGTGAGGTCACACAGGCCCAGTCTGAAGTGAGCTCCCTGCGGTCCGCAGCCAAGCCCCGCCTCCTGCCAAGCCCCGCCTCCTGCATCGTAACTCGGGTCAGGCCCCCGGGGGCCCTTCAGGAGCAGGAACTGGAAAGTTCCCCGCCGCTCTCCAGAGCCACAGAGCGGCTGGATCCAAACCACCCGGCCCACCCCAAAGGCCCAGCCTTCCACCCAGAGCCCACAGACGTGAAGGGGCAGGTGCGGGGAGGGCGTGGGGGTGAAGGGGGGCATGGGGGGCGCAGGGGGGTGCAGGGAGGGCACAGGAGGCACAGGGGGGTGCAGGGGGGCACGGGGGGGGGGGTTCCAGGGGCTCCCTCTCGAGAGGGTCTCAGGGAAGGCCTTGAGCGGCCCAGGGCCCCTGAATGTGGGAAAAGGGGGTCCTGCAAGGCGAGGGGGCCTCCGAGCAAGGGGCGAGTGGGGAGGAGGGTGCAGGAGGGACGAGCAGCAGCAGGGGGGCAGGCCCTCGCCCAGGGCGTGCCCCAATGCTCCCCACCTCCAGGCGCTGCACACCCAACTGCTGGGCTGAGGCCAAGACCACAGTCAGTGGGGCCTCCTGGCACCGCCCAGAGGGAATGGACGCAGCAGGCGGAGGCCGCCCGAGGCCCCGCCCAGTCCACTCCGCGACTTTGACTGGCCCAGACAGGAACCACCTCACCACGAGTGATGCGCCACGGCCGGTGGGGCCGAGCAAAGCGTGCTCTCCCGGGCTCGGGTTCTGGCTCCTAAACCTCTGGCTTCCTTGGGTACACAGCGCCCAGCGTCGACAAGGGCAAACGCGCGAGAACCCGGAAACGCCGCCTTGCCACACAGCTTCCGAAAACGTGCTGCCCCAGTGCACCTGAGCTGGGACGTAAAGCGAAGGTGCCGCGGCCACGGGAAGGCGGCGGGGACGACGGACGCTCACCTGTCGTGGCCCGGCGCTCAGCTCACCCAAGCGTTTGCCATCCTCGTGGGCGGCCTGCAGGAGAGGCTTCCCAGGGCCGGAGGCTGAGCGACCCCAGGTCGCACCACCTGCCAGCGTCACACAGCCACGCAGACCGGAGGCGGGAGGGGCCCCGTCCAAAGAGGACCGCTCCCCAGTGCACAGGCCTCAGGGTCCCCACGAGCCACGAGGCCTCCCCCGGCCGACCTGGGCTGGCTCGTGCCCAAGGCCTGCCCAGAAACCTGCACACGCCCTTCACTCCGCAGTTCTAGACCGTCACTTCTGGGCAAGCAGGAGAGAAAAAAACAAAACCAGCACCCCTACTTTATATATTCGGTAACAAGTGGCTAGAAGCACCGGTGGCCCGGGGGAGTGCTGGCGGGGTCTCAGGCCCCCTCGAAGAGTGCTGTCACCAGGGCGTCAGGCTCGCACAGCAGTGCCGCCAGCACCGGGCCAGGCGGGGCCTCCGGGGAACGTTCACACCCCCGCCGCGGCCGATTTCAAGCCCCCTGCATGACGGCACTGAAGGCGCAGTGGGGGAGAGGCGCAGCCTTCCCACGACACCGCGCGGAGGGCCTGGCCAGCAAAGGCAGGAGTTAGTACAGTGAAAGAGGTAGGAAAAGAGCTCCAAGCGTTCACTGCCATGGCTTTTAACCTAACTGCAAGCATGTCATTTAATTTTTAATAATGGATGTGTGTGGCAATCCATTCACAAAATCCTGAAATTTAACAATCAGTTCTCATAAACTGCAGATACCTGGAAATTACAGATCCAATCATTATACTACTAATACATCCTACCTCCTTCCACAAAGTACATTTGAAAGCGGCATCCACACCAGGGAGCCAAGAGGGCCTACAGCTGCAAGCAGGAGAACTGCATCCATCGTCCAAGTGGAGTCGAGGACCCCTCTCGACAGACGGGTGGAGTGGACACAGGCATCCCAGGATGGAGGAATAGAGTATAGATTAGAGTGGACTTACTGATATTCTATTCTGGAACTAATGTGATTAGTAGTGGAAATAAATGTAACACTGAGATGGAGAAAGTGGCCATGGTAGCTGCTGAGGGTGGGAATGGGAAGAGAGATGTGATGTGGGGGCATTCTGGGACTTGGAGTTATCCCGGGTGGTACTGCAGGGACAGTTACTGGACATTGTATGTCCTCCCATGGCCCACTGGGTGGACTGGGGGAGACTGTAAACTGTAACATGGACCATTGACCATGCGGTGCAGCAGTGCTCAGAGATGCATTCACCAAGTGCAATGAATGTCCCGTGATGATGGAGAAGGTTATGGTTATGGGGGGAGTGGGGTGAGGTGGGTGAGGGGTATATGGGGACCTCATATTTTTTTAATGTAACATTAAAAATAAATAAATTAAAAAAAAAAAAAGAAAGTGGCATGAAAATGCTACTAAAAGAAAACAAGCAAGCCTTTGGAAATGAGGGGAAAAGTCCACTCTCCGTGATGGCGCTACCCCAGGCACCACCAGGGCCTGGAGGGCAGGAGAAAGTCGCTGGCGGCCTCCTTTGTGACACCACTACCACACACAGCACGTGCTCGGGAGACCCCTGCCTGCTCGCCTCTGCCCATGGTACGGTGCCGTGGCCGGGCCACAAGAAGCCAGCAGGATGTGGGCTGTGGAAGTGGCAGGCTGAGCCGGCACCCCTGGCCCGGAGGGGGCCCTGGGCCTGGCTCTGGTTTGAATCTCGGCTCCCATGTGCACGAGCTCGGCGGGCGGCTGTCTTCTCGCCTGTGACACCTGTAAGACACTGCCTTCCGATTTTCCAGAGGACCGTGACATGGGCTAGCCCGCGGCTGGGCCGAGCACCCACACACGAAGCCTTACTGCTGGGGTCTGCACGGGGAATCTGGAGGACTGGGAAGCCCCCTGCCCCTGCGCTTCTCCCTTCCTCGATCCTCTCTCCCCTCAAGGCCGAGTTCACCTCCGTCGTGCTGGCCTGGGGGTCTGGAGCAAGGGCAGCGGCCCGGGAGCAGCCACCGCAGGTAGAGGCACGGGAGCTGCGGCTCTGGGGGAAACTGAGCTGACCATCGACATCGACAATTTCACAAGGTACAATCTATATTTACACGTAATTCAAACCGATCCTAGCACTCCTGGGAGCCTGGGCGAGCTGCTTCCCCCTTCTGAGCCGCGATTTCCTCACACGTGGCACAGCCTTGCTGTCGTCTGCCCTGGGATCCTTACGGGGGCCGGGGGGTGACAAATGAGCCGCCTGGCCGTGTGGAAAGCGAGCTCTGATGCCCAAGTAGGGCCCACTCCCTGCACCCCTGCTCCCCCATTCCCACATTCCCCCTTCGCCCTATTACCTGCTGTGCCTCTCCACCCAATGGGGTGTCGGACGGCACTCTCTCCCAGAGCACCCGCGTTGCCCAACATTACAAGGCGGTCAGGGCCCTGAGTGAGGGCAGCTTGTCTCTGGAACGTTCTCCTCCACACGGCCCCCGGCTTGGGCCCTCACACCCGTCTCGGCCACGACGGCAGCCCGAGCTGGCCTCCCCACCCCGCGGCCCGCCTCCGTGCTGGCTGGACCAGCAGAACCAGACCCAGCTTCCACACGCTTTGGCGCAAAGGCCCCGCGTGCCATGGGTTGGCGAGGTCCAGTGCCTCCCTCCGCACACAGCAGGCTCCGGGCTTGCCCCCGCCGGCCTGGACGGTCCTTGTGCGCTGTGCGCCGTGCTGTTCAGTGGCCCCGCGGCCACCCTCCCTGCAGGCAGGAATCTGAGTAGCTCCCCGGACGCCCGGTGCGCGCTGCGCCCTTTGCAAAGTGCAGCGGCTCTGGTCCTGCGTCTCCCTCAGACTGAGATGGTCTCCACACTTAGCTCTGGGGTCCAGAGCGGGGCACTGCCGAACGCCGAGCTGGGAAATAAGAGCCCTGGTTCCTCCTCTGAGCCATGCGCCACCCGCAGAAAGGCTCCCCCACACCCCTCTCGTCCAGCACCCCCCCCATGCAAACCTGAACTCCAAGCTCGCCTTAAGTTTTCCGCTTTATGATACGCCAAATTTGCAAATATCATGTACTTTTAATAAACTACGTCCAACACAAGGTATTAGGCTGACATTTGAGTTTCTTCTCTGTAATTTCCCCCAAATAATTTATAAATAGGAAGCTATACACTTCCTGCCCACTCTTCTTTTTTAAAAGGGAGGAAATGAACTAGCCTCTACCAAAAGCAAATCTCACTTATATTTTATTTATATAACGTACGTATTTGTGTAAGATTTAGATAGCTAATTTTTCTCAAAGCAGTTTTACTCACACACCACCCAAAGTGTACAGTCAAGGGCTGTCAGTATAATTGCAGAGCTGTGTTTTCATCACCAGTCAATTCCAGAACACTTTCACTGCCCCAAAAAGAAAAACCCCGCACCCCTTATACTCCCTATTACTGACACTTAGCATTGGTGTGGTACCTTTGTTACAGGTAATGGAAGAATATTAACGTATTACTGTGTTGTCCATAGTTTGCATTAGGTGCATTTTCCCCATACATCACCCCATTATCAGTATCTTGTATTAGTGATGCACATTGTTCTGGCTCGTGGAAGAACACTCCTGTATTTGCACTAGTATCCACCGTCGTCCTCCCCACAGGGTTCACTGTGCTACACAGTCCCACATTTTACCCCTATCTTCCCTGCTAGTAACATACATGACCCCAAACTTCCCCTTTCGACCCACCTGCACACATAATTTAGCACTATTAGTTACACTCAAAATAATGTGCTACCATCACCTCCATCAATTCCCAAACCTTTACTATCAATAGACTTTCTGTACAAATTAAGCATCAGCTTCCCAATCTCTGCTCCTTATCCTATCGCTGGTAACCTATATTCTAGATTCTAGCTCTATGAGTTTGCTTATTATATTTAGTTCATGTCAGTGAGATCATATAATATTTGACCATTTGTGTCTGGCTTTTTTCACTCGCCATGATGTCCTCAAGGCTCATTCATGTTGTCATATGCATCAGGACTCTGTTCCTTCCTACAGCCGGGTAATATTTCATCATGTGTATATACATGACGGAGTTTTGTTTATCCACTTGGGTTGCATCCATCTTTTGGAAACTGTGAATAACGCCACTATGACCACTGGTGCACAAACGTCTGTTTGTGTCCCTGCTTTCAGTTCTTCTGGGTATATATGTAATAGCAGGATTGCCCGATCATATGTCATTCTATCCTTAACTTCGTGAGGAACTGCCAAACTGTATTCCACGGTGGTTGCACCATTCTACTTTCCCACCAACAATGAATAAGAGTTTCAGTTTCTCCACATTCTCTCCAACACTTGCAGTTTTGTTTTTTTTGGTTAAAAAAGTTTTTTTACTAATGGTTATTCTAATAGGCATGCAATGATATCTCATTATGGTTTGGATTTGCATTTCCCTAATAGCTGGTGATGCCGAGCTTCTTTTTAGGTGCTTTTTAGTGATTTGTTTTTTCCACTGGAAAAATTCAAGTCTTTTGCCCATTTTTAAATTGGTTGGCTTTTTATCAAGTTGTAGGATCTCTTTATATATCCTTGATATTAAACCCTTGACAGATATGTGGTCTTCAAATATTTTCTCCCATTGATTGGGCTGCCTTTTCACCTTTTTAACAAAGTCCTTTGAAGCACGAAAGTATTCGATTTTGAGAAGGTCCTGTTTATCTTTTTCTTTCATTGCTTGTGTTCTGGGAGTAAAGTCTAAGAAACTACCATCAACCACAAGATCTTGAAGATGCTCCCCACATTCGCTTCTAGGGGTTTCAGGGTCCTGGCTCTTTAGGTCTGTGATTAACTTCGAGTTAAGTTTTGTATAAGGCGTGAGATAGGGATCCTCTTTCATTCTTTTCACATATGGATTAGACAGCTAATTTTTAATGACAAAATCACCCATCTAGAAAATATTTTGCTACACATTCCATACTGATTGTTTTAAAGAGCAAAGGAAAGAAGGCATTTATCCTAAAATTTACCATTAAAAAAGGATGGGAAAAAACCACTTCTCCCCATGATTCTACTTGCATTTTTTAATATGTTTAGAGAAAATATTAAACACTTGTAGAGCAGTTCCTTTGAGATGCCTGCCTCGAGAAACAGCACACCTTCCCCAAGAGGCAGGAGAGGCAGGAAGCCCCAGGGGCGCCCCCCTGGAAGGGCCGTGGTGGGGGGAGGCGTGGGGTGCAAGGGACACGCACGTGAGCCGTGGGAATGTAGGTGCCACTGCAGGGTGCCTGGCCATGCTGGTGTCTTGTCTTTTAAGTTCAACGTATGTTTGGAATATTTTACCTTTTGGTTAATTTAGTTTTAGCTTTCATCATAAACTTAAATGACTGTTTTTCGCAGGAATAATCGAAACAAGTTTTTCTGTCTTCTTTTATTCCAAGCATATATCTAGCTCATCTTCTGTCACTATATTGTAATTTTGAAAATTATTACGGTCTAATGAGTTTGGAAATTGCTACAATATAATATAATGCTTTTGCTAAAAGTTTTTCAAATGACTGTTTTACTAGCGTTCCCGGCAACTACTAAAAGCGGGCAGCCCCGTCGGGTCTCTGTTAAGTTACCTCCTTGGGGTGGCAGGGAAGGCCCCCATGATCTGGCCTCAGCGCTCCGGTCTCCTCTCACCCTGCCCTGTGCTGCACCCGAGCACTGCCGCCAGGCCCGCCCTGCCTCCCTGCAGAGCCCTGCCTTCCCTCGCCCAGCCTCGCCCTACTGTGCCCAGCACCACCACCTCCGCGCAGCCTCACGGCCTCCTGCTCTTTCTGGGTGGAGCCGGGAGCCCCTCTTTCCTGTTCCCCTGGCACCCACGCTCACCTTCGTTAGAGGAGATGACGACCTGCATTTCCAAGGAGTGCCTCCCGGGCAAAACTCACCACCTTAGCCCCAAAGCCCGGGAGGGCTCCCAGCACCCAGCGAGCCCGCGAAGCTGGCGAGGTGAAGGAATGATCCCCCCAAGCCTCCGCAGTCTCCCCAAAGCAGGCCAGTCCCAGGGCTCCACACGTGCTCCCACACACACCTGACCGCGCGGTACGTCCAGGCCTCTACCCGACCTGCAGGCACAAGCGCCTCCGTTTCACCCTTGCACCGGCCCCTGCCTGGCACCCAGCACCTAGCAGGCTGGTGCTCAGTAAGTACTGATGAACGAACGACGGCCTACGACTCCCTGGGACCAGAACACGACAGGTGACGTTTCATTATTCCTGAAGGACCATTTGGAGAGTGAGGCAGTCCAGACTCACCAATCCAAACACAACATCCCCCACAAAAAGTTTTTCCATCATTTTGGTTGAAATTCAGGAGACTCTGGCAATCTCCAGCCCAAACATACGTTGTCCTGTTGGTAAGCTGCCGGGTGCCTCTGGAGGAAGCAGTCCCTGGGCACCCTGCGCTCCCGCGGAATCCCAGGCAGAAGCCAGGGTGCCCCCACCTCCTAAAGCCCCCCCGCTGGACAAAGCAGCAGAAGCTTGGCCACGTGCCACCCTCCCCGTTTTCTTTAACGCTTCCCAACGGCAGGCAATCCTGCATTTAGCTGGCTGCCTTGTAGGCCTGCCCACTGCACCGGGCGCCCACAGCACTGGGCGCCCACAGCACCGAGCACCCACCTGAGTGTCCCGCAGGACGTGCCTACCCCGAGGGCCTTGGACCTGCCTCGTGAGGCCCTGGGGCTGTCCAGTCACTGCCTCTGCACGGGGAGCGCTGGGCAGCCATCTCTACATCCAAGTTGGGAGGAGCGGACTGCTGGTGCCTTTGGCAGTTCCTCCCCGGAGCCAATGCCAGGCATGATGCTGGATGCCGGCAGGCAGCGCCCAGGGGCCTGCGGCAGACCTGGCCCTGCTCTTGGGAGCTGGCAAACAAGCAGCCAAAGGTAGGGGCTCAGGCAGAGGGAGGTGCCAGAAAGGAGAAACCATCGGGGCGCTGAGATGGAGCATCCTGGGAGAGCCGTTCCGGTCACACCTCCCCGGGCTGCAGAAGCCTGCGTTTCCAAGCAGCGGAAGAAGCAACAACCGCAACCTCCGTTCAGATGGACACAGAGACCATCAGGGAGGCGGCGCGGCAACCAAAAGCTCCTCAACTGAGGGCGACGGGCCAAGCTAGCGCATTTGTCAGCTGCTGACAAAAGCTGAAGCGCTGACCGCAGGGTGAAACCTTGAACCCGGCGGCCTGCTCTTGGCGGCCGTGCTGGCCCCGGCCGCCTGCCACCAGCGCCGTGGGCTGAGGTCCACTTGCATGGGGGCCCAGCCCAGTGAGCCCCGGCCCCAGCTCTGCTCCCCCAGGCAACCGGAGCTCGGGACTCTTTCCAGGCATTTAGCGACGAAGCTCCCGCCTCCCCGGGCTGCCACTTACACCTGCAGGGGAGCAGGGCCACCCGACCCGAGGGCCCTGCGCAGGGCCACTCACACCTGCAGGGGAGCACGGCCACCCGGCCCGAGGGCCCCGCGCGGGGCCACTCACACCTGCAGGGGAGCTCGGCCACCCGACCCGAGGGCCCCGCGCGGGGCCACTCACACCTGCAGGGGAGCGCGGCCACCCGACCCGAGGGCCCCGCGCGGGGCCACTCACACCTGCAGGGGAGCGCGGCCACCCGACCCGAGGGCACCGCGTGGGGCCACTCACACCTGCAGGGGAGCACGGTCACCCGATCCGAGGGCGCCGTGCGGGGCCACTCACACCTGCAGGGGAGCACAGTCACCCAATCCGAGGGCGTTGTGCAGGCCCCGCGCCGCGGCAGTGCTCTCGGCCGCTAACGCAGGGCTGGCGGCCTGGGCTGCGGGGAGGCGGCGGGTCGCGTTCCGGCTCTCCGACAGGATTCTAACCCCTGTCGGGTAGGAACCGTGGCAAAGCGATCCACAAGGCACGGGGCAGGAATAGTTCTTGCCAAAAAAGACCCCAGCTTGGGTAGCCAGCTGCGAGGGCTCCTGTTTCAAAGCAGGAAAGCAACGGAGAGAGGGCGATGTGCAGGAGCCCCCTGGGGGCTGGACGCCGCAGACAAAAGCCACAGGCTTCCGCTGTGCCCTCGCCCAAGCGTCCCTATAAACCAGGGAAATTCCTAGACAGAGTCACACGCGTCCAGGGCAGGGCGCACCTCTGACTTCACATGAAGCCCCCGGGCAAGGGCAGGTGCCGTTTCCTAACTCCACACAAGTCAGTCTTCAAGGCCTGAAACACTTGTCCCTTGCTCCGCTCTGGAAAGCCTCAGCCGAACACATCCTGCAGAGGGAGCCGCAACCAGCTGTCCAGCAGCCACCCGCTGAGCGGCACCCGTGACTACGCAAGGAGAGGCCTGACCTCAGCTGGTGCTCGGAATCATGAGCTGCGCCCACCGGACGCACGAGGCCGCGGCTCTCCACGCTAACCGTGAGCTGCGCCCACCGGACGCACGAGGCCGCGGCTCTCCACCCTAACTGTGAGCTGCGCCCACCGGGATGGCACGAGGCCGCGGCTCTCCACTCAACCGTGACCTGCGCCCACGGGGACGGCACGAGGCCGCGGCTCTCCACCCTAACCGTGAGCTGCGCCCACTGGACGCACGTTCCCGCGGCTCTCCACCCTAACCGTGAGCTGCGCCCACCGGACGCACGAGGCCGCGGCTCTCCACCCTAACCGTGAGCTGCGCCCACCGGACGCACGAGCCCGCGGCTCTCCACGCTAACCGTGAGCTGCGCCCACCGGACGCACGAGGCCGCGGCTCTCCACCCTAACCGTGAGCTGCGCCCACCGGACGCACGAGCCCGCGGCTCTCCACGCTAACCGTGAGCTGCGCCCACCGGACGCACGAGGCCGCGGCTCTCCACCCTAACTGTGAGCTGCGCCCACCGGGATGGCACGAGGCCGCGGCTCTCCACTCAACCGTGACCTGTGCCCACGGGGACGGCACGAGGCCGCGGCTCTCCACCCTAACCGTGAGCTGCGCCCACCGGACGCACGAGCCCGCGGCTCTCCACCCTAACCGTGAGCTGCGCCCACCGGACGCACGAGGCTGCGGCTCTCCACCCTAACTGTGAGCTGCGCCCACCGGGATGGCACGAGGCCGCGGCTCTCCACGCTAACCGTGAGCTGCGCCCACGGGGACGGCACGAGGCCGCGGCTCTCCACCCTAACCGTGAGCTGCGCCCACCGGACGCACGTTCCCGCGGCTCTCCACCCTAACCGTGAGCTGCGCCCACCGGACGCACGAGCCCGCGGCTCTCCACGCTAACCGTGAGCTGCGCCCACCGGACGCACGAGGCCGTGGCTCTCCACCCTAACCGTGAGCTGCGCCCACCGGACGCACGAGCCCGCGGCTCTCCACGCTAACCGTGAGCTGCGCCCACCGGACGCACGAGGCCGCGGCTCTCCACCCTAACTGTGAGCTGCGCCCACCGGGATGGCACGAGGCCGCGGCTCTCCACTCAACCGTGACCTGCGCCCACGGGGACGGCACGAGGCCGCGGCTCTCCACCCTAACCGTGAGCTGCGCCCACCGGACGCACGAGCCCGCGGCTCTCCACCCTAACCATGAGCTGCGCCCACCGGACGCACGAGGCCGCGGCTCTCCACCCTAACCGTGAGCTGCGCCCACCGGACGCACGTTCCCGCGGCTCTCCACCCTAACCGTGAGCTGCGCCCACCGGACACACGAGCCCGCGGCTCTCCACGCTAACCGTGACCTGCGCCCGCTGGACACACGAGCCCACGGCTCTCCACGCTAACCGTGACCTGCGCCCACTGGACGCACGTTCCCGCGGCTCTCCACCCTAACCGTGAGCTGCGCCCACCGGACGCACGAGGCCGCGGCTCTCCACGCTAACCGTGACCTGCGCCCACTGGACGCACGTTCCCGCGGCTCTCCACCCTAACCGTGAGCTGCGCCCACCGGACACACGAGCCCGCGGCTCTCCACGCTAACCGTGACCTGCGCCCGCTGGACACACGAGCCCGCGGCTCTCCACGCTAACCGTGACCTGCGCCCACTGGACGCACGAGCCCGTGGCTCTCCACTCTTCCCGAGGACTTGGGTCCGAGGACTCGGCCCGCGTGGATTTCACACATCAACCTCACCGGGAGCTGCAGGAGGCAGCAGGGTCCCGAGGGCTGGCCTGGGGGGCGGCACCCTCGGAGGGAGGCTGTGGACGGCTCCGCCGGCCCCAGCGCCCTCTTCCTCACACTGCTGGGAGGGAGGCTGAGCAGCCCTAGCACACGTGGACACTGAGGCTTTCCTCACGGCAGGCCTTGAAAGGGCAGGCTTTTCCCACAGGAAGTAAAGGTGGATTTCAAGTTACTACACAAAACAATTCCTAGGAATCCTGATTCATACTAAGCTACAACGTAAAACGGAAAAGACTGGTTTTTAAAAATAAAAACAGACATACACAAAATGAACAGAGTACGGATGTGACTTGAGTGGCTGAGCGCCTGCTTCCCACAGGGGAGATCCTGGTGCCTCCTAAAAACAGAAAACAAGCAAACAAATGGAAAAAACCACCTCAGGGGAGCAGATGTGCTCAGGGGTTGAGTGCAAGCTTCCTACATACACAGGCCAGGGTTCAATCCCTGGTCCTGGCACCTCAAAAAAACAAAAACCATAATCTCTAGTCATTAACTCTGCCTCCTGATTGTGGCACAGAAAAGCATATCAATGGGAAATGGATAGGGCTCAAGCGATTGGGCGCCTGCCTACCACATGGGAGGTCACTAAGTAACCAGTGCTTCCTAAAGAAGACAGCGAACTGGACAAACAGGCAGGCGCGGCAAGCTGACACAACAGGATGATGCAACGAGACACAAGAAGAAAAACATAATGAGAGACTCAACAAAGCAGGGAGCTGAGGGTCCCAGTGCCTCCTAAAGAGGACGAGCAGGATGGCGAGCTGGCGTAACAGGCAGGTGTGGCGAGCTGACGTGACATGATGATGCAACAAGAGACACAAGAGGGAAAACATAACCAGAGATACAACAAAGCACGGAATGGAGGTGGCTAAAGTGATTAGGCTCCTCCTCCCACATTGGAGGTTCCGGGTCGGTTCCCAGGGCCTCCTTAAGAAACAAGGACGATGACCAGACACAGCAAGAGCAAACAACAGGGGGGTGGGGAGAGACAAATAAAACATATCTTTACTTAGAAAAATCAAAGCTAATCAAAAGGACTTTCCACACACAACCCCACAGGCCCCTGTTCCTCCCCGGGCGCCGCAGCCGTGGGGACGCTCACCCAGGGCCCCAGGCCTAGCCCACCAGTTGAGCCGAGAGCCCACGACAAGACACCTTCTCTTCTCTCCCCCTCCTCTTCCCTCGAGTTCTCCGTCCTGAACCGGAGGAGGACAAGCCAGGGGAGGACGACTCCAGGCCAAGACCAAGCCCTGCAGCCGCCGCCTGCTCGAGGGAGGCCCGCTCCTGGGGGCACAGAGCAGTCTGCTGCTAACACTGCCTTTTAAAGGGAGTGGCTTCGAGGCGGCAGCTCTGGCACCCGTCCTCGCACCCCCCGCGGCCCGGCAGGCGTGGGCAGTGGGGGCGGGCAGGGCGCCACCCTCTGGGCACACTAGGGGAGCAGGGGCTGCCTACTGGAGCAGCCCCCAGCACCCAGACCACCCCAGCCTGGCGGGAGTTGCCACCAACACTAACGAGACTGAGCCCCGACGCAGGCTGTGGGGCCCGCCCGCCTGCTCCCCGGGAATCCTGGGGCTGGGGCCTGGGGCCGTGGACATTCTCAGGACACAGCACAGTCAACAAACAGCGTCGGAATTCTGCACACAGCGAACACGGCACCCCGAAGCGGGGAGGAAGAGGTGAAGCACGGAGCAGATCCTCCACGCGGCGAGGAGGAGCAGGCGGCCGGAAGCCAGGGTGCGGCCGGCTGAGACCAGCACAGAGCCGCCCCGAGAGGAGCGCCCTCAAAGCTGCAGCGATGCGAACGCTGCGTGCCCGTGGGAGGGCCCGGCACCAACGCGGGGTATGGCCGCGGGGCAGACCGGGAGTGCGCGGGAAGGGGCCTTTGTCCCTTCTGCATGGCTCGTCTGCAAACCTACTACAAGTGCTCTAAAAAAACACACATAAAAGAGGAATCGGAACGGCTGTGGACTTCTGACTGGCAGCACTGGATGCCACAAGACAATCAAGGACATCAAAGATCTGAAGGCACGCACTCACCTTCTAAGCTAGAATCCTGCACGCTGCCGCCTGAGCAAGGGGTTGATAGAGGAGCACATGAAAACGTTTAAGAGACACAAGGTCTTAAAATCAATATTGCCTCCCATGAGCCTGGTCTCGGGGAAGCTACCAGAGGAAATACTCTATCAAAACTAGGAAATTAAACAAAAAGGACCCAGCATCCAAGAAAAAGGAATCCAACACAGCCAAGATGCCAAGGGAAATTCCAGAATGACACCACGCAAAAGGCCTAGTGGGTAGCGAGTCTCCAGCTAAACAGGGGTTCTAACCAGGGGTCCGCGGACTCCAAGGGGTCTGTGGAAAGATTTCAGGGGTCCATGAGCTCGAACTGAAAAAAAAATCAACTTATTATCTTTATATTCTCTAAGAGGAAGACGTGCTGAGTGTCATAAAACCATCTGTGCTACATGCTGGGAAGGGGTCCGTGGGGCAGGAAAGGCTAAGAAGCCCTGAGCTGGAGGCACCGACCTGGCTCAGCACCCCCTGCTCTCTGAAACCAGGCTCGAGCCTGCACTGAGGCCCCCCCACTGGCCGAACCTCGGGCAGGGGCTGAGCGGCCAAGGCCGAACTCTTCCCGGGGGACGGGGACGCGGCGGCTGTCCCTGGGCTGACGTCCGCCCCCGACAGCCCGGCCGCCCTCCTGTGCTCCCGCTCGGCTCCCCTGCTGGTGAACCCTCGCAGGCTTGGGCCCCCACCGTGTGGCGCGGAAGAGCACAAGGGCGTGGGCAGGGCAGACGAGAGCAAGAGCAGAGGGCTGCCTGGGTCGGCTCGTCCTTCAGGGCGGACTGTAAACAGACGGCTCAGAGAGTGCATGGGAATCTAAGCTGGCACCTAACAAGGCTGTGCAGCCTCTTCGTGGGAAACTGTCCTACTTTGCTCCCTGCCAAAGGGGACGCCAGCAGGAATGGGTTAGCAGGGTCCAGCCGGAATCTCAGCTCCAAGGTCAGGAATGAGAGAGCAAGGGGGCAGCCCTCGGTGCTGAGGGCGACCCCAGTCCTCCACCGAGGGCCACGCAGAGCTGCCCCATCAGCCCCAGAGCACCGCCAGCCGCACGTCCTGCCGAGCCAACGTGACGCCACACACGCTTCCAGCTGTGACAACGTGCAACCAAAACCAAAGACTCCAACTTGACTGTGAAAGAAAAACAAGCAAAAACTAGAACGTGCGCAACCAAGAATGACAGCCAGGTTGGCCACCAAGGGCCCAGATCCTTCTAAGCAGCTCTAGCTCCTGAGACAAGCAATATTTAAGGAACAAACAGGGAAGCGGATGTGGCTCAAGAGACTGAGCTCCCGCCTACCATATGGGAGGTCCAGGGTTCGATTCCCAGGGCCTCCTGGTGAAGGCAAGCTGGCCCATGCAGAGTCCTGCCCACGTGGCAGGCTGGCCTGAGGGGAATGCTAGCCCATGCAGGAATGTGGCCTGCACAGGAGTGCTGGCCCAAGCGGAGAAGTGGCGCAGCAAGATGAAACAAAAAGACACACAGAGGAGAGACAATAAGAGATGCAGCAGACCAGGGAGCTGAGGTGGCACAGAAGATTGAGCGCTTCTCTCAATCTTGGAAAGTCTGGAAAGTCCCGGGATCGGTTCCCAGAGCCACCTAAAGAAAAGACAAGCAGACACAGAGGCACACACAGCAAATGGACACAGAGAGCAGACAATGGGGGGAGGGAGGAATAACTAAAAAAATTAAAAAAAAAAAAAAACCCACCAAAATAAATACAGGAATTAGTTCTTTTTCAATCTCCTCAACCTAGGTAGCCAGTAGCCCAGACACAAATGCATTTCGTATCAGGAGAAAGTCCAGATGGCTGCTTATGATGGTTCTACATTATTCTCCTACAAGACGTTTACACGGGGAAAGAGAGCTGCAGTTACCAGCACGGGTGCCAGCACCCACCAAGCAGCCCCATGCCACGGCAGCAGAGCTGGGCACAGCTACGCCTGCAGCAGGTGCTCAGGAGGGAAGGGCGCCTGGCTCACATGCAGGCTGGGCCTGGGAGGTGCCAGGCAGTACCCCGAAGCCGAAGACCCTGGTGCTCCCCAGCTCGGCCGAGCGCGGGCGGACACACCTGTGAAACATCGCGGTGGCCCCGGCCGCGTCCTCAGGGCTGTGGGCTGAGGCTGCCCACCAGGATGGCACACCAGCACAGCCGGGGGATGCAGGCCAGGCAGCCCGTGACTGCCCTGCTTGACTGCACATGCAGAAGCACCAGGGCAGCTGCCACTGGCGTCTTTAGGAGAAGAGGCAACACTGCAGCCGAGTGGAGGGGCTGGAGAGGCTGCCTCCGTCCCGGGCCGGCAGCCCGACCGAGGCCCCGCAGGCCGCGGGCTCCCTCGCCAGCCACGGTGGGACTGTCAAAGCTGAGCGAGGCTGCCAGGCCGCGAGTCACGTCACACCCGACATTTGCCAAGTGCGTCCAGCTGACTTTGAAGGGACACATGGAACTATGAAAATTATTCAGCCCAGCAGAAAATACAGCTGAAACGCGATGCCCTCCGGCAGGCCTCGGGGCATCGGCCCGCGGGGGTGTGTCGCCTCGACAAGCGCACACCCGCCAGCGCCAAGTGCGGCTTCGGAGGGTCTTGGGACGAGGGTGCATGCAAGCTCAGTGACCCTGAAGAAGGGAAGACAGCTAAAGATGTGCAGATGGTCAGGGACACAGGCTCTGGTGGCCTCTGACCCCGCGTCACCCCCAAGGCTGACACGAAGGCCATCCAACGGGCGGCTCAACAGCTTAGGGCTCACGCGTCTTCTGGGAGGCTTGGCTGCCCGGCCATCTTTGGGGCTCCCTGGCTTTCCCGTCACATGGCAGTGCACGGCGTGCGTCGTCTCCTTTCTCCTCCAGGTTCCGGCTGCTTCCAGCGGCTTCTCTGTCGTGCCTCATTTCCTTTACTTCTAAGGACCCCTGCCACCGCGGACCAAGGCCCAGCTCATTCAGTCTGGGCCGCGCCTCAACTAACGACGCACACGGCTTCAAGCCCGCAGGTCCAGGGGTTGGGACCTGAGCATGCCTTTTTAGGGTGCATGATTCAATTCCCAACAGCCATCTTACGCAAGAACATGTGGCAAATCATGCTGGCTGCGGTCTCATTTCACTGGGAAAGCGCCGGAGAATATCCCAGCATCCACTGACACTTACTTCTGTGCGATGGGAGGTCGGCAGGGCAAGCTCAGGGAGGTGACGCGAGAGCTCCAGCCACCAAGGCTTTGCCAGGGACCCCAAAGACAATGACCGGGACTGAGACGTCAGCCCCCTCGGGGTCCCACATCTCTGGTGGCTTGTCTTCTAAGCACCCCTCTGTGCTGCAGTGGCCTGACTCCCTGTCGGCCCAGGCCCCTGGGCTGCGGGGGCCTGTAACTGTCCAGGTCCCTCCAAAACAGCTGACCCTTAGGTGTCAGATAGGGCTGCCGTTCAGGGCTGCCTAACAGAGGGCTGTGGGTGTGAGGCGGCCCCTCTCCACTCAACTCGACGCACAGCCCACCCACCAGGCACCCAGGGAAACGCCCTTATGTTCTCAGATGGTTTTTGCACCAGAGTAGAACGGGCTCTAAAAATCAGCTATTCTTATTGCTTCTGCCGTCAGAAAAACAAAATAGCCTACCATCAACTCTACTAAAACTGAAACCATAGTTGCCATATGCTTTCCAGGACTTAGACATCCTCAGTTACCCTCCCCGGCACAAGGCAACCTTGGAGCTTCCTGCACAAGTCACCTGCAGGGCTCCAGGCAGGCGGGAAGGTAGGGGGCTTGTTTGGTTCAGGAGGCCGACTGCTCTGGCTGGTGCCCTGGACCAGCGGGTGGAGCCACAGGTGCTCGGGGGCCCCGTGTGTGAGGGGGCAGGGCCCGTGCCCATCTGGGCCTTGGCTTTGCTTCAACAAACAGCCAGTGAGCCCTCCTTGCGGGCCCCCCGCGCCGCTCCCGGATGCAAAGGTGAGGAAGCGCTGCGCTGCCCAAGAACTCCCAGCCTCGTGGGTCGCCCTGCCGGGCCCACGATTCAGAGGCGGCGCTGCGCTGCTCCGAGGATGCGACCGAGTGCTGAAGGGACGTGCGAGGACGACTGGGGCCCTCAGGCAGTGGGGCCTGCAGCTAGCTGGACAGACAGCTCCTGCGCCCATCAAGGCGGCACCGCTGCCCCAGACCCACCAGCCGGGGTGGACCTGGGAGCCACCCGGCAGGATGGAATGGGCAGAGGGGACAAGCTGGGCAGGATGCCGACGAGGCCAGCCTGGGGCCAGACCACGGAGAGCAGCAAGGCACGCGCCACGGGAGGCAGTGTGCCACGGCACTAGGCCCCATGAGGTTGGCCCAGAGGCCGCTCTGGACTGGGGATGGGTGTCACCGGACCTCCATTCAGAGCACTGAGGAAGGGGAGAGGGCGGAGGCAGGTCAGGGTGGGTGGGAGGTGGTGCCAGGAAACAGCAGGGAGGGCTGCAGCTCGGGGAGCTGGCCACAGCACCCCGACACTGCGCCACCGGCTGTGGCCGGGGTGAGAGATTCATCATCTTCAACAATGGGAGACACCTGATAACTGAGGACAATTAAGTGCATTCATTATTCACTCCCCTGTATTTGTTAATAGGCTAACAACCCCAAACTATGATGTTTAGCCCCAGAAAGAAATATCTTCAATGAGCCTGGCATCTGCCCATGAGTCCTTCCATGTCTGAACAGGAGCTGGCAGGAAATGGCACACAGGCCACATCTGCAGGTCTTCCTGGCCACTTCACCACCTGGGTGTCCTGAGCTGGACAACGCGGCTGTGGCAGAAAGGGCCTCCAGTTCCCTCAGAGCTGGCGTCTGACCTGCTGGCCTTCTCCGTGGGCCCTGCTGGGCGCCGCATCCACTTCCTAAAGCTGCCGTGGACGCCCAGGACTGGGTGCCGAGGCGTCAGCGGAGCCGTGTGTGCTGAGGGAGCACCCCACTGCACCCAGCTCCTGCCGCCCAGCCCTCCTTGGCTCGTGGCAGCACCACTCCAATCCCTGCTTCGGCTCCACTGGCTTCCTCTCGGTCTTCAAATCTCCCTCTCCTTTCTCTTCTAAGGACACCTGCCACTGGGTGCAGGCCCACCCTAAACCCAGGATGGTCTCATCATGAGATTCCCAACTTAAGTCCACCCACACAGACCCTATTTCCAGGTAGGGTCACATTTACAGGGCCAGGGGTCAGGACTGGGACAGCCCCTCTACAGCTCCCAAAAAAGTAAACTCTCACCCAGGCCTGCTCTTGCTTGTGAGCCCTGCGCAGGCTCTCGGGACTGCGACCTGCTCTTCTATTTGACGCAGTACCCAGGCAGTGAGGCAGATGCTGAGCTGTCCATCTGCCGCACACGCTAGTCCAACCTCAGCCTGGGGGATCAAGCAGCATGCTCCCGGGAGGCCCCCCAGCCGCCCACGTGCCTCCCTCCTCCTGCCTCCCCTCCACCTCCCCAGCTCTGCCCCCTCCCAGCCTCCCTGCCCTGAGCCCCTCCTGCGCCATCCCTGGGGTCTGAGCCAGTCCTCCCATCGCCGGGCACCCACGCTGACACCAAGGGCCTGTGTCCCCTTGGCTCCAAGCAAGAGAAACCCCCGGCAGGCACAGCCTCATGGAACTGCTCCTGGAACTAGTCAAAACTGTTCACAGAAAGTAGCCAGGGTTGGTGAGTGGCAGTGACAACGTGCCAGGCTGCATTTGTGCTCAGCATCTTACACTGCAGGACACAGTCCCCTGCACACCAGAGAGGAAACCAAGGCACAGCCCCGCAGGGACCTTGCCCAAGGCCACGTGGCTCCAGGGGGCAGCGGGAGGCATGGCCGGCAGTTTCTGCCCACGTCACGCAGCGCAGACACCCGCCTGTGCCCGAGGGGCAGAGAGGAGACGCGGTTTACCTCGGGATCCCAGGGCTCTTCCTAGGGGCAAGTGCTTTGGCCTGAGGTCGTTAAAGGAAGACGGACAAGAGTAAAAAGGAAGGGAAGAAGGAAGAGAAAAAAGCGGCTAGAAGGCATGAAGGGCTACATCAACGATCCCGTCACCAAGGCCAGATGGCAGAAGCAGCAGGCGCAGTCAACGTGCTCGTCCGCTGGCCTCCCCCTGGAACAGAGCGTTCTGTCGCCGTGGACTTTAAAGGTGAGACCTCCAGGGCAGCTCTGAAATGTTCCAAAACCTCCAACACAGAGAACAAACGAGCCCTGCAAGCGCCGAGGCACCTGGGCTTCCGCCAGGGGCGGTCAAGAGGAGCTCGCCTGCTCACGCTCATTTTCACCTCCAGCTGCCAGTTAAGTCCTGCCGGCTACTCTAAAAAAATGGTATTTGACTAACTCACAACTGGCTTGTTTCTTTACCCTGTTCGTTCTTGTGTGTGAAGGCAGAGGCAACACAGTGGCGTTTTTTCAGCACCTAACCCATGGTGTGCGGGTGCAGTGTGCGGGGTGCGCTGTGCGGTGGGGTGCTCACGGAGCTCTTCCCGGGCCTGGGGCCCCGTGGCCTGCAGGAGGTACCGCCGCCCATGATGGCGGCAGCAGCTAACGGCGCCTGGGTGCTCCCCGTGTGCCACGCAGGTCTAAGGACTCTGTTGATGGAAACCCTTGTGAGCGTTGTGGTTTTTTCTTTTTCTTTTTAAAAGATTCTTAGATTACAAAAATGATGCATAAAAAACGCAGGAGAATTCCCATATGTCCCTCTCCCTCCCCCTCCCACACTTTCCCACGTTACCAACATCCTTCATTAGTGTGGTACATTTGCTACAATTGATGAACACATTTTGTAGCACTGCCACTAAGTGTGGATTATAGTTTACACTGTAGTTTAAACTCTCTCCCGCATAATTTTGTAAGTTATGACAAGATATATAATGGCCTCTGTCATTGCAACATAATACAGGATAATTACAACCACCCAAAAATGTTCCCATATTACACCTATTCCCCCCCACCCCCCTTACTTTGGTGGCCACTGCCTCTACATCAATGATAAAAGATCTTCCATTGCTAGAATAACAATAAGTCTATAGTGGAATAACAGTAAGGCTACTCTAGTCCATTGTTCATTCCCCAATCCTGAGGATTCTGGGATGGTGATGTCCAGTCCACCTCTAATTGAGAGGGGGCTTAGATCCCATGGGGTAGATTAATGGGACTCTCTTGCTTGCAGTTGCAGACCCTCTCTGTTTCTTGGGATGGGCATTGTCCATCATCATCACCTTGTTAGTTGTCCTGGGTGAGTCCAATGAATTAGAGAGTAGATGTTGCACCTCTGCTGAGATTCAGGGCCCAGCTGGCACATTGACAGCCCAAAGATTTAAGTCTCCTGGACATATACCTATCAACTCTAGTACTAACTATAGGTTAAAATAGAAGGGGCAGAAGAGCCATGTGTAGAGAAACCACAACTGAGTCCAGCTCTATCACACTGGGGAGCATAAATTCTGAAGTAGGGCTCACTGACAGGGTGCCAAACTCCTGAGCTGTCAGACCTGCCTATAGTGTCTGGATGTCTCCAAAGCCCTCAGGGGACCCACTATGTGAGGCAATATTTACTTTGGCAGTCAATAAGATCCTGCTGAGACGTGCATAAGAATAACCTCTGGAATAACTTCCCTACTCACTTTGAGGTCTCTTAGTCATATAAACTCATTTGTCTTTACTTTTCCCCCTTCTGGTCAAGGTCTTTTTCCAGGTGCATTGCTGGCTGGTGCTTGGTAGTAATCCCTCAGTGCCAGGGAGGCTCAGCCCTGGGAGACAGATCCCACACACCAGGGGTAAGGTAATGTATTTACATGCTGAGTTTGGCTTGGAGAGAGGCCACATTTGAGCAACGGAGGACGCTCTCAGGAGGTAACGCTTAGGCAACCTGTAATACCAGGTTAAGTTTCAATTTCAAAAGAAAAGTTTCAGAAGTAAGTCATCAATATCAAAGGCCCATCAACAGTCCATCTTCCTTCACTAGTCCTATACTCAGTGGATTCTTGCTGTTCCTTTAGAGAATGTGGCAGAAATCCCCAGGATGGGAGTTTGATATTCTTTCAGTTATTGTGTGAATCTCCACCCACCGTGACAATGCCCCATGAACACCCTGAAAGCATTTTTAGAAAGAAGAGATAATGTTATCCCCAGGCAGAAATAAGGCTACAAAGAGGCAAAATGATAGGATGCAACACCTGCCTGGGGGTGGGGGATTGGGGTCTGTGGTACTTGAATAAATAATAGAATTTAAAGAGAAACCCCAAAAGGCCATGAGTTATTATAAAGGAAAACATTACAACTCATCAGAAAAGGTGGTCCACCACAAAACGAAAGAGCTGCTGGGTTACCATGTCACTTCACCTCCTGTTTAGACCAAGCTCCCCTGCCTAGTTGACTTCCTGCCTTCCCCAGGGGCTGGCACAGCAGGTGGTCTCCAGGATTCCAGAGCACAGGGACCTGTGTGCAAATACTCCATAGCCAGCTACTGCCTGAGAGGATGGCACAACTTTAGTGGTTTTAGAAAACCATCCAAGAGGAGCTATCCCATGCATATTGTCTACTAGCCAGTTACTGCTGGATTAAAATGACTCTTCTCATTTTCAGAGTACAGCTCATGGAGTTTGAACTAATTTCCTTCTGTTTTCAGTTTACTGATTTCAATGCAAAAGTTTTCTTTGGGGGAATCAAACTTACAAAAGAGAAAAGGCAGACATGCTATGGTTTGAGATTTCAAACAAAATTATAAACTAAGATTTTATGTGGAGATATTAATCAACACAAAAAAATGTTTCTTCTGTACTTGGAACACTTTTTCCTAACATGAGGAATATTTACTTAACAGGAAAAAGGTTACATGTCCTAAGCTATCAACGGAAAAACAGGGCAGTCAGAAATTTGACGTCAGAACATTCAAAGCACATATGTATTGGTTACCTACTGCTGAGTAACAAATTATCTGCTACACTTAGTGCCTTAAATGCCATTTACTAGCTCAGGTCTGTGGGTCAGGAATCGGGGCGTGGCTTGGCTGCTCCTCTGGCCCAGGCTCTCTTCCTTGGCTGCAGTCACGGTTTCAGCCAGGACTGCGGTTGTCTCAAGGCTCGGCTGGGAGAAATGCTGCCCATCCCCTTGACTGTCAGCAGGATTCAGTTCCTCGCTGGCTCTCTGACTGAGAGCCTTGGTTCCACCCTGGCCGTGGGCTGGAGGACTCCCTCAGTTTCCTGCCACGTGGACCTCTCCAATAAGGCAGCTCGCTGCATCAAAGCCAGCAAGCCAAGAAGGCAACAGAGCTGCTGGCAAGACAGAGGGCATAACCGTTGTCACCTCATCATACCGGTCATGACATCCCCTCAACTTGACCGTGTTCTACTGGGTACAAGCACGCTACTCAGAGGGCAGGGGCTCCGTGAGACCCTGGAGGCTGCTCACCACACAGGGGTCTTGGGAGCCTCTTGGGTAACCTGCCCTTCCGTGGGTCAGCAACTCTACTTATAAGAAATTGAATCATTTCTAGTAAATAATTTTATTGGAAAAGAACGATCTAAAAACAATGATCTTAAGCATGACCTTAAGAAACCAGAAAAAGGTCAAATTCAAACTAAAGTAAGCAGAAGGGGAAAAGTAGAAATTAATGAAACAGGAAATGGACAAACAACAGGGGAAATCAATGAAATTGAAAGCTGATTCTTTGCAAGCAAATTATCAGGGTTCATTCAAAAAGAAACAGATAATCTAAACATCTCTGTTTCTATTAAAGAAATTTGGTTCACAGTTTTAAAAACCTTTCCCCAAAAGAATGCCAGGCCCCGATGACCTTACTGGTAAATTCTACCAAAAATTTAAGGAATTAAGTAAATGAATTCTATACAATATTTTCCAGATAACGGAAGAGGAACAAATATTTCCCAACACATTCTATGAAGCTAGCATGACAAGAAAACTGTAGACCAATAGCACCCATGAATACAGATGCAAAAAGTCTTACAAAAACATTAGCAAACTGAACTAACCATATTCAAAAGGATAATCATGACCAAGTGGAGCTTATCCCAGCATACAGGGCCGACTGAACATCCAAAAATCAACATAATTCATCATACCAACTGACAAAAAGAAAAACCCTATGGTCATCTTATCAGATACACAAAAAGCACTGGATAAAATCATTATCAATTGATAATATTACCAGCCAACTAGGAATATAAGGGAATATCCTTCAATCTGATAAAAGACATCTACCAAAAAAAAAAAATCTACAGCTAACATCCTATACTTAATAGTAAAATATTGTATGCTTTCCCCTTAGATTGGAAGAAGGTAAAAATATATGCTTTCATCACTTCTCTTCAGCACTCTATGGAGGGAAGCAGATATGGCTCAAGCAGTTGGACGCCTGCTTCCCACATGGGAGATCCTGGGTTTGGTTCCCAGTGCCTCCTAAAGAAGACAAATAAGACAATGAGCTGATGGGACGGGCTGGCATGGCAAGCTGACATAATGAGATGTTGCAACGAGGAGACACAACAATCAGGGAATGAATGTGGCTCAAGCAATTGGGTGCCTCTCTCCCACACAGGAGGTTCCTGGATTCAGTTCCAGGTGCCTCCTAAAAAGACAAGCAGACACAGAGAGGAGACAGTGAGTGCAAACAATGAGGGGGGGGGGTGTGATAAATAAATAAAGTCTTAAAAAAAATACTCTATGGAGGGAAGTAGCTGTGGCTCAATCAGTTGGGCTCCCATCTACCATATGGGAGGCTCTGGGTTTGTGTCCCAGGGCCTCCTTGTGAAGGCAAGCTGGCCTGTGCACCACGGGGAGCTGGCGCAGCAAGATGACGCAACAAAGGGAGACAAGCAGATACAGAAAAAATGCGCAGTGAATGGACAGAGAGCAAAAGAATGGAACAAGCTGCAAGGAGGGGAATAAATAAGTAAATAAATATTTTAAAAAAATACTCTATAGAGGTCAAAGTATGTGCAAAAGGTAACAATTATAAAAGTCATTGAGACTGAAAAGGAAGAAATAAAGTTGCCTTTATTCAACATAATTGTCTATGGAGAAAATCCAAAACAATCTTAAAAAAAAGCTGCCAAATGAGTGAGTTTAATGAGGTTTCAGGACACAAGGTTGTTATATAAAAATAAAAGCTTGTATTTCTATATGTGGCAATGAGCAAGAATGGAAATGAAAATAGTACTATTTACAATAGTATAACATAATTAAACTCTTTTTTTTAAAAAAAAGATTTATTTCCCCCATTCCCCTCCTCCCGCCCTGCTGTTTTTTTTTAATCCTCCCTCCCTGTGGCTTGCTTGTTGTCTGCTCTCTGTGTCCATTTGCTGCGTGCTCTGCTGTTTTTACTTGTCTCCCTTTTTTTTGCTGTATCACCTTGCTGAGTCAGCTCTCGGTGGCACTCCATGGTGTGCGGGCAAACCCAGGGCCTCCCATATGGTAGACGGGAGCCCAACTGATTGAGCCACAGCTGCTTCCAAGCACCCTGCTGTTTTTGCTGTCTGTGTTGCCTTCTCTTCTCATTTTCTCTCCCCTTGGATTCACCGGGATTCGGTCCTGGAGACCCCTGATGTGGAGAGAGGTTCCCTGTCAATTGTGCCACCTGAGTTCCCGGTTTCCGCTGCATTTCATCTTGACTCTCCCCTTGTCTCTCTTCTGATGCATTGTCATCTTGCTGCCTGACTCACTCGTGCACGTACTGGCTTACCATGCGCACACTTACGTGGGCTCTTGCTTGCTGTGCAGGCTCGCTTTCTCTTCTTTTTTCACCAGGAGGTCCCAGGGATCGAACCCGGGTCTCCCATGTAGTAGGCAGAAGCTCTGTCTCTTGAGCCACATCTGCTTCCCTATAATTAAACTCTTAAAGGTAAACTTAACAAAATATGTATGAGACCTGTATACTGAAAATTATAAAACTTTCCTAGGAGAAATTAAAGACCTAAGTATATGGAGAAGATATACCGTATTCACGGGCTGGAAAACACTCTAACATTAAGAAGTTAACTTCCCCTAAATGGATCTGTGGATTCAATACAATTCCAATAAAAACGTAAACGAACTTTTGTTGTAGAAATTGATAAGCCAATTATAAATTTTATATGGATGTGTAAACAAGTTTTAAAAGGTAGAATAAAGTCAGAGAACACATATTTCCCAATTTCAAGAGTTACCATAAAGCTACAGCAATTACAGCACGGGGTGGTGAAGGGCAGGGGCACAGACCAACAGAACAGAAGAGCATCTAGAAACGGGCGTGCCTCTGGGCAGCTGACTTTCAGCAGAGGCGCAACGGAATTCCGCCGTGCTGGACACCAAAGGGCGGTAGCCTTCTGTCCCTACCAGACACAAAACTAACTTAAAATACACCAGGGACCTAATTTTGAGAGTCAAAATGATAAAACATGGTAGAAGAAAGCATATGAGAAAATCTTTATGATCTTGGATCAGGCAAAGACTTCTTAGTTAAAACAAAAAGAATAAAATTTAAAAACTGACACTGAATTTCATAAAAATTAAAAACTTGCTTTCTGAAAAATACACTAAGAAGATGAAATAGCAAACCACAGACTGAGATAAAAAGTGTTTGTAGAACATAAGCTGATAAAGGACTTTACCAGGAACATGTAAAGAACTCCTGCAACTAATAAGATGATGACAAACAAGCTGATCAAAAATCAACAAAGGAACAGAAACATCACGTAAGAAGACAGAATATCCAATAAGCACATGAAAGGATGCTCAATATCATTAGTCATCAGGAAAATGCAACTGGAAACCATGAGCTACGACTTCACAGATACCAACGTCGTCAATGACTAAAATTTAAAAGACAATACCAAGTGTTGAAGTATGTGGATAAATAGGAACTCTCAACCACTGCTTGTTGTAATGAAAAATGGTAGTCCCTGAGGACAACATTGGGTCCTTTCTTAAAATGGTAAACCTATCGTAAGCACATGACCAGGCAGGCAATCCTGCTGCTAGGTGTCTACCCATGAGAAATGAAACCACATTTCCACACAAAGCCTTGCAGGTGAATGCTCATAGCAGCTTTATTCATGATAAATGGAAACAGCCCAAATGTCCATCAGCTGATGAAGAGAGAAGCCAACTGTGCCGTCCATTCAGTGGAGGACTGGTCAGCATTCACATGGGTGGATCAACTGCTAAAGTACTACGTGTATGCTAAGTGAAAGGAAGCCAGACACAAGAGGCAGACCACATACCGTGTGATTCCATTTACGCACATGAAATTCCAGAAAGGCAAAACTACAGGAACAGGACTCCAGGAAGATGGAGAATTGGAGAGGCAGAGGGCTCATTTCTCTCTAAGAAAAATAGCTGGAGGACAGAAACTGCCTAGAAAACTGTTCTAGGGCTTAGGACACCTAGGGAAGGCGGGACAGCACCTGAAGAGTCAGGAAGGACAGGAGGCTCAGCTGGCTGCAAAAATCCCGTGAAGCTGCAGCAGGGGCGGCTGGTCTACATCCCCCCCTCTGAAAAAACAGCAGGATACCAGGATAGTGGTATCCTGGCCAGAGGATAGCGACTGAGGGGCTGCAGGGGTGCTCTTCCCCAAGTAAGGGGAAAGGGAGGGACTCGGCCTATGGCAAATTCAGATTCTGACCAGCAAGCTGCACATCCCAAGGGCCACACGCTGGCAGGCCGGGTGGGGTGCAGCATGTCCGCCCTGAGAGCCAGCAGCGTGCTAAGGATAACTTGCCTTCTCAAACACTCTCCTACCGCCCGGGGCTGGGTGCTGAGGAGGCAGCCGGAGGGAGGGTGCTGCCGGCTAAGGGAGGAGAACAGCTACTGAAAAGTCTGTGTGGGAGGGGGTACCCCAAATCAGCAGGTTTCGCAGTCTTCTCAAGGGCTCATGGACCTTTCCCCAGGACAGACCTCATGCAGGGCCACAGCGCAGCTCTCAATAAATTTAAGAAGACCGAGATTATGCAATGTACCTTCTCTGATCCTAATGGAATGAGCTGGAAATCAGTAATGGGCAGGAAAGGGGGAAATTCACAAATACACGGAGGCTAAACAACACAGCCCTAAACAGTTGGTGGGTCAAAGAAGAAACTGCAAGAGAAATTAGTAGATATCTCAAGACAAATGAAAACGAGAACACAACTTATGAAAACTTACGGAATACAGCAAAGGCAGTGTTGAAAGGGCAATTTGTAGCCCTAAATGCCTGTATTTAAAAAGAAGAAACAGCTAAAATCAAAGCCCTAACTGAACACCTGGAGGAACTAGAAAAAGAATAGCAAAGCAATCCCAAAGGAAACAGAAAGAGATAAAGATTAGAGCAGAAATAAATGAAATTGAGAACAAAAAGACAACAGAGCCGCTGACGACAACAGAAGCAGACAAAGAAACAAGACGCAGCAAAAAGACACAGAAAACAGACAACCGGGGGAGGGGAGGGGAATTAAATAAATAAATAATAAATCTTTAAAAAAAAAAAGACAACAGAAAAAAAAAATCAACAAAACCAAAAGCTGGCTCTTTGAGAAGATCAATAAAATCAACAAATCCATAGCTAGACTAACAAAGAAAAAAAAGAGAAGCTGCAAATAAATAAAATCAGAAATGAAAGGGGAGATGTTATGACTGACTCCACAGAAATAAAAAGGATCATACGAGGATATTATGAGAAACTGTATGCCAACAAATTAGACAACCTAGATGAAATGGACAAAATCCCAGATATGCACAAATATACAAGAAAACAGGAACTCAACAAACCAATTATAAGAGATTGAATCGGTCACCAAAAATCTTACAACAAAGAAAAGTCCAGGACCAGATGGCTTCACAGGTGAATTCTACCAAATATTTTGAGAAGAATTAATACCAATCCTGTTTAAACTCTTCCAAAATATTGAAAAGGAGAGAAAACCACCCAGTACATTTTATGAAGCCAACACCACCCTAATACCAAAGCCATATAAAGATACTAAACAAAAAAGAAAATTACAGACCAATTTCTCTAATGAATATGGGTGTAAAAATTCTTAACAACATATTTGCAATTCGAATCCAAAGCATATGAAAAGAATCACACACCATGATCAAGTGGGTTTTATTCTTGGTATACAAGGGTGGTTCCACATACCTGTAATATACCACATTAACAAATCAAAGGAAAAAACCCACACAACTGTCTAAATTGATGCAGAAAAGGCATTTGACAAAATACAGCATCCTTTCTGGATAAAAACACTTCAAAAGACAGGAAAAGAAGGAAAATTCCTCAGTATGATAAAGGGCATATGTGAAAGAACCCACAGCGAGAGGTAGAAAGATTTCTCTCTAAGATGAGGAAAAAGACAAGGACGCCCACTGTCACCACTGTTATTCAACATTGTGCTAGAAGTTCTAGCTAGAGCAATTAGACAAGAAAAAGAAATAAAAAGCATCTCCAAATTGGAAAAGAGGAAGTAAAACACTATTCACAGATGACACAATTTCCTATATTCAGAAAATTCCAAAATATTTACACTAAAGCTATTAGAGCTAATAAACGAGTTCAGCAAAATGGCAGTATACAAGATCAACACACAAGAATCAGCAGTGTTTCTACACACTAGTAATAAGCAAGCTGAGAAGGAAATCAAGGGGAAAAAACCATTTCCAGTAGCAACGAAAAGACTCAAATATCTAGGATTTAATTTAACCAGGAATGTAAAAGATCTCTATTCAGAAAACTACATAAAACTGCTAAAAGAAATCAAAGAAGACCTAAACAAATGGAAGGACAGTCCATATTCATGGATTAGAAGATTAAACATTGTGAAGATGTCAATTCTACCCAAAATGATTTATCAAAATTTCAACAGCCTCCTTTACAGAAATAGAAAGGTCAATTGCCAAATTTATTTGGAAGGGAAAGGGATCCCAAATAGCCAAAAACATCCTAAAAACTAGGAGTGAAGTCAGAGGACTCACACTTTCTGACCTTGAAGTATATTACAAAGCTACAGTGGTCAAAACAGCATGGTGTTGTTCATCAGTAGGAACAAATGTACCACACTAATAAAAAGATGTTAATGGGGGAATATGGGAGGGGAGGGGCCAGGGTATATGGAATCCCCTGTATTTCTGATGTAACATTTACATAATTTAAAGCTCCTTTAAAAATAAAGAAAAACAAAACAAAACAGCAATTAAGAAAACAGAAAACTACAAGTGCTGGAGAAGATGTGCAGACAGGAACTCTTACTCACTGTTGGTGGGAATGTAGACTGGCATAGCCACTGTGGAGGACTGTTTGGCAGTTCCTAAGGAAGTTTAGGTATTGATCTGCCATGGGACCTGGCAAAACAATTACTACTGGATATATACCCAGAAGAACTGAGAGCAGGGACATGAACAGAAATCTGCACACCAATGTTTAAAGCAGCATTATTCACAATTGCCAAAAGATGGAAACAACTCAGGTGTCCATCAAATGACGGACACATAAACTGTGATATATACACACGATGGAATATTAGTTGTAAGATGAAATAAAATCATGAAGTACATGACAACATCGATGAACCTAGAGGACATTATGTTGAGTGAAACACATCAGACACAAAAGGACAAATACTGTACGATTTTGCTATTATGAACTAAATATAACTCATGGAGTTAATAGCTAGAATATAAGTCACCAGAAAATAGAATGTGGTTAGAGAATGGAAAGCTGAGGTTTAATCTGTGCAAAATTGGTAAAAAAGTTGTATATGTTTGGAAATGAATAGAAATGGTGAAAGCACACCACAGGATTTGTAATTAGCAGTGCTAACATATAGGTATGAATGGTTGAAAAAGAAAATCTAAGGTCATGTATATCACTAGAAGCTAAGAAATGAAACATGGAACTGCACAACACAGCAAACGTTCTTGTGAAAAATGAATATGGTTAATGATGCATATGTAAGAATCTTTTTCTCTGAACATTTAAATGCACATTAATGTTATAGGAGGTTATTATCAGGGTGCTATTTGGGCAAAATGTACAAGGAAAACATATGATGGACAACAGTGCATAGTAATATATTAATAATCTTCCAACAATGGTTAAAAAAGAAAAGCATGCTAAGTGAAAGAAACTAGACAAAAAGTACTACATATTGTTTGACTCCATCTATGCAAAATGCAAATACAAATAAATTACAGATGTGGAACCAGATGAGCAGTCATGTATGGCAGGTGAAGGACAGAGGGATTATTGAGAGGTGACTGCTAAGGGGTAAGATTTTGTGTTTTTGGTTTTTTCTTTTCTTTTTTTTTTGAGTAACAAAAATGCTCTAATATTGAGTGAAGTGATGAATGCACAACTCTGTGATTATACCAAAGGCCACTGATTGTATACTTCAGATGAATTGTATGGTTTATGAATGATTCGATTTAAAAAATTAAAAAAATAAAAAAACCGCAGGGGCAGGCGGGCCGGTGGTCACTGCGGGTGGGGGAGAGGACAAAAGAGAAGGGGGAGTGGAGCCTCTGGGGGTAGATGAAAAGATTCTAGGTCCTAACTGTGTGACGCTGCAGTGCTGCAGACATCTATCAAGGCTGACCAAACTGCAGGCTAGAGTGGGAGAATCCTATTTCATGCCAGCTTCAATCATTATTATTGGACAAAATTCAAGAATAAAGACCATACCCGTGAGGACAGCAGACCACTTCTGGAAGCAACTCTGACTCAAGTTAGAGGGAGCTATCAGGCCTCTTGGAGCCTGGCACTCACCATGCACGACCAGCAGTAAATGCGGCTGGTGTCACCCGCGCAGCCCCGTTTCCGAGTCTTGCCCAGCGGCTGCACGCAGTGGCGACTGCACGCACTGGGTGTGCACAGCTTCCCAGGCCCCTGTTTAAAATCGAGTGATTTTCACCCCCCCTACTCCTGACAATTCTCCCATTTTCAGTCATCATCACTTCTGGAACAACCATACCAACTTTTAAAAGCTACATATCATTAATAGGGAAACGGACTTTGGCCCAGTGGTTAGGGCGTCCGTCTACCATATGGGAGGTCCGCGGTTCAAACCCCGGGCCTCCTTGACCCGTGTGGAGCTGGCCATGCGCAGTGCTGATGTGCGCAAGGAGTGCCGTGCCACGCAAGGGTGTCCCCCGCGTGGGGGAGCCCCACGCGCAAGGAGTGCGCCCGTGAGGAGAGCCGCCCAGCGTGAAAAGAAAGAGCAGCCTGCCCAGGAATGGCGCCGCCCACACTTCCCGTGCCGCTGACGACAACAGAAGCGGACAAAGAAACAAGATGCAGCGAATAGACACCAAGAACAGACAACCAGGGGAGGGGGGGGGAATTAAATAAATAAATAAATCTTTAAAAAATAAAAAATAAATAAAAAAAAAAATAAAAGCTACATATCATTAATACATAGCGTTTTTATCTGAAATTACCTAAAATCGACACCAGACTCATATAAATACAAGCCAACAAGTAAATGTGCTGGAAGTGGTACGGAGACCGACGCTGGCCGTGCGGAGCGCGAGCACTCCAGAGCAGTGTTAGCGCCGGGCCTTCCACCCCCACAGACCCTACTACAGGAAGACGTGGGGCCACACTCGCCGATTTCCAGCCACCGACGGCATCGACTGGTTTCTCAGGCGCCGGGGGGTCTGAACTTTCTACCCGTCATCACAGCCACGAAGGTGCTACAGAAACGGAACCTCGCCACGCAACTCCTCCTCCTCCCCGCCCGAGCAGGGTCAGAACAAGGGCTTCTGCAATTACATTAGCCACGGCGCCAAGCCCAAGCCCGCACACACGAAGGAACCAAGTAAATGGTTGGTAACATTAATTGCTGCTCGAAGTCTCCCTCCCTAAGTCTCTCCGTTTCTGGAACACACCAAATCCTCTCTGTCCTCGGGCCTCAGGATAGGCTGAGCCTGGCAGCCTCGTGCCCCTCTCCCCGCTCTCCACTTCCCAGAGTGGCCTCCCTGGGAGGCCTGCCCACCCCAGCCCGTAGGCGGGCGTCCTGGCCCCCAAGAGCCCTCATCCGCCCTACGCCCCATGCCCTCACAGCGCTTCGCAAGGGGCGCCCCTTGTGTGGTCACTGGCTCCCCTGCCTCCCCACTGGAGCCGAGCCGCCCGAGGACAGAGGGGTCGTGCTGGCCACCCCTGGCACCTCGAATACAGCGGACTCCCGAGGAATGAGCAATGCAGAGCTGAGCAAACGGAAGCCTGGCCCACCCGTGCGCTGCAGTCCTTCAGCCTGGCTGCACCGCCAGCCCCTGGAGGTCGACTGAAGCTGTCTCAGGACACCATTTTTAAAGATGCAAAATACAAGACATAGGATTACAAATGGGAAAATAGGTTGAAATATTTTAAAAATAGAAATACTGGAAGAATATATGTGCTTCCCTAGAACAACATCTAGGGATGGGTAAAGTAACCACTATAATTTTGGAATAATGAGTATAAACGGTATTTCAAAAGACCTGCTATCACTGAAAGGGGAGAGGAAACCTACGCTTTGTAACGCTACTGGGGTCTGTGCCCACACTCCTAAGGGAAGGAAATGCTACCATTTCAGATTAAACTGCAGACCCATACACTTAACTGAGTGATTTGCATCAGAGTAGAGGTATTCCCCTCTCTCTGAGCAAGAAAAAATGTTTGTATCAAGAAACATTCCTAAAGTCACCAAAATAAGTAGATTAAAAAAAATATTTTACCATTTATATGTGGAATTCTAGAAAAACATTGCTGCTTATTTTATTGCTTGGCCCCTTTCCTCAGATCTCCTATAAGGCTAAGGAATTGGAAATTGGCAATTTTTTTTTTACTTCCATAGATAACACGGAACATTAAGTGATGTGATGAAACGTTTTAGGGCCTAAGTCATATCCCAGGGGCTGTCTGCAACAGACACGACCATGCTTCCTGGAGTGCGTCCCTGTGAGTCCCAGATTCTTGGAAAGACTCAGGTTTAAGGCAACAGCAGTGGTGCTAAAAGGGGAGCCGCCAGCGTTTGCTGTGGGCCAGGCCCTGGACTAAGCCCTTGCTTGCACCCCGTGAGCGACCTCTGAGTCAGGGCTCGGTCCCACAGCCCCCCCTTTCACAGAGGAGGAGACCGGGTGGGAGTCAGGTCGAGTGACGCCCAGATGTCCCGGAAGCCACAAGGCCCGGCTCCCGCTCTGCCACCACCCGTCACTCAATCGCCCTCCGGTGGAAGGCCTGAGGAAAAGCCACGGGGGCGGGCGAAAGGGACAGAGTGCAAGGACTGTCCCCAGGGCTCCCGAGGACAGTGTTCTCTGGCCGCGTGGCGTGTGGCCAGAGGAGAATGTGCTGGTCTCTGCGCCTCTGCTCGAGCCGTGGGCGCCGGACGCCCAGTGCCCTCCCTCCCTCGGTGCCTGGGGAGCAGCGCCTACTTACCGATCTGTAACAGTATTGGGGTGACCAGAGCTGTTTCCATGGCGTAACAGAACTCCCTGCCAAACATGACGGCCCCGTGCATCACCCACAGGCGCAGGGGGATGCGGTCGATGGAGCCCTCGCTGGCCGTCTCGTCGCGGGGCTCGGCCTCCTGGCCTCGCGGCGCCGGCCGGCCGGCCGCCAGCACAGGCAGCTCCTGAGCTTGCATAGATTCTGAGTCGGCATTCTGCGGCGCCATTCTCATTACCACCAAATATATATATATACGTGTATGTATTCTACCTATATAAATAATACTATCATATATCTGTAACGATAAATTAGGACGTCTTCTCTTTCGGCTTCAGCTGTATTCCTCGGGCAAGTAATACTTATATTCCTCTTTGTACAAATAGGTATCTCACAATTTCTCACAATCAGGTGAGACATGCAGCAGAACAAAATGATTTTTGGTTGGAGTTGAAGCATATGGCTTGCTGGTTTACTGTGAATTAGAGTTAAAAATCCATAATTGCCATTCAGTTAATACCAGTTTCATCATTATTATTGAAGAGGTGCTGAAGTTGTTTTTCTTGCTACAGAGAGGTGGAGAGGTGACACAAAAAGGCGGTCCACTGTGAATCCCCATCGAGTGACTGGTTGACCTGCAAAAGAGGAAACAACCCAGCCGCGTCAGAGGGCGGCCCGAGCCTGCCCGCTGGACCGGACCCCCCCCCCACCGCGGGCAAGGTGGGCACTGCTGCAGGCCGGGGCCGGGCCCCTAGGACAAGCCACAGGCCTCTCGGGACACGTACGCTGGTCATGTGTGTGGAAATAGCAAAAGCCAGTTTCCAGAGAAACAACATTTTCTTGTATAGAACTGCATCCCCGGGACAGGATAAAGATGGGGCAACGAGGGACTGCAGCATCAGAGAAGACGACAAGTGGGCCGCAAAAAAGGGTACATGCTCTGCTGTCGCCACCAGTGCCGTGACGCTGCCCCGGCCCCTAGAAACACGCCTGTGTGGAAGGGGGCGAGCGCCCCGCCCAGGCCTGTGGACATCAGGTCGGGAGCGGGTGATGGAAGGGGTAAGGGGAGGGAGGGAGCGGGGCGGGTGGGAGAGAACTGAAGCGGAAGCTCCCAGTGGGAGAGGGTCACCGCCAGGAGGGGACGCTCAACGTCTGCCCGTCTGCCCGGGGCTCCTGAGTGCATCCTCCCTCCGCTTTGACAGTCAAACCAAAGCCTTCGCCTCTCTCACCAGAGAAACTGCAGACATGCCAAAATCTCAACAAAGCCTCTAGGGACTCCCGCACCCCCAGGCCACGGGGCCTCCAGAACCCCGGGCCCAAAGTCTCCCGCGTCCTGGTTTCTGCGACCCAGTTTTGTGACACGGTCTCGACCTGGGTGAGCACACCAGAAGAGAGCGCTGGGTGCTGAGAACGCAGCTAACCAGAAACTTCCCTGTAGAAAGTTTTTAGGAAAACAAGGTCGATCTCCCCCGTACAAGACAAGGTTGGGTGCAGTCACATGCCTCCCCCCCATCCTCCATCCCCCACCCCCGAGAGCTGGCTCCCCAGACCGGTCAGTGCCGGTTCCGACTGCAGTGCTATAAAATAAGCCCCCTTGGAGCCCGCGACAAAATGATGCTCTCATTTCCTATTAAGGTAGGGCTGCGGGCTAACAGCTTACCAAAATTATTCAACAGGTCTGAATAAAACTATTTATGGCCACTAGTCACTACTTAACTGACAGGCGGTCTTAATGGGCTCTTCCTCCTGGTTTCTGCAGAAGGAACCAGAACGCTCGAGAGCCGAGAGCCGTCTTCCTCCACGCGCCCTGGGTGAAGCCCTGGGACTAGCTGGTGAGTCCCCAGGTGGGCTTCCCTGCCGCCAGGCCCCAGGGCATGGAAAGGCTGGAGCGGCTCCACCTGGATTTCCTCCAGAGCATCCTTGACTTCCGTCCTCCATTCCAGATCTTTCTTACATTCGCTTTCTGGCTGCAATCAAAACTTAAATCCTTACTGACTGCTCAGGAATAAAAGGTCTGAGTAGTGCTATCTATATATTTGCTTCTTGCAGCCCCCAAATTTCACAACTCCACCCTGCAGCCCTTATTTGAAAATTCTCTTAAATGCACCAAATGCTCACTACCACATAGACATGTTAAATAAACCCAGTTTCTTCCAAACTGTTGCCTCCTACCATCTTAAAAAAATTTTTATTAGGGAACTATTTCTAATATATACAAAATAAAAAGAATAGTATAATAAGCCATTAGCTTTACCAATTCCCATCATTTGCATTCCTGTTTCACCCCTATCTACTCTGAACCTACCTTATTCTAGGAGAAAACTTCCTGGTTTCCCTTCTTGTCATTCTTAAACAGAAATATTTTCAATGATTTTAAATGCCTTCTTCGAACCAGAGAAGGTGGGCCACTTCCATGTTTTATGTGAAGAAAGTGTACCAAGACTTCTTTTTCAGGCTGAAGTAGATGAGCCGGGCTTTGGCAGGAACAATGGCCACGGGCTCTCGAGGGGGTCCTGGTGACTGACCATGAACCCGGCCCCGTGCTGTTCCACTGCGCTTGCCGCACCGCTGTGCCCGTCCTCTGGGACTCTGCCTGACACAGCAGCAGCCTCTGCTCCTAAGCTCTGTGGTGAGTACACCTGAATTCTCAAGGCAGCGGCTCTCTTCTGGGGGCAGTTTTGTCCCCCCACCCCCCGGTACCTGACAATGTCTGGAGAACCTGTGGTTGTCACAACTGGGGGAAGCATCTAGCTAGAGAACAAGGACGCTGCTAAACGTCCCGCGGTGCCCCGGATGGCCCCACACAGCCAAGAGTGACCTGGCCCAAAACGCCAGCAGTGCCGCTTGCTCAACAGGAACAAGGCTATCTTGAAACACGCTTAAACCCTTGATTATCACATTCTGAATCAACTGAACCAGACCAGCAGACTATTTCTATAAAGGCTAGATAGTAAATATTTTAGGCTCTGCGAGCCACATATAAGTCTCTCTGTTGCACAGTCTTTTTTTGTTATTGCTGTTTTTTTTTTAACAACAACAAAAAACGTAAATGCCATTCTCAGCATGCTGGCTGTATAAAAGCAGGGCACGAGCTGGGTTTAACCCTGGAGCCAGTGTGCTCCCCTCCGCGCTAGAGCAGAGGGAGGACAAGCTCTGTCCTGGCGCCCAGCAGCTGTCCTTTCTAACAAGTAACAGGAAAGACGGCTGGGGGGGCGGGGGTCAGCCTCCAACACCCCCTGACTTCACGGTGCTGGTTTTGTTGAAATTGTCTATCAGGGGAAGCAGATTTGGCTCAAGAGATAGAGCATCCGCCTACCACATGGAAGGTCCAGGATTCAAACCCCGGGCCTACTTGACCCGTGTGCAGCTGGTCCATATACAGTGCTGATGCACACAAGGAGTGCTGTGCCACGCAGGGGTGTCCCCCACGTAGAGGAGCCCCATGCACAAGGAGTGCGCCGGTAAGGAGAGCCGCCCAGCGCAAAAGAAAGTGCAGCCTGGCCAGGAACGGTGCCGCACACGAGGAAAGCTGACACAGCAAGATGATGTAACAAAAAGAGACACAGATTCCGGTGCCACTGACAAGAACGCAAGTGGACACAGAAGAATACACAGTGAATGGACACAGACAGCAGACAACTGGGGGGGGGGGGCGGCGGGGAAGGGGAAAGAAAGAAATAAAAAATAAATCTTAAAAAAAAAATTGTCTATCAGAATCTTTACTCAAAGCAGAACCAAAAAATGCACACAAGTTCAAGCAAGGACCCCTGCCCAAGGCTGAGGGTGACCTCTGGCATCAGGCTTAGAGGGAAATGGTACTAAATACAACTTGTAACAAAGGGGTGCTGATGCAAAGTACCAGAAATGGGTTGGTTTTCACAAAGGGTCTATATTTGGGGTAGAAGCTTATAGTTACCAGGCCATAAAGTATAAGTCACTTCCCTCACCAAAGTCTGCTGCCACGTGTTGGAACAAGATGGCTGCCGGCGTGAGCCAGGGTCCAGCCTTCCTCTTCCGGCTCCACAGTCCCAGCTTCTTCCAGTCAGTGAAGGCTGGGGTACGTCTTCTCTCTCTCCCGGGGCTCGTTTCTCTCTGGGCTCAGCTGCTCTGCTGTCCACAAGGTCAGCTGTAAAGTAGCAGGTGAACGATGGCTGTCTCTTCTGGGCCTCTGCTGTGTCCAGTGGAGCCTTCTCTCTTTATTCACGTGTCTGCTTCTCTGTGTGCTTACTTCCCAGGCTCCAGCATTAAACTCCAAATAATTCCTCTGCCTTGTCATTTTCTCTGTGAGTCCCACCAACCAAGGGAGCAGGGACTCAATGTCCTACTGATATGGCTCAATCAAAGCCCTAATCATAATTTAATCAAGTTTAAGAGTGAAACCTCTGAATCCAATACAATCTAATGTACTCAGAGAACAGGCCAGCTTATAAACATAATCCACTATCTATTTTCGGATTCATAAAAAATACCAAAACACTATACTCCTTTTCCAGTCTACTGGGTACTTCAGGTAGCGCCATTTCTTAGCAGCTCGGTTTCAAAGGGAAGGCAAAGCAAGAAGCACTGACAAGCCACAGAGACACAGCAAACCTCTGTGGCCTCTACAGCATGCATTCAAGCTTTAGGCTCTGACCACAAGCCTGAACGGACACCTGCTAAGTGGTCTGAGGACTCAGCTCAAGATTTCTATGCAAGATACATAGTTTTTTACCTGGGAAGAGTCTTGGAGTTTATAAAACTTTAACACTTGTGTCCTTAATAGAACTAGAGGACCATACTAACTCCTCTCTCAAACTGAAGGTAAGTTATGTATTTAAGTTACTTCTAAATGTTTGATGCTTCCCTGCCAAATTCCTGAAGTTTGGTAAAATTGGACTTGGGAAGAAAGTAAAAAGGAGACTGACAGCAGCTTGACACAGGAGTTGTCCGGTCTCCGCTTCCGAGACCTCCTGAGGGCGGGAGGGCTGCTCAGGCGTCCTTCCACATCCGACACCAGCCAGGGACCAGCAAGCTCCTATGCAGCTGGCCAGCGACTTCGATCGTGAGCAGATTCTGCACCTGGAGGACTGACGCGTTGCTCTAGCTGGGTTAAGACGTGCACACATCCTGCGTCCTCGCTGCACATGTGGCCTTCTGAATGGACAACTGCCAGGGGTGGGTTCAAATCCCACCCAGCGGGCACCTGTCTCCGGGCTGCGGCCTGCTAGCATTGCCGGTCAGACCTGCAGTTCTCGCTGCAGCTAGCATCCCTCCAGCCCCCTCGCACGGCTGCCAGCTCTGCACACGGCGGCAGGCGCCCTTTACAAAGGCCTAGGGCCTGGCTGTCTGGCTCCCTTGCCCACCCCCCTGGGCTCAGCCCCTTCCCCGGGAAAAGTGAACGCCCCATGCCTCGTCAGAGGGCTACTGAGTCACGCCAGAGCTGGCCTCCAGGCCTGCAGTATCAGCCTCAGCTGTTGGCCTTGGCTCCCCTTGCCTGCACTGGGCTCGGCGGCCCCACAGGAGCTCCGTGAGGGGTGCTGGAAGACTGCCGGCTACGTAAATGCACACAGGCATGCACGGAGACTGCCAGCCGATGACGCTGAGGGCGGTCTGCACTGCCACCTGCCGCCGCCCACCGCCTTGAAGAGGCTGACGCGTGCAGGGCGCCTCCCAGAGCTGGGCACCAGGGACGCCCTGCTGAAATGCCAGGAGGCTGGTCGGGGTCGGCGGTCACGCGAGGAGGCCGGGCATGCACACGCTGCTTCCCCTCCTCAAGCAGTGCTGTGTCCACAGGAACCTTCATTGCCACCTGGACTGCTGAGCACACAGAGAAGTCACGCCTACGATGCAGGCTCTTTCGGTAGCAGCCAGGAAGCCTAAATGAGTCCCAGTGCTCCACACCTCATCACTCACCGTGCGGCGTCACACGGCTGGAGCAGGAAATCAACGCAGGCCGGCGCAGCGCCCCACAGCAGCAAGGCCTTCTAACAGAGCTCAGGCAACTTCCCCCACAGTGCACTTAAAGACTAAACTAACAACTAAAATAAAATTAACACGTTAGCAAACCTTGTGGGTTCCTTTGAATATACCTCCTGATTGGGCTAACCCAGGTGTAGTAATTTGATATTATTTATGAATCCCCAAAAAAGAGAAAAATTATGTATGTGAACTGGTCTGCCCTCTGGGTGTGATACCCTTTGGTTGTATTAAATTCACAGGTTTGATAAAGATTAGGGCTTTGATTCAACCACGTCAGGAGAGTGCGACCCCTTGGTGGGCTGGTAGAAATGGACACTCACAGAAGGGAGAGAGCTCCACAGACACAGACATAGAAGAGGAGAGAACTTCGTCATGTTCTGATCCTGCAGCCCAGGGGAGAGATGAGCCCTTCGCCTGATAGTCTGCAGCTGATACAGGAAGCCCTGAGGGACAAGCCCGGGCCAGCCCACAGCCGAGATGGGAAGGAGCTGGGCCCACGGAGCCGGGAAAGGACGAGGAAGGAGGGGCCAGGAGAGATTGCCGTGATCTTGCTCAACACATGGCAACAGACTTTGGTGAAAAAGCAGTCTTGAGTTGGACTCTTTAGGGCCTTGTAACTCTAAGTTTTTACACCAAACACATACCCTTTATAAAATCCAGCAGATTTCTGGTACTTTGCATCAGCATCTTTGGCTGACTGATGCACAATCTGGTACCAGGAAAGTGAGGCACAGTCTGATGCAATTATCAAAAATGCTGGAATGGTTTTATAAATGGGAAAGGGGTATTTTTTGGAGCAACTGTAAGATGCTTGATAGAAAAGGCCTGGATTGCTTTGGAAAGCCTGCTGGTAGGAATCAGATGCTAAAGAAACTCTTGATAAGGTCTTATAAGAAAATGATGAAACTATTATTGGAAACTGGAGGAAAGGTGATCATGTTTTAAAGTTGCAGAGAACTTAGCAAGATTGACTCCTGATGTTATATGGAAGGCAGAATTTGAAAATTATGAGCTTGGACATTTAGTCAAGGAGATTTCCAAACCAAATGTGGAAAACACAGCCTGGCTTCTCCTTGTAGCTTATAGCAAAATGTTAGAGGAAGGAGATAAGGTGAGAACTGAATTGTTGGGCACAAAGAAAACAGAAACTGACCAGAAATTCCAAGCCTCTGGAAGCCAAGCCTGCAGGCGGCAGTGCCCCATTTGAGGAATTAACTAAACATGGACCCATAAGGCAGGATTGAAAACTCCATTATCCAGGAAAGACTTGTGCAAGTCTTACTGTTTGATGGCTTAGAACCATTTCCTGCATGCTAAACCAACAAGTTTTTTGTGAGATCTGTAGGAACAAAACCACTGTCAGCCTGGACTAAGAGAGGCACGGAGAGATGGAAGGGAAAACGGCTTTAAGAGGAAACCACGGAAGCTGAGGCCTGGGACTGAGACCGCTCCTGGGGCCAAGGGAGCGAGCCCACCCATGTGTGTGGGGAGGGTGAGTGTGCCCCAGCGGCTGAAGAGGGCGGGTGCTCCAGCCCACTGTTCAGGGAGAGCTTTTGCCACCCCAGGCTACAGAAAGGGTGGAGCACATTCCCCAAGGTTTGGGGGGAGTGAGGTCGCTACTCCAGGGCTCGGAGAGGGATGGGCTGCTCCCCGCAGATCAGGACGGCCTGGTCACCACCCCACTATTCCAAAGAGGTTGGGCCTGTGTGCCAGAGATTAGGAAGAATGTTGCCACCACCCCACTGTACGAAGGGGGCTGAGACTGCCCCCCGGAGGTGGGGGAAAGTGTGGCAATTACCCCAATGATCTTGGAGGGTGAGCTCTGGAGCTCGCCGGATACCTGATGAGGGTGGAACCAAGAAAATGGTCTTTGGGCAAGCCTGTGGAAAGGGTGGGCCCCACGAGGCCCCAAAGAGAAGAAACCACCACTGTAAGAATGACTCTCAGATTTTGAGATCTAATGGTGTACGCCCCGCAGGTTTTCAGAACTATTGGGGACCAGTGATGCATGTTTCCCTCCCAAATTCTCCTTATGGTGATGCAAATGTTAATCCTATGTCTGTCCCTTTATATATAGGAAGCAGATAAATGTGTTTTGCGGGTTTCACAGTTCTACACAGCCAAACTGTATTTCTATAAACTGATTTAATGTGATTCTGTACTTAGCGTTGCTACTGATTTAGGGTTTTCTGGAATATTTTAATACATTTTTTGGGACTCAGAGGGTGCAGTGTAGCAGTTTGACATTATTTATGAATCCCCGTAAAAGAGAAAAATTATCACCAGGTTTAAAATTAGGCTACTTTTTTGAAAGGCAACAAGCTGTCCAGGCAGTAGGACATCACTGAGCATGGCTCCTGCGCCTACAACTATTCCTGCAAAGTCCTGGGATTTCGTAAGCACTCTAAGGTATGCCACAAGATAACTGTAAACTAAAGGTTAAGCATCACACATTTATAAGTAAGGTTCACATCACCTGGTCAAGGAGTATGTACAGATGCCTGAAGACCTGAAAGGTGGGGCTGGCATGGGAGAGGTCAACAAAGACAACCAGGTGACACCAGGCAGGCACTGGCCACACTGAAAAGGAAGTCAGAGGCCAAGGGGAAATGCCAGCAGAACCAGCTCTAGCCAAGACCCGAAGATGGGTTCCTGACAGTACACAGAAAAGGGACTGGTAGATCCAGCCACATCGAAGCAGAGAGACAGCGCTTCATGACCCGGTCAGGCGGACTCTGACGAGCTGTGGGGGCTGCCCTCAGACTGCCTTTAGTATCCGATGGAAAGCCAAGGGGCTCAGTTTCAGATCTCTGGCCCTGATGAAGCTTATTCTTGGTATGGTGTGCAGTAAGGAGTCGCATTTATCTTTTTCCCAATGGCCACCCACTGGCTTATCTCAATATTACTTATTTAAGAGTCCATTCCCAGCACTTTGAGATTTCTACTTTATTATATGTGAAATTTCCATTTGTGCTTGGGTCTATTTCTCGAGTTTCTATTCTTTTCCATTGTGATGCCTGCTTTCTACTTCAGTAGAAAGGGTTATAGGCAAATTATCAAATTTATTGGAAGGGTAAGAGACCCTAAATAGCCAAAAATGCCTGAAAAAGAAAAACGAAGTTGGAGGAATCAGGCGACCTGACTTTAAGGCATGTCACAAAGCTATGGTAGTTAAAACTGTATAGTATTGGCACAAAGACAGATATATTATCCAATGGAACCGAACAGGAAGTTCAGATACAGACGTGTACATCTACGGCCAACTGGTATTAGACAAGGCTGCCAAGCCTACTCGACTGGGACAGAGTGGCCTCTTCAACAAATGGTGCTGGGAGAACTGGATATCCATGTCCAAAAGAATGAGAGAAGTTCCTTATCGTGCACCCTATAAAAAATTAACTTGGGGGAAGCAGATGTGGCTCAACTGACAGAGCATCCGCCTACCATACAGGAGGTCCAGGGTTCGATGCCCAGAGCCTCCTGGCCAGTGTGGTGAGCTTGCCTACACCCAGTGCTGCTGCACACAAGGAGTGCTGTGCCACGCGAGGGTGTCCCCCGCATAGGGGAGCCCCACATGCAAGAACAGCGCCCTGCAAGGAGGGCCAACCCAGGCAAAAAGCACAGCCCGCCCCGGAGTGGAGTGGCACACATGGATAGCTGACGCAACAAAAAAAGAGACACAGATTCCGGTGCCGCCTGACAAGAATGCAAGCGGACACAGAAGAACACACAGCAAATCGACACAGAGAGCAGACAACTGGGGGGAGTGGGGGAGAGAGAAATAAATAAATCTTAAAAAAAAAATTTAACCTGGGTAGCGCATGTAGCTCAATGGTTATAAGCACCTGCTTCTCACGTACAAGGAGGTTCTGGTTCAATCCCCAGCACCTCCTTAAAAAAAAAAAAGTAAGTCCAGATGGGTCAAAGACCTAAATGTAAGAGCCAGGACCACAAAGCTCCTAGAAGATAACATAGGGAAGCATCTACAAGATCTTGTGGAAGGAAATGGTTGATAAACTTTACAGCCAAAGAAACAATAGATAAATGGGACCTCCTCAAAATTAAAAACTTTTGTGCTTCAAAGAAGTTTGTCAAGAAGGTGAAAAGGCAGCCTACTCAATGAGAGAAAATATTTGGAACCAACTTATCCGATAAGAGCCTAATATCTAGCATACATAAATCCTACAACTCAATAACAGAAGGACAAACAACCCATTTAAAAATAAGCAACAGATTTGAACTCTTTTCCAAAGAGGAAATACAAATGATTAAAAAGCACATGAAAAGATGCTCAACATCACTAGCTATTAGGGATATACAAATTAAAATTACAGTGAAATACCATTTTATACCTAGTAGACTGGCAGCTATTGAAAAAACAACAACAGAAAACTACAAGCGTTGAGGAAGATGTGGAGAAACGAGCCCGCATTCACGGCTGGCAGGAACACAGAATGGTGCAGCCCCTGTGGAGACGGCCCGGCGGTGCCTCAGGAAGCTAAACGTGGACCTGCACATGACCCAGCCTTTCCACTACTGGGTACGTACCGGAAGAACCGAAAGAAGGGACACGAACAAATACATGCACACCATTGTTCACAGCGGCAATTATTCACAATTGCCAAAAGATGGAAGCAATCCAAACGTCCATCAGCAGACGAATGGATAAACAAAATGTGGTATATTCATAAGATGGGGAAACGGACTTTGGCCCAGTGGTTAGGGCGTCCGTCTACCACATGGGAGGTCCGTGGTTCAGGCCCCAGGCCTCCTTGACCCGTGTGGAGCTGGCCCATGCGCGGTGCTGATGCGCGCGGGGAGTGCAGTGCCACGCAGGGGTGTCCCCCGCGTGGGGGAGCCCCACGCGCAGGGAGTGCACCCATAGGGAGAGCCGCCCAGCGCGAGGGAGGGAGCAGCCTGTTGAGGAATGGTGCCGCCCACACTTCCCGTGCCGCTGATGGCAACAGAGGCGGACAGGGAAACAAGACACAGCGGAGGGACACAGAAAACAGACAACCGGGGGAGGGGAGGGGAATTAAATAAATAAAAATAAATCTTTAAAAAAAAAAAAAAAAGATGGACTATTATTCAACAGTAGGAAGGAATGAAGGACTGACACATGCAATAACACAGATGAACTCCGAGGCCTTTATGTTGAGTGAAGTAAGCTAGTCACTGCAGGACAAACATTGTATGACCTCACTTGATATGAACTAAGCATAAAGAGCAGACTCAGAGAGAAAGAGCCTGGAAGACAGGCTATCCGGAGACAGAAGGGCAGTGGAGATCAGTGAACTGATGTTTAATCTGGGCAGATTTTATAATAAGGTTGATATAACAGTATGGCAATGGGTGGAGCTGATGGTGGCACAGCGACACGAGTATAATTAATGGTGCTAAAGTGTGAGTGTGAACGGCATTGGAAGGGAAAGGCTTGGGCCCCACATGATACAAGAAGGAAAGCCACACAAGTGCATGACAGTGCAACTGAGTGAACTCAGGGGAGGCTAAGGAGTGTGCTTAAGAACACAATTGTAAGAATGTTCTTTTTAGGATCCGTAACAAAGGTGTGTCTAGGACCGAAAGTGGGGCGATATGTGGGGAGAGTGTACCTAAAGCACACCTCTACGGGATATGAATGTATTCATGCTGTCATTAAGTAGGTTTCCTTGATAAAGGCCCACACAATAGATAGCAAAATATAAACGCCCATTCTGGAGAGTCCTCCCAGGAAATTTATTGGATTTTCTCCAAAAAAATGGCAAAATTCTCTGGAACATATAGACAGTACCTAATAAAAGGAAAAAAAGGTCAATATGCCAAGCCCTCAATCTTAATGCTTGTACTTAGGAACCTTATTTCTGTAAAAATGAAACTTAGCCTACTTATATTTAATGGCTAAGAGTTTCCTCCTGAAAACCTCCTTGTTACTTAATGTGGCCTCTCTCTAAGCCAAACTCAGCGAATTAACTCACCCCCTTCCCCCGCAAAGTATACATGACTCCCAGGGGTGAGCCTCCTCGGCACCGAGAGATTACCAAGTGCCATTCAACGATGCATATGGAAGTGGACCTTGACCAAAAAAGGGAAGCATTACATTTTTTCAAAAAGTTTAATGGCTAAGAGATTTCAAAATAAGCCAGGAGGTCATTCCAGAGGTTACGCTTTTGCAGGGCTCAGGCAGTTTTCACGAACTGCCACAGAAAACAAAGCCGCAAAAGCAAGTGCTTCTGAGGGCTCTAGGGACATACGGTCACTACAGGCAAGGCACACAGTCACATGGAACCAACGCCCCTTCAGCGAGCCCTGTTTGGGACTATATGATCATCTATTTCCTCAGTATAACAGAGACAGACACAATATAAATTCCCTAGTCATGATTCTTCTACCCTTTTTGTCTGAAACTGTACTTATCACTATACCTGTTAAATATGTCTCAGAGACCTCAGTCTTCGCACTGTTCCTATGCTGTGGGAGCCCTGAATCCCAGCAGAGTGGTGGCCAACTCCCACTCTCCAGTTCTTCAGACCTGCCCAAGACAACCAACAGGAACAGCAAGAACAGTTCCTTCCATCCGCCCCGTAACAGCGAAGCGCCTTCTCAGTCCCAAGCAGCCAGAGCAGACGTCACTCAAATTCCTCAAGACCGGCTAGTGAGCAAGCCTGAGGGTGGGCAGGCGAGAGTAACTGTGGCCCAACGTGGACTTACTGTTTTTTGTAGGCATTATCATGTGGTAACAGAAGAACCTGCAATGCTGATAGAAAGATAGTGGCTACCAGAGGTTCTGAGGGGAGGGGGAGGGAGGAACAGGGGGAACAAAGGGCACTTTTAGGGCACTGGGATTGTTCTGCATGATACTGCAGTGATGGATACGTGGCATTACACATTTGCCAAAGCCCATAAAACTGTACAGCACGAAGTACAAACCATAAACCACAGTCCTTGACCAGTGGCAATGCTTCAACAATTTGGTTCATCAATCGCAACAAATATAACTCACTAATATAACAGGTGTGAATAGTAGGGGAAAATGTGTATGTGGGTGAGTGAGGGTCATATGGGAATCCCCTATACTTTTAAAATGTAACTCTTTATTATTTGGCTTTTTTTTTTTTTTAGGAGCTACCGGGGATTGAATCTAGAACCTCATACATGCGAAGCAGGTGCTCAACCACTGAGCTACACCTGCGCCTTCCCTATACCCCCCCAAGATGGCTCCCTTATCTGTTTGCACTTGTTGTCTGCTCGTTTGTCCGTTTGTTTTTTTCTTTAGGAGGCACCGGGAACCAAATCTGGGACCTCCTATATAGGAGGTGGATGCGGAACTGTTTGAGCCACATCTGCTCCCTGCTTGTTTTCATTTTTTGCTTGTTGTTTATTCTTTGTCTTCTTTAAGAGGCACCAGGAACTGAACCTGGGACCTCCATGTGGGAGGTGGGCACTCAATTGCCTGAGCCATATGTGCTTCCTCCCCTATACTTTTAATGTAACTTTTCTGTAACCTAAAACTTCTTTAAAAATAACATTTATAATGATAAGGAAGGGAGGGAGGGAAGGGAAAGAGAAGGGGGAAGGAAGGGAGGGAGGAGAGAGAGGAGAAAGAGGAAGGGAGGGAGGAAGGAAGGAGAGGAAAGAGAGAAAGGAAGGGGAGGGAGGGAGGGAGGGAAGAAAGAGGCTGGCTTTAGTATGCTTTAATATCTGAGGAGGCCAGACCCCTCTCAATGCTCTTTTTCCAGACTTTTTTTAATTATTCTTACATATTTACTTACAAGACTTTTATGAGCAAATGAACTTTTAAAAACTGTTTGGGTCCAGAAAAAGAAAACAAAAAACTGCTGGTATTTATATTGGGATTCCATTAATTTTATAAACTAACTTAGGGAGAACTGACATCTTCAGGCTGCTGCTTCATCCTATCCAAGAACAAGAGATACCTTCCTTTTTGTCCTAGTCGACCTTGGTGTCTTTCTGGAGCATTTAAAAAGATTTCTTCTATAGGTTTTTCACATTTCTGCCTAAATTTATTCCTCATCATTTGACTTTTTCTTGTGGCCACTGTGATTGGGATTTTCTCTTCCCCTATGTAATGTAGCTGACTAGATCGCAGACATAAACCCTAGTAAGCATTATTATTAACTCAGGTGTAATTTACGTGAAAAACCTTATCAAGACACAAAACTTTCCATCACCTTGGAAAGTCCCCTTGTGTTCCTTCCCATTCAAGGTAGACTATTGATGTTTTTTTAAATTTCCCTTCCCCCCCTTGCGGCCTGCTTGCTGTCTGCTCTCTCTGTCCATTCACTGCTCGTTCTTCCGCATGTTTGCTTGTCTCCCTTTTGTTGCGTCACCTTGCTGAGTCGGCTCTCCGTGGCATGCAGGCCAGCCTGCCTTCACAAGGAGGCCCTGGGACGTGAACCCAGGGCCTCCCATGTGGCCGACGGGGGCCCAACTGATTGAGCCACAGCTGCTTCCTGGCTATTGATCTTTGTATCTCAATTTTATACCTGTCTGAGCAACAATGAACAAAAGAATTTAACCAAATGAATACGAAATCTACTGACCATTACTGAAATATGTCTGGCCTCCACTTTAACAAGCTGGTGGGCTGTGTTTCAGAGCTCACGCTCGCGTCTGTCTGGACGGTGAGCGCCCACTTCTGTGGGCTCAGCAGGGCCCCCGGGCCCTCCCCGGGCTGAGCTGGCTGCACCGCAGCATGCCAGGGTCCCGAGCAAGGGCCCCCGGGACATGGCTTCTGCCTCTTCTAGGCACAGAAGGCTCTGGACAGGATTTGAAAGCCCTTCCCTGTCTGGCCCCTCTAAGGCACTTTCCCCGCTGCTCCATAAGAAAAGGCAAGCAGACCAGCTCTGGGGAAGGGGGTGGGACCGCAGGCAGGGGCCGAGGCGACCGACAGGCAGGGCATGCTGCCAGGTGTCTGCTGTCGCCCTGAGGAGCAGCCCTCTGCAGGAGAGGGCAACTGGACACGAGAGAGCCGCCACGGAAAGCCAGGTCTGTGCCCGCAAAACGACATCACGGACACGACCTTACACCACGCAGACAGGCTTCTTCTAAGGAAATCATCTCATATGCATGCTGGAGTGTTAATTCTGTATCTAAAAACATTGAGAGGTTTTCTTCTGAAGTGCACAGTGTTAAATGCCCAAGCTAAAGCAGGACACCACACTAAAACAATAAGACTGTGTTGCTCCTTCCTGCATGCACAAGTGATTCCGTATTTCTAAGAGCCTCCTTCTGAGTTGTTTAAAAATATGGAGAAGTTTAATACTTAGTTATAACTACTCTAGAATCTTCTACTCAAAAGATCAGTGAACTATTAAGACAGGTTTTTCCCAGCACAGGAAAAAAAAAAAAAAAACTTCCCCCCTTTGGAGCCTTTTGGAGCATCTGGTAACAACAATTTTGTTAAGATTTGCAGATGCACTCAGACAAGGGAAACTACAATTGTTCCAATCAACAACTTCCTCTATTGTCCTGTTTCTAATTTAAGGGTAACTGATGCCAAAACATGTGACTTCCTACAATTTGCTATGTGGAAAAGCTTGTCCATAAACTTAATCTAATCAAATGGCAACCAAAGAATAATTTGACAGAAACATGAAGCTTGGTTAAAGTTTTGGATTCTACCTAATAGTCACAAATGTATTAACACAAATACAAAATGCAGTAATCCACAATTCCTGGAAAGTAGTCTAGAAAGGAGTTCACGATAGATTTTTACATCATGTTCAACTCAGTTCCCTAAACACACTCATTTGTGCACAAGCACACATGCACATGAGTCTAACACAGTGTTGCAAGCACTGCTTGTATGCAGCTAATGTTTTATGGTGATGGGTTTATTGCAACAGGTATTTCTTTTGTACATCCATCATTTAAAAACAAGCACAAACGGGGGTACCCTACTCTGAAAAGTGCCACTACAACTAGCATTTTTCTAAAAAAGGCGGCAACTACCAATCTCAGATGATCTTGTTTACTTTTTCCTAATTCAGTCCTCTAAACTACGGCCAGTGTGCCTCTCTCCCCAATGACGATGGCTACGAACACCAGCCTAGAGACAACACAGATGTCAGGGAGACCAGACCAACAGCAGCGCGAAACAAAGAATACCAGCTCTGAGCCTAAAAGTATAAAAAGATCTAAAGCCAAATCAAGCAAATCCCAAAGTGTTCTTGGTAAGAACGAAAAAAAGCAATGTAGCAAATTTGCTTATAAGGTTATGTTCTGAAAAGCATTTAAGAAATCCCGTTAATTTTCAACATAAAAGTCAATTGTCGCACCCTTAAATTTTTAAATTTTAAAAATGAAGTAAGAAAACTTCCGTCAAGAAAGGAATTAAGATAAGCTCATTTTAACTGTTATGATAATTGGGAACGCTGTGCACAGTACTTTCTCACATCTGAGATTATCTGATAGCGCATGTACCTACCTCAGGTAGTCTACCCGCAGAACCCCAGGCGGTTTCTTCTGCCCCAGTGATGTGCCTACATCTAGGAAAGTGGGCTAATGAAACACAAAAGGAAATTATTAGCCTGAATTTAAATGAGGCATGTGACTTTGTGGGGTCTCCAAAACACACAGCTTCTAAACACAGTGGATCACGACGAATCAGTCTGAATTAGAAGAGACTGGGGATGGGAGGGGGGAGGTGCCTGCTTACAAATGCAGACTCCTGGGCTCCACCCCAGATCTACTGAATCGGAGCAGCTGGGAAGGGCCGGGAACGGGATCTTAACACACTCCTGAGCCACAGCCAGGTGCACGACGGCCCATGTTACAAAGGGCTGTCCTGGCCTAAGCATTAACAAGTGCCCCTTTTCACTCGCCAGTGTCCTGGCCTGGACAGCAAACCGGCACCCTGGACATCAATTACCAAAGCTAAACCACGCCTTCAATGTTTTAATACACTAGTGCGGGAGTGTCCTGTGTCACAGGACAGTCAAGGACACTTCCAAAACCAAAACATGAAGGGCAGATTTTACATCGCTTGTTACTTTTACTCCTTTTGATCAGAGTTTGGGGCGACTCTGGTGTGGGCAGTGGCGAAGGGGGTGACTGCGGAAGGCGCGGACGGGTGTGTAACAGCCTCTGAGTACGAGGGCTGGGATCAAGGAGATCTGGAAAGGGGCTGCACCGTAACAAGTCCGTCTAATCAAGGGTTTCGCCACCCATCGAAGCCCAGCAACAAACACCAAGAGGCCGAATGCCACAGACCTCGGGGGCCCCTCCACCCGGCCTGCCCCGCCCAGGCTGCCTGCCCCCGCAGGTGCCCTGGACCACCGCGCTCACTGCGCAGCTGACCCCCACAGGCCCCGAAGGACACGGGCACGGCTGCCACCCTCTCTCCCAGGGTGCCCTGGCCTGTGAGTTACGCGGGCGCATCTCCACGTCCTCGGCCTCACTTCTCTCTTCGCTGTCCACCTAAGGAACTTCAAACCCGGTTTTCAAGATTCGGGGAGTGGGCCTGACCTTCTCGTTCCCTTTGGGCCTCGATCCGGGGATCCCCTGTCGGCTGTGGCTCCTGCCTTTACCCCATACTGGCTCCCTAGGGTGAATGCAGAAGGCGCTTCCAGGAGGCGGCCACGGCCATCGGCCACGGCAGCCCACCCCCTCCGCCCCAAGGGCAGCAAGCCACAATGCCCCTTGGGGCGCCTAGCACCGAGCCAGTGCAGGAGCACAGGTGATCTTAAAAGGAAGGAACCCACACAGCACTGACCCCGAGGGCCAAGCTAACCCTCCCTTTCAGCACTTCCAAAAAGCAAGGCAGGGAAGCAGGTGTGGCGCGAGCAGTGGAGCACTGCCTCCCACACGGGAGGTCCCGGGTTCAGTTCCCTGGTGTCTCCTAAAGAAAAAACAAAGACAACGAGCAGACAGCAAGCGAGCAGACAGCAAGCGAGCAGACAGCAAGCGAGCAGACAGCAAGCGAGCAGACAGCAAGCGAGCAGACAGCAAGCAAGCAGACAGCAAGCGAGCAGACGAGGGGGCCACCGGGGTGGGGGGAAGCAGGCAGTCATTGCTGTGATCAACTCGAGGGCCTCCCCCCACAGACAGGCTCACCTCCTCACGCTGGTCCTGGGGTGTGAACCCTGTGACAGGACCTCTGCCGCTACAGCGAGGCCGCGCTGCAGCACCTACGCCACCGTGCCGCAGTCCTTATCAGCAGAGGACACTTGGGCACAGTGGTGAGGAATGTCACGTGACAGGGCAGGGTCTGCGCTGCGCAGGGCCGACAAGCCACCCCCGGGTCACTATGGCCTCAGAGAAAGCGCGACCAGCTCACACCTGACTTGGACTTCCAGCCTCCAAAGCCGAGAGACAAAAACACCTGTAGCTTCAGCCACCAGCGTGTGGTAATTTTTATAGCAGCCCTGGCAAACTAAGCCTATCACAGCACTCAAAGAACCCACTTCTCTTCTGAACAGGAAGCAGAAGCCAGTGTGTCAATGCTGAGAGAGAGGTGACATTTTAAAAATTCCTCTGCCCTAAAACTGGTGCACGCGTGCACACACACCCCCCTTGAGGACTACGTAATCCCTTTGGGGAAAAGTCACCACACCCTGAAGATGAATCACAAGCGCTCACGATCTAATTTCACACCTACATTTAATTTTCCAGGAATCAACATACTTTAATACAGTAGAGGGCAAGTCCAGTGGCTCTCAGCGCGTGACCTGTTCTCTCAGAGGGTGAAACGTTTCAGTGTCAAGGCTCATACGTGCGGCCCAAGTGAGGGGGCAGCCCTGCGGGTCTCACCGCCAGACCACCACCACCGGTCGCGCCCTTGGTACGGCGACCTGCACCGGATGCCTACGCAGCCTGGCAGACGTACCCCAGACCAGCCGGACAAGCGTGAGGGTGACATTCACGTGTCAACTCGGCCGGTTACCGTGTCCAGCTGGTCAGTCCGGCAAGCCCTGGCCTGCTGGTTACCGTGAGGGTACGTGGCAGCCTGAAGTCCCCATGACTGCACCCCTCGCTGGCTCCATCCACCTCGACACCGGAGCCCGCCCGCAGCAGCCAGAGGCTCCTCGCGCAGGCGCACGGGGAGGCCCGAGGCCCGCAGTCAGGGTGATGCCCTTCTCGCCCGCGGCCAGCAGCCTCGCCGGGCACCGGGAAACCTTCCTGGCGGTGCGACCCGCGGCCGCCCGACGGAATCGGCCTCGCCCGTGCCCACGGCCGTGGAGCCGGGTCCCCGAGCGCCCTGTACTACATCACGCGTGCCTCCCGCTGCTCCTGTCTCCTTGGAGGAGCTGGACTAGCGCGCCCCTGGGGCGAGCGCCTTCACCTCTTCCTGCACTGCCCCTCTCCACCCTCAAGACCCCGAAGGCCCTTCCCGGGGTGGCAGGGCTTCCCGGCCGCCCCTGGATGCCCCGCCCGCCTGTGGCCCTCTGGCACCTCCCGTTCTCTGGATGATGCGTGGCTTGTGTCGGCCCCTCCCAACAGGGTGACCCCGACGGCTGGCAGGACGTGACTCAGGCAGGGACCCAAACCCACCGAAAGACGAACAAATGAAGGCATCTTTGGCGTGACTGCGGAAAGAGAGGAAGAGAACCAGAGCCGCGGGGCTGCCCCGAGGAAGGCGTGCACGGCTCCTGTTACCTGATGGAAACACCTGCCACCACCCTGCCCTGCGGATGCCGCAGGCCCGACGGGCCACCAGCTCCCCCGGAAGGGCACCTTTGAGCCCGATGGAAAGTAACAACGGGAAGTCGGCCTCCGCCACGCGGCAGCAGAGCACGGGGTCCTGGATTTCCTCGGTGGGCACGCCCGACCCTGGGAGCCCTGCTTCTTGAAGGAAGGCTTCGGGAGCTGGCTGGGTTGCGGGGGCCTCCCGGGACCCCCGGGGCGGGGCTCCTCGCCGCGGGTTAATTGAGCGGGAACCTGCCGGCCCCTTCCTCCTGAGCCGCCTGGGGTGGGGGGAGCTGGCGGCAAGCTCAGGACTCGCCCGGCACACTCTGGTCTCTAGGCCCCAACGGCTCCCGGGAGGGAGTTCCCAGCCACCAGCACCCCCTGTCCTCACACCTCCTCCAGCACAAACGCACAACGGGTGCACCCATGCGCAAACCCAGGGCTGAGCAGTAGGGCCCAGGCGCCTCTCCAAAACAGAAAAGTCTACATGTCATCAGATGACGTGCCGAAAGGAAATGCGGGCTCCCTCCTTGACATCTTCTAATTAGAGAGAAATTCATTTCAGGCTCGTAATTAGAAAAGCTACGGAAGTGGTCGGGATAGCCCCTAAAATTAAATGTGTTGAGGCCAAAATCTGGAAGAGGAAAAACACCAGGTCGAGCTAGCGTGTGGTTGTTCCGTCAGCTGCACTCGGGGCCTGCTGCCGGCGAGCCCTGCTGGGCCCACTCCAGGCAAATCCAGCCGCCGTCGAGGCCTCCGACTCCGGCCCCTGGCCCTGGCCTCTGCGTGCTGTCTCGAGACCAGAGCCAGAGCCCTCCAACAGCAAGTCAGCGCGCCTGCCTGGGGGCCCCCACCGGCGCCCCCCGCACGCCAAAGTCCCTCCCACGGCCTGGCACCTGGCCTGTCGTGCCCCCCGCCACTCCCGCCCACGTCCCGGCAACCCCTGCTCCGCCTCGGGACCCTCCGATGGCACCTTCTGAGGGGCTGCCCCAACACCCCTGCTGCACGCAGCCAGCCTCGACCCCAGGCCCCGTCTACTCCCTCCACACCACCCAGGGGACCCCAAAGCCTTTCCTCTCCCACCACGACACGGCCCCTGGTAGACGAAGAGCACAACACTGGATTAAAAGTAAAGAGAGGGGTGGATTTTGAGTGAAATAGGCCAACTTGAACAATGGTTTAAATGACGGTATTTTCTATTAATATTTGATTAAATCGCAGTATCAATTATTCTACTTCCTAAAATACTAGGGGACTAGGTATCACGGTTTGAAATGAAACATCCCTTTTAACAGAATCCCTCTTCATCTTCTACTAAAACGAACTAACTAAATATAAACAAAACTTAACATCCCACTTAGAAAGCAACTAGCAGAAGCACAATAAAGGGGGAAATTATACTGAAACAAGGACAAACTAAAAAAGGAAAAAAGAAAACATTTTCTGCAATATTTAGCTTCTGCTGAAACAGAGAGAGCCCTCCTCCCTTAATTTTTACCTCTGACCTTTACATAGTTTTCCTTGATTTATACAGTCAGCTGAGCAGTTTGTTTTTAATTAAAAGGCAGTGAGGGATTTTCCCTCCCCTTCTTGTAAATGTTCCTAGCACTGATTTGTTAGTTTAAGCCACTTGAGTCAGAATGAAGCACTTGCTACCATGGAAACAACAGCAAGCTTTTAAGCTGCACAGGTCCTGGAATCCGGCTAAGTTCAGGAAAACTCAGACTTTAGGATCAATTTATTATGCCAAATAAGCAGCACTGAAAAGTTCTAGGCTGAATTAGTGCTTCTTTGAACCCCAAATTACTTTATCCAGGAGCCAGCCCAAGTGCAAAGAGCCTCAGAATCTGCCCTCTGCACTATGGAGACGAGAAAGCCAAGTTGCAAGGTGCGTGACACCTGTGACAACCAAATGGTAAAACCACTGTCCATGTGGTGCAGCAGTGCTCCAGAGTGTATTCGCCCAATGCGATGACTGTGCCACACTGATAAGGGAGGTTGTTGATGTGGGAGGAGTGGGGTGAGGGGGGTGGGGGGTATAGGGGAACCTCATATATTTTTTGAATGTTAACATTTAAAATTTAAAAAAAAGATCGTAGAACCAAAAAAAAAAATTCCCTCACAGACAGGGTCAAAATCAAGGAGAACCACTACAGACTGCCACGATGTAACTAAAGCCACAGGCAATATCAAATCAAGGCTGTTTCGTGATCCTGATTTATTTTCTCTGAAAACAAGAAAGAAGGTAAGAAGGCAGCGCCACTAAAGTAAACCCTGGAAGTACAGCAAGGAGTTATTTAAATCACGGCTGCAAGCACCGGAACACCACACGAGCCTCTCTCTTTTTAAAGGGCCGCTGTGCTGTGGTGTCCCCAAGCCCTGGGGAGCCCCTTCTGCTTTCGCACGGGCCCCTTGTATGATGGGGTTCCACACGAGGAGAAGGAGGTCCTGGGGGCTGGGCCGGGGCGCCGGGCTCCCCCTCGGGGCCAGGTGTGCTCCGACCAGCCACCTCCTAAGCCAGGAGGGCCCCGTCGGGAGGGCCGCGGGCAGGGGACAGAGGCGAGGGGAAGGGTCACAGAAGGGAAACAGGGAGCAGGCAGCCTCCAACTGCAAACACCAGACCAGAGCCCACAGGGAACCCCCTCAACCTCCACAGGCCCGGGACCCCTTACCCGGGGCAGGGGCGGTTTTTGCCTGGGATAGGAATTCCACTTTGGTAGCAAATGAGTGGTCCTTCTGCTCCGTGGAAATGTCAGCTACCGAGAACTGGAATATGGATCGCTGGGGTTTTTAGGTATTACTATCACCTATGGAATTAATTATCACAGTCCTGACACCACTGAAGATGACTTCTCAAAAGCCGGAGGCCTGGTCCACATGCATCAAAAGGTTTAAAGTGTAGATGTCCTTTGATGCTACACCTTCACTTTTTGGAACTCTTCTTAAGAAGATAACACTATAAGGTTGCTAACTGCACCACTAAGAAACCTTAAAGTGTCCAAAAATTGGGTTATATGAAGTATGGCCTATCCATAAACAAAATTCTGCTGCAGAGCAGTATTTGTTGACATGGAAACATACTTACCAAATATTAAGTGCAAAAAGCAGGTTATAAATCAAGTACAGGGAAACAGATGTGGCTCAACCAAATGGGCTCCCGTCTACCACGGAGGAGGTCCAGGGTTCAATGCCCAGGGCCTCCTGGTGAGGGCAAGCTGGCCCACATGGGCTGCGGGCCCACACGGGAATGCCGCCCCGCGCAGGCGTGCTGGCTGGCACAGCAGGTGACACAAGAGACACAGAGGAGAGAAAATAAGAAGACATAGCAGACTAGGGAGTTGAGGTGGTGCAAGAGAGTAATCGCCTTTCTCCCACTCTGGAAGGTCCCAGGATCGGTTCCTGGAGCCGCCTAATGAGAATACAAGCAGACACAGAAGAACACACAGCAAACAGACACAGAGAGCAGATAATGGGTGGGAACAGGGGGTGGGGGGAGAGAAATAAAATCTTAAAAAAAAAATCAAGTACAGATTACACTCACATTCTGCCCCCGACGTGGCATGGAGAACTGCAGGCTCCTCCCCAGCACTCCGGCCCGTGGCGGCGAGGCATTCCGACTGCACCCTGGCAGCGGACCTGGCCCGGAGCCTCCTAGAGCTGCTCATTCAAGAGCACGGCCTTCGCCCCTGCAGCCCCGATCCCCCCTGCCTGATTCCACCCTTAGCGTGTGTGCGCGTGTGCATGTGTGCGTGCATCTCCTCGCCACACTGAAGCCTGAGCGCAGTCCCATCCCTACTCCCTCTGCCACTGGCTTCAGAGCTGGTTCTCCCACAACGCACTGCACCAGGGCATACTCCTGGGTCAGCGTCAACTACAGAAGCTGCGCCTGTCAAGAAGGGAGCTCTGTTCTCTCCAGGCTGGAAGAGACAACACGACCGAGGCGCCGGCACCAGTCTGAAACAGGTGCATGGGGCCCCAAGAAGCTCGAGTCCTTCCCTGAGCGATGTCCAGCCACCCTGCCGGCCAGGGGCCCAGCCGGCGCCAGGCTCCCAAGGCCACGTCCCGCTCAGGTTTCTTAGCTGAGAACGTCAACGGCGCCCTTCCGACACACCGATGCGTGGGTGCCGACGTCCCCCGGGCCCAGCGCCTCCCTGCAGGATCAGATTCCCTGCCGTGAGCCAGAAGAAGGCACCAAGACCACAGAAAGGGCCCCAGAGCCCGAGCTGGTGAGGAGGCCGGGACCCCCAGGCCCTGTGACCCCGAAGGGGCCGGCTCCCAGCCCGGCCCAGCTGCGCCGTGTGCCGTCCTGAAGTAGGGGGACACCAGGGCCTGTGGGGACACGCACGCCTCCTAAGATCACCGACAGGCATGCAGGAGTGTCCTCCTCCACTCTGGAGACCAGCGGCTTAATCAGAATCCACCTCATTTGCGCCATTTGCACTGGTACAGAGTCAAGTAAAATAATTATTGGCAATGTAAGTATGATTTTGTAGCTACAGATCAGAATATAAATTCAAAGAATGTCAACTGATTTTTCCCTGTATGTTAAAACCTACTGCTAAGCACCAGACAAAAGTCATGAAACTACAGCTTAAGAGTCTTTAGAACTAAGTGTGTGAACACGGTGGAAAGTGGAAGTTCTGGGCTGCGTATGTTATTAGAAGGAAAGCTAGAGGATAAAACACGGGACAGCACAACACAGTGGACCCTGTGGTGGACAACGACTGGTTAACAGCACAAACATAAGAACGCTCTTTCAGGGTCTAGGACAAAAGTACGTCACTAACACAAGGTGTTAAAAATTCGGTGGTATATGGGAAAAAATACACCTACAGCAAAATAAGAACTATATTTTAACACTCTTGCATCACCTGTAACAAAGGTACCCACCAGTGCGAAGTGCCAACAGAAGGGTGGGCACGTGGGAATACTGTATTTTTTAATTCTCAGAACAAGGTTTCGTGTCACAAAACAACACACTTCCTTGTCAGTTACACTGTTTTACTGTGAGGAGTGTCTCCAAGTGCACACGGCCAGCTGAAGGTCATAGCTTCACCTTCAGGGGAAAAAAAAGCGGCAGCAGCAGAACTTTACAGAGAAGCAAGAGACTGGCAGCTATGGCTTGTCCCCGCCGGCACAGCCCTGGACCCGGCAGGCGTGCCGTCCACCCCACTCTCCAGTTCTTGGGGTCTGCCCTGGACAACTACCAAAACCAGGACCATGGGCCAGCCCCATCCCCGAAGCAGGGCGCACCTTCAGCCACAAGCAAGACACTTCTCTGCCCCGGGCTGTCGCCGTCCCTCTCAGCCTGCAGCGGTAGCCATCAAAGCCCTCCAGAGGCAGGGGTGCACGGTAAGGGGGGGGGGACCCTGGCCACAGAGGTGTATTACTATCGCAGGTACTGTCGTGTGTTAATGGAGTGATTTGTAATATTGATAGAAAAATAATTAACTACAAAAAGCAAACAAAAAAGTATACTTAGCTAAATAAAAGGTGGAATAGATCTAGATGGGATTTTAAAGTTGCTGTGTAGAACCAGTTACATTTTTGTTTACAAACCATGGGGCCTGAACTTTGTTTTATTCCTCGTTAACGGGAACAGTGAAAAGCTTCAGCAGGACCATGCTCCTCGCCCGGGCCGAGGCCTCTCCCCTGAGCCTCCCGCGTGTCTGTCGTGGACCCGGCCTTGAGGTTCCCCGCAGGGGCGTGCGCAGGGTCCCACGTGCACTGCGCGCTGCCGGACGCGCCTCTGGTGCCCGTCCTTCACCTTCGCAGCGGTGGAGTCTTTCACCTTTGCGGCGGCGGAGGGCTTATGTGATTTTCTGGACCCTAATGCAACTTCATCATCAAGTGACCTTCCTCTGCAAATGCCACCCCCAGCTCTGCACTGCTCAGTTCCAGTCCTGACGCTGCCACTTTGTAACTGAATGGTCTGTGGCCGGTTAGTTAAATTTCAAGAAGGCTGGAACCTTGTTTTGTTTACTCTTCTATCCCCAGTTCTCAGGACACTTTCTGGCACATAGCAGTTAACAGATAGTCACTGAATAAGTGACTGAACTTCTCTGTGCTTCTATTTCCTTGCCTTGTTAGTATTAAATGGGATAAAAGTGTTAAAGAAAAAACAAGAGTCATTAAAACCTAGAAAAATAATGAAGCCAAACACGTTGGGGCATAACAGAGACCTCCAATACACAAGCACGCCGCACGTGCTTGACGTAATCCTGAAATGACGGCACAGCCTCCGAGTCCTGGTTCCAGAAATGGGTGGGATTCAGTGGTTTAGGTTTCACCCGGCCAGCGTGCTTAAAGCCACGGCTGTGAGACGCCCTCTCAGGGTGACACCTCTCTCCAGCTGTCTCCAGCACCTGGGGGCCTGGCCGTCCAGCAATGCCAGTGCCAACACGTGAGTACTGCAGACACCTGTGAACAGGTGTGAAACGTCTGTATAGCACTCACCTGGGAGCAGGTGTGAAACATCTGTACAGCACTCACCACGGGAGTGTACAGGTTAGGACAGATTTTTTTTGAAGCACTAAAAATAAATGCTGGGAAGCTGATTTGGCTCAATGGACAGAGCACCCACCTACCACATGGGACGTCCAGGGCTCAAACCCCGGGCGGCCTCCTGACCCGTGTGGAGCTGGCCCACACACAGTGCTGATGCACACAAGGAGTGCCGTGCCACGCAGGGGTGTCCCCCGTGTAGGGGAGCCCCATACGCAAGGAGTGTGCCCCGTAAGGAGAGCCGCCGCACACGAAAAAAGCGGAGCCTGCCCAGGAGTGGCGCCGCACACACGGAGAGCTGATGCAGCAAGATGATGCAACAAAGAGAGACACAGATTCCCGGTGCCACTGACAAGAATACAAGCACACGCAGCAAATGGACACAGAGAGCAGACAATGGGGGGCGGAAATAAATTTTTTAAAAATTAAAATACATTAATAAATGTTATCAGCAACAAGTGTCATGAGAGACACGCCTGTGCAGCTCAGTGCTCTCCCCTGTCCCCGTCAGAAGGGCGTGGAGAGGATCCCAGGAGGCTGGGGGCTAGCGTCCTGAAGGCGAGGGAGCCAGGTCCCTGGGCACGGCCGCTGAGCATCTGCACGTCCGGGTGCGCTGGCTGCTGACATACTCCTGTGCCTCGGTCAATAAAATCTAGGAGTGTGACATCTAGGGATGCCCGAGGTCAGTGGCCATCAGCAAAGTCCCACGGGAGAACCCCCGGCAGCATCCGAGCGCTCAGGAGCTCCCAGCCACACTCCTCTTCGTTATTAGCAGGTTAACATCGGGGAGAAGTCCAACATTCCAACACCGACCCTCTACCCAAAAACTGACACCCCACTGAATATCTGGTCACTGAGTTCTGCACACGTGAACGTTTTCAGTGAGTCGTAAAATGTTATTATCTCTCAGTCTGTTCTGAAGGAAATGTTTATCAATTTGAAAAACAGAAGGAATAGCCTTTATCTAGAGATTGTTATATTAAAACTCTCGTTTCACATGCAGTATCAGAACTTTTCACAAATTAAGATTTATAGACATTCACTATACTAAGAAGCTTAAAAAGAACAAGAAATAAAGGGTATAACCTGAACAGCAACGACAAAATAAAGAAATGAATGTGATATCAGAGGCCTACCTAGAAAATGACCTAGAAAGCGTTACTCTCCCCTGCAGGAGCTCAGTGCACGCCCCCAACAAGTCAGCAAACCCCACGTTTTACACCAAGATTCTGAAGCCATGAGTACACGGCCGTGGACAGTGGGTGCCCATGCGGCCACGCGGAGATGGCCGTGGACAGTGGGTGCCCACGCAGCCACGAGGAGACAGCTGTGGACAGTGGGCGCCCATGCGGCCCTGTGTGGCCATGAGGACACGGCCGTGGACGTGGGCGCCTGTGCAGCCACAGTGTGGGGCAGTGCGGAAGGCCAGGCCCCGGGCAGCAGTGCTCGGCTCTGGACGCTGGGCCTTCCCAGAGGACTCGCTGCGCCCCAGCGCGGGGCGAGGGCCTGAGTCAGCAGAGCGGAGAGCAGCAAGGCAGCAAGGAAGTGCAAGTCAGCCGTAGGGAGAGGAAGTCCCCGGCTCCCAGAGCAGAGCCCCCGTGCGCACGCCCCAGCACCGCCCTGGGGGTCCGTGAGCACCCTCGCTCCCCGAGGCTCGGCTCCCCCAGCACTGTACTACCTGGGGTGCGGTCCACCTCCAGGGCAGCCCTCCTGGGCCCTCTCAGCCTCCACAAGGCCAGCCCACCTCACCGCCTCACTTTCCTCCCCCAGCCTCCAGGCAGAGCCGAGCCCCAGGGGGCCCGGGTGGCCTGGCTCGCGGCCTCCCTGCCAACCCTCACTGCCCACTCGGGCACCGTGTCCCGGCAAGTCTCCCGTAGCACATGCTGCAGCCTGGCCTGTGCTGCTGCCCGCTAGGGGACAGCGCCCCTCCTGCCCCCACCCCTGCCCCCACCACCAGCTTAACAAGGAGCCTGCGCAAAGACAGGCGAGGAAGTGTGTGCGCCCCAGAGTCTCTCCCACGGCTGCGCCCGGCGGCTCTGCCGCACCCCTGCCGACCTGCTCGGAAGCCAAGGACGGCTGCCAGGTTCCGGGGGCCCCGAAAGGAGTGCTTCCCTGTAAAGCACTTGGGAAGGGTCTGTGCACATTTTGTTTTGTTTTTAAAGGATTAACTTATTTTTCTTTAGACCTGCAATCTCCCGGACCACACGTAACTAACATCTATCCCATGTCTTTGTTATTTCCCCCCAAAACAGCCCCTTTTCCGCGGGCCTTTAGGGTTCTGAAGGCAGCCTGGGGAGGCCCCGCTTTCTCTCTGCAAGAACACACCTCCAGCTTTAAAGTGACAGTTCACATAAAACTGGGGCTCCCGGGGCCAAAAGCCGCATTCCTGAAAAGCCTGCCAGGCGTCAAGGGAGCCACACCTGCGCATACCCTCCTGCAGCAGCTCCAGAGCAGGTCCCACCCCCAGCCAAAGGCTCGCCAGCAACAAACAGAAACCAGGCAGATAAAGAAGTCTTTAAAGAACAGCCAAACAATTCCATCTGTTCACAAAAGCTAACTGTTGAACCAAAGGTTGCAAGTTCAAACACAATCTGGTTATTGTAAACTGTGCCTCAGTTTATCACTAACAATAACGCTCTTTCAAAGATTAATAAAGTCCTCCGCCATGCTCTGCACTCCAGCATTTTTAAGATACTTTGTAGGATAAATATTAGCTTGGGACTTGCCTACATGAGAAGTGAAAACTGCCAATGCAGCAGTTTAGGAAGGAAAACGCAGCAGCAGCTGCAGCTGGAGGTCCCGAGGCAGCTCCCAGCCCCTTTCCTCCCCCTCCCCACCGTGGCTCCTTCCAGGGCCCCTTCCCAGGGTGCAAGGCACTTAGCCTCAGCCAGCAGCCCAGAGAATCGCCACAGGGCCGCGCACAAGGACAGCTGCGACGCCAGCTTCCCACCTGGCTTCTCGAGGCGCCCTGCTCTCAGTTCCTGCCTTCAGCTCTGCCAAGGCTCCAGGCTGGACGTGGAGCCCGCCTCACCACCCATCAGCCAGGTCCGGGGGCATGCCCACACCCTACAACTGCTGCCTCTGCCTCCCCGCGCCTGCCGGTGCCCCTCTGGGGCTCTCCCGGTGCCCTCCGCCTCCTGGCTACCTGCCGGTGCCCCTCTGGGGCTCTCCCGGTGCCCTCCGCCTCCCCACGCTGATGGAGCAGCCCTGAGGGCAGGGCTGTGACTCTCACCATCTGTCCCCAGGACTAACCAGTGCCAGGCACTCAGCAAATAAGCCACCCCAGCAAAGAGAAAGGACTGGGGAAATGGACTTAATTACAAGAAAGGATTTTAAGGTAATTGCTGGGATGAAAGACAACAAAGGAGCAACACAGCTTAAATGTGATTTAAAACTAATTTCTAGAAACATATGGGAGTTGCCTGGGTGACCACGAGCGGGCCGGCCCAGGACTCGCGGAGGCCCATCGGGGCGGGGCACGCTGCACTGCGACCCCTCGCCCTGCACGTCCTGTACGCGCACTCCGCCTGTCCCCGACCCCCTGGTGTGCGGCCCAGCTGCAAGCAGAGTCTGCCAGCCCCTGTCGGTGGCTGGCTCCAGGTGCCACGTCCCTCACCGTCAGCCGTGGGGAGCCTGTGAGTTAAACAACAGCCTGCGCCTCAGCGGACACAGGCCTTGCGAACTGGAAGCCAGCTCACCAGGACAAAGCCAGACGGACACCAGGCGGCCCTCTGGGGCAGCCAGGCTGAGGGCAGGGCTCTGCCGTGCCAGGTGCCCAGGGCTGGGGCTGGTGAGCCCCCACCTCGCGGTGAGGAAAGCCAGGCTCGGGAGGGGTGGCGGCACAGCCAGGGGCGCCTGACTTGAGGACTTCCACTCCTAAAACCCTCCTTTCCAGGCCACGCCACTTTCTCCTTTACCATTTTCTTCAGAAACAAAGCGGGGCCCTGAACATTCTTTTGGCCCTGCAAGAGGTAATGTGAAATGCACCTGAAGCTCAAGGTGGCTCCCTGCTTCCCCACGTGGCTGCAGGAAACGGCCTCCGGGGGACTCTCCAACGCCTAAGAGCTCGAGAGCGCCCGGAGGCCCCCAGGCCGTGCCCTCCCGCGGGCAGCCCGCCTCCACCTTCCGCCAGGCCTGCAGCGCCGCGGCAGCTCTCACGGAAGGAGCGGTGGCGTCACAGTCGTCAAGTCCAGAGGAAGGCTCGGTTTTTGTTTCAATGGCTCCAAAGAATGAAAGAGTAATCTAATAACGAGGAGATCACTGGCTTGGGGAAGATTTCTACCCAGAGTTGTCACGTAAAGGGACAAACCATTTTGTTTTTAGAAACAAAATTTTGGTCAGAAGTGTAATGAATGATCAGAAATGAAGTGTAGCTCACCTTTCATTTCAATGAAGATGTAAAGCACACGAAAACCTCAACCACCACCCGATTTCTGACCTCATTTTGTGTGTGGCTGCCCTGACACTGCGAACAAGCAATGTGTGTCTCAACTAAGGAAGTGTGTGGCGGCCAGGACGGAGCGTCCGGAGAGCAGGGCTTTCTCCTCCCCTGGATCATGTGCTAAGCTGCCCCCGACCAAGCAGGGCAGGGTGGGGGAGAGGGAGAGGGAGGGCAGGGCAGGGGTGGGAGAGGGGGCGGGGTGGGGTGAGAGGAGCAGGCAGTGTCCGGCCTGCACAGCCATTTGCCAGCACTGCCCCCGGAAGGGCTGTCCACCCCAAGAAGTGCTCGCAGGTCCTTTCCAGCCTCAGCCTGGGGTGTGCAGTGCGGTGGGCACTGTGGGTACCAGAGCGGCCACCGCTCTGTTAAGAAGGCAAGGGGAGGGGGGGGGTCTCCCACAGAGGGGCGCCATGGGCCAGCGGAGTGGGGGCCAGGACCAAAGCGTGCTGGGCCCAGACATACAGGCTCGGCGAGGCCTGCCCAGGAGCCCAGGGCAGTGCAGGCACAGAGGGCTCTCCGCTTTGGCCTTGGCAGGAGAGAGCAGTGCGCTCACTCGACAGCCTGCGGCACGGGTGCCAGGCAGTTTCCGGCTGCCGGGGAAGGCAGGGCCTGCCTGCACCCTTCTGAGCGCCTGCGATGGGGACGGGGCAAGCTCACAGCACAGCAGGGCACAGGGCAGCCCAGCGCTGAGAGCAGGAAAGCCTGTGGGGCGTGGGAGGTGGCAAGCGGGCAGTCCGGGAGTAGCCCTGGAGCAGCCTGGGGGGAATGGGTGCTGCAGAGAAGGCGTGGGCGGAGAGCTTCCCAGCCCGGAAGCTCCTGCCTCCAGCTTCCCACCCGGGTGAGGAGCAGGCATGAGGCACGAGGTACTAGGCCGTTCTTGACGCGGCACCTAGAACGCCCCAACTCCTCCAGAATCCTGGGTGTCGCCACCAGTCCCACCTCTTCCTACACCTCAGGACAGTCCCAGAGGCCTCACAACAGAAAAACGGCACCGTGGCGGGCCAGCTTCGGGCTTCACAGATTTCCCTGCAGCAGCAGAACTGCAGCTTGAAGGCACAGAAGAAGCCAAGACACGCTCCAGCGCAAGTGGAGGGGGAAACCCACTCCACGCTGCTCCTGGGCTGCAGCGCTGCGTAATCGGGGACAGGCGTCTGGAAGGTGACAGCAGAGGCCACGTCTCACGCCCCGGCTTCTAAGCAACACCGTTTCACTCCTAAAAACCACAAGTGAAAGTCAGAGATGGCGGTTTTCTATCTACCTTAATAGTACGTATTAAGCTGAAGTAACGGGATTCAAAGTACGTACTTGGCTTTCACTCTGAAATTCAATTATATGAGGACAGTGAACTTCTCAAGAACTAACTGCACCCGGATCCAAACTGTAGTTAAATCATGAACTTGGAAGGAACTTTCAGGTTTTGACCTAAGAAGGAAGAGTCCCGAAAGAGAGCTCAAACTCCTACGGGGTGCTGAGTGGGGAGGCCGGGGCAGTGTCTGGGAGGCTTTCGAAAGCACAGATGTCCCTCCCTGGCAGCCTGCCGGGGTCACACGGGCTGGGGGGCGTCTGCACCCAGTGCACTCCACCGACTCAGCCAGCAGGACGACCCGCGGCTAGGCCGCCCGGCATCTGTAGAAAAGCTCCTCCCAGCAGAGCTTTGGGGAACATTCCCTGATACTTCTGTACTTTTCCTTATTTGCCACTTTGAAAAGTAAGCTGCGCTTCCCATTCTGAAACGGAAGATGGGCAAAACCTTCTACACAGACCAGTGACCCAAAGGAAAAGATCACCATGTCAAAATATGTCTAGTTTGGCCGGTGGCCTAAAGTAACTCTATTCTGTTGATCTGGTTAAAGCAAAACTCTCCCGGGGAATTAACAAACCAATCCAACGCTAAGCCAGCTCATGCTCGTCGGGTCCCCAGAGAAGGGCTCAAACACAAGGGGCTTCCCAGTCCCTCCTGCTGAGCCCCGGGGCGCAGGCCACAGAGTCGGTGCCTCCTCCACATGCTGCTCCTCTGGACCACAACCCAGGCTCGGGCGGGCGGTGGGCGAGGCCGGACAGCCCTGCCCCCTCCGTCACCAGCTACACGGGTGTGGGCACTCAGGCAAAGGGCTCGCTGAGAGGACCCTAGGGGGTGCTCGCAGGCAGACGCCTTCTGCTGGGGGCCGCGGACAGGAGCTATGCGCAGAGGGTGGAAGAGGCAGGCGGCGGGGCCCCAGCCCTCCCCCAGCTGCTGCGTGGGATACCAAGGTCTCAGGCTCTGGGCCCACCGGCCCCGGGCAGTTTTGCAACTCCCTCCTGGAACGCTGGACTTGGTAATGGAAAGAGCGAGCTGGTGGCTGAGCGCATGCTGACAAGGCGTCCGTCTCCCGCTGGCAGGCAGGTGTACCAGGCAGGGCAGCGCAGCACCCAGCGAGCACATCCAGCCTGCAGCCAGAGGAGGCAGGCACGGCCTTCAGAGCAGCGCAAGTGCAACGGGGCGAGCTTGCCAGCCTGCAGAGGCATCTTATGTGCACCTCTGACGGCTTCTCTCAATTCATCCTCTGGGCAAAGCACCTTGAGTGCTTCCAGAATGCGATGAGTACAGACAGAAGGGCAGTTCTAGCTCAAACGCTAGGACCACCACCCCCCTCCCCGAGGAATGGCTGAGAGCTGCGCTGGCCCTGGGGCAGCAGGAGCCCGACCTACCGCTTCGGGTCCCTCACGTGGCTTCCCAGGAGACCCTCCAAAGGGGCGAGGACCCCAACTTCCTGCTTGCTCACGTACAGCAGCACCACCACCGCCGTCTCCTAGCTCAGCGCACCTTCCACCCCGGCAGGGGAACACAAGCTGTTCTTTGCCACCAGGTAGGCCCTACACGAACCAGATGAACCGTTCTCGGCTCAAGGCCGCGGGCAGGGGGCGGGGTCCTCCCCGGCTGGCGCTGGCCGGTGGAGCTTTACCTTCAACCCGACCCTACTGAGTCTTCCCATCTCAGACAAACACAGGCCGCAAACAGCAGGGCTCCAAGGCCACACCTGTGCGAGGCCGCGAAGGTGTCACCTACCGTCCCCGCAGGCCCGGGGGCCGGCTCTGGTAGATGCGCTCTCTGCCTCGCAGAAAGCCACGGGAGGCACCGGCAGCAGGTGGGAAGGCCTGGAGGGCTGGGCAGGAACCTGTAACAGACACTATAAACTCAGCACCTCGTGCTCTTCCAAGGGATCGTTTTAATAGGGAGAAACCATAACCTCAATGAGCAAAACCCTTCCTCGAGGACACTAATTTTCAGCGCATGACTCACCACTCAGAGACCTGGGAGGCCGGGCCACCTGAGCGTGCAAGGACGCTTTACCTTTAGGAAGAGGCTGCGGGCAACGCAGAGCGGGCCGTGTGCGCAAAGGCCCATGGGGAGTGGGGGAGGGGGTCACCAAGGCTGTTCCAGGCCGGCCCTGCCCCCCGTGCCACAGCCAGGGTGACTGACGACTCCCTCAGGACCCCCCCGCCCCATCTCCTCCAGGGCCTTCCTCCTCTGGGGCCCCCTCACCAGCCCTTCGGGGCTTGTCTGGACTTCCGAAGTCTTTCTGGAAACTCTTCCCCCTACCTGGGCGAAGAGCCAGTTAAGTACAGTTAACTGCAAATGTAACAATTACTTAAGTCCCAGGTTAAAGAGGACATTCTTTTGGGTAGCTCCTAAGTCTTACTAAAAAAGAATTCCAGGCCAAGCAAAAGGTTACACACAGCCAGAAGTTACTGCTCGGTGGGCTGCTCCTTCCTCCCGGCACCCCTGGGCCACTGCTTGGCGGGGACCGTGGCAGTCCTGGCGCTGATGGAGCACGTGCAGCCGGGCCACCTCGTCCAAAGCTCAGCGAGGGAAGCACGGGGCGCCCCGAGCATGGACACAGCGCCAGGGAGCCTCCCAGCCATCAAGCCACCAAGGGGGGTTCTTAGCAACAACCCTCCCACCTGCCCCGGCCACTCTGCGCCCCCTGCCCACAGGGGGATCACTGCAGGCCCGCACAGCTCAACCTTCTGTCCCCTGCCCTCCCACCCAGCTCCCGGAATCCCAAGCCTCCCGGCGGGATCTTGACGCACCCCTCCAGGCAGGCCCGCGGAGCCCCCCCTCTACAAACCAGGCCGGCGCCCGCCCCCCAGCCCCGCTGCCCCCTCGGCACCTGGACTATGCTTGCATGGAGGAACGACACGCATGGAAACGGCCTCCAGGGTCCCTGTGCTCTCACCCCAGCTTCTGTGCATGTCCTTCCAAATTCCACAGCATCCACAGCAGCAAACGCACAGCCGGGCTCGCCTCGCCAGCGGCCTCCGGGCCACCCCCGCTGGCCCCTCCGGCCTCACCACTCACCACCTCCTGAGCGGGCCCTGCCCTTCCCGCTCATGCAGGCGCGCGCTCCAACCACAGGCGCGAGCACGGGCCGCCTCCGGAGCCCCCCACAGCCCCGGGGTCCCAGCCCCTTCCTCTGGGAACTGCGAGGCCCTTGTACTTTGATGTCGCTCCGCAGATGCTTCATATAAAGATGCTTTGTGTGGGTACATGACAGCTACAGCCAACACTCACAAAGCACTTCCTATAAACCAAGAACGACTCTAACGGCTGTATATTTAAACTCAATCCTCACAACAATCCAGTGCAGTGGAACCTATTATTACCTCCATTTTACAGATGAGGAAACTGAGGCATGAAAGGTTCAGTCTGTTGCTAGGAAGAGCCAGGATTAAACAGGCCTCCTGGTTTGGAGCCCACCCTCTCAGCCACTAAGTTTTCTCGAAAAGATGGCAGCATCTTTGACGGAGAGGCTGGCAGCCTACACGTCCACACAGACAAGCCCCCTCGCAAAGGAGCAAAAAGAAGGCAGTGAGGGATGAGCTTCACCAAACACGGGAGGCACAGGCGAAGGGGACCCACCCCGAAGGGCGTGGAGAAGCCAGCGGGGACGCATGTGCTGGCCTTGGCCTTCCCGCAATGCCAACGGGGCTTTCTTCTCAGTTTTAACCGGACGAGGGGATTCTTAAGTTCATTTGGGAAACTGCCCGGAAAAGGGTGAAAATTAAAAGTGGCAAATGGGCACACAGGTTGGGGGTAGGGACAGGGGGGCCTGGCCCTCAGCTTTGAAAGTACTGTGACACCTCAGTAATCAAAACGGCGTGTGCCTGGCTCGTGAACAGGTGGGATCTGGCAGGACAGCCCAGAAAATCCAGGCACAGACTCACAGCTACGTGTGGGCTGAGGCAGATGAGGGCGGTGTCTCAATTCAATAAGCAAAGATCAATTATTCAAGAAGGCTCTCGGGCCACCTGGGCAGTTGTCAGAGCTGGCGGCCTGGGCTTGGTACCTCACGGAGCCCACCAGAGAGGTTCCCAGTAGGTCAGAGGTTTAAACAACTAAAAAAAGCAACAAGGGTGTTACGAGAGTTTCTCTAAGATTCTCCAAGATCTCTAGAGATATCCTGAAGGCATTAAAGAAAATACTGATCAAACGACCACAGAAAATTAAGACATCGAGCACAGGAGGGAAAGCACCACGTGAACCAAGTCAATAACCATGACAAGCCGGGGACAAACCCTCCTGGCTCCTCCTGCACAGACCAGAGAGGAGCCGCCCGCGCGTACACAACGCTCGCTCAAAACCTCAGCTATTTGCCCAAGTAACTGAAAACACACGTTTTCACAAACATTCATGAGAGCTCTCCTCAGAATTGCCAAAAACTGGAGGTAATCAAGATGCCCTTTAAGAGGTGAAAGGATAAACTGTGGCATATTGCTAGCGATAAAGAGAAATGAGCCATCAAGCCACGAAGACATGGACGGACCGCAGGTGCACGCCAAGAAGCGAAAGCAGCCAGTCTGAAAAGGCTGCACACTGGATGGCTGCGCTAAAGGACATTCTGGCAACGCAAAACTTGACAGTAAAATGGTCAGCGGTCGCCAAGGCCTCAGGGGCAGGGAGGGGGATGAACAGGGGGCACCCAGGGGCTCTGGGCAGCAGGGAAACCATGGGTGGGGCCCTGGAACGGTGCACACAAGACATCGTGCACTTGTCAGAACTCAGAGCACAAAGCCTAACGTCAACGGCGGGCTGCAGCTACTGAAGAACCCCAGGGGTTCACCCCTCATAACGACGCACCCCTCCACCAAGAGATGCTCTGCTCACTATGGGAACATGCCACCAGGAGGCAGGAGGCCTGGGATATACGAGCCCTCTGTACTGATTGCGCAATTTTTTTGGCAAACCTAAAACTGCTCTAAAAATAAAATCTATTAATTAAAAAAAAAAGAAAATTTAAGGAAAAGGCTGATAATTAAAACAAAGATGGACAATACCATGAACAAAGAGCTCAAAGAAAAGGAGATGCAAGTGGCCCTTAAATACATGTAAAGATGTTCAAGCTCACATATAGTAAGAGAATTGCAACTTGAAACCACTTAGAGGTGCCACCTTTCCCCTCGCTGTGCCCGGTGGTCACCGTGGGGCCAGGGCTGCAGAGCAAGGCCCGCGACATCTCTCCACAGAGGCCCAGCGGGCAGCAGGACCTGTGCATCGAGAACGCAGAGTCTAGGCTGCAGCAGAAATCTGAGCCAGTAAGGTAAAGCTGCACCCCTGAGTATGGATATGACGGCGAAGGGGCCAGGGGGGCGGGTTAGGAAGAGGCAGCCAAGGCGCCCAGGAGGCAGGGCAAAGAGCCAGCGCTGTCTTCCCAGGAGCCAGGAGAGAGAAGCCAGCAAGGGGTGGTGGGCTCAGAGGCCAGAGCCAGAGCAGGCTGGAGAGGCAGGGGGTGGGGCGCTGCCACGGGAAGTGCAGCGCAGGGGACGCTCCTGAGAAAACTGGACAAGGAAGGGACGCTGCCGGGCAGAGGGCGTCAAGGTAGATTCTGAAAACTGAACTGGTCAAAACTGACTGTAAACCAGCCCTCCACCTCCCGTTGCATTTTCAACAGGCAGGCGCTGGAGTAAAGCCTGAGGAGTCACATGATGTGGGGTGAACAGTGGCTCACCGCTCAAAAAGGATTCTGCTCTTTAAGGGCCGCAGAGCGTAGCAGAGTTAGTAGGAACTGCTCATACCAAGGCGCCTTTTCCCTACTTGAAGGGCATGAAGAGGCTGTGGGTTTCTCCTAGGCTGGGCTGCCACGAAGCCACGTGAGAGAAGTGACTACGTGCCAGGAGGGTGAGCAGACCCGGTGGCTGGCAGGGCTTCTGCAGAGGGGCTGTCGGGAAGAGCCGGGAGCCCGGGACCTTCCAGTGCCCAGCGGGGTAAAGCCAGCACTGCACCTGCCCTCCCAAATCCTTAATTCCAGGCCTGGTGGGCCAAGGTCACAGAGGTTCACGACAGCTCAAGCACCCGATTACACTCCCCAGACCAGCACTGCCACCCTCAAAGAAAAGGAGCCACTGGGCAACTCGAACCCAATGGCCAGGATTCCCCTCCCCACAAAGCGCTTTAAATGGCTACACTTATTGATTCACTTATTTATTTTCCCTCCTGGAATTCTTTGTGCAAACAGGTGTTGGAGTCAGGGCCTCTTCAGGACTTTCCGGCTGACACCAAAGCCCCGTAGCCCCACGCTGGGCAGACCGACAGGAGATGCATAGTCCTGTGTATAGAGATAAGGTAAACATTATGAGCTCTTTAATAGGAATTATCTCCCGAGAGCATGGGGATGGGCAGGTCCAAACTCCATAGGGCACGTCACAGGCTGGAACTCGAAGCTGGCGGCTGAAGGAGAGATGGAAATTCTCCCTCCTGCGGCTGAAGGCACAGCTTCTCCTTGTAAACCCTGAAGGCCTCTTGCTGCCGAAAGCAATCTCAGCGCTGTACATGGAATCGGCCACCGCCGCAATCAAATTATAGGCGACTTAAACCCTGAGATCCTCACCGACAGTCTGGCCAGGGCCTGCTTGACCACACAGCTGGACACCACCCCCTGGCGTGACAATGAGCAGGCTCCAAACCTGACCCTCGGCCCTGGACTCAGGACGGAGAGCTCTAGCCACCCCCACACACGCCCCCAGAGCTCACTTCTGCCACATTTCTCAACGTGACGTTGCTTCAGTCCTTGACTTTCTGTGCCTCTCAAGCAATTTTAACTACCTACACTGCCCCACAAAGTGAACCCAAGATGTCCCAACGCAGCCGCCTAGAAGCATTCTAGAAGCCACAACGCCGCACAGGTTTTAGGATTCTGCCGGTGCCTTGAGGCAGACTAAGTCCCACCCATCGTGGGACTTTACAACAAGGAGACGGAGTGAACCCTGGGGGGTAAATCTACCCACACCGTGGGCCTTGCTCACGCCCTCAGCGTCGACCGCTGGGGCTCAGAGACGGGGGTACCCAAGGAGGCTCCTCCACAGATGGGTGTTAGGAAATTCACGAACATTCCCCAGATTATACACAAGATCAGGTGTATATGCAGTTTTCTGAGACGGTCCATAGCTTTCACCAGATTATCAAAGGAATTCCATGACCAAGAAAAGCTTAAGAAAAGAAAAAAAAAGATCCCCGTCTGGGAGTGGAGCATGCACATTTGCCCAACTGGTTAAAGGAATTTTTGTTGCGATATGGTTGATACATATCCTTTTCATCAGTAAGTCCTCCCTTTTTCGTGCCTTTTATAACTTACTTGAGCAATAAAGGTTCATGTCAAAAAAAAAAGGAAGGGAAAAAAATGACAAGACAGAGGCAAAGGAAAATAATAAGCTTCTAAGTTTAGGGAAAACCCCAAGGGCCAGCCCAAACTGTTACAAAGCTAGCATTTTTCTGGAGCTCACCTAACGCAGTAACTGGCATAAGAAAGCAATGATCAACCTAGAAACTCTAGACATGATTTGAAAGGAATGGTCAGAAGTATGACAAGGAAAACTACTGTCATTCTATCAAATCAAAATAAATCAGACCAGCGTCTAGAGTCAAGCCCCTGGATAAATGTTATTTACTTGGCACACAAGGGCAATAATGAGCTTGTTTTCAACCTTTGTGTATAATATTAGCTCATTTACTTTGAAAAATAACCTAGGAGAGACCCCAGCTGAGGAAAGCCTTAGCTAGAGAGAAACCACATCACCAACACTCTGGTTTCACATTTCATAAGCAAAACGTGAGCAATACCCCAGCTTAAACACTCACGGTATCTTCACACTGGCTTAGAACACACCCTTGACCTATTCCCTCAGGGGGTGAGTCAAGGAAACCACTGCTCTGTAAAGGCCTCTCTGGCGCTCGGTGCCTGCTGCTCCTGCCTGCCTGCCGCTTGGTGGTTTGGGGAGCTACTCGAGGTCCACCATCCACAGAAACAGAATACAGCAAACACCCCAATAAGCCTTCCATGGCGCTCCTACTCCAGCCCTCCGCTGGTCCTCCTCAGCCGGAGACTCAATGGGCCCCGCCCGCTCCTGGGACTCCAGCAGGCCGCTCGGGAGATGGGCAGGCAGGAGAGGAAGGTGGCGTGCTCAGCCCCAGCACGTGTGCCCTGAGCAGGACAGTGGGGCAGACACACGGAGCCAGAACAAACCCCAAGCAGGTACCCCACCATGGGCCCGGGGCACACCAGGCCCGCCCTGGCCGGTTTCTCAGCACCACTAGCCAGGGCGGCTCTGTCCTTCTACACCTCTTCAAGAGCCCACATTCCCAAAAAACTCAGAGCTGCTCTCTTCCACCACCGAGGGATGTGCTGACCAACTCCTGCCACTGATCCAGGCAGGGAGGAACGGGGTGTGGGCAGAGATGCCGGTGGGGATGGAGGTGGGTGCTGGCGCCCAGGCCCGCTCTCCCGTGAAGGTCTCCCTGTCAAGGCTCCTCGCTCCTCTGCTGCTTCTGTGCCCTGGCATAACACAGTGATTGACACCCCTTCAGGAAACACGCACAGGTATGCACCCATGCCCACGCATGCATACGTGTGCACAACCACCACGGGGCACTGAAGCTGTCAACGATAAGAGCTGCAGCCTCCCTGCAGTTATGAAGGATGCGCGCTAAGAAGTTCTTCATCAGTGTTAGAGAAGATTTCAACAAATCAAGACTAGAACCACTGGTCTTGCAACACACCGAGCTGCAAGACAACAGCGTGTGTACGTAGGCTCCTGATGCCACGACACGTAGGTAAAGGGCTCGTGTGGCTGACGGACCCGAACTAGACAGTAATCATCGAGGAAGTTATTAGATGCCCACCTATCAGCAATGACTCAGGAACGGTGCCAAGAAAATGGCACTTCCGTGTGACTCTGCTGGAGCTGGCCATGCAGGCCCGAGTTCACGCACAGTAACAACTCATCTTAAGATGGCAAGCGACTTCACCCACGCTCAGGCCCAAGGAAGGGAAAGTCCATGCGAGCATAAGATGAACCCAAAAAAAAGGCCCTCTGAGGATAGGCCGAGTCATGCCAGAGAGAAACCTCTGGAGGTGCAGGGTCCACAGGTCTGCAATGTGAGGAAGCACAGAAGGCAGGGGCAGTGGGTGCCGTGGCTCGGGAAGGCTCCGCTGGCGGAGGGGCACCCCCTGGGGGCTCTGGACCCAGCCTCCCTATGATGCTTGCACCCATTTTACAGGCAGGGACCAGGGCTCAGGGGTTAAGCAGCTCATCCCCAGTGCATGCATGCATACGTGAGCGTGTGTGCGTGGGGGGGCCCGAGGCCATGCTGCCTCAGCCGGCCTTCCTGGCCCGCCCATGCCCAGGTCACCACCTTCTCTTGGGAGCCCCTGACCCCAGTGAGGACAAAGACTCCCATCTCCTATTTCAAAGAGGCAGAATTAATACCTCACCCAGGGCGGCCAGAAGCTGTTGTGTGACCCCTCAGCTGCCCCAGGCCCTGCCGCCCTGTCACACCAGGGGATCTAGACACAAGGACGCTGGCCAGCGGCACCGACCGCCCACGGGGCGTCCAGGCAGGCCTCGGCAGCCCCTGCCCTGACCTTCCCCACAAGCCCCTCTGCTCAAAGGTGGGCAGCACAGAAAGCCCCAGGCGCCAGGCGCACGGGGAGAGCGGGCCTGGAAGTCCGCCGGGTGCCCGGGCAAGGGCCTGGCGTGCTGGAGGGAGGAGACAGCACACGCGAGGGGGCGCTGGCCAGGAGCGGGGCCCGGGGCAGGGAGGGCAGACCCCCACCCCACGCGCTCACTGGAAACACTCGCTCCCAGCGAGCGTCTGGAGCAGCAGCGCAGGAACCGTTTCCCTGGCTTCGTGCCAGCACGACGCGCTTGAGAGAGAGTGAGCACAGGGCTGCCCGGCGCTCCAAGGCCAGCCCGCGCCGACAGGAGGGCATTCCACCAGTCCTCGGCCAGCCCGCCCTGCCAGGAAGCAGGGGTCCCCAAGCCAAGGCGGAACTGTGCGGTCAAAGGCAGACCCCCAGGCGGAGCGAGTTCTGAGGGGTCAGGAGAAAGCCCACAGCAAGCCTGAAACACCACTTTCCAAGACCGTCCCGGAACCACGCAGCAAGCCACAGCGGCTTTTGCTTGGCTGTCATCCACTCCCCAGACCCACAAAACTGAACCCAAAACCTATCTGAACTTTACAACCACAAACTGACAATATCCACAGACCTCTTATCGCCACTACCACCACACGACTCTGCTGCCCCCTGAGGTGTCTAAGCGGTCAGGGGTTGCTTGAGGACCGACGGCCTGGTGTGCTGACAATGCCCCCAGAGCGCCTCCCCCGACCCAAATGCTCCAGTGGACACAGTCCTGCCACAGAAGCTCAAAGTGCTTCCTTCTCTTCTCACACAATGTGGGAATCATCGTTGCAACTGTCACAGACTGAATTTGCTCCAATTTTATTTTTCATTTGACTGGCTTAAACATCCCCTCACCTCGCCATGTGAAAAATTAGTAATACTTGTACCAGAGAGAAAATCGTGAGACTCCAAAATTGGGAAAAGCACACACGTTTCGACAGTGCCGTGCACCCAGCTTTTCAGAGGCGGGTGCTGCCCAGGCCAGGCACTCCCAGGGCTGCCCGAGGCCCTGCCCACGAAGCGCTCGTCAGCAGCCCCTCACATCACCCGGCGGCCCCGCGCAGCCCCCACGCGAGGCGAAGGCCCCTTCCTGTGCCCTGTACCTCACTCCCATGTCCCTTCTGCAAATCCCCCCCTCCTGCCCCTCACGCCTCGCTACTGCCCGTCCTTTAAAACTCAGCGCAAAGACTGGCAAAATGTCAGTAACTGCTGAACTGGGGTGACGCGTCCGTGGCACTCAGTAGGCTGTTTCCTCTGTTCTCACACATGTTTGGAAACACCCACAGTAAAAAGCTTTTAAAAGAACTCTCCATTGAGCTCAACCCTCACCTTGCCCGGTGTTTCCCTAGTCCCACGCTAATTCCAACACCTGTCCTGTGTTCGAGTAACTTCCAGGGCGTGTGTCCTCCCAGCACCCAATGCTCCGGGCCGAACCCCAGATGGCATTGAACAGGACGCTGCTTCTGCTGCCCCTGCCTGGCCCTGCGAGGAGCAGGCAGCAGTGCCCGGTCTCCGCAGGCCTCCCAGAGCCCACAGTCTAGCCGGACTGATGGCACCCAGCACCCAGACCAAACCCCGGGCACCCAAAGAACACCAGGAGGCCATAGGCCAGGGTGCCTCAAAGGAACAGCCGTAGCTTCTCCTGGCCTCTGCCGGAGACACGGCTCGGCCCCCTGGCCTGCTCCACGGGGCTCCGGCAAGCCCCTGCAGTGCCAAAGGAGGGGACAGCTCTGCTGAGGGGCAGCCGCAGCCCTGGCCCACGGCCCCCTCCAGGAAGCCCCCATCTGAACGCGCTGGGTAAGGGGGGCGGGAGTGCTCCTGGGCAACAGGCCCGGGGCCTCCACGGAGGGTCCAGGGCTGGCGCCCAGGGCTGCGCTGGCTGACCACGGACGAGCGCGCAGCGCGTGACGGGGCACGAGTATTGTCAGTTAAGGGCCCGCCGAGAGCCAAGACCTGCGCGCCACGAGGCCCCAGGTTCTACGGCAGAAGCGGGGGGCCCCAGCCCACGTCACGGGGCTGGGGATCAGGTGAGGGCCCAGCTCCCTCTACCCTGCCACCCTCTAGGGGCTGAGCACACCCCACTCATCCGAAGAATGAGCTGGAGCTAGAAGGGTCCTAGGCGGCCTCCCCGAGGGCCAGAGCCTCCCCTCTAGGCCCCCGAGCCGCGCCCCCAGCAACGCCACAAGCAGGACCGACGCCGGGCTGAGCAGCAGGGCCCCGAGGGCGGCGGGCACGGCCGTGCGGCCTCCTCTGCACGAAGCACAGCCGGCGGCCGCAGGCCGGGGCACCCCAGGGGCACCCACCGCGCTGTTGGCCGGCCGCGGCTTCTGCTGCCGCTGCCGCGAGGGTCCTCCACCGGTGGCCACAGCCTTCTCACCGAGCCTTCAGGAGCCGGCCACCTGGACTCCAGCCCCGCGGGCCACCACAGGCTTTGCCACTCTGGAGAGCGGGTCAACACGCGCTCCGTCTTCGACTTCATCCTATTCTCCCGCAGCGTGAGCTGAAAGCGCTGCACTGGGCAGCCCGTGCTCGTCGCTGCTCTTTAGAGAAGTCCCAGGATTTCTAGAACATCCTCTTGAACTATCTTCCAAGACGTCGTGGAACTGCTATCTTCACTGATCCCCACAAACAAAGGCCTGGCAATCTGAAGACAGGGTCACCCCCAAATATTCACATGTCCAGAGTCACATGAACATCTTCTTAAGAGACGCCTTCATGGCCAGCCAAGGACAGAGAATAAAATCGCCACGATGACCCAGAATCCCAAAATCCAAAGAGTTGGGGAGCAGCTTGCTTTCTTCTCCCACCAACGTGGACGATGGCAGGGACAGGCAGCTTTTTAGAACCTCTCTGTATGTCATAAACCATCACACAATGACAGGTTCTCAGCTCGCAATCCAAGGCATGTTCCGGTTCAGAGGGTGAAGGTATGGTAATTTGGTTTTTAATTACTAAATATCTTTTCAGATCACATTTCAATTGGCTTTTAGGCTAAAAATTAAGAAACGTTTATACTTTGAGCACATCTCTGGCTTGCACAAGAAGGAACCAAGCCAGGACTTTTAGGCAAACCTGAGAAAGTCCTTGGGAAGGCGAAGTGATGACACGTCTGCAAGCCAACCATGCCCGCCCTTCTCAGGGGGAGCCCGCAGCTGACAAACCGGCCTAGGCGCCGCCACCTCAGGCTCATGGGTCCCTTTCAACCGCCCCATGGCACCAACCCTAGAGGCAACCATGAATTCCGCCAGGCCACCCGCTTCTCCACCAGGACTGAAACACACTCCTCTCCCGACACGCAAACAGGGCTGCCTGTGAAAGGAGGTGAGCAGAGCAGGACCACGGACCACGGAGCCCCAGCCCAGCTGCCTTACCCTTATCTGCTTCTAACAGAAATTTCTGGCAAATTAAGATTTTTTTTTTGAGCTGCCAGTGCCAGTGATTGAAGCTGGGACCTCATCCGTAGGAAGCTGGCACTCAACTGCTGCGCCACACTGACTCTCCTGAGCGGTGTTTTCACTTGCTTGCGTGTTGTTTTTGTATTCAGGGAACGCTGGGGACCAAACCAGGGACCGAACAGGGGCCCGAGCTGGGGCCTGAAGCAGGGCCCGAACCCGGGACCTCCCACACGGGAAGCAGGCGCTCCACCACCCGAGCCACGTCCGCTCCCCCAAATCAAGATTTAATTCAAGACGCAGTTCTGTAGGCTTATATTTTAACCCAACCAAATAAAAGCACATCACCACTGGCCAAAACCTACACATTTATGAAATGTGTCACCTTCTGCCCTTTAACAGAGCACATGTAGCAAATACATGCAATTGAATGTTAAAAGTATACACGGAGCTGTACTCCTTTCATAACTTAATGACATCACAACTGCTTTACCCCTCCATCTACCAAGTACAGCAATTACTACATAAAAGACAGACTTTAAAACACAGTCTGCAAACAGTGACTGTCTGAAATGTGCTCAGGTGAGGATAATTTTAAAAACACTATTCTCTGATCCCCAATGTCTATATAAAATCTGTTTTAGCTCAAACTGCCTGAGAATTTGGCAGTGATGGAAGTTCTAGCCCCCAATCCTCCCTGCCCATCCTCCCTCCACCTTCACTCTCCCTCTCCCCTCCTCCCAAGAGGGAGGCACTCCTCTCATGGAATGTTCCAGAGACAGAGATGTACCTGGCTACAAAACTACAGTACTTAAAACAGGCTGGCACTGGCATAAGGACAGACTAATAGAAATGAGAGTCCAGAGCTAAATCCACATGTCTATATACGGCTAGCTGATTTGACAAGGGTGCCAAGTCCATTCACTGGGGAAGGAAGAGTCTCCTCAACAAATGCTGCTGGGGCAAGTGGAAATCCAAATGCAGAAGAGTAAACGAGGATGCTACCTCTCACCATATACAACAACAAACTCAAAATGGATCAAAGACCTAACTATGAGAGCTAATACCATAAAACTCTTACAGGAAAACATTGGGAAATATCTTCAGGTCCTTGTAGTAATAAGCAATGGATTTTTAGATTTTACACCAAAAAGCATGAGCTACAAAAAAAAAAAAAAACAGATAAATGGGACTTTATCATAATTAAAAACTTTTGTGCAGAGGACATTAACAAAAAAGTGAAAAGACAACCTAGAGAATGGGAGAAAGTATCTGGAGACCATATATCTGATAGGGGTTTAATATCCAGAATATATACAGAACTTCTCCAACTCAACAACAAAAGACAAACAACCCAATTTTAAAAAATAGGTCAAGGAGTGAATAGACATTTCTGCAAAGATGATATCCAAATGCCAGTAAGTATATGGAGATAAGATCACTGTCATTAAGCCATTGCAGAAATGCAAATCAGAGCTGCAGACACGGCTCCACAGCCACTAGCACGGCTACTATCACAAAAACAGCTGAAGATAACAAGTGATGATGAGGGTACAGAGAAACAGGAGTCCTTGCACGTTTTTGGCGGGAAAGTAAAATGGTGCAGCTGCTGTGGAAAACAGGCTGGTGGTTCCTCAGAGAGTTAAACACAGAATCACCCAAAGAACGGAGAGCAGGGGCTCGGCAGACCCGTGTACCCCAGTGCTCCCCGCAGCATTACTCAGAGGCCGAGGGGCAGGAGCAAGCCGAGTGACCATCACCAGCCACGGTCAAGGACACAACGAACGTTATCCAGCCACAAAAAAAGGGACGTGCGGGTCCAGGCCACCACACGGGAGCACCGTGAAGCATGCCAGGCACCAGAGAACAAAAATTGTACGATTTCTTAGGTGAAATACTGAGGATAAGCAGATCCATAGAGACAGCAAAATAGTGGTTACCAGGGGTGGCAGGAAGAGGGGCGAGGGGTGACTGCTAAATGAGAATGGGTTTTGGTTTGGGATGGTAAAAACAGTTCAAAAATAGAAAGTGGTAAGAGTTACCTAGTACTGTCAAAGTACTTAATGTCAAAGAACTGTCCACTTAAAAAGGCTAAAATTATTTTGTTATGTATATTTTACAACCAAAAACAAATTTAAAAAATAAAATTAAGTGTGCTGAGAGGAACATAGTTTTTCAAAATTATTTTACAGAACACAGGAGCAGAAATGTCTGAAGACCCCTGCTTTAAAGCAGCATAACTCTAAAACATTTAGGATTTAACCTATCACTGATGATAAAACGGCTGCCTTCTACTGCCACCCAGCTAGCCCTCACCTATTTCCAAAACATTTTTGATAAGGTAAAGGATTTCAAGATTCCTCCCCTCAAAGAAGTTGGAGGAAAAATATTCCCTTTCCTTTCTTCCCCCAAGGGCTTTTCTGTTTGGGGGAAAAGCAAACCAAAAATCATACTTTCTGGATAATATATTCTCCTAAAAATGCTGAAAAAGCTGTTGCTGTTAAGGAGCTTATTGATTATCTGGCCTTTACCATGTCCAAGTGTTTGCTTAAGGTTGTGCAATGAGACTTGCATGCAAAAGTACAACCACCGCTAGATATGAAATGAATGAATAAGTACCCTTGTGATAGTCTAAGGCTTTTGCAGAACCTAGAAAGAAATCACGTCCTTAGAGCTAGTCCATTCCTATGGATGTGCACCTATTGCGGACGGAAACTTTCACTAAATCATTTCAGGAAGGCGTGACCCAGGGTGGGTCTTAATCCTTTTACTGGAGTCTTTTAACACAGGATGAAAAGTGAGACAGAGAGAAACCAATAGAAGCTCAGAGAGGAGGCCAGAGGAACCCAGAAGCTGACGCAAAGGAACCCAGAAGAGAGGGGAGGCCAGCAGATGCTGCCGTGTGCCTGCCATGTGCCAGAGGAGTCCAGGGTGCAGGTCTTCAGGGCGAAGGGCATCGCCCGAGGCCGCTTTGATCTGGGCGTTTCCATGGCCTCAGACCGTAAGCTTATACGTTAATAAATCCCCGCTGCAAAAGCCACCTCATTTCTGGTCTATTGCATTCTGGCAGCCCAGCTAACAAAAGCAACCCCATTTCAACTTCTCTTTTTCACCTACTTCAAGGGTTTGCTTTGTGTTTTTCACTCAAGATTTTCTTTTCTTCGAAATGGGAAGAATCTGCTTGTCAACCAACTCAACAGTCTTCTAGATTCAAAGGCGGAAACCCAGGAGATACCTTCAAGGAAAGGACAAAAATTCCAAACAAGCAGTTCAACAGGATCCCATGTTGGAAGTGACTTTTCAAATGCAGCCAAACAAAGCGCCTCTGGGGGCACCTGGCTCAGGAAGGCGGCGACCCTTTCCCCAGCAGCTAAATCCTTCAAACCACCGAGGCCAGCCAAGCAGAGGCGGCAAACAGCGGAGCCAAGCTTCCGAACCCACGAGGGGCGGGCTCCTCACGGCCCCGCAGCGGGGCGGGGCGCTCCACGGCCCTCACCCCACAGGATGGTGGGCCTGGCGCTGGCCGCCAAGGCAAGGCAAGGGCAGGCCCTCTTTTGTAAAAGAGGAGGATCCCCCTTGTTCTCACCTGAGGGTCCAAAGCTGCCCCCCAGACGAGTGAAATGAAACTCAAGGCTGGGGGCTGTGTTGGGTTTCCCACACTCCCTCTCAAAACGCTAGCAGGGTGATTAGCTAGGGAAGAGCACACACAAGTGGGAACCACACGGGGCCATCCGCTGCCTCGAAGGGCCATTGTGAGAACACAAGTGTAGAAGGCAAAATACAGTCGTGAAATAAAAACAGTGCACTGTGTTGTTGCGCCCCAGATCTGTGGATGTTTTAATCTTCTTTAAAAGCCTCCCTTTAAAGTCATTTGCCAAGGAAGCACGTTCATAAAACTAGGAGGCTCCTGCTACGTATTTCTAGGGTTACCTTCGTGGCGGCGCTGGCAAATCACTGCTGACGCTGGCCTTCTGCAAAGCCCCTTTCTGTTTTGAGGGCAAGAAGCTTCCCTTCCAAGTGCCCGCAAGAGGCCCACCAGCGCCCAGGTTACTAAAAGTGTGTCTTATGTCACGAATGCTGAGCATTTCATACTTTCAGGAAAAGAAAGGCCACTCAGAGCACTTTTTGAGAGTTCCGCGCTTAAAAGGACCCTAGTTGGCAGGCTTCGGAGGAGCAAGTAGGCTAACCTAAACAACGGGGCCTTGTCCTGCAGGGGGCAGGGGAGGCGCGCCCTGCCGACCGGGGCCTGCTCCCGTTCTCGCCCCTTCCCTGCTGCTCGGCGGCGTCCCTCGGGGTTCACCAGGTGAGGCTGAAACACTGCCTGGCTCCTGGCTGCTGCCCTGCAGCCCAGGCAGCCCTTCCAAGGGCATTTCACCTTCATTCACAAAAAGAGGTTGTAGCTTTTTTAAAAATTTGGGGCAACCCGATGAGGCAAACGTGAAGCAGACATCCTCACCCATCCTCGGCAGGCACACAGCTTCCAGCACATTCCCGCTCACAAGTTACAGGCACGGCCGGGCCGGTGGTGTCCCGAAGGGTCTGGCAATTTGGGGTTGTCTGCCACCTACAGAGCTCACCGATCACCCTCGCGGCGTGCCAGGCCGGGAAGCCGTGAGGCCGAGGCCATCGCTGCCGGCTCTCCGGGCTGGACCTCGGGCGGCACCGCGAGCCCGGAGCGAGTGCAGGGCAGGCTGGAGCCTGCGGACCTGGACAGCGGCCACCACCGACTCCAGCCCGACCGCGGCAGCAACGACCAGAGCCCCGAGGCTGCCTGCTCCCTTTCCTTGCGTCCTTCTTTCTGACAGCACAGATGCAACCTCACCCTGAGCTTGAACACCTCCCGGCGCGCCTGTCCTCCGTGGGGACGGGGGCGGGGAGCCGCTTTTGCCGCAGCCCTCTCCTCCCCTGCAGAGCTGCAGAGCGCCGGGCAGGAGCTCGGGCTCCTCCCTGCTCCAGGAGAAGGGGCAGAACCCTGTCCCCAGGCTCCTCCCCCCGCCCCGCCCCTGCTCCGAGTTGGAGGGCAGAGAGCCAGGGGATGGGAGAAGCTGCAGGACACCTTGGAGTTGGCCGGCCCGACCTCCAACCTGATTTTACAGTGAGACATGGGGCCAGGGCTGCGGCACCCAGCCTGTCTGCAGGGGGGCAAGAAGGTCCCGCCTGCCTCTGGGGCTGGCTTCCAGCCAGACAACTCGTCCCCACAAACGCGCAATGCAAGAACTAAGAAGCCTCTCAAACGATCTACCTCCTGCCCTCAGAGCCACTGCCCACAAATATAACAAGCCCGCCTGGGACTAAAATTCTGTTTTTTAAAAGACTTTCTCCCACCAAAGCAGTTTCTCACACCCGAGGCCCACTCCACCTGGGGCCTCCAGGTGGGTCCCCATCTCTCCCTGACCCTAAGCAGCTCCTGCAAGCTCTCCAGAGGCTGGAAGAAGCTCTACTCGTTTTAACACGTAACTCAGACCCAAGAGGAAACCGAGGGAATCATGCACATTTCGTCAAGGCGGCCGGGCCCGCTGCTTCTGATGCCTGACCCTTTGCGATACTTCGTCATCAGTGAACATATCCACCAGCTTTTCGTTTTTATTTCACCTTTTCTCTACTACCAGCGCAAAAGAGAAGGGGTGAGAGATTCCCACCGCGCCCTCCCTGTCTGCCAAGGTCGGGAGAACAGGGTGAGCCCGTCACCCTCAACGAGAAAGTGCAGGGCACACGCTCAGTGACACTGGCAAGAGCCAGCGCTGGTGTTTCCCAGCAGAAACAGGCTGCCACTCCGAAGGGCCTGCCCACCGCAATTCTTTCACCCCACAACTGCTTCCATCACTGTCTGCTCACCCTTCCTCCCCTCCCAGGCCAAGGCACCCCTGCCAGCCAGCCGGTGGCACCAGCCCTGCCTGGCTGAGTCAGAGCACCTCAGGCCACACTAGTCTTTTCAAAGCAGCGTCCCCGCTGGAAAAACAAAAACCTGCTCCCAAGGAGACTGAGTGTCCTCTGCCACCCCTCCCAAGCCCCCCTACCGCTGGAATCATCAGGAAACAGCCAGCCCCAGAGGCTGTGCTTTTTTCAGACCTCCCCCCCTTTCTGCTCTACTTCCCCTAGAAAAGCCCTGGACCGGAATGTGCACCCCAGAACCCCATCGAGGGAAGCCCACCTTGGGGAGGAAAGGGTTAAGCCCCAAGAGCGCTGAGCTGAGGGAGAGAGCTGGGGCCGAGATCCGGGGGGACCTGTGCCGGGACTTGGCCGACCTGTGCGGGGACTTGGCCGCAGCAGAGGCTCGGGGCTGGGCCCCGACTGGCTGTCGCACTGGAGCCATAAAGGTGTCTCGGCAGGAGCAGAGGGCAGTGCGGCCAAAGAGCGCGCGGCACGGCCGGGGCAGCTCCCGCCGCGGGGCAGCGGGCTCGGGGGGCAGGGCGGGCCGCGGCGGGGCAGGTTCGCGAGCGGCGGTGGCGGGGGCTGGACTCGCAGAAGTTGGCGGCGGCAGGCGGGGGGAGGGCGGGCGCGCGGGGGTCGCAGCCGGCGGCGGGGCGCCGCTCCCCTCGGGGCAGGGCCCGGCGCGGGCCGCGGGAGGGCGCCGGGGGGCGGCGGCGCGGGCAGGTGCGCCCGGGGAGGCTGCCGGGGAGGCTGCCCGGGAGGCGCGGGGCGGCGGGGCAGGTGCGCCCGGGGGGAGGGATGCTGCGGCCGGCGGCCGAGGCGCCTCCGAGCGGGCCCCGGGGTGCGAGGCCGGGCCGCGCGGACGGCGGGCGGGGAGCGGCAGGTGCGGGGCGCCAGGTGCGGGCGGCGGGGCCGGGCGGCGGCCGCTCACCTGTCTCCTCCGGCCGGGGCCGCGGGGGCGGCGGGGCGGCCGGGCCGGGCCGGGCGGGGCGGCGGGGGGCGCGGAGCCCCGGGCGCACCGGGGGCGGCGGGCGGCGGCGGCGGCGTCCCGGGCGGCGGGCTCTCGGCGGCCGGCCGCTCGCTCGGGCAGTCAGTCAGCGACGCGGGCGCGGAGGGAGCGCGGCGGGGCTGCGGCCGGCGCGCGGGGACAACGCCGCTTTATCGGGTCGGAAACAGCCGCTCGGCGCCGCTTCCGCTGACGCAGCGCCGGCCCCTGCGCCTCATGACTATGCAGCAGCCGCCGCCGCCGCGGGGCGGGGCGGGGGGCGGGGCAGGCGCCGCGCGCGCTCATTGGCCGGCGCCGGCCGCGCCCCGCCCCCGCGGCCTCGCTCCCGCCCGCGCCCCGCCCCCGCCGCGCCCCCGGGCCCCGCCCCTCGCGCGCCGCACCTTCCCGCCCCCCCCCGCCCTCGAAAGCCCCGCCTCCGGGGTCCAGCCCCGCCCCTCCCCGTACCCCTCCTCGCTCGACCCGGGCGAGGGGCCTTCCCGCGACCCCAGCCCCAGCTCCTCGTAACTTGAGCGCTCCCCGCCCTCCCCGAACGCCCTGGCCCCCAGCACCCAGCCCCGTACCTCCCCGCAGCTGCAGGAGGGTGACCCTGCACGGCCCCGCCCCTCCTCGCTCCCTCCCTGTACAACCCCCCAGACACCCTCCTGCCCTCCTCGCAGAAGGGCCCAGCCAGCCTGGTCGCCCCCCACCCCGTCTCTCTGTAAGCACCATTCTTCCATCCTTCCATCACCTGCTGTAGCTCCCAACCTGTAATGGGGCGTGGATGGGGGAGCAGCCCACTTTGCCCTTGCAGACTCTCTCTTTCTACTCCCCTCCTGGCCTCAGTCCACTGTCTCCTACCTCTCCTGGGCCGTCTCCCCTGAATCCTCATCCCCCACCTCCGACCCCCCCTCCCACCAACCCCCCCTCCAGCCTGTTCCACCCCACCCAGACCCGAGCACTTGGGACGTCTGAACTGGACCCTGGTCCCGGAGCCTCCCCAGGCTATCTGGGCCTCTCCCCATCTTCAGGAAGGGGCAGCAGGGAAACCCAGTGGGACCATGAAGGCAGCTGAAAACCCTGCAGGAAGACTTGACGAATGAACGATCGAAGGGCTGAAGGCAGAGAGCCCAGTTCACCTGCAGCCTGGGCTCTCACCAGGGTTTAAATGGCTTTGGCCAAATTACTTCACCTCTCAGAGCCTCGGCTTCCTCACCTGGAAAATGTGATCAAAATAGCCACCTGGTAAGGTTATGGACAGGGATTTAGAAATAAAGGGTGCACCAAAGCCTCCCAAACAGCTAAAATGTTACCATCAGACAATAGCAAGCGTTGACAAGGACGTGGAGCAACTGGAACTCTCACATCCTGCTGGTGGGAATGCAAATGGTACAGCCACTCTGGAAATCTGTTTAAAAGATTAAGTTGATTGCACTTAATCTTCTGTGACCCAGCAATTGCATTCCTAGATACATCCTTCATGTGGTCCGATTTCTGTTCATAGCAGCACTGTTTATAACAACCGAAAACTGTAAACTATCCAAGTGCCCCTCAACTATAGAATAGATGCATACATTGTGATATAATAACACAATGAAATACTATACAAGAATGACAATGAGGGGAGCAGATGTGGCTCAGGCAGTTGGGGGCCTGCCTCCCCCATGGGAGGTCCTGGGTTTGGTTTCTGGTGCCTCCTAAAGAAGACAAACAGACAACGAGCATACAATGAGCATACACCGAGCAACCAAAAAAAACCCCACAAAACAATGAGCAGACAACAAGCAGAAACAATGAGCAGACAATGAGCAAAAACAACAAACAGACGAGGGAGCCATGGGGGGTGAAAAAGAATGACAATGAATAATCTACAACTACACATAATGACTCCCACAAACTACAGTTTCCGGGACACAGGGTCCAGAGGTTTCGTCTCCATTTTGTGACCCCACCGGGTTTGGGGCAGCAGTGGCAGAAGGAGAGAGGTCCCTGCAACGTTAGCTTCCCTGATCCCAGTCCTGGGAGGAAGGCAAAGGATCGGAACTGCTGGCCTGGAGAGGGAAGAGTAGGATTTGGGTAGGTCCAGGCTTGGGAGCAGGGGGGGCATCAGCAGAGTACATGGGGGAGTAGAACAGCCTCAGGGGGGTCACCGTTTTGGGTTTGAACTTGAGCCCTGACCGTATGGTAAATCGGCCTCAGTGTCTGCCTCAGTGGGACGCAGGTGATCTAACCTGGAGAGGTATCCAGGTGGACCTCTGAGCAGTCAGAGGGGCAGACATTGGCACCCACTGGCTGGGCTGGAGCCACACTGCTGCCACTTACAGCTCTGGGACTTCAGGCATGTCCCTTCAGCTCCCTGGACTTCATATCCCTAGCTTCCCAGTAGGAAAAATGACCGTCCCACCTCTTCGGGTTGTTAAGAGTAAGCGCATATCCAGAAAGTGTGGGCTCACAGCAAGCAAGTGCCGTGCCAGCTTCAGATACGGAATGACCCTCGAGGACCCTGGGGCTGGAACGCAAGCCCTGGGGTCAGCGCAGCGGCTCACACTTGGGGGTGATTAGAGACAAGGAAATCTCTCATAGTTGAGAGCCAACTGCGTGCGCCAGGCTCCTTCCCAGAGCCCATCTCTTTAGAGACCTGAGGCCACAGCCCTCGCAGTGGGGGAGACAGGGGCACCTGGAGACTGGGAAAGAAAGGGTGGGAGCTGAGACTGCATCCCTCCTGGACAGGCCCTAGTGGACGTCCCCTCCACTGTTGGCAGCACACACCTCTGCACAGCCCCTCCCAGCAGTCACGCTGCAGGGCTCTCTAGGATGTGCCCGTCGCCCTAGGCCCCGTGCTTGGGGGTGGCACAGAGTGCACTGGACGGCCAGCCCTGCCCCTTGTGGCTGTGTGGGCAATCTGCATGGGGCCTCTGCAAAGCCAGAGTGTGGGGGGCCCGTGAGGTGGGCGTGAGGATTCCCTGGGTCCCGGGGCGCGAGGGAGCCCCCAGGGGGCAGGGTTGGAGGCCTGCGCCGGCAGGTCCCCAGGTCACTCAAGGGTATCCAAGCCCCCATTTCTGCCACCTCCCTGAGCCCCCGGAGGGGCACGTGTCTGCCCGGGTGTCGGGCAGCAAGGAACCGCCACGGGGGCCCGGAGCTAGGCTCTGCGCTCGCTGCCCCCCGGCAGTTCCTAAGCGGCACGCAGGGGGCCCCAGAAGGCTGGGGCCAGCCGGGCTGGGGACGGGGCGCTCTGCCTACCCGCACCTCATTTCCTCCTCCGTGGAAGGCGTGTCCGCGGACTCAGCCGCCACGGCCGGACCTGGTCTCCCGCCTCCTTGGCCGTGAAGCCGGCAGGGGCCGGCCACGCTCCTGCCAACCTGGTGCCCACACGGCCCACGGGCAGCGTTCCTGGCTGCTCAAGGGGAAACAGAGTCACAGAGGCGTGAGGTGATGAGTCAGGCCACGCACTGGGCAAGTGGCCCAACGGGGTTTTTTGTTTTTAAAGATTTATTTGTTTCTTTCCCCTTCCCCCCCATCCCGGTTGTCTGTTCCCTGTGTCTATTTGCTGCATCTTCTTTGTCCGCTTCTGTTGTTGTCAGCGGCACGGGAATCTGTGTTTCTTTTTGTTGTCATCTTGTTGCATCAGGACTCCGTGGGTACGGCGCCATTCCTGGGCAGGCTGCACTTTCTTTCGCGCTGGGCGGCTCTCCTTACAGGGCGCACTCCTTGCGCATGGGGCTCCCCCACGCGGGGACACCCCTGCGTGGCAGGGCACTCCTTGCGTGCATCAGCACTGCGCATGGGCCAGCTCCACACGGGTCAAGGAGGCCCGGGGTTTGAACCGCGGACCTCCCATGTGGTAGGTGGACGCCCTAACCACTGGGCCAAGTCCGCTGCCCAACGGGAGTTCTTAAAATTTTATTTTATCGTGGTAGCATACATAAAACCTAAAATCAGCCATCTGAACTGCTTTCGAGGATACAATTCCATGGTGTTAGTTACAGTCACAAGGCTGCGCTGCCCTCACTACCACCCGTCACCCCAAACAGAATCTCCATCCCCATTAGGCAGTGACTCCCGGGGCCCCCAGCCCCCGGTAACTCCCAGTCCACGTGTGTCTCTGTCACTTGGCTTTTTCTAGATGGTTCACGTAAGTGCAGTCACACAGCGGCCGTGCTTCGGCGCCTGGCTTCCCTCCCTCTGCGGGTTTCGAGGTGCATCCCCGCTGTCGCGTGCATCTGGACGTCACTCTTTTTCATGGCTGAGTAGTATTCCATAGCTTGGCCCTGCGTTCCACTTGCCAGTTCCTCTGCTGATGGACCCGTGGGGTGCTTCCACCTTTTGGCTGTCGTGAGTAATGCTCCTGTAACTGCTGGTGGCCAAGTCCCTGTTCGAGTCCCCACTTTCAATTCTTTGGGGGTAAAAAGCTAGATGTGGCCGAGCGGGGCCGTATGGTAAATCCGTGTTTAACGTTTTGAGAAAGCTGAACTGAGATTCGAACTCAGGCCATCTGGCTCCGAGTCCTGTCTCCCCAGGCCTCGGGGATATTGGAGTGGGCAGGGACAGCGGCCCTCCGGCGTGGGGCTGCCGGGGCAGGGCCCGGTGACCCAGAGGAGAGGCAGGGTGGCCAGCTGCGAGGGCAGGGGGCAGGGGGCAGCGGCTGGCAGGACCACCCCACCCGGGGCCCCAGGGCGGGCCCCATCTGGGCTGACGTCAACAAGGGTGTGGTGGGCCCCTGGGTGCCCCTCCCTCCCCAGATGTCCCCTGCCGTGCCTCTGTCCTCAGCCAGCCTCCACCTCCAGGCTCAGCGCGTTCCTCCTGCCTACGCTCACGCTACGCCTCCCGCCCGCAGTGCCCTCCCGCCCCGTGGGGTCTGCCTGCGTGTGGGCATCTCCTCCGGGAAGCCCTCCCAGACCAGCCCAGTGCGTGGCAACCCCTGCCTCCCCCAGCAGGTGGCAAAAAAAACGAGTGGGGCCGGGATGCTGCCCCGGTCATCGCGCCCGTGACCTACCTTCACAGGGCGCGGTTTCTCGCCCGTGGCTCGGGGGATCCCCCGGGCATAACCACGCCACTGGCCGCCTCTCACGGAGGCCTCGCGGGAGCCGAGGCTCGTTCCTTCCCTGGTCCACATTGCCTGCGCACCTACTCCGTGCCAGCCTCCGCCACCGACCCTGGGAAGTGGCGACAGAGAAAACACAGGGATGACACACCCTGCCTCCTGGTCTTTGTCTGCCAGCCAGGCAACAGCAGCGCTGGGCAGTGGGCGAGGCGGTGCCTGCGCTGCCAAGAGGGGGGCAGGAGCAGCCTCGGGGGTGCCCACCCTGGAGGACAGCCTGGTGCCGCCCGACGAAGGGCAGAGGGCCCCACCCGGCACCCTCGCAGCAGCGGTCCCCAGCCCCACACTCCACCCCCACCTGTCCACCTGCCCATGCCCCCCCACTCTTGGCCATCGCCTCCCTGCAGCATGAGCCCCAGACCCCCCGGCCTGGCTCCCAGCACACATTGGGTAAACAAAGGCACGGCTGGGGCAGGGCGCTGCTCACGGACGCGTCTTCCCTGGCGTGCGGGGACGGCGGGCTGGAGGGGTCTGCCCTCCTCCCCGGCCATACGGGGCTGGCACAAGTCAACCCCCGGGGGAACGGGGCTGTGTCCTGGTCCCACATTCCTTCTGCAGGAGAATCATGACAGGGGCCCACTCAGATTCGGCAGGAGACCAAGTTGCCGCTCTCGTGGGGCGCACGTCCTCGGGGGTGACCCGGTAGATCCGCGTTCAGTGTCCCGGTGCTTGTAAATAGCGCAGGGGACAGGCAAGTGGAGAAGGGGAGGCTGCCGTTCCCGGGGGGGGGTCGCAGGAGGGTCTCGGGGAGGAGGGACGAGGTGGAACCTCAGCTCTCAAAAGGCGCCGGGCGCCCCTGCGTTGCATGCCCTGGGGGGCAAGGACAGAGCACGGGACCCCGGGCCACTGTCCGCACCAGTGCTGGTGGCTGCACCGGGGGAGGCCAGAGGTGAACACTGGAGCCGCGGCGCTGACCGAGACCTGGCCGTGGCCGTGGGAGCCGAGACACTCCCAGCCTCGGAAGCCCGCCCGCGCCTCCCTGAGCCTCCGCCTTCTCATCCGTAAGATGGGGACGCCCGGCTGTCCCTGCCCAGGCTCTGGAAGAAGGAAACAGGGTGCTGGGGGGGTGCTGGGGGGGGCTGCTGGGGGGCCAGCACCCATTCATTCCACCAAATTCACCAAGCTTTATTGACCAAGGCATGGAAGAGCTGGACACCGGCCTGGGCACACGGCACACAATAGGTGCTTCGCGGGCACACAATAGGTGCTTCGTGAGCAGTGGATTCTTTTGTTTCTTCTATTAAGAGGAGGTGTAAACAACGTAAACTATAACCCCTGCCGTGCAGCAGTGCTCCAAAATGTAGTTACCAAACGCAGTGAATGGGCCACACTGATGGGGAGGTTGGGGGGCGGGGTATATGGGAACCTCTTATATTTTCTAGTGTAACATCTTTTGTGACCTATGGATATTTTTTAAAAAGACAATTTTTAAAAAGTTTGAAAAGTGGAAAGAAAAAAACAAGAGGAGGTGGGAGACAGTGAGCCCGAAGGCACGGAGCTGCTGCTGGCCCTGGGCGCAGCAACGGGCGGAGGCTCCTTTGGGATGGGGGGCGTGGTACCCCTTTGGCAGCCGCTTGCAGCAGGGTTGGACTGTCTGCCCCGGGGGCAGCACAGCCCCAGAGAGGTTGCCAGCGTGACCGAAGTCACCTGCCAAGGCCGGCGGGGCGCAGGGTGGGCCCACCCCGTGTCCCCAGCGGTGGGGCCCGCGGGTTCCCTGAGCAGCTCTGGCCCCGAAGAAGCCACCAGCCTTTGGGCTGCACTGCCAGGGTCAGTCCCCAGGCAGCGCGCTGGGCGAGAGGAAGCCGGTGGGGTGACTGCGCTGGGTGCCCTGGGGCCAGGGGAGTGGGGTGGAGCAGCAGGTGGCCGTGGGTGGGGTGGGCGGCCCAGCCCCTCTTCCCCGCAGGCCTCGAGGACCACTCCCCATTCCCACCCCGCACCTGGGCACAGAGCCTGCGTCGCCGATGCCGCGTTCCCAGGTTCTTGGCCACATCCCGAGAAAGAATTCAGAGAGACGTGCCTCAGGTTAAGCAAGCAAGAGAAGGGGTGAGTGAGAAAGGGAAGTGGGTGCGGGCATGCTGGGGCCGCGGCCTTGTGTAAGCCCCCCCATGTAAATGAGGACGTGGGAACTGCAACATCCCCCAGTGTGCAGGAGAAGGCTGGGAAACTGCCTCTCGTTGGCTCAGCGTCCGCCTGCGGGGGAGGGGGCGAGCGGGCTTCTCCTTATCTGTTGTCTGCAGGTGTCGGGCGGTGGTGGGCTCCTCCCTTGTTGACGGGGCTTTCCACTGTCGTGTACAGGCAAAGATGGGCGCCCACGAGCGGGAGTTTTACCCAGAACTGGCTGTTTTGTCCTTCTCGCCCTAGTGCTTTCCTGCATCGCTTGGGTCCCTGTTCCAGCCTGCCTCGCCGAGGCCGGGAAGACAGCGAGCTGTGAGCCTTCGCTCCAGGCTTCCTGCAGGTGGCAAAGGGGTCAGGACGCAGGAAACAGGTCAAGCTCAGGCAGGAAGCCAATGGGGTCAGGGTTCAGTCAATGAAACTAGAGCCAGGGTTAAGTATGGTCAGGGTTCAAGGTGTAAGACAGCAGAGGTGCAACATCTGACCAAGGTCAGGTCTCAGAACATGAACAGGGATCAAGACTCAGTCTGCGAGGAAGGCCAGGGCTCAGTGTGTGACAACAGTTAGGACTCAGTGTGTGATGAGGGTCAGAGTTCAATGTGTGACCAAGGATTAGGGCTCAGTCCATGACAAGGATCAGGGCTCAGTCCGTGACAAGGGTTGGGGCTCAGTCTGTGACGAAGGTCACATTGAGATCAGGGTTCAGTGTGGAACCAGGACTCAGAGTTCCAAGCAGATCAGGGCACAGTCAGCTGCTAGGTTTGGGCTCAGTCTATGAGTGGGGTCAGGGCTCAGTCTGACTGACCAGGGTCCTGCATGGGGCTGGCGCTCCTGAGGCTGGAATGGCAGGGTGGGCTGATCCCTCTTCTCTGTATAGCCTGACAGCTCCAGCCACAGGAATGGCCTTGCCTGGGCTCGGTCACCTGTGCGGCGTGGGTGTGGCTCAGGCACTCGCCCCCACCCCACCGAGCCCGCTGGGTGCGGCCCCGCCTCCTCAGACCTCAGCTGTGGCCACCCCCACCCGCACAGACCCCCAGCCGCACCCTCTCAAGCCTGTGGCCAGCTCCTGCCTCTACCTAACACCCTTCGGGGGCCCTCTGATCCGTGGCCAGGCAGGGAGGGCTCCTAGGACCACCGAGGACAGGGCTGCGCTGCTGGGGCCGGCGCGGGGAGGCCCCGGAGGGGAGCGAGGGAGCCCGGCCAGGGGCGAGGGGCGCGGGCGGGGCGGGGGCCTCTGGGGCCGGGCCACAGGCCCACACACTCCAAGAGCCTGTTCCCTCGAGCCCGGCGCCGCCAGCCTCCCTGCGCACGGGTGAAGCCGAGCACGGAGGAGTTGAGTGACGCGCCCGAAGTCTCCCCCAAATCGCACCACCTGGCCCCCGCAGTTGGATCTCCAAATCCCCAGAGCTGCCAGGACCCTCTACGGTGGGCAGTATCTGGCTTGAGAGGGGACTGGGGGCCGACGACATGCCCAGCACCCTCCCAGGCCCCCGAAAGACCCCCTTATCCCCTCGCCCCCCACACGCCTCCTTACCCGGGTACGACCCGTCACTTTCCTGGACGTAGTGTCCTTTGTGCCTGATGATAATAGCAACACGGCCGGCATTCACTGAGCACTTACTCAGTGCTAAGTAAGTGCTAACTAAGTGCTAAGTAAGTGCTAACTAAGCACTAAGGCCTTTTCACCCCTGGCTTCGGCTTTATCCCTGACAGTTGGGGACCATGTGCTGATCTTCACTGTACAGATGCAGAGACCAAAGTTCAGAGTGGCCCGGCGCCACACCGCAGGTGAGTGCAGAGCTCTGACCCCTCTGTCCGTTGCCCTCAAGGCCGGGAACGAGGTCGCCCCAGGCCCACAGGTAGTGGGGTGCAGGGTGGAACAAGGCCCACCCAGTTCTCGCCCAACCTGCTGGGTGGGTTTGGCGCTGCCCACGCCCCACGCTCCGCCCTCCCCGCTGGCTTTCTCTAAGAGCATCAACTCCGGCTGCAGTGGCCAGGGCGGCCTCGCCCTGCCATGTGGGCTGCGGGCGCTCGCGCTACCCTCCTCAGTCTCTGGAGAGAGCTGGGTTCGAGGAGCGGGGCTGCACCCTCCCGGGCCAGGGGGCGAGGGCTCCAGCCACTGCCACGGCCGCCCGGGACCTGGGGCCACTCACAGACCCCAAGGCCTTGTGCCGCGGGAGGGTGGGCCGGGGAGGCCGCCAGCCCTGCCGGCCCAGGCCTCGGTTTCCTCATCTACAGCAAGGCAAGGAGCACCCTCTCAGAAGGCCCGGAGAGGATTCGGGGGTGAGGGCCATGGGCTCGGGTCCAGGCCGGCCCACCTCCGGCCCTTGTCCTGGGGACCCCGTGCGGCCAGCCCCACGGAGGCGGGAGGCACAGCCTGCCCAGGGGCCGCCTGCCGCGTGGCGGGGGCTGGAATAGGCAGATCTGTGATTGGGTCTCAGCTCCACTCAGATGACCCAGCTGCCACCCCGTCCCGCGCCTCAGTTTCCCCGTGAGCACAGGGGCACAGGTCGTCGTGAGCCTTCGCTTCTCTGCCGTGGGTGGGTGGGCCTCGCGGGGCCTCCGGTGCTAGGAGCCACCCTTGGTCCCGTGGGTGAGCCTGCTCACACACGTGCACACCCACATGCACAGACACGCGCTGCACCCACGCCCACCCCAGAGGACCCGCGCCTGGTCACCCACCCCCTGACGCCTGCCGCCTGCCGCCCGCGTGGCCCTCACACCTGTCTGTCCAGCTCCACCTGGCTCCCGAGCCCTGGCTCCTGCCCCCCCGCCTTTGCCCACCCCCACCCCCCGCACCCCCTCTGGGCACCTGTTCTGGAGCTCACGTCTCCCTGAGGGAGTCAGAGCGGCTTAGGAGAAACAGGAACCGGCCAAGGGCAGGGCCAGGGCCCTTCCTGCTCCTGCCTGGGCCCCCGGGGGACGACCCCGCGGGCCGAGGTCACGGGCGTCTGAGGCTCCCGGAGGTACCTGGACAAAGGCCCACAACTGGCGACGTTTAGACCCAGAACTTTCTTCCCTCCCACTTGCGAGGCCAGAGGTCCGCCGCGCGGTGTGGGTGGGCGCGCCCTCAGGACCTGGGACCTGTCCAGCTCCTGGGGGAGCTGGGCTCTGTGTCTGCGGCGCTGGCCCCTGTGTCTGGCTCTCCGTCCAGTTCTCCCCCCGCCTTTTTTCCACGTCAAAATAAAAGCTATTTAACTGTTGACATCATAACAGATGTTGACATTCCCTGGCTTTTCCTTGTACCCTACGCGGTGCCTCTGAAAATGGTTTGACAGTGCTCTCCTTTCTCCTTACCGTGGCGTCCCCACACTGGAGGGTGCTCGGCCAGCGTTGGCCAGTTTTCCTCTTGAGCCGTTTGCTCGGACCTATTGGTGTGTGTTCGTGTTTGCCAGCTTTGACAGTGTTACGGTTTTTGGAAGAAATATGCTTTTGTTAATACTGGTGTAAGACACAAAACAAAAAGTACATACACTGAACAGAACTTGGCCTATTTAAAGAATAAATTGTTTGTTTGGCTTTTTCTTAGGAGGCTCAGGTTAGCGACCGTGAAACTAGGTCACGTGTACATGGAAACGTGAAAGGCGAAGTATAAAGTTGCTATCATGTTACTTTTTCTGACTTGTTTTGCCAGTTAGTGGACTGAGAGATGATATTTTATGCTACGGCAAGATATTTGAATAATTTTAAGGACTTATGAAATAAAGTCCTCTACAAATTGTTTCTTAAATATCTTCAGATGCGGATGTAAAACTAAGAAAACTGGTTTTCATTTCAGTGTTTCAGTGCATTTTTAACTTCCAGCTGGTGGGAATAAATATTTGAGGAAATTGGTGGCAGAAATCCCTGAGATAAAACAGTCCACAAGTGATTCTTGGCAAGTTAAGTTGTGCGGGAGTGGGTGGAGGGGTCTCCCCCCCTTTTTAAGGAGGTCCTGGGGATCGAACCCGGGACCTTGTACTTGGGAAGCAGGCGCCCAGCCCCTGCGCTGCAGCCGCTCCCTCTCCCCTTTCTGAGGACACTAGCCATGCTGGACGAGCACCACCCTCATAGCAGGGCATCAGCTGATTATGTCATCAAAGACCCTATTTCCAAATAAGGTCTGGGGATTCGACCCTGAGCACGTCTTTTTGGGGGACACAGTCCAACCCCCGTCCCGCATACCCGCCTTCCACCCGAGCCCACAGGGTGGCGTCAGCCTAGGACGCTGGCTGTGTGGGCCCAGCAGCACTCGGGGGGGGCCCCCACTGCCCCACAGGTGTCCCCTCCTTTTGGGGGTGCAGGCCTGCTCCTCTGCCAGGGTCCCCGTCTTGTAGGTCTGCCAGGCTGCACGTGGGGGGGAAGGAGCCCCAGGAGGTGGACAGAGGGGCTGTGCCCGGGGCGGCGAGCTCCCAGCGACCCCGCGGGGGGCTTCTCCAGGGACGAGGTGCGTGTACCCCGAGTGCCCGCATCCAGCTCAGGCCCGGCCCGGAGGGCCTGAAGCTTCTCAGAGTCCCCGAGGCTCTGCCCGGGCCCCCCGCAGGCGTTCTCAGCAACCACGGGCTGGGGTCCGCGGAAGGGTCTGAGCTCGCCCGGTCAGTGGGGCCTTGTCGCGTCACAGCATGGGCACCCCCTCCTTGTTGACCTCGGAAGGGCAAAGAAAAGCAACAAGAATCGATGGTCAGCCCCGACCCGAGAGCAGGCCCCCAGACAGTCCCAGGAGCCCCTGAGCAGCTGCTGCCACCCGACTCCCCAGAGGGCCACGCGTTGGCTGCCCGGCCTGGCTCGGAGCCGCAGGGGCACCCGCTCCCCCAGCCTGCACGGACCCTACCTGCCCCCCGGGGCCAGAGGTGGCACAGACGGACATGATCCACCTTGTGGATGAGGAGACTAAGGCTCAAGGAGGGGAGGACACCCCGGGGCTTGGCGGCTGCCTCCTGAGAGTGACGTGGCTCTCCGTGCCTCAGTTTCCCCGTCTGTGAAATGGGGACAGGGTCGTCTAGAGACCGGCTTGCGGTTGCATGAGGCAGGGGGGCCGCCTGAGCCTCACGCTGCCCTCTTTACTGCGAGGCCCGGGGCAGTGAGCGCCAGTCGGGGTCTCCGCCAGCAGAGGAGACAGGGAAAAGCATCCCGGCAGAAGAAACATGTGCGAAGACCATGAGGTCTGGAGTCAGGAGGCGTGCTCAGGGCCAGGCAGCCACCCGGGAGGGACTGGGGCCCGAGGAGCAGGTGCAGGAGGCTGCGGGAGGCACCCTGTCTGCGCTCCGACGGTGCTGGGAAAGGGGGACCCCGGTCCCTGCCAGCCCTGCCGCACCCACGACCCCCTCCAAACTCAACGAGCACACGACTCGTCCGCAGAGGCTCTCCTGCCCATCTCCTTGATCCTAGGGTGGGAGAGTCGTCACCGCAGACCAGCTGGCACCGCGGGGACCCAGCAGGCCTTGCAGAGATGGCTCCGCAGCCGGAGGGCCCGAGGGGACGGGGGGCCAGGCCCCGCCGCGGTTTTGAGTAGGACACGTGCTCTTTACCAAAATCGCCAGCCCCGGCGGAGCACCCAGAGGGAACGACTGACGCCGCGGGGGGCCCGTGCTCCTCGCGCGCCGCGTGCTGCCCATGCGGGGCTGCCCGCTCTGGAGCCCCTGCAGTGGACTCGGGTCTCCGTGCAGCCCATCACCCAGCTGGGCCCCGAGCGGAGGAAGCGGCTGGGGCACCCAGCCGGCCGCGGGCTAGAACTGGGGAGACACCAGAGGGCCGGGGCGGGAGGCTGGGGGAGCGCAGGGGCGGGGGGCGTGGTGTGCAGGGCAGGGAGGCCACGGGCTGGGGGTCCCAGGCAGGGTGGGCGGACGGCGGGGTAAGGGGCACAGGGTGCGGGTGCCGCAGGGTGGGGGGCCGGCGGGCGGGTCCCAAGGCTGGCGCTGGGCGGCGTGGGGCGCGCTCCCGGGTGCCCATCCACGGAGAAGACACATCGATACCCCCGCGGGCGCGCAGGGGCCATGCCGCCCGGGCGCCCCAATTAACCGGGGAGGAGGAGGAGCTGTCGCAAGGGCCCCAGATTTTGAAATTGGGCTAGGACGCCCTGCCTGTTGAACTCGATTCACCCCCGGTGGGCGGGGAGCCGCCTCCCTGCGGAGCTCCCCGCCCTCCAGGTGAGGCCGCAGCCCGCTGCACCTCCGGCCGGGGACGCCGCCCCCTCCCCAGCCAGGCTGGGCCTCCCGAGTGGGGGCGGGCGTCCTCCCGCTGGGGGGCTCGTGGGCGCCGGGCACGGGGTCTGGCGGGTGGGGGCCTCCAGTGAGTGTGGCGATTATATACACCTGAAACAGTGTGTCACGTCCTTGGCAAAACAGAAACAGCAGCAGGGACCCGGCGTCAGGTGGCCACGCAAAGCAGGGCACAGGGTTTACGTCTGGGCCCTTGAGAGGAGGGCACGGTGCTGCCTAGCGGTGAGAAGCACGGTCACGTAGGGGAACCCATTAGCTCCTCCGTGCCTCAGTTTCCCCATCTGCCAAATGGACTTAAAAACAGCACCTGCCCAGGTGGTTGTGAGGTTTGCCTAAGGAAGGGCTCAGCTAACTCTTTCTGGAAAGGGCCAGAGACAAAGCATTTTCTTCTTTGTGGGATGTGCAGTCGCCATCTCGGTTCTCGGCTCTGCCATGGAAGCTGAAAGCAGGACCCGGGCCATAAATAAAGCTTTATTGGAACTTTGCGTATGGACATGGAAAATCAAATTTCACATCATTTTCATGTGTCATGAAATATCATTCTTTAGCATTTGTTCCCAATCGTTTAAAAATGTAAAATCCATTTTTGGGAAGCAGATGTGGCTCAATGGATAGAGCATCTGCCTACCACGTGGGAGGGCCAGGGTTCAAGCCCAGGGCCTCCTGACCCGTGTGGAGCTGGCCCATGCGCAGTGCTGATGCGTGCAAGGAGTGCCGTGCCACGCAGGGGTGTCCCCTGCATAGGGGAGCCCCACACGCAAGGAGTGCACCCCACAAGGAGAGCCACCCTGCACAAAAAAAGCACAGCCCGCCCAGGAGTGGTGCCACACACATGGAGAGCTGGCACAGCAAGATGATGCAACAAAAAGAAACCCAGATTCCCGGTGCTGCTGACAAGAATGCAAGTGCTCGAGCTGTCCCTGGGAGGGAGGTCCTGTTGGCATCGCTGCCATTTCACAGACCAAGCAGAGGCTCAGAGATGAGGAGCTCCACCAAACCCAGCTGAAGCCAGGCCAGAGGAAGCACAACCAGCCAGGGGGTGGGCAGGGAAGGATCGAGGAAGGAGTGACCCTCCAGTGAGAGCCGAGAGGATGGCCCCAGGCAAAGGGGGAAGCGGGAAGGCATTCCCGGCAGAGGGAACAGCTTATGCAAGGGCCCAGAGGTGGGAGGGATGTGGTATTGGTGGGGCAGCTGGAAGATGGGGTTATTGGTGAGCAATGAGGCTGAGTCGTAGCAAAATCCACACTGGCCATAAACACTTTTGGCTTCAAGCAAGAGAGGACAGATGTGACTTAGATTTGAAAGGCTCCCTCTGTTGGCAGTGTAGACCAGAGCTGTTCAATAGAAATCTAATGTCAGCCCCATAATGTAATTCTCAATTTCCTACTAACCCCGTTAAAGGAACTAGTGAAATTTATTTTAAGACTCTTTTTTATTTATGCCAATTTATCCACGACATTATTTCAACATGTAATTAATGTAAAAATCCTTAATGAGCTATTATGCATTGCTTTTTTCATATCAGGCATTTATTTCACACTTACAGCACATTTTAGTTTGGATGGGCCATGTGTCAAGTGCTCAGGAGCCACACAGGGCTAGTGGCACCTGTACTGGCCAGCACAGGTGTAGACGTGCAGGTGTAGACAGTGGGCTGTGGGGCAGTGTGGGGGCATGGAGGCCACTGTCCAGGGGAGGGATGGTGGTGTCTGGCCTGGAGCTGTGGCCGGGCCTTTTAGCCTCCCCTCGGACGCCAGTGCAGGGGGGCACACAGTAGGGACAATAAAATGGCCCCTCCTGGCTCGCACAGTGGGGGCAGTGGCAGCGCGGGTGAGGCCTGGCACTGGGGCCCTGGCCGAGAGCAGGGCTACCAGAGCTCCGTCCCGGCCACTTGGCTGTCGGCCAGACGGCTGGTGTCCCCAGGCCCGCGCTGGCCTCCCCTCCCCTGCGCGCCGCACTGATTGTCAGGCTTCCTGTCCCAGCTGGAGGGTGACCCGAGGCCCTGGCGGATGAGCCCAGAAGGAAGCCTGCTCCTCCGTGCGCTGCACGGCGGCAGCCCGCGGGACGTCCCCGGAGGCTCCGCCAGGAAGCACTTCACACGTGGGCGGGCTCTCGGCCAGGGCGGCCCCCGGCGGCGCAGCAATGAGGGACTCCGGGGCTGCCTTCAGTGACCCCGCAGGACGGTGGGAGCCCTCAGGGAGCGCGCCAGGCGCCAAGCGGGCTGCCTCTCGGCCCAGCCCGGGACACGGGGCTGCGGAGAAGGGGGTGAGGAGCCCCCTGGCCGGGGGCCCCCTGGGGTTCCCCCTCTGTAATGGGGCACAGGGCCCCTCCTCCCCAGCGTCGGGTGGGAACTCAGGGGGCCTGCGCGGGTGTTGGGGGTGCCAAGCCCGGGGCCCCAGGAGAGCGTCACGAAGCTTCAGGTTCTGGAGACCCCCTCCCCAGGCGTGCGCCCCCTCCCCAGGCGTGCCGCCCCCCTCCCCAGGCGTGCGCCCCCTCCCCAGGCGTGCGTCCCCCCTCCCCAGGCGTGCGCCCCCCTCCCCAGGCGTGCGCCCCCCCTCCCCAGGCGTGCGCCCCCCCTCCCCAGGCGTGCGCCCCCTCTCCCCAGGCGTGCGCCCCCCTCCCCAGGCGTGCGCCCTCTCTCCCCAGGCGTGCTGCCTCCTCTCCCCAGGCGTGCCGCCCCCCTCCCCAGGCGTGCCGCCCCCCTCCCCAGCTGTGTGCCCCCCCTCCCCAGGTGTGCGCCCCCCTCCCCAGGTGTGCGCCCCCTCTCCCCAGGTGTGTGCCCCCTCTCCCCAGGCGTGTGGCCCCCCTGGGACTTAAACCCTCACATGGTCCTCCTGCTTCCCACAGAATCAGCTCTCAGGGTGCTCCGGCCAGCCCCCCGCCCCTTCCTTTAGTCCTCCCACAAGTTCTTCCGGAGCGCCGACTGCATGCCAGGCTCCAGCGCAGGCACTAGGAGTCAGGGGTAGTGAGAGAGGGAGAGCCCTGCCCTCCCAGACCTGACGCGGACAGAGGCTGTTCATATCGGACCGGACGACGCATGCTGAAGGGCGGCTGCTGCCAGCGCCGGGAGCAGCGGGGCCAGGCCGGAGGCAGGAGGCAAACAGCAGGGGGCTGGGGCTCGGGAAGGGACCACCGAGGCCGGAAGCGGCGAGAAGGGGTGAGACTGCGAGCGGCAAGCGCAAAGGCCCTGCGGCAGGAGTCGGTTGCCCCGCAGGGCGGCCTCTGTGGGCGGCGCTGGCGGGGACCCTGGGGAGGGTCCATGGCAGGGCGTTGAGGGTGCAGGGCTCCTCTCCCCTCCAAGTGGGTCCAGCAGGGGCTGGCGCAGTCTGATTGAAAGGGTCACCTGGCTCCCGAGAGAAGGCTTGGAGGGCGCCAGGGCTGCACAGTAGCCGTCCTCCGCGCGGAAGAAGCTGGCTCGGCCTGGAAGGAGGGGCCCGAGGCGGTGGACTGAGAGACACGCGGGCTCCCACTCGGGGATCTCAGGGAGAAGCTCCAGAGCAGTGCTCAGGCCACACTCCGGCCCCCAGCCCGGGCCGCCCCGGCCCCCAGGCACCCGCTGACGGCTGAGGCTGGAGGAGAGCCAGCCCCTGCTGCGCCTCCCGCCCCGTCTGTTCATTCATTGAGAAGGACCTGGGGTGTCCTGCCCTGCCCACAGGTGTGCGGGGGGGGAGAGGGAGGCATGGGTGGGGTGGGGTGGGGGAGGGGGTTCCCCAGGACCTGCTCTCCCTTGCAAAGCGGGAAGCATGCGGAGTTCGTACCACCCCTGCCCTTCCACGACCCCAACGTGGGCATCCCGAGTCCCCAGTCAGAACCCGGGAGCCCCCCGGTGCGTCCCGGGGCCCTCTGCTCCCTCCCCACCCTCGTCCCCTCCCCACCACTGCCCGGGGACCGGGGTTTCCGACTGGCTCCCACTTCCAGTCTCAGCGCCCGGTTTTGTGCCAGTCCGTCTCCCTGCCCCGCTGCCTTGAAGGTGCTTGCTGAGCTGCGTGGGCAGCGCGGGCGCAGCGGGGGCGCGGCTGCAGCTGGGGGGTGGGCCTGGGCAGGATGGACTCAGGAGCTCAGGGGCCAAGAGCCCACGGGCCTGTTCTGCGCCTGGGTGGCCACTCCTCGCTCAGCCCTCCGGGCCTGGCATCCTTGGCCGTGAGCCGAGCGCGGCGCCCGCCGGCCTGCTGGCCCCACCCCTGCCAGCCTAGCCCCCGGGCCGAGGGGAGGGAGGACGGGCTGGTGGGACTCCCCGGTGGCGACAGGTCTGCATTCTGTGTGAGCGAGGACGGCCGACACGCAGCGCCAGGTCGTGGCAGGGGCGTCGCAGGGGGGAGTTGGCCGAGCTCCCCAGAACTTCCCGACCGGGGCAGCCTCGGTCCTGCTGGCGACGGACGGCAGGAGGGAGGCCCAGCCCGAGGGCCCCCACACACTCCCAGCTTCCTGCGACTGTGCCCTGGGCCGCGAGGTCGCTGGGGGCTCGGTCCCCCCGAGCGCTGCCCGGAGCCTGGAACCCCCACTGGCCTCGCGCGCTCCTGGTCCCACAGCGCTGCGGGGTTTTCAGCGCCCCGCGAGCCCTTGGGCCGAAGCCGGCTGGGAAGGCAGGGAATGGACAGGCGGACCTGGAACCTGGCGAGACGTCCCCGTGGACATCAGCACCCCCGAGACGGCGGCTGGAGGGCCCCCCCAGATCCCGCCATTCAGGACGAGATCTCCTCCGGAAGTCAGGAGAGGCCCCGGATATCCCCCAGGGCCTTCTCACAGGGCCTCCTGGGGCGGACGGTGGGGTGATCAGTCAAAACAGCAGCAGCTGGCTCCTCCAGGGCCATTGGCTCAGGGGGCAGTAATGGAAAGCTCAGAAGGCAGGCGCCAGGCTGAGCGCGCGCTCTCCCCTTTGGAGCCCGATTCTGGCCGCCTTCTCCGTGACACGGGTCAACACGCGAGGAAAGCTGGGCATCTGCAATCTATAGCGGGAACTGCAGGCTGTGAGCCCGCCCTCTTCACCTCTCACCCCTTCCTCTCTACCTGGGGCCCGTGATCTGTTACTTTCTCCCATTTCTCGTCCCTCGCTCCCTGGGCAAATGACTGGCTAACTCCCCTGACGTGCTCTTGAAATTCCTCTCCGCAGCCTCGCCAGGCACCTCGACAGAGCCGGTGGCAGTGCCCTCGTTGGAGCCGCCTACCTTTTGAGCCTGTCCCCTGCCTGGTCTCACAGCGGCAAGTCGGCGCCCCCAGCAGCCCATGCCAGACAAGGTCAGGCCGCTCGCCCAAGGTCCCCCACTCATGAGGTAGAAGCCAGGTAGAACCCCGCCCTTGGGACGATGGCCTGGGGGGCCCCGACTCACCTTTAGAGACCCCACCCCAGCCCAGGCCCCTGGAGGCAGGCTGAGCTCAGCTGGGGCCATCGGGCAGCCGTGGGGGAGGGAAACTGAGGCTGCCGAGCTGGACGCCAAGCCCTGTGCCCTTGGGCAAGTGACCTCACCCTCGGAGCCTCAGTTTCCTCCTTTGTCCAGTGGGGTACTCAGATGGGACTGACAGGGAGGTCGTGAGACGTCCATGGGGAAATCCTGCTGTGTCTGCAGCCAGGAGGTTTCAAAGAGGAGCTGAGCTGGGGTTTGCATAGACCCCAGCCTGGGGGGCAGGGCAGGGGGTCCCGGGGGCCAAAGGGGGCCACCGGGGAGGCTGGGTCAGACGATCAGAGGAGAGTGTCTTCTGAGCAGACGCAGGCCCTCCGGTCCAGGGCGCAGCCCCCTCTGGAGACCCCCTCCAGGGCCCCTCCCGGGCACAGAAGGACCGCCCTGCCCCCGCCCCAGAGCTTGGGCGGGCACGTGGCCGCACCAGGCCCACAAACTGCTGGCCGAAGTGCCACCGGCCACCCGACCCCAGTGTCTGAGGCCAGCGCGAGGCCCTCCCAGACCCCCGCCCGCCCAGCGATGAGACAGGCCGTTCCTGTGGATGCAGCGGCGGCTCTGATCTTAGCTCCCGCGAAATCCCTGCGGGGCTGCCGGGACTCGCAGCGGGCTCGCGCGTGAAACTAAGCCTTTGTTGCTTTGAATCCCCGAGACTCGGGAGCTGTTTGCTCTTGGGGAGGACAGATGCAGGTGGACTCAGGCCTGTGCCCGGAGCACAGGGTGGTGGAATTAAGCACGCTGGATTTTCTGGCCCCACTGAAGTCCACAACCTACACAACTGGACAGGGCGACCCTGGTGTCAGAGTGGCCCAGAGCCCAGAGGTGCGGGGTGAGGGCACAGGCAGAGACCAGCCCAAGGGCTTGCCAAGGGCACACTCTGCCAACCGCAGCCAGCCCGTGAGGCCCCGGGCTCTGGTCTGCTGCAGGGGAGTCAGGGAATGAGGGCTGTGGCAGGGCTCTTGGGCCAGGGAGGTGCAGGGCCCAGGCCAGCCCTTGCCGAGCCCTCCAGCTTCCCTGCTGTCTGGTTTGGCTCAGCCCCCGTTGCCTCGGATGACCTGCAGCTCCCCAAGCTCTGTCTCCCCAGAAGCTTTGCAGATGCTGTGTCCTTGCCTGGAACCCCCTTCCCCACCTGCCGCCCCCTGCTCGGGCCTAGTGGTCTCCCTCCAATTCCAGGACAGCTGGGCAGGGACAGGATTCGCCTCTCACTCTGCTGCCTCTTCTGCTTGCCTCGGACATAAGACTGACCACGCCGTTCATTCAATTATTCAACTCAAACATTCCCTGAGTGCTACTCCATGGCAGGTACGCAGCTTCGTACAGAACCTGCAGACTAACAGAGAAGACAGGGGCTAAGCAACAAATAGGCTATTTGTCTACTACCTAATTAATTAACAAAACTTCTCTTAGGTCCCTTGCAGGGAGAGTTCAAGATTGAGGGGACACTGGTACCGTCCAAAGCCCATGGAGGAGACTGTGGGGAGTGTCAGGGTTTAGCATGTGACCAGGGACAGGGCTCAGGTTATGACCAGGACCAGGGCTCAGTGTGCAACCAGAACCAGGACTCAGCATGTAACCAGGACCAGGGCTCAGTGTGTGGCCAGGACCAGGGCTCAAGTTGTGACTAGGACCAGGGCTCAGCATGTGACCAAGGGACAGGGCTCAGTGTGTGACCAGGACCAGGGCTCAGAGTGTAGAGTGTGACCAGGGTCAGGGCTCAGCATATGAATATGATCAGGATTTAACTTTTTTAAAAAGCAGTTGTATTGAGATATATTCACATAGTATACAATCTATTCAAAGTGTACATCGATGGCTTTTAGTATAATCGCAATGCTGTGCATTCATCACCACGAAAAATTTTAGAACAATTTTATTCTGAGAACAAATTTATGCTGAGGCAGTCACATTTCAATCCTTCTATCCTTCCCCAGCCATACATAACTGCCAATCTAATTTCATCTTTATAAACTGATTTATATTTACATTTATATAAATGGAATCATACACTATGTAGTACTTTGTAACTGGTTTCTTTCACTGAGCATCATGTATTGTTTTTGTTTGTTTGATTTTAATATCTTGTAACATTAACATACTCGTTCAATTTCAAAGAAAAGCAGTCGTATATATGCAATTTTACCCATATTCATATTTCACATGAGGTTTTAATATGCTGTACAGTCCCATGTTATAATTTTCAGTTTTCCTTTCAGTAATTTACATGACTTTAGACTTTCCCTTTAAACCACTGTCCTACCCACATAGCAGCACTGCTAGTTACAAACACTGTGATGTGCTTTCACCTTCTCTATTCATTTACAAAGATTAGCACACATCCTTTTTACCAATTCTGCACAACTCAACCCTCGGCATTCCATTCTCTATTCTCATTCTATTTTCTGGCTACCCATATTCAAATTATTAACTCCATGAGATTATGCAATATATTTAGTTCGTAAGAGCACAGTCACACCATATTTGTCCTTCTGTGCCTGGCTTGCTGCACTCAACACAATGTCCTCCAGGTTCATCCATGTTGTCATAAGCTTCACAACTCATTTCTTTTCACAGCTCAATAATATTCCATCGCGTGTATACAGCACAGTTTGTTTATCCACTCTGGTTGATGGACACCTGGGCTGTTCCCAACTTTTGGCAACTGAAAATAGCGCTACTGTGAACACAGGTGTGCTGATGTGTGCTTGTGCCTCTGCTCTCAGTTCTTCTGGCTGGCAAATCTGCAATCCACTTCCTTGGGAACTACCAAACAGTCCTCCACAGTGGCTGTACAGTCTACCTTCCCAACAGTGCATATTTCTCCACATCCTATTTCTTCACATCCTCTCCAACACTTGCAGTTCTCTGTCTTTTTAACAGTGGCCATTCTAATAGGTGTGAAATGATATCTCACTGTAGATTTGATTTGCATTTCTCTAATCACTAGTGAAGTTGAACATTTTTTCACTTTTTTTTTTGCCATCTGTAGTTCTTCTTTGGACAAATGTCTATTCGAATATTTTGCCCATTTTTAACTTGGGTTGTTGATCTTTTATTATTGAGTTGTAGCCTCTCTTTATATATCCTGGATCTTAAACCTTCATTTGATATGTGATTTCCAAAGTCTTCTCCCATGAAGTCAGCTGTCTTTTCACCCTTTTGACAAAGCCCTTTGAGGTGCAAAAGTATTTAATTTTGAGGAGGTCCCATTTATTTATTTTTCCTTTTGTTGCTCGTGCTTTGGGTATTTGATCCAAGAAACCACCCCCTACCACAAGGTCTTGAAGTTGTTCCCTACATTTTCTTCTAGTGGTTTTATGGTCCTGGCTTTTTTATGCAAGTCTTTGATTCATTTTGAGTTGATTTTTATATAGAAAGTGAGATAGGGGTCCTCTTTCATTCTTTTGTTAATGGAGATCCAGTTCTCCCGGCACCAACTGTTGAAGAGCCCCTGTCCTCAACGCAGACTTGGTAGGATTCTCGAAACCAGCTGGCCATAGAGGCGAGGGTGTATTTCCAGACTCTCAATTCTACTCCATTGGTGGATGTGTCTGTCTTTATGCCAATGAAGCAGGCTAGTAAGACAGGAAATCAATAGGTGGATCTGGAACCTGGCAGAAAGTCCACGTGGACATCAGTAACCCCCAAATGGCTGCCGGAAGACCCCGCCCCCAAGATCCTGCCGTTCAGAACAAGACTTCCTCCGGAGGCCAGGAGAAGCCGCAGGTGTTCCCAAGGGCTGTATCATTGGGCCCTCCTGGGGGGTTGACTGGGGGTGATCAATCAAAACAGCCAACAGCTGGAACCCCGCCCCTGCCATTAGCAGAAGGGGGAATAATAGTTCAAAAAGCAGGCGCAAGGCCTGACCGAGGGGTTGCACTCATGCTCTCTTGCCTCCGGAACCATTCCTGCCCTCTGTGCACCGCTCTCGCCATTTTTCCTCTGCCATGTGGCCACGCAAGTAAACCTGGGCATTTATCATCTACAGTGGGGAATTGTAGCCTGTAGATCAGCCCTCTTTACCCCTTTTCACCCCCTTCCTCTCTACCTGGGACCCCTGCTCTATTATTTTCTCCCACATCTCTTCCCTTCCTACCTGAATAAATTACTGACCTAACTCACCTGGCATGCCCTTGAAATTCATTTCTGCAGCATGGCCAAGAACCTGGATAAAATCCGGTAACACCAGTACCACTGAGCTTTGTACTATGTTTCAAGTTCAGGCAGTGAAAGTCCTCCCACATGGCGCTCCTTTTTTTTAGAATGCTTTTGGCTATTTGGGTGCACTTTCCCTTCCAAATAAATTTGGTAATTGACATTCCAATTTCTATAAAGTAGGCTGTTGGAATTTTGATTGGGACTGTGTCGAATCTACATATCAGTTTGGGTAGGATTGACATCTTCATGATATTTAGTCTTCCAGTCTGTGAACACATAATGTTTTTCCATTTGTTTAGGTCTTCATTGATTTCATTTAGCACTGTTTTGTAGTTTCTTGCATTTAAGTCCTATATGACTTTGGTTAAATTGATTCCTACTATTTGAGTCTTTTTGTGGCTATTGTAAATGAAAATTTCCCCCTGATTTCCTCTTCAGATTGTTCGGTACTAGTGAATAGAAGCATTATTGATTTTTGCGTGTTGATCTTGTATACTGCCACCTTGCTGAATTTATTATCTCAAGTAGCTTTGTCATAGACATTGCAGTATTTCTAAATATAGGATCATGTCATCTGGGAATAGTGAGAGTTTTTCTTCTTCTTTTCCAATTTGGATGCCTTTTACTTCTTTTTCTTGCCTAATTGCTTTAGCTTGAACTTCTAGCACGATGTTAAATAACAGTAGAGACAGTGGGCATCCTTGTCTTGTTCCTGATCTTAGAGGGGAAAGTTTCATCATCTCCCCATTGGGTGCGATGTTAGCTGTGGGTTTGTCACTTACGCCCTCTATCATGATGAGGAAATTTCCTTCTATTGCTATCTTTCCAAGTGCTTTTATCCAGATAAGATGTGGGTTTGGTCAAAAGCCTTTTCTGCATTGATCAAGATGATCATGTGTTTTTTTTCCTGTAATTTGTTAATGTTCTGTATTTGTTAATTGCATCTCTTATGTCGAACCACCCTTGCATGCCAGGAATAAATTCCACTTGTGGCGTGTAATTCTTTTCATATGCTGTTGGATTCTATTTGCAAGTATTGTGTGGAGAATTCCTGCATCTATGCTCATTAGGGAGAGTTCAGCCTTTGACCAGGGCTAGGATCCAGTGTGAGCAGGGTCAGGGCTCAGGGTGTGGCCAGGGCAGGGCTCAGAGCGTGCCACGCTAGGGTCAGTTTGTGAGCAAGGTCAAGGCTCAGGAAACAAATGAGGTCAGGCCGTGTCCTAAAGCCGGATCTCTCAGTGCCCTCACCTCCAGCTGGAGCACGGTGGCCCGGTGCCCAGATCCTCACCTCAGGGGCCTGGACGGACAGGGCCAGCAGACTTTGGGTGTGGCCCTCTCACCTGTGTCCTTAACCTCCCACTGTGAAGGATCTGGACGTGGGATGACAGGACTAGCTCCTTCCCCAGGCTCCTGCCACCCTGTCACTCATCTTGCAATGTACCTGCCCCTTCCCCCAAGCCCACCTGCAAATTCTCAAGGCTCCCTCCCCACCCCCACCCCCATGCACAACCTGGCTGGGACGTGGGCTGGCACAGCTGGAGAGACAGACGGTCTGGGGGGCCAGGCAGCTTGTGGGTGTGCACAGGTGCCCGGGCACCTGAGTTGGACATGCCAATTTCTGGGCAGGGGGACCAGAATCTGGGGGAGGGGTCCTCAGCCAAGGTAGGAGTCCAGTTTGTCGCCAGTGTCGTGCTGGGGAGGGTCAGGGGAAGGCGTGAACTGTCCACTCCACGGAGCTCCTGGCTGTGTCTCCCAATGTGAGCTTGAGCAGGTCTGTTCACCTTGCCAAGCCTCAGTTTCCCCATCTGTGGCATGGGACAAAGGTCACCTCTCCTTCCCAGGGGTCTTGTGTGGATGATGCGAGACCCACGTGTGAACGGTTCTGGGAGACCAGAATCATGGTGCCTGTCCTTGCTGTCCACGGCCCCACCCCAAGTCCCTGCCTGTCGGTCCCCCAGCCTTCCCGGAGCTGCTCCTCGGTGCCGGGTGCTAGGTGAGGCAGGGAGGGGCGGGAGACACACCCGGCGTGACCCCTGCCTCAGTGGAGCTCGTGGGCCCTGGGGAAGAGGCGTGAACCTGGCTGACAGCCGTCAGCGTGGCCGTGGGAGTGGGGCACAGGGCCGCCTTACTCAGAGTGCCAGCGGGAGGACGCCCCCCGGGCAGGATGTGCCAGGCGGTGCCCCGAGGGACGAGTATGGGCGCGCGAGTTGGCAGAGGGTAGCGCAGGTATGCAGGTGTGCCGGCGGGCGTGCAGGTGTGCTGGCAGGCGTACAAGTGTGCTGGCAGGCGTACAGGTGTGTGGGCAGCCAGCACAGAGGTGAGGCAGGGACTGGGGGCACTGCGGGGGTCCGGCTCTAGCACATCCCAAGGCCCAGCCTCACGCTCTGCGGGGAGGAGGCTGAGCCCTGAGCAGGTGCCCGGCCGGGTCACAGAGCGATGGCAGGAGACACGGCTCAGGGTCCGGCTCCCACTCGCCACCACCCGAGTGGACCCCAGCCTCACACGGCCCCAGAGCCCCAGGCTGGCCCCCTTGGATAGCACCAGGGTGCGGGGGGCTCTTTGCACTCCTCCCAGGAATACTTCTATTTTCTATTTTTAAATTTGTGCCAGGGTAACATATATACAATGTAACATTTCCCATCTAACCATTCCCAGCGTTCACTACATCCACAACTGCTGCCATCAGCACCAGTTACCAAAGCCTTTCCATCCCCAAAGAGAAGCCCTGTCCACGCTAAGATGCAGTCTTGGGACTTCTGGTCTTGCCAACGGAGCGAAGGCGGTGCTTGGCCCAGAGAGGGCGGTGCTTAACTCTGGGGAGGGCAGTGCTTGGCCCAGGGGAAGGCGGTGCTTGGCCCGGGGGAAGGCGGTGCTTAGCTCTGGGGAGGGCGGTGCTTGGCCCCGGGAGGGCCCTCTCTGGTCTCGGCTGAGGCAGCTGGCCCACGTGGACGCCTCGGTCGATGTCCATCCGCTGTCAACCAGTAAACAGCTCCCTGTCCCCAGCTTCCCGTGACCGTGGAGAGCAGAGCAGAGCCGACGGCGAGGAGCGGGGCTAACCTGCGCCCTCAGTGGGCTGTGCTGCCACCCCTGCAGGTGCCCTCCCTCCTCCGTAGCGTCCACTGCTGTGTAGATGTGGCCGTGCCCTCGTCACACCTGGACTGCGAGCAGAACTCCCGCCCTGCCCTCCCTTGCCTGTGTCACACCTTCTCTGCTGAAATTGTATGAGTTTTTAATTCAAAATGTGCTAAGACAAAATATCTGCTTCAAATAATGCGGCTGAACGTTTACAGATATGATGTGCCATTGCAGATGGTAAACACATGGTGTTAAAAATGGACATGGACCCCCAATACATTCTCTTTTCTTTTTGAAAAAACAACTTCAGTGGTACATATTATAAGGAGCACAATTCATCCAGTGTCCAATCCGTACTATTTGGTATAATCACATGGTTGTGCATTCGTCACTGCAATCATTACAGCATTTTCATTATTTCAATAACAATAACAATAAGCAAAAAACAAATAAACAAGAAAATTCTTCACCTCTCAATCTCCTTACGTTTCCCCTGCGGTACATAGCTGCTATTTCTGGCTCTTCTTGCACAGTTATTTATTAAGCAGTTTTATTGAGACATAGTCACACGCCACACGAGCTATCCAAAGTGTGTCAGCAGGGCTTTTAGTATAATCACAGTGCTGTGTGTTCATCGCTACAAAAAATTTTAGAGCCATCTCATTACTCTGAAAAGAAAGGCCCCACACCCCTTAGCACGCCTTCCCAGCCCTGCGTGACCGCTGATGTCATTTCATCTTATAAATTGGTCCGCTGCATTTCCGTAGAGTATGCATTTTTGTTTAAATCCGTTCATCCATCTGCAAAGTGTCCTGAAAGTGGACAGAGCCCCGTGCCGGCGGGCAGGCCTGGTGGGGGGCTGTTGTCCCACTCCCTCTCGGGGTGGGCGGGGGCCAGCTGGAGGCGGTCTCGGACCCTGGTGCGGCTCCTGGCTGGAGCGGGGGCTGCTGCCCGGCCGGGGTCGGCGGTGCAGCCCGCACTCAGCCCCGCGCCCTTTACGGAAGCTTCGGTTCCTCCCCTCGCACAGCCGAGGAGACCGAGGCGCGGGCTGGGGCAGAAGCGTCCCCGCTGCTGTGCTGACCCAGGCCTGCCCAGCTCAGGGCCGGTCGGGGCGGGGGGCAGAGGGCCCGAGAGGCGGCGCTCTGCTCTGGGTTCCCTGTCGGGCTCAGTGTCCTGCTCTGTGACGTGACCGGCGGGTCCCCGGGTCCTCTTGCCTGGGGCTTGTCTCCCCTGGGAAGTGCCAAGGTGAGGGGCACGCCTGGCGCCCCCCAGGAGAGAGATGGCGGTGGGGCGGGGATCCTACTTCTGGGTCCTGGGGGCGGGTGGGAACTTGGGCCCACGGGCTCCATCGCTCCCCGGGCCTCAGTTTCCTCATCTGTAGGTCCTGCCCCCCCCCCAGGGCTGGAACACGAGCGCAGGGGGCACAGAGCCCAGGGAACTTGGGGCTCCATGGGAACGACGCCAGGGTGGGGGCCACGGGCAGGGCTGCTGATGGGGTGGGGGCCCGGGGCTGCTGGCGGGGTGGGGGCCCGGGGCTGCTGATGGGGTGGGGGCCCGGGGCTGCTGATGGGGTGGGGGCTGGGGGCTGCTGGCGGGGTGGGGGCTGGGGGTTGCTGGCGGGGTGGGGGCTGGGGGTTGCTGGCGGGGTGGGGGCCCGGGGCTGCTGACGGGGTGGGGGCCACGGGCAGGGCTGCTGGCAGGGTGGGGGCCCGGGGCTGCTGGCGGGGTGGGGGTCAGGGGTTGCTGGCGGGGTGGGGGCCACGGGCAGGGCTGCTGGCGGGGGTGGGGGCCCGGGGCTGCTGACAGGGTGGGGGCCACGGGCAGGGCTGCTGGCGGGGTGGGGGCCCGGGGCTGCTGGCGGGGTGGGGGCCACGGGCAGGGCTGCTGGCGGGGTGGGGGCCCGGGGCTGCTGACGGGGTGGGGGCCACGGGCAGGGCTGCTGGCGGGGTGGGGGCCCGGGGCTGCTGACGGGGTGGGGGCCACAGGCAGGGCTGCTGGCGGGTTGGGGGCCCGGGGCTGCTGGCGGGGTGGGGGCCACGGGCAGAGCTGCTGGCGGGGTGGGGGCCCGGGGCTGCTGGCGGGGTGGGGGCCACGGGCAGGGCTGCTGGCGGGGTGGGGGCCCGGGGCTGCTGGCGGGTTGGGGGCCCGGGGCTGCTGGCGGGGTGGGGGCCACGGGCAGAGCTGCTGGCGGGGTGGGGGCCGAGGGCTGCTGGCGGGGGTGGGGGCCCCGGGGCTGCTGGTGGGGTGGGGGCCACGGGCAGGGCTGCTGGCGGGGTGGGGGCCCGGGGCTGCTGGCGGAGGTGGGGGCCGGGGGCTGCTGGCAGGGGTGGGGGCCCGGGGCTGCTGGCGGGGTGGGGGCCCGGGGCTGCTGGCGGGGGTGGGGGCCACGGGCAGGGCTGCTGGCGGGGTAGGGTCCCGGGGCTGCTGGCGGGGTGGGGGCCCGGGGCTGCTGGCGGGGTGGGGGCCCGGGGCTGCTGGCGGGGTGGGGGCCACGGGCAGGGCTGCTGAGGGGGTGGGGGCCCGGGGCTGCTGGCGGGTGGGGGCCACGGGCAGGGCTGCTGACGGGGTGGGGGCCCGGGGCTGGCAGGGCGGGGGCCACGGGCAGGGCCTCGGTGTTCCCGTCGTGAGTCGGCGGTGGCGGGAACATTGGCTGATGTCAGTGGCTGGCGCAGCCGCGTCCTCCGAGGGCAAGCAGCCGCTGCCAAGTCTGGAGCGGGGACGTGGGGGGTGGGCGGGGGCGGTGGCCCGGGAACGCACCTTCACAGGCACCGTGACCGTGTCCCTGGGGTCTGCTCGGGCCAGGCCCTGTGCTTGGGGCTGGCACATGGGGGGCCACCGCCCCACGGTCTGATGGGGGAGGCAGTGGTCCTTGAGGAGGGGCCCAAGGTTGGCAGGGGCACCGGGCAGCACTGGGCCCTGAGGGGCAAGCCAGCGCTCCCTTGCCTGGAAGAGCAGGGCTGCAGAAGGCACAGCGCGTTCGAAGGCACAGAGGCGGGGGGCCGGGCCAGGGGCTGAGGCCGGTGGGGGCAGAGGGCAGGGAGGAGCTCCAGGGGCGCGTGGGGACGCTGGGGGTGGGCCGGCCTGCTGCAGCCTGGCCTGTGGGGGGCAGAGGCCGGGGCCTGAGAGACGGGGAGAGCTCGCGGGGGGGCCAGGAGGCGGGGCTGGAGGGGGCTCCACGGAGCTGGCAGAGCCGGGGCCCGGAGGGAGCCGAGAGAGGGCAGCTGCCAGGGGGCTGCGGCTTGCTCAGCCCGACCCCGCCTCTGCCCTCAGTGCACCTGTGCCGCAGTTTGACGGAGGGGCAATGGCGGGGGTCTCCCCGCTGTGGCCTGTCCCCTGGGCGTCTCTGGGCTGGCCACCTGCTCTTTCTGAATGACAGGCCAACCCCCGGCGAGGGTGGCCACAGCTGCCGAGAGGCCGCTCTCCCTCGCTGGGGCACCCAGGGCAGTGGGAGGGAGTCCCCGGCCCGCCTCCCACCCCGGGGGCCGGCGCACCCCCCGTGGCTCTGAGCTGGGTCCCGGGGTCCTGGGGCGGGCGGCCACCCCCACAGCCTGCGGGGTCCAGCTAGAGAGGGCCAGGAGGTGCGGGGGCGGGCAGCGGCGGGCGGGGGCAGGGGGCCGTATGTCACAGCAGCCTGCTGCCAGGCGGCGAAGCGGGAGGCTTTCTGGGCCAGCACCCACCAGCTTCTGCCTGGCCCTGCCCAGAGCCCCCGGTGACAGCCCCCGGCGTCCCTTAGCTCCCCCCCCGGGTCTCCAGGGTGGCGCGTCATGTCGGGGTCCAAAGACACCCGCCCCCAACAGGCAGCATGGGGGTCCCCAGCGGAATGGCAGGGCGGGGTGCGGGAGGATGCAGAAGGGGGGGTCCCAGGGGCCGGTCCCTAGGCCCGTCTAAGTTTCCCGGCATGCTGGAGGGAGCCGCGGCGCAGCGGGTGTCCCACCCAGGGCCCTTTCCCGGCTGCCTGGGCCGCGGCTCAGGGGCTGTTCATTCAGCACAGGGTTTGGCTCGAGGCCGGGCTGGGACGTCATCAATAGGACTTCTCGTTCCTCCTTGTGGTGACCCTGAGAAGGCCACAGAGGCACAGGGGGGCAGGGGCCCCCAGAGCCACACAGCCCGTGGGGCGGAGCCGGGATTTGAACCCCTCTTTTGGGGGTCTCCATCTGCACTTTCTCCCGCAGTCCTCAATCCCCGGGCACCCGTGGAGGGAGGCCAGAAGCGGGGTGCAGAGGGCGCCACCCCCTCGGAAGCTGGGACCGTGACCTGGGGCCGGTGCCCGCCAGGGGGGCTGGGCTTGGGGTGGGGGTGCCCCCTGGAGCGTCCACCTGGCCTCCAAGGGCGGTGGGCGCAGCCCGGAGGTGGGGGTGGAAGGACACCTGGCGTGGGTGGGACGCCCGAGGCCGCTCCATGGCGTGGGCGTTGGGGGACAATGCAGCAAGGCGCCCCGGGCTGGAGGAGCCCACCAGCGGTTCTGCAGGGGCCCCCTGCCCCGGTGGGACGGGGCGCTGCCAGGGACCCTGAGCTGGGGCTGTTTCCGGAATTCCCCAGGCTGCAGGTCCAGGGGCTCAGTCCTGGCGGGGATCCCTGTGCCCCCAGCCCCTCCCGGGACCCAGGCCGTCCTGCCTGGGCGCTACCACCACCCGCCGGGCAGTGGCCCCACCCCCTCCTCGCCAAGCTGTCCCTCCCCGCACTGGCTCCGGCCTGCCCCTGCCCCGCCTACCCCAGCCCCCCAGCTCCCCCCTGCCACCCCCATCCCCCACCAGGGAGAGCCTGGAAGGGCCCCTGGCGGGGTCCTGGGGTGGGAGATGGGTGACGGGGGGCTTTCACAGAGGAGTGGGTTGGGCCACTTCCGGCCAGCAGAGGGCTCTGGCAGGAGGGCAGCGGCTGCCCGGGTTGGGGGGCGGCGCACAGCCAAGGGAGACCTGCCTGCTCCCCCTGGTCCCACCTTGCCCACCCGGGGCCCAGCCTCCGGGCCGGTCCTCGGGCCTGCCTTCTGCTGTGGAAGCGGGGGCGGGGGGGGCGTTGGAAGTGGGGGGCGGGGGGGGGCGTTGGCACCGGGCCTCGGGCCGGCAGCGGGAGGGCGGGGCGCTGGGCGGCAGGGGGTCCCGCATGTCGGAGGCGCTTCTCGCCTGGACCCCCCCGCCGGCCTCCGGCCCCCTCTGTAGAGGGAGGCCTTGGGCTGGGATGCTCGGGCCCGGGCCCCCGGCCGGGCTGCCTGGGGTGGGGAGCACCACGGCCGGACCCTGCCCGCCCCGGGGTCTGCGTGGCTTCACGGGAGAACATCTTTGTCCCGCGCCACGTGCCCTGCCTCTGTGGGAAAGGACGCGCTCCAGGCTGGAAATAGCTGAGTGTGGACAGAAATAACCCTGGGCTCCAAAAAGAACATGGGAAATTAAATATGGAACGTTAGCGCTCGCCCGGCATTTTCCACGGCCATTATCTCATTTGGCAGGCTGGTATTTTTATCCTTCGTTTGTAGACAAGGAAACTGAGGCCAGGGAGGGAGTGGCCTGTCCCCTGCCTAGGGCCTCTTGCACCTCCCACCACAGGGCCTGCATCATGTATGTAAGAGCCTCTGTTCCCCTAGTGCTGCCCTCACTTGCTTCTCTGAGAGGCAAACTCCTATTCATCCTTCAAAACCCAGTGAAATGTTGCTTCCTTTGGAAAGCCTTCCCCACCCCTCAGGCAGATGAGTTGAGCCCTAGTATTGACCTCTGCCAGGACACCGGCCACCGTGGGTTAGAGCTGTGGACCCCCCCAGGGGCAGGGATCGTGCCTTGTTTGTCTCTGCTTCCCCCAGTTGCACGCCAAGACGCATGCATTGTAGGTGCTTAGTAAATGCACGTCAGTGGTGCGAAGTTGAGTGCCTTGCCCCTTCCCCTGCATTTCATCCCAACAGCCCCCACAGCTGGCACCCCGAGGCTGCTCTACTGATGTGGATGCTGTGGCTCAGAGAGGTGGCCCCCCTGCCCAGAGGCCACACAGCCCCCCCGGGACTTCACCCAGCTCTACAGCGCGGGCCTTTCTGGGGAGGGTGCCGTGTGCTGGCCCGGGCTGAGGTGGGACTCAGGAGGGCAGGGCTCCCTCCCCTGCACCCCGTGGCCCTGCTGTCCCCGGCCAGCTCTCAGGGGTGGCATCTCGGCCTCCCGCCGACCCCGGCACCCGCTCTGCGGGGCCCGCGGAGTCTCCAGGGCCTTCCTCCGCCCAGGCGTCCGGGCTCCCGGGCAGGCCTCGCGCTGCGCCAGAGGTGCTGCCCGTCTCAGCAGAGCTCCCCGAGGTGCCCCCTGCAGCCAGGAGGGGCCTGGGAGAGGCCCTGCCGCGGGAGAGGAGGCGGGTCCCGCACCCACACCCGGGGCCCAGGCGGCGTCGGGGACACCTGTGAATCACGGCTCTGCTCTCCAGCCCTCCCTCAGCCGGCCTCCCCCCTTCCTGTCCCCTTCGAGGGGCTCTTGAGGCGAGAGGCCTGCTGGGAGGGTGGGGCGGAGGCCGCGGAGCCGGGACGGAGGGGTGGGAGGTCCCGGGGCGGGCGCAGCACAGGGCAGGGAGAGCGTTTCGGGATCCGGCTTCGAGAACCAAGGTCTGGGAGTCGGGGGCTGTTTCCATCCCTGCGGCACCCCCAGGCCTCCGCCAACTCTTTCCCAGACCCCAGGCCCCCACTGGACCCCAGGCCCCACCTGGACCTGCGCCCCCCCTTACCCCCTGCCCCTGCTGAGGAGCCGGGGGGCAGTTTGCCAGAATGAGTCGGACGCCCTGCTCTTCCATACACCCCCGGGGACTCCCCCCGCCTCAGAGTAAGAGCCTCGGGGGTCTTCCTGTGGCTGCAATGTCCCCCACCCCACAGCCCCTCTGTGCTCAGCACCCGCCCCCTCGGCCACACGGCCCTGTAGACCCGCCAGGCTCTTCCCTGCCCCAGGGCCTTTGCACCCGCTGTCCCTCGGCCTGGGAAGCGTGTCCTCCTCTTCCGCTGGGCGGCAACCCCCTTTCCCTCTTCAGGGTCTGCTTGAACGCCGCCTCTTCGGAGAGGCCTTCGGGGTGGCAGGAAAATGGCCCGGTTACTCCCGTCCCCGAAACGTCTCCACACCCGGGGATGTGGCTCTGCTGTTCCCAGCACCCAGAGGGCGAGCCCACGTCTCCGCCCTTGACGCTGCGCTCGGCCTCGTGACCTGCTCTGGCCCGAGAAGGCGGCGAGAGTGAAGTTGTGCAAGTGCTGAGCCAAGTCCTCGCGGCTCTTGCTGTCCTCCCTGGAGCCCCGGGCCGGCCGGGTGAAATGGCCATGCGAACCTCTGGGGTGACGACAGGCCCTGTGGCCGACGCCGTTCACCTGCCAAAGGTGCGTGGAGCTCTTCTAGATGCTTGCCCCTGCTGGTCACAAATGTGTGGCTGAGTTTGGTCCGGATGAGCAGAATCACCTGATCAATCGAGGCCACTGAGTTTTGGGGTGGTTTGTTATGCAGCACCAGCTAACTGATACACTTTCTCTGTCCAGCTCCTATGGTGAGTGATTTTGCTTAAAATCTCAGCCCCTGGATTATTTTTACCGTTTTTATCACAACTTATGGTTCTGCCCTGGGGGGGCGCCCTTGAGCCGGGCCTTTGTGGAACGGGTCGGGGGGGTGAAGGAGGTGGGGGAAGGGGTGCGGGGGCTGTACAAGCACTCAGGGGCTGGCAGTGGGACAGGCCCCGAGGACCCTGAGAAGGGGGCGATGGCCCGTGGGGCAGCGCAGGACACGCAAGGGAGAGGAGAGGGAGAGGAGGCGCAGCAGGGAGGCGTGAGGCCTGGGGAGACGCGCCCTCTGGGGCCCCGTGGAGGAGCCCGGGGACTCCTCCCGCCTGGCCTGCGCAGGAATCCAGGCCCCGGGCGGGGCCGGGCTGAGCTCGGCCTTTGTGCAGCGGCCTTGGCGCCCCCTCGCTGCCGGGCAGTGTCCAGGCCCCGAGCCGGGGCCAGGCTCGGCCAGACACGGTCTCCTTCTGCCAAGGTGGAGCCCACCCCGTTCCCTCGCCCAGGGGCTCGCTCCCAGCCCCGGACCCCTGACGTCTGCCGATCCACCTGCCCGCCTGCTCCTTCCCGGCTTTGGGGCGGACGCCAGCGCCCTGTGGCTGGCAGCACGCGGCGGCTGCCTGTCAGGACATCCCAGGCCTCGGGCGCGTTTCTCCTCACCCACACAGCACGCTCGCTGCCAGGCTGTGTGACTCAGAGCGGGCGTCTGACCCTCTCTGACCTCGAGACGGTGGATGAGCTTCTTCACCTGGGGACCTCGGATGGCCTTGAAGGGGGCGGTGTGCAGAAAGTGGCCCGGGCAGTGGGATCCGCGGGGACCTGGGTGTCCAGCCTCTCCGGTCAGACCCCCCCCACGGGCACCCACACGTGCCCAGTTGGCCAAATGGGCCCGTTCGTACCCAGCTTCCCAGAGTGCGCTGCCCTGCGGGTGACGGACCTGTGTCCCACCCCTTCCTCCCAGGGGACCCCAGGAGGGTGCTGGCGCCCGAGCCCTTCCGTGGGCACCACCTGCCCGGTGGAGCGGCTCAGGGCGCCGGAGCACGGCCAGCACGGGGAGGTGGGTTCAGGGGGCCGCTCTGGGGACGGCGTCTCGCCAGGTGTCAGGCACGAGGAGCTGGTGGGCACTGCGCACAGCCGCCCCTGCCCCAGGCAACACCCAGGCAGCGCGAGGCGCTCCCGAGCGAGACACTCGGGCCAGCGGGCGCTGCCCTGCCCAGGTGTGCAGGGGGCGAGGGGACCCCGGAGGGTGCAGCCCCAGGCCCAGGCTGCCGAGAACGCCCCTGGGACAGGGCCTGGGAGAGGCCTGTGCTCCCCCGCCGGGCACGCTGCCCGCCTGTCTGCCAGGAAGACGAGCGCAGCTGCCAAGGCCTCCCCGCCCGCGGCCTGGCGCGGGAACTCGGGCGCTGGAGCACTGGGCCCCTGTCTGGGAGCGGACGCCAGCCTCTGGAGGTGGGCAGGCGGACACTGTCACTGAGGAAGAGACCCCAGCCCCGCTCGGGCCTGCGCGGGCACGTCCTGGGCACTGCCGCGCCCGCTGGGCCACATCTGCCCCTTCCCCACGCACTCCTGGACATGCAGGCGCTCCCTACGCTGTCGCCCACCTGCAGTGCTGGCCGCCCGCTCTCCACGCGGGCCCCTCCTGCTCCTCCAGGAGCGCCCTCGGATGCCACCTCCTCCTGGAGGCCCCCTCGGATGCACCACTGCCTGCTCCAGGGCAGCAGCGTACGCTGGACTCATGTTCGCCCACGGAGTCCCCGACGGCCATGTACGGACGCGGGCGCGAGGCACAGCTGGCATCGGGCAGGCCCACGGGGATGGTCCCCTCACTCGCTGGCCCGCTCGGTGCCAGGATGGGGGCCTGTGGGGCCCCTGGGGCCTGGGACGGGGCGTTCTCGCTGTTCTCTCCCCTCCAGCCTGGGGCTGCCTCGCCCATCTGGCCCAAGCGGGCAGCCCAGAAGGTCGAGGGCGAGGTGGCCGCATTGGAGCCCCGGGCCCTGGCCCGCGTCGCCATCCTCTCCTGGTCAGGAGGCCGCCGCTCCTCCGACACCCGCCCGGCGGCCTGGCTCAGGGCTGGCCCCTCTGAGGGGCGGGCGGCGGGGAGGGGACGGCGGGGCCTCGGGTGGGGGGTGGACACCTCCGCTGCCGCTCCCGGGCCGGCACTGCCCCCTGGTGGCCCCAGGTCCCTGGCGCCGTCATCCCGGTCCCTGGCGGAAGGCGCCTCGGGAAGGCGATCGCTCAGGGCCGCTGGCAGGCGGGGGGAGCCGGGGGGGCCCCTGCGCCCGCTGGACCCCGGGGTGCGTCCCTCAGCTCAGCACCCCAGATGCGTGCAGGTTCCCAGCGAGGCCCGGAGATGTGTGGCTTAGCCAGAGCGAGGAGCGCTGACGGGGGTCTTGGCTGTGGGGCGGGGGGCGTTCTGTTGGGAGAGAGACCCTCAAGTGACATCGGGCACAGGGGAGGGAAGGGAACCCTGCTGAACGAATGAATGCGTGAACGAATGAGTGAGCGGGGGCCTTCCTGGGGCAGCCCCTTTCCTTCCTCAAGGTGGCATCGCTAAACCGGACACACGACACCCCTGACTCACGGCTGCCCTCGAGGGAGAGTGTTCGTCAAACCCATTTGACAGAAGAGGAAACTGAGGCTCAGGGAAAGCACGTGACCTGCTTAAGGTTGGGGAAGGCGGCTTGTGGCCTCCCGGTGGGCAGGGCACCCCCAGGTACCCCAGCTTGGGCTGTTTCCCGAGGTCCCCCACGGCCGGGGCTGGGTGTCCAGGGCCTGCTGGCGTAGAGGGCGGTGCCGGGGTCCCACCCCCAGGGCCAACCCAGGCCCACGAGGGTCAACGGCCACTGTCAGTGCCTGCCACTCCTCGGACTCCTGGACCCCCTTCCCAATAAAATGCCAAGGACTCCCCAAAACACCAGCGATGCCACGTCATTGAAATAGTGAAAGGGGCACCGGTAGACCACGTGGCGTTTCCGTGGTGACGCGGGCGCCGTGGGGTCTCCCTTGGGGCCGGGGTGGTGGGCCCACGCTGGGTCCTGCCAGGCCGCAGTGCGCTGGGATGCACCGTACCCTCCGAGGCCCCTGAGGGCACCTGGCCCGCTCCTCTCGCCAGGGTCATGCCCCTATCCCACCCGGGACCCCCAGGAAGGCATCCCTCTGCCGGGGAGCCCCAGGAGCCCAGGAGGCCACGGGGCCGCAGGGGAGTGCGGCTGATGGGCACGCCCAGCGCTTTCCCGCGTCAGGCCTTGGTACCAGCTGGATGCCAAGGGTGAGAGAGACGCGGGCGAGGGGGCGGGCAGGGCCTGGGGGGCCAGGTGGGTGCCTGCAGCGCCGGGGCTGGGCGCCCTTCGTCCCAAGCCCTGGTTCACAGCGGGCGGGGGCAGTGAGGTCTCAGGGCCTGGGGACTCCTGCCCGCGCAGCTGCCTGTCCCCAGGCCTCCCCGCGCCGCGTCTCGGCACCTGCCAGGAGCTGACCAGGCGCTTGTGCCCCTGCAGCCCGGGGCACCGGCAGAGCTGTGCCCGGAGGGTTCCCGCGACATGGCCACACCGCAGGGCAGCCGGCGCCCCTCGCCTCCATTCTGCGCCGAGCTGGGGTGACACGCCCTCGGCATGGCTGACCAGCGGTGAGGACGCTCCCCGCGGAGACACCCCCGGCTCCTCAGCCCGGAGACGCGCCGCTGCGAGGCCGCCGGGACGCGCCTGGGAGAACCCCTCCTTTCCCAGGTGGGTAAACTGAGGCCACTGCCTCCTCCCCACACACCGCAGCTCTCCCTGGTCTCTGCCCCACCGAGGACGGGGTGGAGGGCTCTGAGCCCCCACCCAGCTGGGCCAACAGGCTGTGGGCTCCCAGGGAGCGGGACCCCCCAGGCCCTGCGGGGTCCTGACCCCCCCAGCTGAGGCTGCGGCATATAAGGTGAAGGGTGGGCATCAGCCAGAGAGCCAGGACGGGCAGGGGTGGGGAGGGCAGAACCCCTGAGGGCGCGGCGAGGGGCAGGGGTCCGGGCTGCAAGGCGTGGGCCTGCGATCTGTCCTGGGCTGGGGTGGGCATGAACCAGGCCAGCCCCAAGGGCGGCGGGCGCTGCTGCTGGCACAGGCGGGTGGGGGGCGGCTGAGCCCTCTGCGGAGCAGGGCCCAGCTCCCACCCAGAGGCGGAGGAGGGAGGCAGGCGGGGCTGGGTGGGGACTTCGGGCGGCCGGCGGGGACACCCGGGGGGCTCCGGGCGGGTGGTCGTGAGGAGATGGGGGGCACTCGGCAGGGGGACAGCAGCGCCAGGCCTGGGGGCCCGTCCCGCTGGTGCAGCTGCCCTGGGAGGCCCCTCCCCACGCGGCCCCTCCCCACGCGGCAGTCCCCCCAGCCTCCTGTCCTCCCCCTCCTCGCCCCCACGTCCCCCTGCACCTGGGCGCGCCCCTCCAGGCCGACCGCCCCACCCCTGGCTCGCTTTCCGGCCCCTGCCCCGGGATGGCAGCGCCCCCTCCTGGTGGCCCTGGGTGGCCTCGGATGGCCCTGTCTCTGAGCTTTGGTTTTCTCTGAATTGGGGCAGGGCCCCGCGGTCAAAGCCGTGGTCACAGCCCAGGAACCACCCTCTGGCCTCAGGCCCGCCCCTGCCCCCCATCGCCCCACAGTGCCTGGAAACGACCACCCCCTCCTGGCACCAAGGGTCCAAGGGGGCACGCAAGAGCCCCTGGGGTGCAGAAACTTCCGAGGCCAGCACAGTTGAGCAGCGGGGGGGGGGCCTGTCTGAGCAGGTGGGGGGGCGGCCAGGGCAGGCGTCTCCGCCGGGTGCCCCAGCCTGGCCCGGGCGTCCACCGCCTCCAGGAGGCCGGGCTGGGACACCGTGTCGCTCCTGCCATTAGCAGAGCGAATCTAAACAGGCCAGTGTCTGCGGCCACAGGCCTCCGGCCCACCGGCCGCCCCGTGCTGCCACCAGTGCCAGGCCAGGGGCTGGCGGAGCCACGGACTGGGCCCCGGGGCCCGGGTTCGAGCCCCCGCCCTCGCCGACTGCCAGTGCCTCAGTTTCCCCATCTGTGACATGGGGTGCTCGCCCCAACCAAAGAGGCTTGTCGGGAGGTTCAGGAAACGGGACACCCCGGCAGGCACTTGGTCTCGAAGATGGTGCCTCCACGTCGTTTCAGCCAGCGGACGGCCGGGGGCTCCGGGAAGGACACGGGGGCCGTCCCCGTCTCCCCCTGGGCAGGTGGCGCTGGGACCCGGCCTGCGCCCCCACCCTGCCTGCAGGCCCCCCGGCTGTGCCTCCCGCGCTCCCTGCCCTGGAGCGCCGGGCTGAGCTTGAGCCCCTCACCTCCGGCCCACCTGCGGGCCCCCCACCTGTCCACAGGCAATCACGGGGGGAGCGAGGGGGCGCGGAGGTCCCCGCCCGGCTCCGCGCCCCACGCCCAGCACCTCCCGCCCGGCCCCGGGGGAATAAGCATCATCACGCAGGACAGGCGTCACGCTGCAGGGCTGTTTACATTGGCTATAAATACACTCGGCGTTTTACATCACTTGGGCTTCTTGAAAATCCAGGGAGGAGGCCACGGGGAGGGGCTCAGAGCCTCGCGGTCCCAGGGACCCAGGACGGTCCCCACCTGGCCTCGGGAGGCTCCTGGGCCTTGGCCCCAGTGGAGGAGGCTGGAGGGAGAGTGAGCTGGCCATCGGGAGGAGGAAGCAAGGGTCTGAGGCAGCTGACA